>NC_044329.1:24932450-25567803 GCF_007399415.2 Gopherus evgoodei | reverse complement strand
CTTTTAGCTCCAGACTGTTATTTTAAATGAGACTTCTGCTGTTACATTGTAGAATGATGCATTATGGGTCATCTTTAGTAAATCAGGAAGTACCAATACATTTCCTGCAAAGAAAAAATATGCACTGTATATAATGGGGGCTTTCAATACATATATTTTCATGTTAGCTTTAGAGGTCATCTTCAGGGGCCTGATTCATACTTCTTAATCTGCCAAAACCCATATGTGGGATGTAATGTGTGACAGACCCAGGTTACATTGCACAAGATAATTAGTCATGCAGGAAACATAAACACTGTGGGATTCCTTCCACTAGTAACTTTCTAAAGCACCCATTTCTTGATTCTTTATTTCCATTTTAAATGTTTAACAATAGAACAAGTAACTTTGGGACTAAAATGAAGTGATATTTGTTGGAATGAGGGACTCTTGAGAGGCACGACAGTATCCTGTACCATGGAAATCCAATGTGAGCAGCAGAATCAAATCATTTAAGTCTGTTGCCTCAGAACAGGATGGTTTTTAGCAAGCCAAATAATGGCCTGGAATTAAATAGAAAGGACATTTTAGATTAATCTATAATAGTTTTTGTCACATTACAGAAAGTGCTGTGTCCCTCTCTGCTCTGAAATCTGGGTCTCATTTTCTCAAATACCTATTGAATATAGTAGGTCATAATATTCCAGAGCATGGGAAATGTGACAGTCTATAGCAGTGGTTCTCAAACTCTTTTTTTCCACCAACCACTTGAAAATTGGTGGTGATCTTTCCAAATGTTGTTTGTACCACTAGCTAAGTATTGTAAAGCACTTTGGATAAAAGAGCTATATATATTAAAAAAACCTTGATAATAATAAACGCTTTTTTGTTCTACAAATAAAAACACACAACTCATATTTTAATATCAGCAGTCTTACCTTTCTAATATAATGGATGTGCACTCTCTCCCCTGCCATGGCAGCTTCTGAGCTGGGGCTGGGAAGGATGGGGTCTCTCCCTCTCTCCCCCACTGCAGCAGCCCCCTAGCTGAGGCTGGAAAGGAGGGCTGTCTCTCCTTGGCAGCCACAGCCCTGGAGCTGGGGAATGTTGCCTCTTTCTCTGGCTGCTGTAGCCCTGCACACCCAAAATTTCTCCCACCTCCTCTTTTAAGACCACTGTCCCCCACTTACCTCCTATTCCCCCCAAGGCCACCACCTCACCTTACATGCACATCTTCTCCAGAGTCCAGGCACCTGATTAGTGGAGCCATGTCTGCGCATCTCCACTAATTAGGTGGGCGGCCCTTCATTCCCTGGTGTGCGGCTGCCCAGGTGCGCAGCTTAGAGGGAACTATCCTTGGACCACCTGAATGGAACTCACAGACCACTGGTGGTCCATGGACCGCAGTTTTAGAACCTCTGGCCTATAGCATCTGCGTGAGCAATGTATTGTCAACTATGTTATGTCATAAAAGTAACAATTCATTCACTCTTCAGTCAAGAATGCCAAAAGCATCACAATTTCAGACCATCAGATTGCCAAAGGTCAACTAGCTGGAAAAAAATCACTTGTTATTGGTTAAATTACTGCAGTGAGTGCAGATTAATACTGTCAGGAAAATTGAAACAGTGGTAATTCCAGCACTAAAGAATGTTTACTCTGCTGTTCAGTCTGCCAAACATGGAAGCATATGATTTACATCTTCTGTAAATAGAATATTCTATGAAAGGCCTTAAGAAAATGGGAGCATTTTTTTTTTCATCTTAGCGGTCTGAAAGTTTTGAAAATAAAGAAGACAATGCAGCAGGATTTTTAGAAATTTGCAAATAGTAGTTTTGTGACAAGTGATGGGTGAAGAGATTCAGGGAACTTAAAAACTGATTGAAACTTTCATTCAGAACTCTCATTGTGACTACACATCTTAGTCAATCCTGCCTCTTTAAACAATGTTTGAGGACATTTTGTATATTGTCCCAGGAAGCACCCCAGATATAAAGCCTACACTTCAAATTCTGTGTTCCATAGTGTGTTCTACTGCATTGTACCATTTATTACATTAGACTGTAGCCTCTGTAGGGCTCAAACAATTGCTCAGCAATTATTTTGTAGTACAGTGCACACTGAACAATTTATACAAATAATATATAATTAGCTTTTTTATTTGCAAATACATTTCATGGGCTGGGCAGGAAACAGAAGGCGAAGTAAAGAAATAATATGTAAACTACTATTCATGTAGTAATTTTGGCTCATCTCATCCAGGAATTACAGGTAAGGTTGATCTTGTGAGATTTCCCGCCTTATTTCAAATCAAGTAGTTTGCATTAACTTCAGATAAATAGTGAATTTTCAGGCAATTTATCTGAATTGAACATGTAAGGTGGGATTTTCAAAAGTCTTCAATGTTGATCTCACTATACTTTCATTGAAGTCAAAGATTGACTTTTATATTTAGGGCTAGGTCTTTAACTGGGGCAAATCAGTATAGTTCCTTCCAGCTCAGTGGACCTATGCCCCTTTAAACAAACTGAGGAGATGGCCTTTACATTTCCAGATCTCTTCACTAGCAAAAGGAGATTAATTAAAGTAGTTACTTAATTAAGTAATTAAAGTTATTACCTGTAACCAGAGTTCTTTAAGATGGACTCTGCCTATTCACAATCATGGGGTGTGTTGACAGGTGCAGCTCTGTAAGTGGAATCTTCTCATAGCAGAACCTGTTGGAACTCTCATACACTCCTTCTAACCCTCTCTTCTCTGTTCCAGAATGATCTGAGAGTGAAGCTATAACAGTGAGTGTGGTGTCCTAACTGCCTCCATTCCTCCACTGCCTCCTTAGGTCTGAGATTTCATTAGGACTTTGAGAAGAAGGGAAGGTAGAAAAGGACTGTTCATCTCACAGAACACTGGTTACATATCTGTAACTTTCGTTTGAATATCCTCTACATATTCCCACTCATGGGACAGTTCGATAAGCAGTACCTCATGTAAGGAATGTGGGACATGGAACTGTAACTGAATAGGAATTGAAGAACTGCTTTACCAAAATGAACAGTCCATCTGGATTCTAGGTTCAGGGAATGTAAATATATGTCTAAAGCCCTAAGTTTCATCCCTTCAGATATTTGCATCTAAAGTGTGTGTAAAACATGCTGTGGAGGCAGCCATACCTCTAGAGAAGTGTAATCTAACTCTTACATAGGTTGAATAGTTGCTTATTTATACTTTTCTCTATGCACAGTCTAATCTATTTAGATGATGTCGGTGAAGAGATTGTGTATCTTTTATGGTTGTCTGCAAGAGAAGGCAAGTACATTTTAAGTCTTCTGATAGGGAGGGAAAAAAAGATGGATGTAATAATGAGGAAAATTTTATCATCTGCATTACTTGGTATCAGAGCAGCAAATGTCCGAGCAGTGATGTCATTTTATCAAGCTCATTTATGGAATTGAATGGCCATCTTTGCCAAATGTGTTTCAAGGAACAAAGGAAGCTGGCCAATGCCTTGATAACAGAAGATCATCAAATAGTGACTAAACATTCTCTAGGAGCATCTTTAGATTCTTCCAACTCAGTGGCAAGAGTGATCATGTCAGCAATCATGTTATGTAGATATGTTTGGCTTTAATTGTATACTCTCTCACCTGAATCTAAACTGAAAGTAGAAGAGCTACCCTGAATCCATTGTTCAGTATTAAGACTGTCAAAATACTCAAGAAAATGAAAGGCACAAGTGTGGCTGCAAGATTTTTTGTCGTTAGATGCCAGAACCAGTTTTATCATTCTTCCTCTCCTTCCTCTTAGTTTTTAAAAAGGTATCATTTCCAACAAGAACAATCTCTTCCTTCACAGACACAACAGAGGAGAAAGAGCATTATGCCCAAAATTAAAAGGAAGCAACTATCAGCTTCTTCATCAAAACAAATGCTAGGCCTTGAGTCTGATGTGAAGATTGGGAGCTATGGACCAACTTTCAGCCACACCACATCCTCATTTTTTGGAGACTGATTTTCCCATTATGTCAACACCTGGAGTACCACCACTTCAGACAAATAAATTCTAAAGATAATGAAAGATAGGTAGGCCATCCAATTTAGTTCCCTCCTCTCTCCAACCCTCCCTCATCATTCACTTTTCTTCAAGGACTCCACTCATGAAAACCTTTTGACATCAGATATTAACTCTCTATTGGAAGGAGGAGCCATAGAAGAGGTATCATGGAAATTCAGAGGACAAAGTTTCTATTCCAGATATTTTCTGATACTGAAGAAAGCTGGAAAGTTTCATTCCATATTAGATCTCTGGAAGCTCAACTCCTTTACCAGAAAATTCAGCTTATGTATATTCACCCTG
Source organism: Gopherus evgoodei (assembly GCF_007399415.2). Classification (NCBI taxonomy): domain Eukaryota; kingdom Metazoa; phylum Chordata; order Testudines; family Testudinidae; genus Gopherus; species Gopherus evgoodei. The sequence goes on along the minus strand of NC_044329.1, from coordinate 25,563,471 downwards.
GCATCCCTTATCCCTTCCCTATCTACCAAAGATTGGTTTTAAGTTCTTACCCTGAAAATGCATATTTCCATAACTCTCTCAGACCCAGACATTGCAAATACCTTAGTTTTCTTTCTGGACAAGATCATTTCCAGTGCAAAGCCTTACCCTTTGGCCTATCTACTACTCTCTGGATGTTTACAAAGTGCTCATCCAGTTTAGCAGCTCACTTAAGATGCCAAGGTATGTTTGTTTACTCTTATTTAGATGATTGGCTTGAAGAAACCATCATCACAAAAAGACCTGTCAAAGAACATATATTGTACATGTTCCTGATTCGAGACATTGGGACTCATGATGAACATGGAAAACACTCTTCAGTTACCTACAGAAAGGATCACCTTTACAGGGGCAATTCTCAGCTGTCAAGTAGGCAGAGAATTTCTACCACATGCCTCCATCTGGGGATGGAGCACACATTCCAACAAATTGACAGTTTGTGGCCATTGGAATTGTTTCAGGAAGAGACTTGAGTTGAGAGCAATCCAATACAATCTTTTCTATCTCAGATTCAGAACATACCATTCATCTTTGGCCTGACCACCCATCTGTCATGAAGAGGGACATCCTGCCCAAATTTGAGTGGGTGGTATTGTGACATGGTGCATGGGGTTATAGTGCCATGTGATCCCATGCACCAAGCTGGACTTAGCCCCATGGGACAGGAGACACCACTGGCTTGCTTTCTAGCCTCATATGACAATTTGTGTCATACACTTCCTTTTGTCAATTGTATAGTATGTTTGAAAAGACACCACATATATTCCTAAAGGCTTCTGGGGCGGAGGGATGCAGTCACTCCTCCCTCCCCATCCCTTCTATTAGCTCTGCTACTGCCTCTGCTATGTTCAACACCTCACAAGATTGGTTCCTTATCTAAGATGTCATAGCCATACTTTGTAATCACAATAAACATAAAAAATGTCATCTGGTGTGAGCCTTAGGAGAATTGTTTGCCATGATGCAGGGAGAGAAAAAGCAGTGTAATACTGCCAGCAAACATGAGAGTCCAGGCAAGTGTTTATTAGGATCCTCATAAAAGTTGCTAGCTGTGAATTTACAGCCCTGCTGGAGCAAAATGGCCTGGGTTGCAATATCTCACATTACAAATATATATCATGGGAACATATTTAAGCTCCCTTTGTTTGACATTCAGCAATACATTACACGTTGTTTTATTATGAAACTTGCATTGGTGCTAGGTTGAAGTATAAATTCCAGGTGTAATTATGCAACATATTACCAAAGAGAGAGAGCACCAGTACAGCACATAGAAGATTTAACTGTGCCACTCTATTAAACTTTTTGATCCTGTGGGCTTTGGCTCAGCTCTTGGAAACAGGTCATACAAAACCTTGTTTCACAGGAGAAGAGCAATTTTTCTGTAATTATGGCAGTTTTTCCTGACAGGGGAGAAAATAGTTTATTCATAAAATCTCAGTTGGCCTGAAAGAAAGAATAGCATCTTGAGTAACTGATTAGCAGCATCAGCATCCTTCATTTGAGTAATATGATAACTTGTCTATTGGTTGTACCTCAGATATGTCCCTCTGGATGCCAACCATAAAAATAATGCATCGCCCAAAATATGTCAGAAGAATCAACTCAACTGCTCTTTAAGAATGGTGTTCACCAAAATAAAGGCTGCATTTGGTGGGAGAAAATGAGAGACAGCCATGCACCTGTGGTGCTCAGACAGTGTGGATGATTTTCCTCTACACCAGGGATCAGCAGTCTTTGTCAATATTTGCCCACTTATTGGGCAGAGTAAGGAAACAGATTGGAGGCACCAAGAAGTAGTGACACTTCAGTCAGGGTGAAATTGTAACTTAGATTCACCATCCCTGGAGGCCCTATGGGAAATGAAATACTCATGCTTGTTACTGAAGAGAATGAATGTGTATAATTTGACAAAGGGATTCACTGTTTGATTTTAGATGTATGATAGCAAAGGCCTATTGATATAAAGTAATACTTTCCTTGATGTTTGCATTGCACATAAATGGCCAGGTGATTCATAGGGAATAGCTCTATAAGGTCTTAGAAGAGACAAGGCAAAATACATTTATTCCTGTTATCTTTAAAACAAAATTCAAACAGTGGTTGCATTAAAATAAAAATTTGATAGTGATTTAACTCACAGATTTTGTTAGTGAGGAGATGGATCAGACAGCTTAAAAGTTTTTAGAGGGGCAGGTGTATACAGTATAGGCAATTTTTCTAATTTTTATTTCTATTTTATTGACCCTGAAATATAAAATATAGAATTTTACAGATACTATATTCTTACTATCAGAGTTAGCCGCGTAAGTCTGGATCTGTAAAAGCAGCAAAGAGTTCTGTGGCACCTTATAGATTAACAAATGTTGTTAGTCTATAAGATGCCACAGAACTCTTTGACATATATACTTACTGTGAACAGTAAGTTTTATATTGTGAACATAGTTTTTTACATTTTTAAAAAATATTTTAACTGAAATCCATATGCTGTTGCAGATTTTCTCCTTTAGATGTCCTGTTTCCTTTCATATTTTTGGAACAAAGAATAGGAATGCATTATAGTTAATCCTTTTCTATTGAAGAAAGGTTTCTTCAGTTATAACTCATTTAGGATTTCTGTCTTCCTGGGTATATCACCTATCCTGTATAATGTTATAAACGCACCAGATCAATGAATGATACATGAAAGGTTTGCCCATAATAGAAGGTCAAGAAAAACTAATTTTCTTCTAGCAGTTGAGATAAGCATTGAGAGGTGAAGTACTATTCAAAATAATTTGTGTCACATTTAAAGTTACACAGTATGATATAATAATCAATATCAGACCATGATGACAATAATTTCATTATTTAGACCTCAGTGCTTCTGAGCTTTATTATTCATCTCCCCTTGGCTGTTATGTGGGTTGTGTTTTCTTTGTGTAAGCAGTTTTTATTTCAATATAAGATTATAAAGCTCATAGCAATTCTTAAATTGAAAGGGATGGAAAAATATATCATACGTCTTTCCCAACTGATAAGGCTCAATGGAGAAATAAATAGGTTGTGAATTTGCTGTAAGCAAAAAAGCATCTCACAGGTGTCTTGATTTTTACCTATGAGAGAGCCAATATTAAGCATTCATTGAGTCTGAGAAACCTTGAATCCTTCAAGTATGCTGTGAGATTTGATATATATGCTAATTATGGAAGAAATTATAAAAAGGGTCATTTAAGTAGAAAACACCAATCAGCTTCAAAAAGAATCCCAGGGTTTTATGAAGTGCCATTAGGGAAATGCAGTGAAGACTTTGAAAAGTGTTCAGATGCACTGAAAGATCTGAGGAATTTTGGAAAAAAGTTCCATTGTGTTCTACAGAGAGATCTTCAGAAACTCACTAAAAATTCTCACACTGCCCAGTGGTCAACACCATTAGTCATGCTTGGAAATGCACATATTGTATACTTGAAATTGAAATGAGATATTTCAATGATGGCATGACGCCATTTGGGCAAATCACAGGAAGTTACCTTGTGTCCTAAATTGCTCTAAATTATTCTGGCATTGATTTGTGAGAACATAGTAATATGGCTTGATGTAACATCGAATGGGAAATGATGTGAGAGCAAGAAATTTGACTGGATTTTATTCACTTGATTATAATGATACAGTGAAAAACTTCCAGCAAATCCTGCACTAAGAATTACTGCCAACAGCCAACTTCTTGTCTAAAATGACCACTTTATGGTATCCTAATGTTTCCATTACAATTTTGTTTAACCTTCTAGTTAAAGATTCCATGTGTATAAGACAACTGATTTTTTATGGTCCTTTGGTTATCAAGTTTATGTGGATCATGCTATGTAAGATGGTGAATGCAATTTCTACATGTCCATAACTGTGTCAAACAAAGTCCTCTAACCCTGGAATTCATCGTGCCTCATCCCATCCAGAAATGTTTTTTTTTTTTAAATCATCAGCATCTGATCTGTCATTTCTGAGTAAGAGCAAACAAAGAAAAAAACAAACCATTTTTTTCATGCTATGTCCCTCAGACATTCTGATGTGATCAGAATATAAAAACAGATTAACCAATTTTAGTCCATCTGTCCTTGATTTGTAATTGTTACTGAGATCTAAGGATCTGGCTAACAAATACATTCAATGGCACTCTCTGTGGAGTCTGCATGCAGAGAGTCAATTGCAGGATCAGAACTTTGAAAATCTTGGCCAAAGAAGGTTAAAATAGCATAATAATGGATTGTCTAGACTTAGCCAGAGGGAATGCCTTAATAAAAACCACTGGTGAGTGTGTGTTACGGGTACTGCTATGTGCCAGTATACAAAGGATAATGTGTTATACCAATATAATAAAAACTAGCAGGATCTTATTAAGAGGGATAAGGCAAAGATGTCACATTTATTGTAAATATAATAATAAAACGAAAGATAAAGTAAACAACATTGTTTGACTACTTATTCCTATTACTACTTATTTCTTATACACACACATATATATATTCATTCACACAATCATTCATTTAAGTTCTGTATAGATGTTATAGTTACCAGCCTAGAAGTTGCTCATGCCAAGTTATTGGCCAGGTATCTTGGTCATGAGGATGGAGCCGAGTCTGTGTTGGATGCACTTGATGCTCCTGGAGGTTGGCAGCAGAACCAGAGACTCAAAGTCCTCAGTCTTTGAGTCAGCAACAGCAGGATGAAACAGCTCCTATAGACTAACATAGGAATTAATTCCTATAAGAATGAACTCCAATCAGCAGATGGCACATTCCTGGTGGCTCCACACTGTCTAAAGTGGCACATTCCTGGTGGCTCCACACTGTCCAAAGTTTGTGTTTCTCATCCTTCCCCAGGTGTTGGGGTGGATCCCAGTTTACCCTCTGGGGGTTATCTGGTGGTCCATTTGACACATTCTTCAGCCGATGGATACTCTCTTTCTAGGCTGGCACCTCCCTAACCATTCATGTACATCAAGCCTTCGTCAACATACATTCCATATCTTAACCATATTTTAATTTACTGTCTCCACCACTTTCGGGGTGTGTGCCTAGGAGCCGTTGCTGTTACAATGAAGTGAAAGTCACTTAACAGCTTATAGTGTTTGTTTACATTGCATCAATTACAGGTAACATAGTGTTTATTTCAAGAACAAAGTCAATTAACTTGTTTGTAAGTTTTACACAATAATAGAGTATCTTTCACAGGACAGATACAATCAATGTTTTTTTGCAGATAGCAGCTTACAAGTTTTAACAGAAGAACTAAAAGATTTTTGTACTTGGTGAAACTGGGGGGTTACTGTCACTTGGGGGAATCACTGTTAGTACCTTCTTTAATATCCCTACAAATGTACAAAGCCTTTGCCCTTAGCTCAGGAAGCTCATGCTTTCTGCTCTTAAGGTCTCTAGGTCCCTGGTGTGTCAGCCAAGATGGCAGCTGTCACCTAAGATTTTCTTTTTCGTTTCTTTTTCTTTTCTTTTTTTTGTGATCTTGAGGGACAGGGCATAAGGTGTTCCCAGGAAAATCACTCTTCTTTGTTGCTTGAAGTGAGATTTGCAAAGCTTCCTGGATGTGACATACACCCACTGTATCACCTAGCATTTTTATTGCACAGTTATGCAGGTCATATAATCTGTGGTATTATTTTACATAACCTCATTATGCCAGCCAAAGATTATTAAATAGACAAAACATTTAAACCCTGCTGCCCTAAATTAGATTAATCTTTTCATGACAAGTTTATTGTAAAATCAATTAGTACGATTTCAGTTATCCTAACACTCATCAGTTTTATGGGAATATAGGAAACAATGATATGAGAGAAAAAATACTAGACAGGCTACCTGAGGGCATGATTTTATGGGGTAGTTTAAGCAGAAGGTTATATTTCAATAAACCTGACAGTTGTGTCTAATGAGTTGCCATAGCAACAACAGAAATATATACTCTGAAACAGTAACTAAAGTTTTATGCATTTATTATGAATTTACTTTTTTTAAAATGAACTAAAATTGTGTGTAAATTATGTCACCATGCTCTAAACTGTATTAGATTAATCAAACCATTTTATTTTATATCCATAATTCAAAAAACGTATAAAAAGTGATGTCCCTTACAGTTAGCATGAATTACTAATTGTGATGTAAGCAGTGAGATACAGTTTGAACCTTGAGATTTTTATGAACTGTATATTTGATTAAGGTCACATATGGGGCTGTATTTATAGGGAACCGTGAACCCTTCAAATCAGAAGTGTAGAAATTCTGTTGTAGAATCAAACATCACCCCAGGAAATGCTGGGGTATTTAGTCAGTCATTTGTAGACCTCATGATTTGTCCATTACTAAGTCCTGGTAGTGAAAAAGGCTCTTTACCTGGTTGCTGAGTGACTGGGGGTTTCCAGCTGCTCTTTTTGCACACATCCCTAGTCAGTGGAACTGAAGGCTGTCACACTGTTGTCTTCTTGTTCCATCTCCCCACTATTGTTTGAGGGTATGGCTACACTTGCAGCTGTACAGCGCTGGGAATGAAACCTGTCTTCATACAGCTGAACAGGGAAAGCGCTGCAATCTGGCCACACTGACAGCTACCAGTGCACTGTTGTGGCCACATCTGCAGCATCTGCAGTGGCATTGGGAGCAGTGCATTATGGGCAGCTATCCCAGCATTCAAGTGGCTGCAACATGCTTTTCAAAAGGGGGGCGTGGGGTGGAGTGTGACAGGGACCATGGGGGAGAGAGAGAGTGGATTTTTGGAGCTGACACTCTGTCAGCAGCTGCCTTGCAAGTTCCAACCCCCTCCCCGACCCCTCTCTCACTCACTGAAAGCAAACAGTAGCTGATAAGCAGCCTCCCCGAAGTGGACCCCCGCTCCCTCCCTCCCTCCCGCATGTCGTGCTGCTTCTCTCCTCAAGCACCCTCTCTTCAAGCAAACACAGGCTGTGGGCATTCCAAAGGGAGTTCATTCACAGCAAACAGTAGCTGTGTTTGTTTTTTTGATAAGCATCTTTGGGAGCCCAGAGTTCACAACAAAACAAACAGAGGCATCACAACAAAACAAAGAGCGCAATCTTTACTTAAAAGCATTATGGGAAGCTTCCGAAGGTCAGTTACAGTGTAGTAAGATTATTCCCTGTTTACACTGGCACCCCAGCGCTGCAGCACCAGTGCTATTCTCTTTATTTCTCTCATCGAGGTGGAGTACATACAGCACTGCAGCCATGGAGATACAGCGCTGTATGTGTCTTGCCAGTGTGGACGGGGAGTGAGTTACAGTGCTGTAAAGCCACCACCAGCGCTGTAACCAGGGCCAGCGCTTCCATTAGGCTACCCTAGGCGGTCACCCAGGGCTCCAGGATTCAGGGGGCGGCATTTTATGTGCTCACCACGGGGTGCATGGGAGCTTCCAATTCCGCTCCCATTGTGCTGCCGAAGAAGGACCTTCTCTCGATGTACCGCGGAAAACAGCGGCAGGCAATTGAGCAGCTCAATGACTGCTGCTGTCGCCTGCATATTTTGGCAGAGGATCCTTCTTCGGCAGCGCCATGGGAGTGGAACCGGAAGCTTCCGCGCGTACCATGGGAAGTGCACAAAATGCCGCCCCCCGAATTCTGCTTAGGGCACCAGAAACTCTGGCGCCGCTCCTGGCTGTAACTCTCAAGTGTAGCCAAGGCCTGAGGTGCAGAGGGAGAGGAGCACTGGTCAGTCACAGAGTCCATGCTGATGGGCTGTTCGAGGAAAAACAGAACTATTAAAGAGATAAAAACTAAATACCTCTATGACATTGTTTTGTTGTTCTGTTAATAAAGAGAAAACATTGCTTTGGGCCAAAGTATAACTAGCCATTATGCAGATGTGGAGATAGAAGAAATGTGTAAGGAGCCTTTTCTTTTTACTTTGCATAGAATGTATAAGAGCAGCTTAAATTTGCAGTCCCAGCACTTTCAGGAGCACACGAAATGCATCCTTACTGTACGCCTGAGGCACATATTAGCCCTGATGGAATAGAGAGTGATGGGAAGTATTCAGACTTGTTCCCTTCTTTGCCCAGCGCCTCTTTTGCACTGGCCCACAGAGCAGCTCAAGTGAACTGGTGAAGTAGTAGGCTGCAGAGCAGTGGGTTGCTAAGAGAGAATTGTGTTTCCCTGATGCCGAGTGGCTCCACATTGTGTACACTATTGAATCACTGTGAAATACCACAATTTCACCTATAGGAAGCTGTGGTATTTTCAGGCTGGGTCTCTTTCTAGGGGATTTTTTAGGTAACCTGCTAGTTTTAATATTATAAAATAAATTTTTCACTTTAACTAGGATGGGGATAGGAGTGGAGGAGTCACACACTTTGTAGCTTGTGCCAGGCTGAGCTTAATACACACACCAGGGGCTCCTTCCAATCATCTGTTCCCTCCCACAAGCTCTCTTGTGCCACCTTTCCATCCCCCTCCATTACAGGGGCTCCCCCAAATGTTCTTCCCCCATGACAGGGGTTCTGTGTGCCCCCCCATTCCATTTCCCCCCCTTTGCAGGGTGCCCATTTCCCCTCATGCTACGGACTCTGTGTGCCCCTCATATCTTCACTCCATACTCCCTATTTCCTCCCCACAACCACCACCATTATTTTAAATTCTGACTGTGAAAGAAATCATTCAGGGTGTCAACATGTTAAACACTGTTGAGTGGATAAGCAGAGATGAGATGGGGGCATTTTTATGCTGTAAGGCTTTCACTGGTGACATCAACCAGATCTTTGATATATGGACAATTGTAGAGTCTCTAGAATCCATCTTGGGATGCCAGTATTTTTCCACAGACTGGTCTGCGAACCAAGCTTTGGGAACAAATTGTTCCTGCCATATGCAAAAGCTATATAAGGCAGGGAGTGACATCATATGTTGTCCTTTCCTCCCCACCCAAGTAGACTTATGGAAACATCTGAGGAACAAAGACTGAACTTGAGGAAATGATGGACCCAGGCTAAAGTGATTTTTATTTAGTATATTACACTTAGTTTGCAGTTTTTGTTTATTTGCCAGGAAATCTGCCTTGATCCATTTGCTATCACTTATAATTGCTTCAAATCTATCTTTTGTAGTTAATAAACTTGAGAGAGGGAGTGAATTTTATGAGCTTACACCAGGGATCGGCAATCTTTGGCACGTGGCCCTCCAGGGTAAGTCTCTTGGCAGGCTGGGCCAGTTTGTTTACCTGCAGCATCCACAGGTTCAGCTGATTGCAGCTATCACCGGCCACAGTTTGCTGCTCTAGGCCAATGGGGACTGTGGGAAGTGGCGCAGGCCAATGAATGTGCTGGCTGCCGCTTCCCGCAGCCCCCATTGGCCTGTAGCAGCGAACTGACACCAGTGGGAGCCACAACTGGCAAACCTGCAGAAGCGGAAGCTAAACAAACCAGCCTGGCCAGCCAGGAGGCTTACCCTGGTGGGCTGCATGCCAAAGGTTGCTGATCCCTGGCTTACACTGTACAGGTCCCTGTGCAGCGCAAGACAGTCTAATTCTGGGTTTGTACTCTAAGGGGGTGCGTGCCTGAGGAGCTGGCAGCAGCCTTCCTATGCAAGGGGTGGTCAGAGCCTGCTTGCAGCTTGGTGTACCTGTATGTATCCCAGTGAAAGTGCAGGCTGGAGGGCTTTGCAGCTTGTCACAGCAATACTGTCCAATGCAGTGTGAAAGGGAGCCCAGGCTGATGAGTCGCGGAGCTCAGTGGTACCTCAGTTGCAGGTGCCACCCCAAGGGAAATCCACCACACTCCTCTCCCCTTTGGTTTTATTTCAGTTTCCCAAATGCATAGGTGTGATGGGTTGAACCCTCTGGGATGTCACCTGGTGTGCTGGGACACAACTGAGGCAGACTGTTCTGCCAGCCTGGGCCCCCTTTTACCTGGTCTTGCTGGGCTAGGCTCCCCAGCCTTTTCCAGCTAAGCATACAGGTAGGGCCACACCCAGTTGCACAGAGAGACAGAGATCCGCTGTGAGAAGGCTCAGCTTAAGGGGCTTGTTACAGCACCCAGATGTCCACTCCCACTCTTGGAGTACAAACCCAAAATTATATGAAATTTGCCTCTTCTCTCAATGTGGAGGAGGGTATGCACAACTGCCCCCCACCCCCCAGTTAGAAATCACAGAAACTGGGTTATATTGTAAATCAGAAATAAATGTATTAACTATAACAGGTGTATTTTAAGTAGTTAACTTGGTACCAGACAGAACAAGACAGATCACTAAGAAAATAAAACAGAGCATGCAAACTAAGCTTAATACATTAAAGAAACTGGTTACATTTAAGTTCTCACCCTAAATCTTCTTCATAGACCAGATGCCCTTCCATCCTGAGTCCAGTTCTTTCTTCCAGTTCAGTCTTAGTTGTTTCCAGCAGTCATCCTGGGGGGGGGGGGGTAGCAGGGGAGAATGACAACCAGGACTACATCACTCCTGACCCCTCTTCCCCCAGCTTCTCTTGGAAAAGTACAGAATTCAAGATGGGTTCCAGTACTAGGTAACATGGTCACATGCCTCTGTAGGGACCCTGTAGCCATTCTTCCCATGTTCACAGGAAGACTAAGCTCTTTTACAGTCCACTGGCCCTTGCTGATGGGCCATCAGCACTGTTGGGCTTTTTCATTGCTGTATCTGAAGTGTTAGCAGTCGCCCAAAGTAACATAGTTGAAATATAGATACATCGTCAATATTCCTAATTTCAGATACAGAAATGATACATGCATACAAATAGGATAATCATAGTCAGTAAATTATAACTTTTTCAAAGATACCTTACAAGAGTTATCCTGAATAAAGCATATCTTAGTTATGACATATTCCTACCAAAAACGTATTTTCATAAAGAATATAGTGTATAATGTCACAATAGGTTTCTGGCCATTAATGCCTAGGACAATTCCTGAAATATTGCATTCAAAAGTTATTGCATTACAGACAGACAAATGCTGTTGAATTAAAGGTAAGGCCATCTTAGTGAGAAACCCAAAACTCTCTGACCATTTTCAGACAGAACTTCAGAAACAGCTAATCATCAAACCTCAAAAGAGTAGGCTTTGTGCAGAGTTAGTTGACAATTAAGTGGTAAATGAGTAGACAGCTAAACATAGCAACAAGCTACAGAACATTTTCTGCTTTGTCACTTTATAGATCATATGAAACCTTCATTGACCATTATAATACTTCTCTTCTTTCTCAGACCAAGGACTTATCGACGCTACAGATGTAAGTCAACCTGGCTGATGTCCACATTATTTTCCTTCTGTCAGCACGTCCTTACCAATTGAAAAGGGACGGAGTGGGGGGCTGAGAGCCAGGGCCTAACTGTGTAGGGTAGACCAAGGAAAAGATACTATAGAACCTGATGGACGCAAACTAAGTAGTCAGCAGTGAAATCAGGTTTATGCTGAGTTTAAACAGAAAGATTATTCAATAATTACTTATGGTGATTAAAATAAGATCACATTCAGCTAATCCAGGATTATGTAATCTTTTGAAAGATGTAAATCAGAAGTTTCTTTCTATAAAAACAAAGTACCACATCATGTCCTACACTTCTTTTTCTACATATTGTTTGAGAATGAATAACATCACAGTTACATTTCTAAAAATATTGTTTTATCTCCAGCTTTTTTTTAAATAACCCTGACGTTATTTTTCAAGGCAATCTACTTAAAATTCAGTAGGTGGTGCTCTTCTGTCTGATTGAGTTCAGGACCAATGACACAATTCAAGGTGATCTATTCTTCATTTTCTGTCGCATATTCTTGCAGAGTGTTGCTGGGTGTTTCACTCAGGTGGTGGCTGTATAATGTCTGTGTAAATATATTAAGGGTTTTTGAATGAAAGATGTTCTATAAGATAAAATTAGTTCTTAAATGTTTTAAATGTTTCAATTAATTATTTAATTAGATTGCATACAGTAGGCTAAACATGGTTTAGATCATTTCACTCTTTATATTAATGTATAACGACAACTTTGCTGTAACATAAACGCTGTAGGATTTTAACTAATCAAATCCCCTATGGTTAGCTGTCTACTGCATTTCCTCCTGTTGAGTCATTGGTAGATTTCAGAGGCTCAGGAAATTTAGCTTTAAATATACAATAAAAGAATACAAATATTCTATATTCTGGAGTCTCAAACCAAACACATTTGAAGTTGGAGACATTGGTAGGTCTTTTACATAAAGCAAATTGATGTTAATGCACTAAACCCATTCAGGGAAAATGTTAAGAATTGCTTTGGCAATGCAATGCAGCAAATATTTTGAAGTCAGAGTAAGCCTCTTAACTCCACTTTTTTTGTGAAGAATAAAATCTCTTTCCTTCTGTGATTTATTCTAGCAAAATGTGCTCTGGGTACCTGTGTACTATGCAGAATCACATCAGGCTGTTTTGTTATTTCTAACAGGAGTTAAGAGAGTGGTTACCTATTCACAAGCATAAATAAATAAAGATCCAGACAAGTTTAAGATATTTATGTGAGTACTTCTGGTTACATGGTTAACCAATTAAAGATTGATCTGCCTTCTCTCTTTTTTAAGAAACCTATAAATTCTGTTCTTCCCTTACCATGCACAGATAATTCCCATTGAGGATGAGGGGCTGGTTGGTGTAACATTTTTATTTTAAAGATAAGGAACATTTCCAGCTGCCCCAAAAGCTAATTTATGACAGCCAGTAGATGTCATTCTATCTCTATTTTAATGCAAGTTTCACTGTTCTGATGTTATCTTTCCTAACTACAAGTTGGGGGAAGGGAGAGAGGGGGGAATCATTTATGTTTTGCTTTCTTCTGATCAATGCACCAGCTTATATCTTTCTCATCAGTAATGTGAGGTGTCAGAATATGAAATTGGAACTTTCTGATACAACCAACAGCTGATAAGCTATTATTGTCTTTCGGTCACTCACCTATTAGTGTTATTTTATTTATTTATTAATTCCTGTGGTGAAACTTTGCCAGCTTTGATGCTGTGGTAGGCTTTCTTTCTGCCATTTGTCTTTATGAGCAGTTTTGATTGAAGCTGCTCCAACTCTATTCCCCATACTCTTCAGCACGATGTTGAGGCCAGCACTAAGGAGGAATTCTAAGACCATGTGCTACTAAACTTTGCTGGCATGATTCCACTGAACAACACTGTGGATCAACCTGGCACACTAGAAAAAATAGATTTCACTTGACACTTGTTTCCTGAGGGAAGCCTCATGTTATTGGCCAGAACCAAGAGTAGCAAACCTCACAAACAAATACAGAATTAGGGTCAGATATTCTACTGATAATAAATTGGTGAAACTCCATTTATACTAACATAGCTGTGCTGGTTTACACTATCTAAGCATCTGTCACTTTGTCTTCTAAGTGTCCACTGTTTCCCAAAGGACAGTGGCTACCTTGTCAGTCTCAGCAGTCCAGTAAAGAAGGTAAAGAACTGTAAATATGGATTGAACTACATGCGTCCCTTACAACAGGATTAAGACATATTTTGGGACAGTGGGAGAAAGCCAATTGATCATATTGTACCTGTTCCATGCATAACTAGAGGACTTGAGTCTCCAGGGGTGTCAGTCTGAAAACAACATTCCCATTCTTTCCTCAGGGTGACACAATTTTACCTGTTGCTGCTCCTGGAACTCAGGACCTGTACAGTTTTCACCAGCCATTACACTGAGGCAGAATGCTTCCTACTGTGCTGTGGCCCTGCTCTGGCCCGATCTGTGGTCCCAAAGCAAAGGAATCCATGGTGGTGGGGGAAGCAGTGCAGAATCTAGCCCTAGATGTGCTACAAACAAAAATATCCATTTCCCCCAAGAAGCAACAACCAGGCACAGGAACCTCTCCAGTGAACCAGGTGATGTACTTTTAATTGGGTTCACAAAAGAGGGTTTTTAATGAGAAGAGAATAAAAAAAGCTGTAAAAGTCACAGAAATACTTCTTGTATCAAGCTTTTTTATCTCACATCCTCTCCACCTTACACATCATGATCTCTTCAAACCAGACATGCCAAACCCATGAAAAAAACACAGACATTGGGCTTGATTTTGGCTTAATTCGCTTGTGAGTTGCTTGTTGGCTAGTTTTTGGCTTGTTGCTTGTTTGGCTTGTAGCTTGTTGGAACTTGTTGCTTCTTTTTTTGATTGGCTCCCAGAAAGCAAGGGGGGGGTAAAGGGGGGGCAAGAGGGGGAAAAGAGCAAGCTGGGGCAAGGGGGGAGAGAGTCAGGGGTGCAGAGCAGACCCACCACAGTCCCAGACTGCACGCCGAGGGGATCTAGTCCCCCACATACAGTGTTGGGGTTCTTAGGGACTGGTTTGTTTTGGCCTTATTTTGAAATGTGATTAGCTTGATTTTTGACTTATTGTGAAAGTCGGAGTGCTTATTTACTGCATGAAAGTTGGCAGCTGTGCTTCAAACCCAGATCATTAGGCCAAATAGCACTCTCAATATCTAGACTGGGGTCCCATTAATAAAAAACTCAATTAATATGCTGGCAGTCAGAGGGTAATCAGGTAGGTGATATTGGCTTTAATTCCTCTTCTGCTAGTTCAGAAGGAATCTGACACTCTGAACATAAAAAATCCAAGAAACAACAGGAGTAAGGAAATCACTGGTCTGAGTCTGAAGATTCCCATGTAACAAGAGAAACTAAACCAATATATGGTATTGTTCCACCCTAGAGATATTAGTACCAAACTAATAATCTGCTTCTTTCAGGAAGAGTTCAACAAAGCAGAAAGCATATCTCCCTCAGGTACTGCACTTATAGACCCTTCTCCCATCATTGTGAAATATATCCTAACTAAGTAAGCTAACTCAAGACTGAATGCTATTAGTAAAGGGATGATACCTGTTATTTTGTTTACAATGCCCATGCGCCTTTATGATACTGTATAGATGATCAGCATTCTTTATTAATGATAATAAATAAAAGTAAAAATAGAAGCATTATGGTATTACCTAGTATAGTATAGTATTGTCAGATTTTCAGCTGCATATGGTGATAAGGCAGGAAAACGTTCAAGGTATGTTAGTTGGGAAGCAGATCTAATTGCCTTGTGGAGTAGGGAAACTTTGCATCTTTGTTTTGGAAACTGGAATGCACTCATCCACTGGGCAATTTTCTTGACATGGATAATGCTCAGAGTATCTGATGCAGTGTAACTGATTCCTTTCACAGTAGCCTCAGCCAGACACACTCTTTTCTGGGCTCTCTGTGGTGCCCTGGTTGATCGGAAAAAGGGAAACACGACTTTAGGTGTCAGAGATAAGCACATGAACATCTTCTCGCCGCTTTTCTCCTTGAGGCTTTCTCCTTATTCATTTGAACCGAATTTCTACTGCCCTCCACTGCTATAGAACCTTTGTGCCTCAGCTTTCTATCAGACAGTTCCCCAAACTCTCCAGGTAACACAGAACCGTTGGTTCCAAGCGCTCTGACATTTCCCTAAAGACCTTCCCTCTCTTTAGGATTCCTCAGCTGCAGTTTTAACCAGATCTGAACTTCACTTGTAAGCTTTTGTTGCAAACCCTGCATGAGTTATGAGCTGGGCACTGATCCTTTTGGAGCATTGCATTTTCCCTGAATTAGCAGGGGAATGAATTAAATTAACTCGGTGCCACAAGTACTCCTGTTCTTTTTGCGGATACAGACTAACACAGCTGCTACTCTGAAGCCTCTCTTCCATTTGTAATTTCTATTACTCTAATCCAGATTTTCCTGTCCTTTCTTTTTTATGCCACCATTCTCCTGTCCATTGTCAGAAACAGTGCCTGAAAGGAAATTAATTCAGTGAAAATTAACTCACAATGGATAATGCTCCAGGCTGAGTCATACAGAGCTGTCACTTTCTCTGATAGGAAATTGTATTATTTTCCTTTTTCGTTTTTTTGCCATAATCTGAAAAAAATACAGAAATCTACAGTTTCACTGGTGTGTAAAAGAAATAATATTGAATAACTGAAGTGCTCCTAACCACACATCTTAGAAACAGAAAGGAAGAAAGAATAGCAAATCTATAGCCATCAAGAGATACAGCAAGGAAAAGAGAGATTGTATGGTATTGCTGCTATGTCATTCTTATTGGTGCTCCCGAGCAAAATGTCTGTCTACTGATGAGCAGCAGTCTTGGTGCTGTTTACATAGCTGAGAAAATCAGTTATACAAGCAAGCAAAGTAAACAGCCCACTCAGTTCTCCCTATCTGAAATGAAATAAACAAACAAAGAGGCCAAGTCTGACGGTGAAGTTAAAATGAACCAAAGAAGCTAAAGATGCTATGAATAGAGGGAATCAGTGCTCACCAAGTTCTGGACAAATTAAATATATATTCTACAGCCACAGGGAAGGGCACAGAAGAAAATCAGATACTGATTCTCAGATGAAATAAAAAGTGCTGAAGAAATGGGAGAATAAGGGTGCACGGGGTGGAGGTCTGAAGAAATAAAGACTCTGGAGATCACAAAGGAGCACAGAGGGCAAATCTTTGAGGTTCCGGTATAAGCATCTGCATAAATTCTCCCACAGATGTGTTTTCCCCTAATTCCGTATAATCTTATGGAATTTCTACACACAATACAAAAATATCACCAAATCGTATTCTACTCCCCAAACTGTGATTCACTTCACTAAAGGGGTCACTTGCCCAGACAGTCTGAATGAGTCTGTCTGATGGTTAGAGAATATCAATGAGGAATGGGAACTTGCTTTGTGTCTGTGTCGACTTGTGAAAATGTGGAGAAGACTGCTTTTCAGGGGAATGCTTTCTTTCTGCTCAGCTAATTATGATCAGATTGTACCGAGGCAACTTTATGCAGACTTCATACTGGGTCATCATCTGTGACTGACAAAATTCTCTGTGTTGAATAGGGCTGTTCAGTTGTTGAAGCACAATATATCCTATTGCAGTATGGATACTATCAATAAGAATACTAATGTCATGCCTGTAATATGCAAAAGAATGAAAAGTTGCCTTTTCATTAATTCCTGATTCCTGTTCTCTTAATCTGTCTGAACCATGTCATGTAACATAGAATCTGTGTACAAAGTCAGTGAGCACGGAAAAAAAGAGAAGCTATCTTGGCATTTTTACTTTAATCTATCATTGTTGCTAATAATTCATGGAAGAGGCATAAGAAGTCACCTTTTGCTGTAGGAGGAGGCGGAAGATGCTGGAGGCTGCAAAGACTTGATTGTGGTGACAGCAGAATAATCTTCTCCAGCGTGAATGCATTGGAAGGATGGATGATTCTTCAGCTGCATGGTCATAATGCAGTGACTATGCCACCACATCTGAAGCCTCCTTTTATAATCTCAAATGCACTGAACTAACTGGCAGGGGGTCCAACATGAAAGATTTGTCCGATCCCCAGAGCCCATGCCTCAGCTAACTCTGAAACAATTCATAGCAAGGGGAAGAAAATGAGACTTCTGACAACATCCTTCTTTAAAGCAAACCATATATGGATATTTTTCACTTTGTTGGGAGAGCCACAGAGATAGAAAAATGCTGTCTTTAGAGCCTGCCAGTTTATCAGTGAAAGACTCTCACTCACCCACCCTGTTATTTTTCATTTAGGTAGTGCTGAATTGTATCTGACAGTTTTTCAAATGCCTGCAATATTTTTACCTGGGTGAGTGGGAGTGGTGACAATATTTTTCATTTGGATCAGTTCATTCTATTTAATGTGCTTCCAATCCATAACATGCTTTAACAATGGCATGTGGGTGACTCTGGTTGGGGAAAAGTATATTAGCTTTTTCTTAAATCACACTGCTGCTGTGATACACGCTTTCTCTGTATCTAGGTCCCTGGCTAGGATAGTTTATTTAGTCCAGGGGTCGCCAACCTCTTGCACGTGGCTTGCCAGGGTAAGCACCCTGGTAAGCACCCTGGTGGGCCGGGCCAGTTTATTTACCTGCCACGTCGGTAGGTTCAGCTGATCACGGCTCCCACTGGCAGTGGTTTACTATCCCAGGCCAATGGGGGTGGTGGGAAGCTGCAGCCAGCATATCCCTCGGACCTCACCGCTTCCCGCAGCCCCCATTGGCCTGGGACGGCGAACCGCTGCCAGTGGGAGCTGCGATTGGCTGAACCTGCCGATGCGGCAGGTAAACAAACTGGCTCAGCCTGCCAGGGTGCTTACCCTGGGGAGCCGAGTGCCAGAGGTTGCCAACTCCTGATTTAGTCCATTACTGGTCCCTACAGAAATGTTATTTGACTGTGCTTTTCATATTATCCTTTTCTATGTGTTCAGACGTGAGACTTCTGTATCAACTGCAGGTTTACAAGTGGGAGATGGTATCCCCAAGTGTGCACAGGTGGGCCCTATACACATTACAAATGTGGGCTGTCTATGGTGAGCTGTAAGTTCTGCTGCCCAAAGTTGTATTGTCAGTGAATACAGAACTAGCATTTGTTCTTCTATGTCCCTTTTCTCCTATTAGGCTGAAGTTATTTCACACTTTTCACTCTACATTTTGGCTTGAATCACATTTGTTGGTCTACTATTTACTGATTTAATTTCTACCTGCTCAAGAAAGGTTAAGGCATTTCATTGCTTTGTATGGGCCACAAAACCAAAACAGGGCAATCTCTAATTTTTACACTTATTCTGGATCAAATCCATTAGAGTAGCCAATAGAGCTATGCCAGTTTATACCATCTGAGAATTTGGACATTTTTCTGATTATTTGTTTTAGGATCAACATAGACATTTAATATATTGTGATGACCTCACTTCTTCATTTTTAATTTCTTCTTTCCTTTTAATTAAGCTATCCAGTGCTCACACATCTGAGAAGACAAAGGTTTGGGGTCTTCAATTTGGGGAAGCATATGGTAGATAACAGTGAATTTATATTGTAAAGAATGTGTGTGGGTGTGTGTGTGCGCTACATTACTATCACTGGAATAGCTACAGTAGAGAAGAGGGTAATTTGTGGTGCTGTTGACTGAATTTTGTGAGTGAAACGTGGAACACCAGTAATCGGACAAGAGCCTTCTACTCTCTGATTTAGCAAAGTTTATTGAATACACAAGCAAGCAACTAGTAGCAAAGTTCCACAACAGAGCTGACCAGGCACCGGTTGAGTCCTTGGGAGTCTCTATCAATGGATCCTGATGGCGGCTTGACAGAGTTTCAGCAGTCTTACAGAGTCAGCAAAGTCCGAAGCTTCTCCTTCCTATCTGTCTTGCAACGTCCGACATGTCTCCTCAGAGTCTGTCTTTTATACTCTGCTGCATTGTCTTGACAACTGCACTGTTCACATGCTTTTCTAAAGGTCTCTGGAAACTTCTCTCACTTGTTTACTACATTCTTCCATTGGCTGGTTCTAACCAGTTTCAGAAAGTTTTACTATGACTTTCTGTAACCTAGCAGGCCATGGGCAACCTAGACTTAGGTTAACCCCTTTCAATCTACAACAGTGCCACACAACAACAACATGGTGTTTTTTCCACATCACAGTTTATTCCAGGGGCTATCCGTTTGTTCCCATCCCCTTTGCTATCCACTTTTTGTGATCTCCTTTGAGGATGACGTTAGCCATGCTCTGCGAATTGGTCAGCATAAGATATGTTTTAAACTTCCCTGGGACTTCCAATCCACAGCCTTTGACACAACTTATCACTACCCAAAAAGTCAGCAGACCTATGGTTGCTTCCATCCCCATATTTCCCATGCCATTTTATACTTTGCCATGGATACTTCAAGAAGACATAAGAAGAGTTTTTCTCTCTCTTACACAGTTCATTTTTTCAACTGTGAAGATCCACTAGAATTATAAATTTCTCTAGGAAAAAAAAATGTGACCTATCTGCTAAATAACATTATTTTAGGTATAATTTTGGTAATGTGAAACAGAATAATCTTTGAAAATGCTCTACTCTGGTTGTAAAAGATATATGAAAGCATCCGATTGGACCCTCTATTTTTGTCCATTTCTGAAATAATTTTAAAGCTCATTTGCCTGCTATGATTATAATTATATTGTACAAGATTTATGCTTATAATGTCAGCTACAATAAATTGAGTTTGTTTTGCCCATTTCTTTTACAGGCACTCATACTGCAAGTATCTGATGTAATTTCATTTTCTAGCCACATTTTTTCTTGTATATAAGTTGCCTGAAGAAACTACATAATTTACGGGCTCATTTTTAAAAGGAAACAGAAAATAGCTGGTTTCTAGTACTGTATCAGTATCACTCTGCATGGAATATTTTCTGAAAAGTTATCTTGAGGTGGTAAATATTTATGTAATTTAAATATTTAATAGATATGGTGAATACAACAGGCACTGATCACCTTACCTATTAAGTGATCAGAATCTGTTCTTCTGGTCAGTACTGAACCAATCTCCTAGACGGTTTTAAAAGGCACTGTATTTTGGGGGGAACTATTTGTAGCATGAAGTCTAAAGTTTCAAACTGTCTGGAGACTAGGGTCTAATTCTCTAGTGGGTATAAAATACTACCATTCAGAACCAGTAGTATTTTACACCCACTTTGCAATCATTTTGCACTGATGTAATTGACAAGATGAGATACAGGGTAATGAATCCCCTAATTTAATTGTGTGATTGTAATAATTAAGCAAGCCTAACTGAGTAATTTGCACTAGCAAATTGGCCAGTATATGCTGTGACTTTTTTTTTTGCAAGAGGAAAGGTATTAGTGCTGATGTCTAGGCTTAATTCCAGTTGACATTATTACTTTTTGCCTCTTTAAATTCTTCCTGCACTTTCAGCTGGATACAGTATTCATCTTTATCTCCTGTCCTAAACTATTGTGTAGTGCTACTGTGCACTATTAAACATCTGCCTCAGAGGGGTCTGCATTTCAATGGTGTTGACTTCTATACATGGCTTGAAAAGCGTAACACAGATTATTATTCACCACATGTGTTCAGTTTTCTTAAACTCCAGTAAAGCACTTTAAACCCCCAACTTAGCTCTGCAGTAAAGACATCATGCAGGGAGATAGGCAATCTCATGGGACTCTTCCTGCGGTGATGTAACTTATCTGAAAAAAAGCCTGATGTTCAGCACTAGGTGTGACAGAAGGCTATACCTGAACAGACAACTTTTTAATCTCCCTGTAATGGGGAATTACAAGCTTTCTATATAGAATGACTTCCTGAGTAAAGTGGCCTGGAAGGAAAAAAGTTCAGATGTGCCGCAAAAACATATATTGGAGACAATAATAGGCTCCAGAAGAATGGGAAAAAAAGAGGTGGACTTTGCAGATAGATAGATAGATAGATCGATCTCCAAAGTCCACCATGTATATTTAGTTCAGGAGACAAAAGGAGAATGTTCTACCCAGAACAACCCACTATGAATTGGAATGGGGGAAAGATCCTAACAAAAGGTGAAGATGGTGGGAGTGATTCTCTCCTATGGAATGGCAGGGCTGCCCAGAGGATTCAGGGGGCCTGGGGGCCTCAGTGGCGGGGGGAGCCCGCTTCAGCAGTAATTGGGTGGCGGAGGGTGTCATAGTATAACCCCCACTCTGAACCTTGGCGTCCAAAACATGGCGTAGCAACATGAATTCCTCTAAGCTTAATTACCAGCTTAGATCTTGTAGTGCTGCCACCAACCAGGACTTGCAGTGCCTGGTACACTCTGGTCCCCCAAAACCTTCTCTGGGGACCCCAAGACCCAAACTCCTTGGGTCTCACAACAAAGGGAAATAAACCATTCCCCTTCCCTCTTTTCTTCCTCCCAAATCCTCCCCTCCCTGGGTGTACTAGGAGATCACTGTGATTCAAACTCCTTGAATCTTAAAACAGAGAGGAATGTCACCTTCCCCCTCCTCTTTTCCCCTCACCAAGAGACAATACAGATTCAAGCTCCGTGAATCTAAAACACAGAGGAATTCCACCTTCCCCGCTCCCTTCCCTCCTTTCTCCCACCAATTCCCTGGTGAGTACAGACTCAATTCCCTTGAGCCTTAACAAGGGGAAAAAATCAATCAGGTCTTTTAAAAAAGAAAAGCTTTTAATAAAAGAAAGAAAAAGTAAAAATTGTCTCTATAAAATCAAGCTGAAAAATGTTATAGGGTCTTTCAGCTATAGACACTGGGAATACCCTCCCAGCCTAAGTATACAAGTACAGCCAATAGTGTTAAAATCCTTCCAGCAAAATACACATTTGCAAATAAAGAAAACAATGAAAAGACTAAAACCGCCTTATCTACCTAGTACTTACTATTCTGAACATATAAGAGACTATATCAGAGAGATTGGAGAGCTTAGTTGCACGTCTGGTCACTCTCAGAACCCAGAGAGAATAACAGGCAAACAAACAACACAAAACAAAGACTTCCCTCCACCGAGATTTGAAAGTATCTTGTCTCCTGATTGGTCCTCTGGTCAGGTGTTCCAGGTTCACTGCTTGTAACCCTTTACAGGTAAAAGAGACATTAATTCTTAACTATCTGTTTATGACAGGGGGGTCTTTCCATTCTGGGACCCACCGCCGAAGTGCCCCGAAGACCCACAGCAGGGGGCCCCCACCGCCGAATTACCACCAAAGACTCAGCTCTAGAGTGGAAGGACCCCCCGCCACGGGTCTTTGGGGCACTTTGGCAGCAGGTCCTAGAGCGGAAGGACCCCCGCAGCCGAATTACCGCCGAAGACTTGGAGCAGAAGATGCTCCGGGGGCCTGGGCCCTGCAAGAGTTTTCTGGGGCCCCCGGAGCAAGTAAAGGACCTTGCTCCAGGGCTCCCAAAAAACTTTTGTGGGGGCCCCTGCGGGGCCCCACTTGTCCCCCCTATCGGCAGCCCTGTGGAATGGGCCCTTTTACACTATTACAGCCGTGTAAAAACTCCATTCAAGTCCTTGATCTGGACAGAGGGGAATTCCTCCTACTGAAAGTTTTGCTCAAGACAGTTTATGGTGCCCCTAACTTCAGTGTATGGAAAATATTAGGGACAGGGTCCTGGGCCAGAGGAGTGTGTTGTGAATAGGAGGAGTCAGGGCCTTGGCACATAATGCTGAGGGAATTATAAATCCAGGCAGTGCTGCCCATCAGAAGTAGCTGGAACTCTGTACTATGCTTCTGAGAGATGTGGCAGAAAATCTCCTCCATAGTTACTGAGCTTGGGGCCTTTGCCTGGCTACCACCAGGAGATCAGAGGCTCTACCCACTAGTTAGGAAGATAGACCAATCAGTGCCACAGCCACACGAGTCTTGAAAGGGATTGAGTTTATTGCCCTAAATGATGCAATTGATGGTGAAAGAACTTCCGTGCTGGCTCAGGAGGAATCCCTCTGACCTTAGCGTTGAGGTGATCTGATGGCATACCCTGAATATATGATTGGTTAGAGTTTCTCCCAGTTCCTGTGGTATGTTCATAAACACTCCAGGGAGTTTACACTGTGGAATATTGAACATGTACATATTCAAATTTAAGAGGCTTCTCATCAGCAATGCTGTTTGGCTACACCAAAAGGACAGGAGACACTTGATATGGATTTAATCAGGTTGCAACTTTATTATTAGATGTCTGGGACTACCTGGCAGATAACTGTGCAGCACAGGTAACCCCATGTTTATTCCATAATTACACAGGGGGCTTTTACCAGCTTCTCGTCTTTTTCCATCCAAGTCCCTCCATCAAATCCATTGCCTTGCCATCCACTCCATCTCCTAGGAGGGGTAAGGTGGGCTATAAGAAAAGGGGGTTGGCTCCCTGCTGTTCCAAGCATAGGAGCCCCAAACCCAACACCATTCTTTTCCTTTAACCAGCATGTCCTTTTTAAGTCCTTTACCAGGCCATTTATGTGGTCACTGGATGCCTTCCCTATGGAATACCTGCACTAACATCTGCCCCACACTTGCAAAATAACTGGTGATACATATCCTACCACCTTTTGTGCCCACCATAATAGGTCTTCCCTGACACCCGCTTTGGAGAAGGAGGAAAAAACCCCACTTCACCAAAGCCAATATGGTGGTGAGGGAAATATTCCTACCCAGCCCCCCTAAATAGGAGCGACTAGCACAATGCCCACAGCACGTTCAAACGCCAGGGCTTGCACCTTTAAAGCCTTTTGCCCTTACATTCCCAGGGGATGAGTCCGTGCTGCAAAGCTGACCAACATCCATCTTTTTGCAGCAGTTTGATCTAGTTCCCCTCCCTCCACCACCACCATAAAGCACTGCTGCCTTCCTCCGGCAAGCCTGGACAACATCCTCCTTGCTTTAGCTGCAGTGCGGTCATTCTTCTTTAGAGTCTCAGGAACCAGGAAAAAATATGTTAACTAATATGGGATTTTTTGCCCGAAGCTTTAAAATGATTTACTAACCTCTTTGAGACAATAGTTCTTCCTAGTTTCATTCTATCCTCCTGCAACATTGGTATGTTAGCTACCACTTTATATTTATATTATATTTTAGTATAAATATAGTATATTTTAGCTACCACTTTAAGGTGGCCAACTGTGCTTATTTGCCTGAAATCTTGGCTATTTTGCTTTTGCATTTTTCTTCTATAAATGTGTTTTAGGGTTCTTATTAAAATCAGAAGGCTGCTCGGGTAACTTCTTTCTCACTGCTATATAGACTTTCTCTGACCTAAGGATTATGCCTGATTTTAAAATCTCCAATTGCCTTCTTTTTGTCTGATAACGGGAATGATAAATAAAGGAGAAGCAGTATGGAGCTACTAGCAAGGAGATCTGTATGCATATTTCATGCATAACTGTTACAGTGAAGTCTGCACCACCAGAACATAGACAATAGTAGGGATGGGAGGAAGTTCAGTTAACCCTTCTTGACCTCATGCTGAATTATTAAAGATCACAAACAAGAATCTGATGATGCTTAATTAAAGATGTTTTATGCATGGTGCTTCCAATTTTTACACAATGTGTACAGATTGGATGTCATCCAGCATCTGAGAACATTTTCAATGGGCAATACAACTTACAGTGCTTTTGGGAGTCAATTAGCCAACTAAAATTCATACAGAAAGACTATGATAATATTCAATTGGATAGAAAAAGAACATTATAACATACTGCTTTTGAGATTTAGATTTCAAACTACTTTGCCAATGAGGAGTGTGCCCATTTTACAGACAGGTAGTTAAATACAAGTGAGGTTAACAGCTACATTTTCAAATTTGAGAGTTTAAAGTGAGGCATCCCAGTACACAATTAAGTGCCTAAAGAAGTGGCCTGATTTTCAGAGGTGTTGACCACCCAGAGCTTCCACTGAAGCAAAATACTACATTAAATATACAGATGTATGTAGCTTTTATGCAGGTACAGTATGTAATTACTTCATCATGATGAAAATGTCTTATCTGCAGTTAGATTTCAACCAAGAATTGAGCTTTCAAGTTAGCCGAGGCAGATGGGAAAAATGCAGGTCAGCCTGCAGTTAAGGGGTTAAGGAAGAAAAATGTTGGGAAACAGAAATGAAGATCTCAGATTGAGGAAGGAGATTGTTGGTCTATCAATAGTGAAGTCCTTCAGCACTATTTCAGCACACACAACTGAGCTACATGGAAATTTCTTTCACAAAGAATTAAATAGTGATCATCTGCCATTTATAGTACAGTGCTTGTTTTCAAAAGGAAGCATCTGGAATGAAAACAGATTTGCAAAGATAAGCTACCCATTATGCTTGCTATGGTTGAATCATATACATTTAAAACCTACTACTATAAAAAAAGAAAACTACAGTATTTTATTGCTGTCTTCAAATGAGAAGATTTAAAGAGTCAGTACAACTTGTTAGTTTCATATTCTTCAACTTGTCCTTTTAAACCATTAGTAATAATGATGTATAATATAAAATGACTATACTATATATTGACCCTATCCTTTACTCAGTCAAGACCATCTGCCTAGGACAATGAATGGAATAAAATGGCAAATCCTCCCTCTCATATAATTTTCCCCAAAACACTTATTTTGGAGGCTTACCTTCTCACTCAGAAAGTGGCCAATGGAGGTTGAATCCATAAGGAATGTAATCATTGGCCAGAAGAGAGGATGTTTGTAATGAAAGGAGGAATGTAAGATGAATGGAAAGACTTTTTATGTCCACCTTTCTTGGGCACGTGCAAACTCCATTGCACATAGGCAACTCCTGATTTCCTGGACAACAAGGTCTGATCCTGCTATCATTGACATGAATGGCCAAACAAACATCAAGGGCCAAACAAACTTGCTATGTTATGTAATGATATAGGGTCTGACTGCAGAGACCAAGAGTAATCCTCCATTTTAGAAGGCAGGATTCTGGACTACGGGGTCAAGGTCAGATAGCAGCAGGCCACTGCATACAGCAGGCTCTGGTTTCTGTGTTACATAACTTAAATTCAAACAAGCTTCTGTTGCTTTAAAGCAAAGAACCACTCTGGGTACTTGAAGCAGTTGCTTAAAATAAAAGGCCTACTGCAGGAAATCCTTAGTGTGGGTTTCAAGAAAGGTCACTGTTTCGTGTATTATAAGCTGCAATATAAGATTTTTGCATAGTATATTTTGGGTAACAAACACAAGTCTATTCTCTGCGCTCAATAACAACAGTGGTATTTGGCAGTTTTATGGATGCTTTCACAGCTGCCATCAGGATTATGCTGTTTAAATCCTCTTCTGTTATCTCTATCTGTGTATAGTGCACCTGGGACTGTGCAGAGATAGGAATGTGGAGCAATGACAGTGCAATGTTCTTAATTTAACAGGCAAATAACAGGTAAAAGAGTCAAGGACAAAATTTGGGCCAACACTCTTTTTCAGTGAAAGGTTCGGATTCTGTCACACTGAAATGTTTTACAAATTCATGTCAGTTTTGCTAAGTTGTTTTGGTTAAAAATAACCTCAAAAATTCAGTTAGAATTAACTTCTCCCTTCAAATTTTCCTTTAATTTATTTCAAAAAAACATTTAAAGTGATCAACATTGAAACAAAACATTTCTTTTCACCTTAAATTAATTATTTCAGCATTTCAATTTGCCCAAAATAAAAAAAATCATTTTCAGTTTGACACAAACTTTTTTTAAAATTACCAGTAAGCCATAAACATTCACTATTTGCACAGTTCTTGTTGTACGCTCTGGGCATGTTAGTACACTATCACACTGGCAATATCTTACCTCCTAATATGCTTGTAGAGACATTGATGAGCCTCGTATACTGAATATCTGTGTCTAATGTGTCAATTGAACGAGAGTTATTTATTGAAAGGCTCTTCGGAGGTTTGGATCTTGCCAGGAGAAATATTTGAGGAAGACTAATGGTACCACATCCTGAGTTGAGGTCAGGGTTGCTGTCTTTATATTACAGGAGACAGAGGTATTATCTATCATTATAGGAAGTTAGATTTAGACTCAGGGAGAAAATGCTGCCTGTGGCCAAGGTCAATTAAAGAATGTTATCTTATAGGGATTTATTTGCTTTAAATAATTTCTGTTTTGCAAAATACAGGTGCAGCTGCTGCCTTTCGATAATGGTGGTGTTCTAACAATAGATAGTGAAAATGTTAGCATTGATCCAGTCTTCACTATGTAGGTCCCTTTTACTATGTGTTACACATCACTACATATGAGCTTAGCCCAGGATGTGAAAAACAATATCCACTGTAACTTCAGGGGGCACATAAGGGAGCTTTTCCAACTGTATGTAGGAATTGTAAAACAAAATTCTTGGGCTTTTGTATTGTCTGAGTCAGTAATAAATCACAAAGATTTAATTTAGTGGACTTGAGCCAGAAAATATTGGGATAGATGTTAATATACTGTGAATAAGCTATTAATTGGGTTATGATTTGGCATGTTTAGATATTGCAAACATTTAAGGAATAAGTCTTGTTGGGATCTAATTATCACAAAATAATTACTGCTGTAGAAGTTATAGCTCAGGAAATGTGAAGTGAATTCAAGAATCTCAACCCCCTAGAGCAGTGGTCCCCAACTTTTTTGTCTGGTAGGCACCAGACGAAGGACTGTGGCGGCAGTCGAGCATCCGCCGAATTTCAATGACATTTCGGCAGCGACGCCTCTCAATGACGCCACTGAAGTTGAGATGAAACCAATATTTTATCTACCAGTTTTATCTTTTTTCAGAACATGAAAAAAGTCAGAGTAAGGACTATAAAAGAGCAACAAGGATGCTTCAAGATGGTGATCATAAGATAATCACACTCTAGGGCAGGGGTCCCCAACGTGGTGCCGCGGATGCCATGGCGCCCACGGGGGCATCTAAATGCGCCCGCATCCTGGCCAGTGGCATTTCGAATGAGAATTCTGGTAATGCAATGCACATAAATATAATGTAATGATCATCGCCAGTGATCAGTCTTTGGTTTATGAAATATTAAGCCCAGCTTAGGAAAAAAACATGAATTTTTGTGCAACCCTAAATTACTGGGCATATAAACTCATTGCCCATGTGCAACCTTTAGTTTGTTCACACATCTAGAGAGGGTTGCTTATCATGGAATATCAGGAGGTCATCTAGTCCAAACCCCCTGCTCAAAGCAGGACCAATTCCCAACTAAATCATCCCAGCCAGGGCTTTGTCAAGCCTAACCTTAAAAACCTCTAAGGAAGGAGATTCCACCACCTCCCTACGTAACCCATACCAGTGCTTCACCACCCTCCTAGTGAAAATGTTTTTCCTAATATCCAACCTAAACCTCTCCCACTGCAACTTGAGACCATTACTCCTTGTTCTGTTGTCTGCTACCACTTAGAACAGCTAAGCCCCATCCTCTTTGGAACCCTCTTTCAGATAGTTGAAAGCATCTATCAAATCCCCCTCATTCTTCCCTTCTGCAGACTAAATAAAACCTGGTCCGTCAGCCTCTCCTCAAAAGTCATGTGCTCCAGTCCCCTAATAATTTTTGTTGCCCTCTGCTGGACTCTTTCCAATTTGTCCACATCCTTCTTGTAGTGTGAGGCACAAAACTGGACACAGTACTCCAGAGGAGGCCTCACCAATGCCAAATAGAGGGGAATGATCATGTCCTTCGATCTGCTGGCAATGCGCCTACTTATACAGCCCAAAATGCCATTAGCCTTCTTGGCAACAAGGGCACACTATTGACTCTCATCCAGCTTCTCGTCCACTGTAACCCTTAGGTCATTTTCTGCAGAACTGCTGCCTAGCCACTCAGTCCCTAGTCTGTAGCAGTGCATGGGATTCTTCCATCCTAAGTGCAGGACTCTGCACTTGTCCTTGTTGAACCTCATCAGAATTATTTTGGCCCAATCCTCAAATTTGTCTAGGTCCCTCTGTATCCTATTCCTACCCTCCAGCGTATTTACCACTCCTCCCAGTTTAGTGTCATCTGCAAACTTTCTGAGAGTGCAGTCCACGCCATCCTCCAGATCATTAATGAAGATACTGAACAAAACCAGCCCCCGGACCGACCATTGGGGCACTCTGCTTGATACAGGCTGTCAACTAGACATGGAGCCATTGATCACTACCCATTGAACCCGATGATCTAACCAGCTTTCTGTCCACCTTATAGTCCATTCATCCAGCCCATACTACTTTAACTTGCTAGCAAGAATATTGTGGGAGACCGTATCAAAAGCTTTGCTAAAGTCAAGGAATAACACATCCACTGCTTTCCCCTCATCCACAGGCCCAGATATCTCCTCATAGAAGGCAATTAAGTTAGCCAGGCATGACTTGCCCTTGGTGAATCCATGCTGACTGTTCCTGATCACTTTCCTCTCCTCGAAGTGCTTCAAAATTGATTCCTTGAGGACCTGCTCCATGATTTTTCCAGGGACTGAGGTGAGGCTGTCTGGCCTGTAGTTCCTCAGATCCTTCTTCTTCCCTTTTTTAAAGATGGGCACTACATTAGCCTTTTTCAAGTCATCTGGGACCTCCCCTGATCTTCATGAGTTTCAATAGCTCTGCAGTCACATCTGCCAATTCCTTTAGCACCCTTGGATGCAGTGCATTCGGCCCATGGACTTTCGCTCTTCCAGCTTTTCTAAATAGTCCTAAACCACTTTTCTCCACAGAGGGCTGGTCATTTCCTCCCCATACTGTGCTGCCCAGTGCAGTAATCTGGGAGCTGACCTTGTTCGTAAAGACAGAGACAAAAAAAGTATTGAGTAAATTAGCTTTTTCCATATTCTCTGTCACTAGGTTGCCTCCTCTATTCTTACGCCTGTGCATAAGAGTTTGCACGTGTACAAACCATGGGCATGTTATTATGAAAATCTGGCCAAAAATTACACTTTATCATACTGCATTTTAATTTGAACAATTACTGAAAAACATAAACAGAATGGGTGACAAGGGCAAAAGAGATGGAAAAAAGCCGAACAAATGGATGGTATACTGAATGGGACACTCATTACTGTTTAAACTGTTGTGGGGTATGGGGAGGGTGGTTCCTGAGCTGAAGTCCCTCTTTTATTGGCACGATGAGGGAGAAAATGCCCTACAAATAACTGATGTTGGTCACATCACTGCTGGATGATGCAGTGATGATAAGGGTGGTATAAGAATCTAGATATGATAGGAATTCTCCATCAGCTTTGGCATTCACTTTCCCGTGCTCTGAACAAGTCTTAATCCATCAAACTTCAAGGCATATTTCTAAACACATTTGTTTTCCCTAGCTGTGAAGGATTGGATCATTGGGAAGCCTCTAGTGGGAGATCATAAAGATTTGACACAAGTTTTAGGTGGCTGAATTATTATATATGTTAATTGAAGTGGGATTTCTGTGCTTTTTAAAATGTGTCAAGGGGCACCTGCAGCAAAGAAATAAGTATACAAATGTACATAAACAATATGAAAAATAAACAAAGTTGGTTCCGATGCTTTCTGTGACTGGATATTAACAACTCCATTCTGGACAACCACTATCCCACAGGGCTCAGAGCACAGCTGCCAGGGTTTGTACAGCAGCGTAGAAGATATTTTGTACAAATTATTTAATAAGCTAATTTGCATAGGCAATAAATTGAAAATAACTATAGACTTCAAATTATAAAAAAGTGTGGAGTTAGTGTTGGTGAAAGGTATTGACTTAACAACTCTTGTGATTAAAATCTACTGGGGAAATAACAGGGCTAAGCAAGTTTCCATGGAGCATAAAGTACTTGGTCTACCTTGTAAGTCTTCTAATTAGTGCAAACTAAAGTGCAGAGAGTACAGGTGAGCAAAAAATTTTGCACTCTTCTTTTTGGGTGAAAAATGCAGATTTAGCAGCAATGAAGTTGTGTGTGAATTCTTGTCAGTTTTGCTGAATTTCAGTTGGGGAAAAAGACAAACTAACAGAATCAAATCATATTGTTCTGACAGTTCTGAGAGAAACATTTTGATTTTTGAGTTTGAAATTACTTTTTATTTAAAAATTTCCTTTAGTTTAATTTCTAAATATTAAAAAATTAATCAGTCCAAAACAGAAGTGAAATATTTAGTTTCAAATTAAACATTTTAAATTGATCCAAAAACAAAAACATTTTCAACTTTCTGATTCATTGAAAATTTGGAAAAAATGCGTTTTCAATTCAACTCAAAAATGTTTTTTCCTGATTTACTCGCCCTCCCTTCCCCCAAATTACTAGGGAACTGAAAAAATATGTTTGCGAGTTATAATTGTGTTTGTGCTGGAAATTATATCTGCCAAATTTATCCCGTGTGAGGGCTACCAAACATCCATTAGATGGGAATAACTTTTTTATCCCTGCTGAACTGAGCTGAATCATACTGATTATCCAAAGGTAAATTCAAATGGCTCTATGGCTCATTAGCAATGCATAAGGCACCCAGTTCCCTAATAAACACTAATGTTATTCTTTCAAGAATAAGGATTGCTTTCTTGAAAAAAAAAAAGTCTATTGAATCAAGTTCTGACCTTGTTAGAGCTTACACTTGTGGGATCTTCCACTCTGTGAACACACAGGAGTAATCGCTTATGCACTGCATCCAGAAAATACAATCAAATGTCCACTCTGCTCTTAAAGGGACAGTTCCTGTTAACTAAATGCAATAAAAACACAAAATAAATATTAAACAAAATAAAAACACACTTCTAAATATAACTATTGACTTTAATGGAGTCTGAATTTACTCAGTGTTTTCAGACATAAGAGCATTAAATCTATTATAACTATTCCTGGATTCTCACAATAACGTAAGATAGGTGATATTCTATATATATATATATCAAGCTTAGTGCCTTGTTGTAGAAAAATCACAGAACACCAGCTATGTATCTGAATAATGGCAAAACAGATTGTATAATATAATTCACAAAAATGTACTGTAATGATCCTCACCAGTGGCCAGTCTTTGATTTATAAAATATTAGGGCTGTCAAGCAATGTAAAAAAATGAATCATGATTAATCATACTGTTAATAATAGAATACTATTTGTTTATATTTAAAGATTTATTTAAAGATTGTGCTACAGTACTTGTATGAGGTGAATTGAAAAATACTATTTTTAATAATTTTTACAGAGCAAATATTTATAATAAAAATATAAAATGAGCAGTGTACACTTTGTATTCTACATTGTAATTGAAATAAATATATTAGAAAATATAGAAAAATATCAAAAATATTTAATATATTTCAATTGGTATGCTATTAATAGTGCAATTAAAATTGTGATTAATTTGCTAAATTGCGATAATTTTTTTTGTGTTAATCATGTTAGCAAACTGCAATTGACAGTCCTATTATATATCAAACATAAAAACAAATAAAACCCTATGTTAAAAAAGTCAAGATTGCAAATTTAAGTGCTAAAAATAGGAAATGGCAAAATTAAGGTTACTGCTAACCTTAAATTGCCTTTGTCTATGCATTATAATAGTATTTAACTACATTATCACACTCAAATTCTTTTCTGTGTGAGTGGTGATCAATGACTGAACCAAGAGCTTTCAGATCCATAGCACGGATCAATTCCACTTGCTAGACATAATTTTAGCAGAAGTAGATTGTTATCCTGGCTGAGGGCTGTAACAGGGCACAGATAGGCCCCTCTATTTTCTGCCACTTCTGTGCCCACAAACTAGCCAGAGATCTCTGCTTTGGTGCAATCACATGTGCTGTTTAGTAACAGTACAAGTTCCCACCACCTTGTAGCTACAGATAGTAGTCAGGCTTGCAGCCAGCAGGCACAACCAGCCTCTACTCCCTGGCTCCTCCCTTTCCTCTCCTAGCTTCCTTCCTGCCAGCCTTTATGTAGCCCCTGGCTAACGAGGTCAGCAGCTGTTGCATGTTTGTCACTTAGGCCTGGGCTTATTTAGCCAATTCCAATTCCCCTTTCCTGATTGGAGCTTGCATGACAGAGGTCTGATTCAGTGTTTCCTAGCCAGCACCCTGTCACAAGGCCAAAATCTAGCATGATACTCTCCCCCACCTACACACATGCATTGTCATGCTTATATAACTATTTGTGATGTAGCAAACACACAGGCTTATATAACTAGTGTGTTGTAGCACTGGAATGTTGAGTGTCAGGATCCATGGGTTCTATTCTTGGCTCCAGGAGCAGAGTATTTTCTAATGAACAGCACAGTGGTTATAGCTAAGCATGTACATTCTCATTTGGAAAGATAATGGGTTCTAGTTTCCTGTTCTGCCTTAGTGACAACTTGTATAAGTTTTCTGTTACCTTATTGATAAGGGGAAAGGAAAAAAATAATTGCCTACCTGCTGGGAAAGGGATAAGAGGCCTTAATTAGTAATAAATTATGAGAACTGTACAGAAATATTAATAGCACACAGTAGAAAAGGGAAGATTAGAATTTATGGGCATGTGGATCCCCAGTTCAGTGCTCCTTCTGGTAGGCCAAAGGGTATATTTCCTAAAAAGAGAGTCTCTCTCTCCCTCTCATATATATGTCTGAGATTTTACTTGACCTGCATGGCATTTGGCAGGTCTATGGATATATTAAGGTAGGAACTCAAAGTTTGTGATGTTCCCACTAAAGTGCCTTTTAAAAACCAATTAATCTTGTGCTAACTGCTAAACTCAAGGAACCTTCAGTGCTTTAGTGAGGAAGGCTCATGAAGATTTGTTTTCTGAGGGAAAAGCAGGTGGTACAGCCCTAAATTATGGCAGTAAAGAAAATGAAAGGGGAAAGGAATGGATTCTGCCATGTTTAGATTTAGGGTTGGTCCTCAGGGATGCCCCGGCAAGCATCAGTCCCAGCTTCAGCCGTTAAATTTAAGTCAAGCTTTTTAAAATTTCACCCAAAGACTTTGTGAACTTTTTATGTACTGAGACATCCTTGCACGACGTTGCACTAATGGCTGTATATGTCCTATCACTAATGAACACTGGGGAGAATAATGATTGAACAATGTTAATTTAATTTATTAAGGGTGGCAGACTTAAATCCCTGGAACATTATATCATACTACTTACCATGCAGCTGTACAGGGCTGTATATTTAAAAGTCTTCTGGGTCATAATTTCAACAATAAAGTGCAGAGCTTGCAAAAAAGGTGGTTTTAAAACATTATTTAAATATTCAAGGTCAGAACCATTCTTGTTCAAAGAGCAGATTGTGAAAACAGTAAAGTTTTGTGGGGAAAAAATAACATTCATGTTCAAATGTTTGAAATAGATTTTTTTTTCAACTTGCAAGTCTCTTGCTACCAATACTGTAACTGTTGTAGGGGAGAGTAAATTAAAACATTTTGAAGGGTTATTCATTTTATTTCTCAAACTCATCAACATTGTTAAAAAATGACACAGTCATTGAAATGAAAAGAGGTTATCTATTTTCTTTGAAAATCTGAAATGTTGTAGTGATTTCAAATGATGAAACCAGATGACTGTACTTTTTGACATCTCTTGTCTTTGCGAAAAATAAATAAATAATCTACAGCTTTTCTATTTAAAATGTGTGCACATAGGAAGGAAAGAGTGTAATTGGCAAAGAGTTTGGGAAACAGTATGATAACAGTAGGATGTTAAACAGCTGGAATCTAATAACTGTTTAGCAGGAAAAACAGCCCAAAAGCTTTATCTATCCTAAAATTATAATTGTATTATTTCCCTGTGGTTTACTGACACTTCTTGTTCAACTTGTCATGTACTACCTTCATAATTATTCTTTCCCTTGTTTTATATCTGATTTAAAATTTTGGTTCATGAATTTGTGAGCAGTTGATTGTTTCTAATTTTGGTTCTATGTCTGAGCAGATTCTCAAGTAAACCAGTGGAGGCATAACTTACAAACATTATGCAGTCATGGAATAAGAAGCGTGGAAATCTTTTAGGAAGGTACTTTTCCCCTTTACTCTTCCTCTCTCTTGTGTCCCCTGCTCTCACTCCACCAGGCTAGCAAACTGTTTGGTACCTGGAAAAATGTAAGGAAAGTGTTGCTAATACAGTGTACAACCATAGAAACTAGATGTGCAATCATATAGAAAAGATTATGAGGAAAGTTTGAAGTAAAAATACTTTTGTACTTATAGAAAGTGTTCCATTTCTTCTTCCACTATTTTGCAGCTGCAGAATCTACTCCTCACAGCAGAATTGTGCTCAAGAATCTACCCTTTCATTTAAGTCCCCAGGAGTGTGAGTAAAACCAGGAAAACAGAAGCAAAGAGTAAACTGATGCAGATTACAAGGTGCAAAACTCCTGATTATTTTCTGGGCTGCATTATGGAATCATCAAAATAGTGGGCAGGGAGGGAGATTAGGGGAGGAGGAAACTGATTCTGTCAAAGGGAGAACAGGAAAGAGGGAGGTAAACTATCCAAATGAGTGTAAACCTAAATTAAGAGTCCTGTTAAATTCAGGATGAGGGGATAATTTTCTTGGGCTGATTATTCTCTTTAATAATAACAATAATAATAATAATTATTATTATTAAAGTGAACTAAAATCTGGGAGAAGGATATCCCTACTAATGAATGATAAAACTGAGTTGGCAGAGAGGAAAAAAAGACAAACAGATTGGGTGAAAGGGAAAAGATTTGATAGAAGTTAATGAAATAAAGGGGTGTGACATTGCAGCCCATAATGCTTAACAGAAATATGCTTATAAGTGTAAATATGATATACCTGGAATATGTTTTATGCTAGATATGCCATGTAACATATCGTTGCAAAGGTTATGTTCTTCTGAATGTATTAATCCTATTTGTAGGCATGTATTATTTTTAATCTCTGAGGTTATGAGTGTTGGCTCTATGCTTGTATTTATTGTGTTTGGTGTAGGAAGCACATAAGGCAGATTTGGTCAACATAGTGTGAAGGGGTTATTCAGGTAATTGGGAGTACTTGGCTAACAATGGACCTTGATAAGACACTTAACCACATCTTAGCTTTACTGGGAACATTCAGACTAACATGTAGACAATGGTGTCGGCCTGTAAAGAACTTAGTCATGCATGGACATGTGACTTGCCCATGCAACTCCAAAACTCCATCTTGTAGCTGTGATTCTGCACAGGAGAACACAAGGGGTTTCCACCCACAAGAGAGAGACTATATAAGTCCCTGGAAACCCCGCCATTTTGTCTTCAGTTGGCTCAAAAGATAACCTCTCCACCCCAAAGAGATGCCTGAAAGAAATTGGAACAAAGGACAGTAACTACGGAGGTGTGAGTGATTGCTGGACCCAGACTAGGAGGAAGTCTAGTCTGAAAAAGAAGCTTATTGGAACATCTCTGAGGGTGAAATTTACCTGCATTTAGTTTCCTGCTGTATTAGGCTTAGACTTGTGTGTTTTTGTTTTATTTTGCTTGGTAATTTACTTTGTTTTGCCTATTATTACTTGGAACCACTTAAATCCTACTTTTTATATTTAATAAAGTCACTTTATATTTATTAATTAACTCAGAGCAAGTATTAATACCTGGGGGAGCAAACAGCTGTGCATATCTCTCTATCAGTGTTATGAGAGTGAACAATTTATGAGTTTACCCTGTATAAGCTTTATACACAGTAAAATAGATTTATTTGGGGTTTGGATCCCATTGAGAACTAGGTATCTGGGTGTTGGAGACAGGAGCACTTCTTAAGCTGTTTTCAGTTAAGCCTGCAGCTTTTGGCGGACATGGTTCAGACCTGGGTCTGTGTTTGTAGCAGGCTAGTGTGTCTGGCACAACCAGGCAGGGTACTGAAGTCCCAAACTGCCAGGGAAAATGGGCTTAGAGGTAGTCTCAGCACATTAGCTGGCAGTCCCAAGGGGGTTTCTATGACCCAACCTGTCACAAGGTGATCAGTTGATTCTTAGAATAAACAATAATCTTGGAGGTAGTATGAGAGATTAGATCAGGACCTGCTGATGTAATTTACAGGAAGCTAAGGGAAGCCTGGAGGAAGGACAGAACATGGCTCATGTTGGAGTTTAATTACCTATATATTGATTGGATTATCTATTATGCAAACAGTTTGGAGGGGATATATGTTTCTAGAGGTAAATGCAGTCTGTTGATCATTCCCAGTAGCCAAATACAGTATTATTCTGTATTTAAACATAGGAATGAAAAGTGCGTTTAAATAAGGTAGAATTAGGGGACAATATGTAATGTCCCAGTAATCAATATACAATGGGAAAGAGATTTATGACTTCATTTTCAGAGATGCTCAACACCTGCCATTCCTACTGAAGTCAATGAGAGCTGTAAGTGTTCAGCACTTCTGAAAGCCAACAACTGTGTCATATATCACAGCTGAGAAACAGTTGTATGGAATGTATGGCTTGCTTCACCTCTGATTTGAATAGAAGAGGTTGTTGTGCCTGGATTATTAGATGTATTTATACATCTCAGATGCACATACATTTATACATAAGATGCACATCACCAAAGTGTCTGGACTTGAACCTACGGTACTTATCTCAGGTGTTTCTGGAATGACCACCAGCATAGTTCTAAATGCCAGTCCTTGATGTCCATTGACCTATTACTTCTCTCCAGAGATTTCCAGCAAGAACTCAATCACACCAATAAATATCTATCAGATGTTAATGTCAGATGGCTTCCCTTATTGCCAGTCAGAGTCTAATTCAAACCTGTTACTTAGAGGAGAAAACAGTCTCCTAAATCACTATATTATAAATATCCTGGAACAGCCATTCTCTTAGGGAAAAATACCTTTAAAGGATTGTGATATAACTTGGAATTCTGATTTAATTCTGTAACGGTATAGAAATCTACTGAAGAAAAGAAGTGCAACATTCCTAATAAACAGATGGAGAACCTGACTTTGCAGCTCCTTCTGGTTAAGACTAAATGTGAGAGGCCAATGTTTTTAAGAAGAAATAAAATAAGCAATAAACAGAAAGCTTTTACAAATGACAATATGGTGAGGAGGTGGAGGAGAAGTAGGTAATGTATAAAAATGATAGAAATAAACAAGTTAAAAAGATGACTAGAGAACAACAAAATATTGAATTGCAAAAAATGATCTTACAGACAATAAATATACTCATGCTCAACTGAATATATACAAACAGAAGAAGAGCTCTTGTAAGCTCAAAATCTTGACTCTCTCACCAGTGGAAGTTGGTCCAATAAAAGATATTACCTCACCCAGCTCATCTCTCAAACTACAAAAAGGGTGATTTTATTCCACTTGAAACACACACAAGGGAGCTAGAAATCGGGGCCATGACAAATGAGATGATTTCTCTAAAAGTCTTTTAATTTTTAAATCCTCTGTCTTTTCAGAAAGGTGAAAAAGGATGAAAATCTGCCTTGAACGATGACCGTATGTCCTGGCATAAGGTGATGAGGGTATAGTGCAGACAACAAAGGACCTTTGCAACATTTATTTTGTAAAATCTTTTATTTGATTAATTGCTTCAAAATGCACCAACCCTATTAAAAGTAATAAACAAAACCAAACAAAAATGTGACAAATGGGAAAATGAGCTCACCCCAAACAGAATATGTGCAAACATTTCCTAGTACAGGCATATTTATGCCAATAGAAAAGTGCTCTGTATTTGTATGGGAATAGCAATACTGGAATAAGCATTTTTATACCAGTATAACTGCATCCACTTATACCAGTATAACTGCTTATACCAGTTTAAATATATTTCTGTAGTTAAAGCAATACAACTTTTGTGTATAGACAAGCCCTTAGTCCATGCCATAGCACTGTAAAGTTGGAAAATAATCTTTCAACCACAGAGTTTACTTTGCACAAGGTTAATGCAATTAAAATGCTTGGTGCAGCAAAACATGCCACCAATATCTTTTCCCAACTCTCTTTTGTTAGATTTTAGTCTTTTACATTTAAAACAGTGTCTCAGACAAGCTGGTATCAGTTGAACCATTGAACTCTTTGTATTTTATATGGTAATTTTTAAATTGAACAACAGGGATGGCAGGGTGGGCTTGGGAACACTGAAACAACTGAATTGTTTATTCCTTTGCTCAGCTCAGAACATATCTTGGGAAAGTTTGTTGGTAATTCATTTCAGGGCAGTTTTCAGTATGTGGGATACCATGAGTGGTCTCCGGCCATAGTTTATAATAATTGTTTTCTACTGGAATATAAAGTTGTCTCTGGGATTTTTAGTGTATTTACTGCTTGTGATGGGTACCAGATTGTGAGACCCTCAGACTTTCTCTACATTGAGGTTTCTCTGAAAATTTCCCACTGTGGCTGTAACACTGGGGTAGGGATGGTAGGATCGCTAGACATAAACAGCTATTTTTATCAACATATAGAATCATAGAAACGGAGGGCTGGAAGAGACCTCAAGAGGTAAATCCAAGTCCCCTTCACTGAGCCAGAACCAAGTGTACCTACACCATGCCTGACAGATGTTTGTCTAACTTATTCTTCAAAGCTTCCAGTGATGGGGATTCCACAATATCCATAGGTAACCTGTTTCAGTTCTTAGCTATCTTATAGTTAAAAAGTTTTCTTACTATCTAACCTAAATCCAGGGGCAGCTATAGGCATTTCGCCGTCCCAAGCACGGCAGGCAGGCTGCGTTCGCTGGTCCCGCGCTTGGCGTGCTGGGGCCTGGAGCTGCCCCTGCCTAAATCTGTCTTGCTCAGATTAAGCTGGTTGATACCTATACTACCCTTGGTGGACATGGAGTACAATTTATCAGTGTCCTCTTGTTTTGAAGACGCTTATTATATCATTATAGGCATCTCAGAGCAAGGCTAGATGGCACAGTGGTAAAACACTAGCAAGTAATATACACTAGCATTTCCACTATTGCTAGTACCAGTGGAGTTACACTGGTGTTACAGTAAGGAAGATTTAGAGCGAACCTCAATGCAGATGCAGCTCTGAGGATATACATTTCTGTTTATTCAAAGGACAGGCATAACACAGTCAACAACAATGTAAGTTTCCCCACAGTGCTTTGGCAGTGTTCGTGAAGGTAGGAGTAGCTTTAGGAGTAAGAAGGTGATTTGATGTTCATTCCTATTCTGTCTTTGATGTCTCCTTCTCCTGCCATGACCAATGCATATACCATGTTAGTACAATGTCCCATAATGTTTCTTGCAATTTGACTAAGTGTTCTAAGAGAATCTATAAACTGTACGGGTATTAGAATGTCTCCACATCGGCTGAACTAATATTTTGCATAGTTATTACTGCTGAAGTTTTACTGTTTTTTTTTCCTTCAATACTAAGTGTGTCTGCAGGGCACAGCAAAAAAATGTCATCATTGAGGCTGCCTGCCATTTCTATTATAATCTCCTAAATTCAGTATCTGGGGTGATTTAATGATGTGTGGACTTTCCCATGTACCCCCAGGAAGGAGGAAGGGATGCGCCAAGACCCCAGTATAGGCTAACACAATTATTGGACTGTTAAGTGGGCCTTGTAGGGAGCAAGCTTCTCAGCCTGAGTCACTGGACTGGGATTAACAGGGTTCATGCTAGCGCTCTAAAAATAGCTGTGTAGACAGTTTTGGAGTTGTGGCTCAGGCTAGAGTTTGGACTCTGAAACCCAGGCCTGGTCTACACTATGCTTTTAAACCGATTTTAGCAGCGTTAAACCGATTTAACGCTGTACCCGTCCACACTACGAGGCCCTTTATATCGATATAAAGGGCTCTTTAAATCGGTTTCTGTACTCCTCCACAACGAGAGGCGTAGCGCTAAAATCGGTATTACCATATCAGATTAGGGTTAGTGTGGCCGCAAATTGACGGTATTGGCCTCCGGGCGGTATCCCATAGTGCACCACTGGCATCGCTCTGGACAGCAATCTCAACTCAGATGCAGTGGCCAGGTAAACAGGAAAAGCCCCACGAAATTTTGATTTTCATTTCCTGTTTGCCCAGCTTGGAGCTCTGATCAGCACGGGTGGCAATGCAGTCCCAAATCCAAAAAGAGCTCCAGCATGGACCGTACGGGAGATACTGGATCGCTGTATGGGGAAACAAATCTGTTCTATCAGAGCTCCGTTACAGAAGATGAAATGTCAAAGCATTTGAAAAAAAAATCTCCAGGCTACACAGTGCTGCATGACAAGCGTAACAGGAAGCCAGAGACTCAAATGGATGATCATGGAGGGAGGGAGGGGGTACTGAGGATTCCAGCTATCCCACAGTCCCCAGCAGTCTCTGAAAAGTATTTGCATTCTTGGCTGAGCTCCCAATGCCTGTAAGGTCAAACACATTGTCCGGTGTGGTTCAGGGAATAGCTCGTCAATTTACTCCCCCCCCCACATGAAAGAAAAGGGAAAGAAATCGTTTCTTGACTTCTTTCAGTGTCACCCTATGTCTACTGAATGCTGCTGGTAGACGTGATGCTGCAGCAGTGAAAAGTAGTATCCACTCCTTTCCCCTCCCTGGTGGCAGACGGTACATGCTTGATAACTGCTGAATACCCCGGCTGGCCTCAGGGGCGCCTGGGTAAAAATATGAATGATTCCTGGTCATTCCCAGTAGATGGTACAGAACAGCTGGTAACCGTCTTCATCATAACCACTGAGGGCTGAGCTCCATCAGCCCCCTCCCTTTCTGGTGTAAAGAAAAGATTCTGTACTACCTGGACTATCATAGCAGCGGGATGCTGGGTTCCTCTCCCCCGCACCGCTTAATGTCCTGCCTGGACTGTCATAGCACGGGTAGGCTGCCTCCCCCTCTTTTTATCTCACTAACAAGTCAGTGTTTCTTATTCCTGCATTCTTTATAACATCATGATACAAATGGCGGGGACACTGCCACGGTAGCCCAGGAAGGTTGGGGGAGAAGGGAAGCAACGGGTGGGGTTGTTGCAGGGGCACCCCCCGTGAATGGCATGTAGCTCATCATCTCTGCGGGATCTGACATAGAGCAGCTGTGCTCTCTGATACACTGCTTCTCTAGTACACTTGCCCCAAATTGTAGGCAGGACTGACTCTATTTTTAGAAACCATAAAGGAGGGATTGACTCAGGGAGTCATTCCCAGTTTTGCTTTTGCGCCCCCGGCCGACCTCAGCCAGGGGCATCCATGATAGCAGCAGACAGCACAGAAGGACAGATAACCGTCATCTCATTGCCAAATTACACTAGCAGCAGACAGTACAAAACAACTGGTAACCATCTCTGCTATCATGCAAAAGCAAATGAATGCTGCTGTGTAGTGCCGGAGTATCGCCTCTGTCCGCGGCATCCAGTACACATACGGTGACTGTAAAAAAAAAATAAAGCTGAACGGGCTCCATGGTTGCCATGCTATAGCGTCTGCCAGGACAATCCAGGGAAAAAGGGCGCGAAATGATTGTCTGCCGTGGCTTTCCTGGAGGAAGGAATGACTGACAACATTTACCCAGAACCACCCGCGACAATGATTTTTGCCCAATCAGCCACTGGGCTCTCAACCCAAAATTCCAAGGGGCAGGGGAGACTGCGGGAACTATGGGATAGCTACAGAATAGCTACCCACAGTGCAACTCTCCGGAAATTGACGCTAGCCTCGGACCATGGGTGCACACCGCCGAATTAATGTGCTTAGCGTGGCCGCGTGCACTCGACTTTATACAATCTGTTTTATAAAACTGGTTTATGTAAAATCGGAATTATCCCATAGTGTAGACGTACCCCCAGAGAGGAGATTGAGCTTGAGACCTTGATCTCCAGACAGAGTGGCAATTTCAAATTTCAAAGTGAGTGCCACTAGCCCAAGTCTGTTGACCTGGGCTCGGAAGTTCATACCTGTAGGCTGTGTAGACATACATGTAGGGGCTATGATTTCTTCCCCAGTGGCCTCCCCACACTTATGCCTAGCGTCCCAGGCAATGGTCTCTGGGTTTGCCCCTAAATGCATGTTACCAGAAAGATTCAGTTATCCAGAAAGCAGTATGCTGTAAAGCACAGTATATCAACGCATGTTTGATGTTTTCCATTTGAAAAGATCTCATATGAAGTTTTCTATGTCAGTTAATGACTGGCAGCCTAATTTTATAGTTGGCTTCAATGAAGGTGAATCATACATTATGAATAGTATCAAGTATTTAATTTTTGGAAACTAACCCACGCAGAAGATTATAATAAAACTATTCATGTGATGAATCTTGTGTTCTAATATTCTCAAATTTAGGACATAGGGACACAAATAAACATGAGATACTTCACATGTTTTGAGCCAGATCCTCAGCTAGAGTAGATCAACATACCTCCAGTGAAGTCAATGGAATTTTGTTGATTTACAGTTACATGGAAAGTTGAAAAAAAATCTTAAAATTGA
This sequence comes from Gopherus evgoodei, assembly GCF_007399415.2. Taxonomy (NCBI): domain Eukaryota; kingdom Metazoa; phylum Chordata; order Testudines; family Testudinidae; genus Gopherus; species Gopherus evgoodei. The sequence goes on along the minus strand of NC_044329.1, from coordinate 25,519,799 downwards.
ACACCAGTTACAGCCTTAACTATGGTTTGATTGGTAGAGGTGATTGGGGAATTTTTCACAGAAGCATATTCTATTGGAAAATGTTTGGTCAAAATCATAATGCATCACAAAATTGGGTTGATTTTGCTGGAATTTTGTTTCAGAAAAATATAAGGAAAAATATTCTGATATTATGTTTTGTTTCAACAGTTTTGTAATAAAATGTTTTGTTTTTTCGTTTTGAAATTACTTTATTTCAATTATTTTTGTATTATATTCTATATTAGAATGCAATATAAAAATTCTGAAAGTTGAACAGAAAATATTTTGGTCAATCTGAAACAATTTTGCCCCCAGAATCTTACTTTGCTGAGAATTTTGAAATTCTTGGGTTTTGTTTCAGTTCCAGCCTCTGCACAGCTCTAATGATTAGTATCCTGATTTACCTCAAACAAATTAAACCTTGGTGTAACTAAGCTGACTTCAGTGAGGTTATCCGGATTCTCATTGTGTTAAATCAGAATCAAGCCGAGTACGGCTCTCTCTGTAAGATACACATGGACACACAAACACATACACTGGCATTTAAAGATAGCACAGTTTATTGAAATGCCAGAATAAATCAGTCTTCAGGTAGAAAGAGTCTGATTAGGACAGATAATATAATTGGAGGAAAATTCATTCTGCTATAATATTAGGTTGTATATATGTCTGTAAATAGAATGAACTGTTCATAATGTTTCCTTTCAGAGAGAGAGAGAGAAATTGACTTTTATTTTCAGCCACATCTCATTTTCTCAGAAAAAAATCAGTGGTGTTGTCCATCTTTCAGGCTTTGGCTGAAAATTGTAAAATTACTCAAGTCATTCTGAACGGAAAATAAGCTGGAAGAACTAACTGAAAATATTTGCTATCTACTCTGAAATTGATAACCAGGTTTATTTAATTTTCTTTTGAAATAAACTGAAAGAATGGTACAAAGATAGTAAAAAATGATGTTTCCAAAAGTCAGTAAATACAAAAAGTATCAGAAGAGAAGTAAATTTAATTCTATGTCTCTAATTCTAAAATCTCTCCTTTTTGCTGTCATTTCTCTATTTTAACTTGCTTTATTTTGAAACTCAGCTACGCCATCTGGTAATATTTTATTCTAAGACTCAGATGTTAAAGCCAGAAGGAACCAAAAAGATCATCTAAACTGACCTCTGTATAACACAGGCCATAAAATTTCACCCATAATTCCTGCATCAAGACAACTTCTGCTTGAGCTAGAACATTTTATACTGCAATGAATCCTTTTCTATATTAATACTTTTATCCTTCCCATTTCTGCTTCTCTACTATAAATCTGACATCAGCTTGACTCTGTTCGCACACAAGACTCTATGCAGAGGTCAGTTGGTTTCTGGTGTTCTCTGTAAGTAATTTTGAAACCATGTCAATATTAGTCAGAGGCCTCATCCATAGTGAAATCATGGATGGTATTAACCATATTACCCAGCAACCTTGCATTAACTAGCCTGACATGATGGACTGAATTGCCATCCAGGATTCTAGTGATATGGATTTTGTCAGTTACTCTTGGAAATGAGAATTCCAACCTTTGATTACCATATGGGAATCAATCTTATTTGCTTTTTGGATTTTTCAAAGCTTTTGCAGGTTAGGCAATTGCATCTCACACTAATGTATTTTTCCCACTTTACTCTTTTTATTATTTTTAATTGTTATTTCACAGCTCTAGTATAAAGATCCACTGAAGTCAATAGGAAACTGAAACTGAAATTACTTGTTAGCTAATAGCAATTGTCACAATAAATAGGAACCATAGTCTCGCTCCACATGAACTCCTAGGAAACACACACTAGGGGCCTATTTCTTATTTACACAAAGGTCTTTTTACATGTCTTGGCCAGTGTAAAGAGGCTTTAAAGTAGATGTATATGTAACTAGTTCCCAGAGTGTTGTAAAGTAGCCTTAGTGTAAATGGAAACTGGGCCTTGGAGATTTGACTCAGCCCTTCTTGAACAAAATGAAGTCCTTCTAGAGAGACAGTCACCTATTCGACACAGGAAAACTACTCATTTCATATATATATGTGTGTGTGTGTCTATGTATGTATGTGTATATATATATATATGTATATATATAGCTATCTACAAGGTCATTAATGACAGTTTGCTGAATAATTATCTCAAACTGTTGTTTTTTTCTGTGTGTAAGAAATATTCCAGTAATAATTCTGTGATGGGTTGGATCACAGAACCCCCCTTGGGAGCTGCCAACTGATGTGCCAAGACTACTTATGCCCCTGCTTTCCTGCCCTGGCAGCTTAGGACTTCAGTGCCCTGCCTGGTTTGAACCAGACTCGATAGCCTGCTCCAAACCCAGTCCCCTAACAGCCGTAGGTTTACCTGAAAGCAGCTAACAGAGGTGTTCTTGTCTTTAACACTCAGATGCCCAATTCCCAATGGGGCCTAAACCCAAATAAATCCATTTTACCCTGTATAAAGCTTATGCAGGGTAAACTCATAAACTGTGCGCCCTCTATAACACTGATAGGGATATGAACAGCTGTTTGCCCACCCAGGTATTAACACATACTATGGGTTAATTAATAAGTAAAAAGTGATTTTATTAAATACGGAAAGTATGATGTAAGTGGTTCCAAGCAGTGACAGACAGAACAAAGTGAATTAAAATAAAATAAAACACGCCAGTCTATGTCTAATACAGTAAGAAACTGAATACAGATAAGAGCCTCACCAGTTCCAGAATGCTTCCTTTTACAGACTAAACTCCTTTTAGTCTGGGTCCAGCAATCATTCACACCGCTTGCAGTCACTGTCCTTTGTTCCAGTATCTTTGGGGGTGGAGAGGCGCTCTCTTTAGCCAGCTGAAGACAAAATGAAGCGGTCTCCTATAGGCTTAAATAGACTTTCTCTTGTGGGTGGAGACCCCATCCTCTCTTCTATGCAAAGTCCAGCTTCAGGATGGAGTTCTGGAGTCACATGGGAAAGTCACATGACCATGCATGACTCACAGTTTTTACAGGCAGAAGCCATTGCCCACATGGTATCTTGTATGGCTCCAGGAAGACTTCTTATGTGGATTGGAGAATTCCAAGATGCATTGTTCCTTAAGTGCTTCCTGATTGGTCACTTAACTTTGCGAATTCCTTTCTCCAGGAACTGACCAAATGCTCTGTTAAGGTTATTTAGGAATCAAGCCAGTACATGGCCATAATTTGAGTACAAAAATGATGCATACAAATAGGATTAATAGATTCAGTAGATCATAACTTTTACAGAGAGATGTTACATGGCATATGTAGCATACAACACATTCTAGTTATATTACACACACACACACACACACACACACACACACACACACACACACACACACACACACATAAGCATATTTCCATAAAGCCTTATGGGGGGCACAGACCGTCACAAATTCCTCTTCAGAGGAATTAAATGCTCTTCAATTAAGATACCAAATTATTTTACAAAAGATGACCATATCAACGTCTGCTGTATGCTAATGTTCATTTTCACAAACACTTAAAAGGGGTTATCAGAAAACTGGCCTTTTGGAGTATGCTCACTTCATTGTGCACTGTAATTTCTTGAGGGTTTGAAATTGCTCTTGATTGCCTATTGAAATTCATTGAGAAGAGTTTGTTGTATCCAAACAGGTGACATATGTGCTTCTAGGCAAACTAGTTCTCCTGAATTTCAGGAAAGTGGCAGGCAGATGTCAGTTTGTCCCTCATGTTTCCACATATACAATTTAATGGGATCTGAAAGGGAGGGATGAAATGCATGGAGCTCAGCAGACTCTGATAAACAAAATGGACTCTTTACCCTCAGCGAAAGAATTAAATTGCAGATATATATTTAATAATAGTTATGTTCTTTCCAGTAGTGCTATTTGTCCCTTTATAATTTCCCTCAGAAATTACAATCTTAAAGGGAAACTTCCACAAAAGACAGAAGTAGTGTTATCTACAAACATTGAAAATATAAGGCTCCTGTATTAATAGCAGAGTGAAAAGAATTGCTGTCTCATTTATGCATTACTTTCCATTTGAAAACCCTATTGTTCATTTCTCCATGTTTGTTTTCCTTTTACAAATTAAATGAAGAAATAGAAGGATTTTTAATGGCAAATTGGAAAATGTTTATCTGCCTAGTTAAAGGAGTCAAGCTAAGTTGCTAAATGTAGAAACATTATATATTTTATTACTTTTTAGAAGAATTTTTAAGATGGAAATAAATAGAATAAGAAAGTACTTATCCAGATAATTGGTCTAATTCCAAAATAACTACATTAAAAGAACATTAAGGATGCAAAACCAAGCACGCAAAAGTTAGGAAATGCCAAATGCCTGTGCAACCTTCATTTGGCCCCTTTGTAGATGTGCATTATCATACAGTTTTAATTATATGATCACAAATTATTTTTTCCATTGAGCTCTTATCTACTTATGTACACAGGATGTACAGTGATCCCTGAATGAGTAGCTATTCATTATTTACTGTTATCCTTATTATTCAATGTGTGAGCCCCATGTAGTATTTATCACACACCGCTTAAACTCTGTACTGAATACCCAATTTTTCATTTGCTCATGGTATTTTCTATGCTGCTGTCATCATAGTATTTTAATTCTTTACAGACTTTAATGGATTTATCTTTATAGCACCCCTTTGAGATGATGTGGTGACATTATACATATTTTTACACATGGAAAAATGAGGCAATGAGATTAAAGGCAAAATTGTTCGGTAACAATTAACTTTGCATGCCCAGTTTGAGAAGCCTAGGTCCTGATCCTGTAGATTTATTAGCATTTTATATCACTCTGTGTTCAGAACTGAACTCCCACTAATGACAGTTGCAGTGTGAGTGCTCAGCACGTCTGCAAATTAAAGCCTAAGTGTCTCAAATTTACAGAGAAAATGAGGAACACACAGTAACTACCTATGGAAATTGTGGTTTACGTTGCTTGTCCAGCATAATATAGGAATTCTGTGGCAGAGATAGGGATTGAAACCAATTCTCCAAGGTGGAATTCAACTGTCTTAATGATGGAAATGTCCTTTCTAAGTCCTTATCTCCTTCACTACACACCTTCCAACTTCTGCAGCAAATGAGGCAGGGATCCTACAGACAAAGCCTCCTTCACTACACAACCAGATTTATCCCCAGTGCAAGTCCATCCTGTGGAAAGAACAGTATGTGATCATGTAATTAACTACAATATCAGAATGGATATTTCCAAGGCAACCTTTATTCAGGCATTCCCTAACTTTTAAGTGCTTGACTTTGCAACTGTAACATGCTTTTAATGTAGTTTTTCTTAATGCAATTACCTAAGCTTTCTTAACGTTAACAATGGAAAAAACAAAAAATTGATCCTGTGGAACCATATTGACCCCCAACATGCACTCTCTTTTCCTATCCCTCTCCCCGTCCCACTTCTTCTAACATGTTCCCCTAACAGGGAAAGTCTTGCTGAGCACCTCTAACTCTGCTTGCTCGGTTGTTCTGTGAGGATCGTGCAGTCTGGTCAGAATGCAGGAGCTCTGAGGGAACAGAGCGTGCCCAGTGCAGAAAACGTTCAGGAAATTTCCAAAACCTCTACCCAGCATGTGTCAATTGAGATTTTTCATAGGCTTATAACTTAGGCACTTTCAGAAACAATTGCCCAGTAAAAGAACATTTTTCTTCAACCTTATTTTAACACTACATTTACTGGGACATGTTTTGAGCAGCTCTTTTAACTATAACTATATATATATATGGTGCATGTGTGTATATTGAACTCCAAAGCCTGAGATGAGCTGAGGACTTGCAGCTCCCATTGAAGTCATGGGCACGGGACTAGGGATATGGCAGGTGCTGGTAATCAGAAAACAAAACAGAGCAGGAGCAGTCCCTCTAGATTCTCCTTCTACAGAACTGGGGTTCCTTTCCCCATGGATTTCTAAGAACACATGAATTTGGGAAGATTCACCACTGTAAACTCTGCAGGTTCCTAGACCCTTGCCATGTGACAAAACAATATCCAAGAAGCTCTGAAAGTGGGAGTATCCCGGGTTTTCCTGGCCATCTGGTCTCCATGCAGTTGTTTCTCAGCAATTTGAGGGGACAATTTGAACCTCAGCTCTCCCTTATTCGCTAGTCTTTGATTTTAGTGAGCATTTTGCCAATGTAAGGACCTGAAGTTTGGTTTAATGGGAGCTACAGTGGCCTAATAGCTGCTTAGTGTTTGGGCCAGAGTTGTAAAGCTCTTTGGAATAAAATGCACTGCACAGTATTACCTCTGCTTTCTCTTTTTCCACATATGAGGCAGCAGATGTTTCCAAACAACATGGCTATGAGTAGCACAACTACATACGTGATATCAGAATCTTTGACAGTCTTTAAATTTCTTCTTGTGGTGGCATGAATAATTTGACTAGTTAAAAAACAAATGCCTGAGGTTTTTCCCCTATATGGAAGAAAAAACTGTTCAGAGATTTATTTTCCCCTTCCTATAAGCATGATCCAAGACAGCTGCTGTGTGAGTATACACACACATATTTCATACACATACTTGATGCATATTTGATAAGCATTTTCTAATTTCTTTTTTTTCATTTTCCCGTTATTTGCACAAACAATAACCACAATGCTTGCTACGGATTCATTAGGAGGGTTACATCAAAGAGCCATGAAAATGTCAGTAATTACTCACAAATTTCAGATAAGATTATTTTGCTGAACAAACAGGTGCATATAGTCAGTGGTGCTAACAGTATTTCATCTACAAAGGCACGTATTGTGGGCTGTGTTGATAAGTTCCACTGAATGCGTGTACAGCCTTGGGAGCCTCCAAATGTCACTCTAAATGAAATGTATAAAACCTGCAAAGAGATCTTGACAGTAGATAAAGAGATTCTTGACATCATTTAAATGTTGCTTAGCAGTTGCTTGATTCATGGCTCTTATATGGGTGTTGTATCATATGCTACATTGTAATTTTTTTTAAAAAATTTGGTTTTTCCAAGTTACTTTATTAAGAACTATCAATGCAAACTAAGTGACTCTGAAATGATGACATATTTAAAATGTGGCATAATTATTGAAAATGTGCCATGTATTTATGGTGTATCAGGCCTTTCAGATTCATGTCATGAACCCCCTGTTTAGCTTTGAGTTTTGTCTCAGTATCAAGAAATAAGATTTGCGTACCTAAAAAGTACTACACAGTTATTATTATTAATATTATGTATCATTTGTATTACTATAGCACTTTGGAGCCCTGATCATGAACCAGGAACCTACATACAAACCAAAAAGATGGTCCCTGCTCCAAGGGTCTTACCATCTCAGTATAAAACAAGACGCAACAGATGGATATAGAAAGACAGGGAAATACAAGGAAATTATGGGACAGTATTGGTCAGTGATCTCTGAGCATCAACAATCTTACTGTTGTCAAGCTTTTTGTAGGCATCACAGGAAAGGAGAGTTTTGAGGAGGGATTTGAAAGTAAATAATGAGGTAGCTTTGTGGATGTTTACAGGAAGTGCAGCCCAAGTGTGTGGGGCAGCATGGGAGAAAGCACGAACATACTTGTTTGAAAATTTAACACATGAACAGTGAAGGCTGGCCTCATGGGCTAACTGGAAGTGAGCATCACTAACCTGAGAGTGAATGAGAAGTGATGAGTAACGTAGAGATTGACTGACTGAGAAGGGCCTTGAATGTGAAAACAAGCAGCTTTTGTTTGACGTGATAGAGAAGGGGGAGCAAGTAGAAGGATTTAAAGAGAAGAGAGATATTGTCAAAGCAACAGGCTAGGAAAATGATCTTTGCACAGGGCCAGCTCCAGGCACCAGAGCAGCAAGCAGGTGCTTGGGGCAGCCAAAGGAAAGGGGCGTCAATTCCGGCTCTTCGGCAGCAATTTGGTGTCGGGTCCCTCAGTCCCTCTCAGAGGGAAGGACCTGCTGCTGAATTGCTGCTGAGGGATGAAGCGGCGCAGTGGAGCTACTACCAAAGTGCCGCTGATTGCAGCTTTTTTTTTCCCCGCAGCTTGGGGCAGCAAAAACTCTGGAGCCTGCCCTGTCTTTGTATCAGCATTCTTAATTAATATGAGTGGGGCAAGATTGAACTTGTCAAGGCCAGGGAGTAGAATGTTGCAGTAATTGAGATGCGAGATGATGAGAGCTTGGAAAGCTGGAAGTTTTAGCTGGATGGATACAAAAGGCTGTCTTTAGAGATGTTATGCAGAAAGAATTGGCAAGATATAGATATGGCCTGGACTTAGAGAGAAGGCTGAGTCAAAGATGATGCCCAATTTAAAGTCTGAATAACAGGCAGGTTGCCAGTGTTGTCCATGGTGATTGAGAAAGGTGGTAGTAAGAAAGGAGTTTTCTGGGGAAAATTAGAAAACCTGTTTTAGCCATGTTTCGCTTACGCTGATAACAAGACATCCATAAGAGATGGAAGAGAGACAAGATAAGAATGTAGTGTAGACAGAAGGAAGCATACAATGCTGGCATTTACCCAAGGTGTTGGCTTGTTTCTTATCTTCAGTCTATACAGTAGGTACAGAAAAAAAAGACATAATATGCACCTACAGAAATATTTGATCATACACTTAAGAACTGAACTTGCAGACTGTTACCACTGGGGGCAGTACCTGCTACTGTGAGTCCCAGTGAAGTAGCTTACTTTGCATATGATAGGGGCAAGGACTCGGTACCCTGTGATTCCTGGGGAAAGGAACTCTCAGAACTGCAGAGGTTGGAAACATCCAGGTAAACAAATCCTGCTTTTTTTTTTCTTTTTACCCTTCTCTAGCCCTTTCCACACACATACATTTTCTAGCTTCTATCTGTCTTAGATACTTAAAGAATGCTAATCACTATATATATGTAGGTGCTATGCATCTGTGCTGCAATTGTCTGGGTCCCTCTGCAGATGTCATGGCATGGAGCCCTGGAGGGTTAGTGCAGTTTCATACTGAGATGGAAATATTACCATGGCCAGTTCCCTGGTCTTCCTACTTCAACCCAAGATTCACATGGAGCAAATTCCAAGCAAAGTTGCTGCTGAGTTGCATCTGTAAGATTAATAGTCCAATTTTTATGGACAGAATTAAATACCATAATACTGGTTTTGGTACAAAATGGGTAATAATCTTTAAATTATTATTGTTCAAACAATTGACTGACCAGTGAATTTAGACAAGGGTTTTCATTAGGTTTGCAATATCTATAACTGTATGATCAAAACCTGAGAAGCTTGCATTTACCTGCCGAGCCAAATATTCCATTGCCCTGAAGGCAGAGTTATGTGAAGCCTGGATCTGATTTATTTCTTTGAAAAATCCACACTTTCAGAATAATCTTGCATACCTGAATGGAGTCTTTTTTCATATCCACCATTCAGACTAGCCAATGACTAGTGACTAACTCTTCTCTCTATGTACAACCTTATTAACCCATTCTGGCTGGTCTAAGCCCATTTATAAAGGGAAAAACAAGTACACGACAACTTTGTCAATGTCACTGTACGGTATTTATGTGAGTTGTGTATTACTGTTAACACTAGCAAACTCTACATTCAACTAGCAGATCATAGGGTTGCATGTCTTAATGATCCTTTCACAAAAGATTTGACATACCTACCTATGAAGGGTGATGTCGTGGTAGGAGTCTACTACAGACCACCAAACCAGGAAGAAGAGGCGGTTGTGGCTTTTATTAAACAACTAACAAAATAATCCAAATCACAGGACTTGGTGGTGATAGGGGACTTCAACTACCCAGACATCTGTTAGGAAAATAACACAGCAGGGCACAGATTAGCCAACAAGTTCTTGGAATATATTGGAGACAATTTTTTTTTTCAGCAGATGGAGAAAGCTACTGGGGGAGGCTGTTCTAGATTAGATTTTAACAAATAGGGAGGAACTTGTTGAGAATTTGAAAGTGGATGGCAACTTGAGTGAAAGTGAACATAAATAGTAGAGTTCATGATTCTAAGGAATGGTAGGAGGGAGAACAGAACAATAAAAACAATGGATTACAAGAAGGCGTACTTTAGCAGACTCAGGGAGTTGGTAGGTAAGATCCCATGGGAAGCAAGTCTAAGGGGAAAAACAACTGAAGACAGCTGGCAGTTTTTCAAAGAGACATTATTAAGGGCATGAGAGCAAACTATTCCACTGCATAGGAAAGATGGCAAGAGATCACCCTAACATAACCAGGAGATCTTCAGTGATCTAAACTCAAGAAAGAGTCCTACAAAAACTGGAAACTCAGTCAAATTACAAAGGATGAATATAAACAAATAACAAGTATGTAGGGACAAAATTAGAAAAGCCAAGGCACAAAATGAGATCAAACTAGCTAGGGACATAAAAGAAAACAAGAAAACATCCTACATATAACATTAAAAGCAAGAGGAAGACCAAGGACAGAGTAGGCCCATTACTCAATGAGGGGGGAAAGACAATAATAGAAAATGTGGAAATGGCAGAGGTGCTTAATGACTTCTTTGCTTCAGTTTTCACCATGAAGGTTGGTGGCGATTGGCTGTCTAACATAGTGAATGCCAGTGAAAATGAGGTAGGATAAGAGTCTAAAATAGGGAAAGAACAAGTAAAAAATTGCTTAGAGAAATTAGATATCTTCAAATCACCAAGACCTGATAAAATTCATTGTAGAATATTCAAGGAGCTGGCTGAGGAGCTATCTGAACCATTAGCAATTACCTTTGAAAAGTCATGAAGAGCGAAGACATTCTAGAAAACGGAAAAAGGATAAATATAATGCCCATCTATAAAAAGGGAAATAAGGGCAATCCGAAGAACTACAGACCAGCCAGCTTAACATCTGTACCCAGAAAGATAATGGAGCAAATAATGAAGCAATCAATTTGCAAACACCTAGAAGATAATAAAGTGATAAATAACAGCCAACATCGATTTGTCAAGAATAAATCATGTCAAACCAGCCTGATAGTTTTCTTTGACAGGGTAGCAAGCCTTGTAGATACGGGGAAGCGATAGATGTGGTATATCTTGACTTTAATAAGGCTTTTGATACTGTGTCACATGACCGTCTCATAAACAAACTAGGGAAATACAACCTAGATGGAGCTACTATAAGGTGGGTGCAAAACTGGTTGGAAAACCATTCCCAGAGAGTAGTTATCATTGGTTCACAGTCATACTGGAAGGGCAAGTGGGATCCCGCGGAGATCAGTTTTGGGTCTGGTTCCATTCAATATCTTCAATCAATATTTAGAAAATGGCATAGAGAGTACACTTATAAAGTTTGTGGATGATACTAAGATGGAAGGGGTTGCAAGTGCTTTGGAGGATAGGATTAAAATTCAAAATGATCTGGACAAACTGGAGAAATGGTCTGAAGTAAATAGGATGAAATTCAATAAGGACAAATGTAAAATACTCCACTTAGGAAGGAACAATCAGTTGCACTTGTACAAAATGGGAAATGACTGCCTAGGAAGGAGTATTGCAAAAAGGAATCTGGGGGTCATAGTGGATCACAAGCTAAATATGAGTCAACAGTGTAATGCTATTGCAAAAAAAGCAACCATCATTCTGGGATGTATTAGCAGGTGTGTTGTAAGCAAGACAAGAGGAGCAATTATTCCATTTTACTTCATGCTGATTAGGCCTCAGTTGGAGTATTGTGTCCAGTTCTGGGTGCCACATTTCAGGAAAGATGTGGACAAATTGGAAAAAGTTTAGAGAAGAACAACAAAAATTATTAAAGGTCTAGAAAAATGACCTCTGAGGGAAGATTTAAAAAATTGTATTTGTTCAGTCTGAAGAAGAGAAGACTGAGAGGAGATATGATAACAGTTTTCAAGTACCTAGAAGGCTGTTACAATGAGGATAGATAAAAATTTGTTCTTCTTAACCTCTGAGGATAGGACAAGAAGCAATAGGTTTAAATTGCAGCAAGGGAGGTTTAGGTTAGACAATGGGAAAATTTCCTAACTGTCAGAGTTGTTAAGCACTGGAATAAATTGCCTAGGGAGGATGTGGAATCTCCATCATTGGGGATTTGTAAGAGCATGTTGGACAAACACCTGTCAGGGATGGTCTAGATCAGTGGTTCTCAGACTTGGGCAGCCACTTGTTCAGGGAAAGCCCCTGATGGGCCAAGCCAGTTTGTTTATGTGCTGCGTCTGCATGTTCGGCCAACTGCGGCTCCCACTGGCTGCAGTTCACTGCTCCAGGCCAGTGGGAGCTGCAGAAAGTGGTGCAGGCTGCGGGACGTGCTGGCCGCCCTTCCTGCAGCCCCCATTGGCCTGGAGCAGTGAACTGGGACCAGCAGGAGACGCGATTGGCCAAACCTGCGGATGCGGCAGGTAAACAAATCAGCCCTGCCCACCAGGGGCTTTCCCTGAACAAGCGGCAGCCCAAGTTTGAGAACCACTGGTCTAGATAATACTTAGTCCTGCCTTGAGTGCTGAGGATTGGACTAGATGACCTCTTGAGGTCCCTTCCAGTTCTAGGATTCTATGAATTCTCTCTTTTTTGAGACTACACATTTAATACATTGTATGTATAAGTCACTTTTCTACTGCTCCAATTTATTTCTGATTGCTTTAGGAATTCAGCATAATCCATTGATTCATGTATGCGTGGTTAACAGAGTAGACTAGAAAATCCTTTTTTAGATAATGCCTGCTATCTCAATCATTACAGTGAATTACATCTCTTTCTCCCTATTAATACTTTTTGCTGGAATTAAGACTGTAGAGTTCTTCTTCAGGTTATTTCCCTTAGCAGCATATTTGTAGTATTTGGGTTCCTTTCTAAAAGACTCAATTTTGTTCATACATGAAGGGCAGGCCCACACTAGGATACACCCCTGAAAAGCTCATCCAGTAATTTGAGTGAGACTAAAGGAATGAAATTGTAGTAGTACACTGTCATTATCCAGACATCATTGGGACATAGAGTAAAGGGCAGTGTGGTGGGACCAGAGGTTGCTCAGCCCATTGCAGGTTCCAGCTCTAATTTTGGATAATAGAAGTTTCAGATAAGTGGGGTTCCACTATATTTTTTTTCCTTACCTTGGACTTCTATGATGACATGGGATCTATGGAAAATTTTTCAAAGGGTCTCCTGCAACAGCACACAAAGGCACAGGTGGGGGTAGGTTTGGGATGTCCTTGGCAAAATTTATCAGATACAGGAATGGTCAGATTCATTATTACTGTAACTTCACTGGATTTCAGTGAAGTCTGTGGGGTTACACTAGGGATGAGTTGAGCTGCTAATATCCACGAGTCCAAGCAGCTTTGCCTATTCCTGCATGTAGAGGTATGATAGTTTTGCAATGAGCTTCTAGTTTTAAGCACCTTGAAGTGAGCTCCATCTACATCACTTCAAAGTGTTCCCTTTCTCCTACCTGTTTTTTTTCCTTCTTCCATTTCTGAGGTTCATCCTAAACCTTCCCATTTAACTAATTCACTCCATCTGCTGACTTTCTGTTCCTTTCTCCTTGTGGGAAGTAAACCATCTTCCTGCAAGACCTGAATTTATTTTCCAACATTGTTGCTAGTCTGTCTCTCAAAAGGACTTCTGCCTAGTTACCACAGAGACAAAAACTACAGAGAATCACACTGTGGGAAGGCAGAGCCTGAACTTGGAAGGAAAGGGAAAAAACGGTAGAGACAGTTACTATTCTGCATCTCCTACCCATCTATCCTCACTGTTTTCTACTAGAACTAGTCTTTTCACTGCATATTCAATCCTATCCCAGCAGGCTCAGTTCTATTTTTATTTTATTTTAATATCTTTTGCTTTGAATGCTGGCTTATTCACTTCTCCTCTTCTGTCTCTGTACAGTGTTGCCTCACTACTCCTCCCTGCTTTCTCATTCATTATAAATTTCCCATGAATTTGTATTTGCCACTTTCCTCAATTTTTCTTTGACTGGGTTCCCCAACCTTTTATTCTGTATCCACTTTCTTCCATGTCCTAAGCTCACCCACTATTCTTCCCTTCCCGAGCTTTTAGACTTCTCTCCACCCCTTTTCTCTCTGTTCCCCATCTACCCATTCTGTGTTGCTCTTTCTTGCAAATCCTATGCAATGTGTCTCCTCTAAGGTCCCTGTCTCTCTCCACTCCCCTTTCACAGTCTCTCTCTGTCCCTACTGTTATTTTTTGCCCTTCCTGGCTATCCCTTCTTTCTCCTCCTTTCCAGTCTTCCATCATCCTCTTCACCCTCAACACCATGCTTATGACAGGTGGTTGCTGTGTGAGATAATGGTCCTCTCCCTCAGTGTCGCAGTGAGACCAGATGCACATTCAGAATGTGGGAGGAATGGAGGGGCTGATAGCAGAAAGTACAAGCTAAAGAGACACCAGCTTGACACTTAGTACCAGTAGTTCTAACAGACAAAAAGCTAGGACAAATAGAAGACAGTAGATTCTGGAGAGATGCTCCTGACTGGAGCTGGTCAAAACTCAGAATTTTTCTGATATTTGGCAATTAAAAAAAAATGGATGAAGCCGGAATAAAAAGTCAAAATGTTGACATTTCTTAAAAAATGATTTGAAAAATAGTTTCAGAAATACTGAAATGGCTTTCTTGAAATGAAATCGATACTTTGATAAGATTAATGTGCATCATTTTTATTTTATCATTTCAAAGTTTATAGTATGATATAATTTTATATTATATGGAAGAGAAAAGTTGAAACAATTAAGTCAAAAAGAAGTGCTTTACCTTAGCAAAGGGTGACTAGTCTTCTACTTGGCTTTGAAAATCTGAACCAGTGTCTATTTGGCTTTGTCTGCGCTAACATAATCAGTACCCACACAACTGCCCACGGTGATGCAGTGCCTACTGTGCTTGCAGCAGTGTAAGTGTTAGACTAGAGTTTTCTAACCACTCTGAGCAGGTTTCATAACATGATTCATAATGCCTAAGTCCTGCCTATTTGAGAAGCTTAATGGCAGCACAACTGCACAGCTGCTGGCAGTTGCTGAAGTATGAATACTGATTTTGCTAGTGTAGATGCACCTTTGTGTAGCTATTGTGTGGAGGCTGTATGAAGTTAGAGCAGAGGTGGCCAACCTGAGCCTGAGAAGGAGCCAGAATTTACCAATGTACATTGCCAAAGAGCAACAGTAATACGTAAGCAGCCCCTCATCAACTCCCCCCCACTCCCAGTGCCTCCCACTGGCAGCCCCACGGATCAGCATCTCCCCCTCCTTCCCCGCACCTCTTGATCAGCTGTTTTGTGGCATGCAGGAGGCTTGGGAGAGGGGGAGGGGGAAGAAGCGAGAGCATGGCAGGCTCAGGGGAAGGCATGGGAAGCGGTGGAGTGGGGGCAGGGCCTGTGGCAGAGCCAGGGATTGAGCAGTGAGCATCCCCTGGCACATTGGAAATTTGGTGCCTGTAGCTCCAGCCCTGGAGCCGGTGCCTATACAAGGAGCCGCATATTAACTTCTGAAGAGACGCATGTGGCTCCGGAGCCACAGGTTGGCCACCCCGACTTAGAAGATCTCTTAAAAATGTGCATTCCTGAAGACTGAGTCTAGGAATGGTTTAACATGTGGCATCTTATCAAAACACAGCAGGGCTCAGTCAGCTGTGTGTTGGAACTGTGGAAGCAAAGGGTGCACGTGCAATGACTTACTTTGTGGCCTTTCTTGGATCTGAATTCACTTTGTGGAAAACAGTTTTTCACTAGGCAAATGTCAAGTGGATATCATAATTTCACCACCTTCTGATTCTGTAAGATGGGTTTTAAAGGTCATTTGATGATTTTGTTAACCATAGCTTGACTATTTAGCCCTTTTCTTCTCAGTGACTGATGTTAAGAAAAAGAGGACTGCTGATGGAAAAATCCAGTAGAATTTAAGAGAGAGGAGGCAGCCTGCACATGTTAGAGGACCCTCAGTGCTGTTACAATTAATACTAGCTAGTAATGGCTCCCAAGGAGCTGTTATGCATCCAGAGACCACCACAATGCAAGATGTAATCACCTCCCACCCCGGCATGCCCTGACACCAATCATATGAAACTTCGACTCCTTTACACAACTCTCAAGAAGTTGAGAAGCTGGTCCATAGAATTTAGTAGAGAATATCGTTTTTACATTAAGGGGCTTCAGTATATTAGCCATTTCTTTTGAGTGTGCTGTGTCTATGACAGAGGAATGGACTAACTATGCTCTGATATGCATACATGAGATATTGTGGTTGCTACAATATTTTAGTTCAATTTTTTGTTTGAGTAGCAAAATAATTAGTACATTACTGCAGTTACATAAATCCCCACTGAGCAAGTCAGAGCTATTCTAGGGAAGTACAGCAAGCCCCTAAGAGAAAATTACACAATCTATTCTTTAGGGCTGTGCATTCCTTTTTATACTGGTGCTCAAGCTTTTCAGAGAAAGCAAAATTCTGAGTGTTACTATTTTGTTCATTGTAGAACCTGAGTAGGAGAAATGCATAAACACCTTATTGAACATAACCTCAAAGGTGGACCTTGATATATTCATGTGTGAGGCTTGTTCATATAGCATTTGATAATGTGGAACTGAATCATTACATGTATATCAATTACTTATTATGTCAATGTACACAGAGTGTGTATCAATAATGAGTGAAAAGGGGACAGACTTTAACAACCTCCTTTTCATACTGAGTAGTACCTTATTCTGCAAGTAACCTCATTGATTTTGGCAGGACTGTACATGGATAGGGCATAGAATGATGTGGGAACCAGAATTTCAAATTTTGTTTTCATTTCAAATCATAATGAAACATCAAATACTGACATTTCCCACAAAATGAAATTTTTGAAAAATAATAATTTAGGGTTAATCAAAACAAACTCTTTTGATTTCAACTTTAAATTTTAAAATGTTTTTATAATGTAAAGTAAAATACATTTCAAAACAAACAGTTGTTTTGAATGAAAAATCAAACTGTTGTGTTCTGAAAATGTTGAAACAGAACATTATGACATCATTAAAACAAATTGTTTGATTTTTTCCTACATTAAATTTTGTTGCAATTCCAATTGAAAGTTTTGATTTCAACAGAGTGGCATTTTCCAATGGAAAAATATTTTGTCATAAAGTTTTCAACCAGCTCTAGTAGGGTACAACTCAGTGTGAGCTGTGGTCTCACAAGCTATCAGTAGGTGCTCTTAAAATACAAAAACAAACAAAAAACCCACATGATAAATACAAAAAACGCCCCAAAAGATCACATAATAAATAATTTATATTTAGCAAGTATTAATGTAACTAACTCCCTATTCTCTCAAGAAAGAGAATTAACCCTGTCAAAGTTAGAATCAGGACTCACAATTTGTCAGACCACTCTGTTTATTAGCGCAGCGCTCCGCCAATAACATTCAGAATATGTGAGTGGCCATGCAAGGCCCAAACAGTCTTATTTATACAGATAAAAGAGCGGGAATTAGACAAAGGGACAAAGAAAGCAAAACAGGAAAATTCACCTGGGGCACAGCATGCATATCCTATTTCCTTACTAACTGTTATCGATTTAAGGCTAATACTTCACCAATTGCCCTCAAACGGTGCAATTGTTCTATGTTACTGTCTGTATTCCTGACACCTGGATTGCAGCATTCCAACAGTTTTGCTTAAAGGTACAGACAGCATTTCTTTAATCCTTTCTATTCTTACTATATAATTCATTCTACTTTCACAACCCCTTCCCTCAGGAAAATTCTGAATGAATAGATAAGCTTTACCAAACTTAGACTGTCAAATATAGGCCTTGCTGAGACAAAACCAAAGGGTAAATTTAATAAATTGACAGTCCTCCACTGAGAATCCCGTGAATGCACGTATTTGATAATCAGCAATGTCTAGTGACTGCCAGTTCAATCACCTCAGTTGATGCCTAATAGTTGATTGATAGGATGAGGAGAGAAATGCTAAGATAGCGAAGGCTCAAATCACCAAGAGTTTTATACACGTGAGTTTTCTATTAGCAAAGGAAAAGTCAAAATACTATTAAGAATTTGCCATTTTATTTGGACTGAAGCCATATCTTTAACAGTTCCACACTGATAATATCTCAAATACTCCAATGACTGCTTTTTTTATTGAGCTATATTTAATTGTGAAAAAAAGCCATAGGAGTGTATTTGGTCTTACAGAAACTGCACTTTTTATTGTGCTGAGGTTGGGGTGCTTGGGTTTCCCCAAGAAGGGTGTCATAAACAGATAGCTAAGGGTTAATGTCTCTTTCACCTGAACCACCTGACCAGAAAACCAATCAGGAAACCGGATTTTTTCAACTTTGGGTGGAGGGAAGTGTGTGTCTGAGTCTTTTGTCTGTCTGCCTGCTGTCTCTGAGCTTTGGAGAAGTAGTTCTATTTTCTAGTCTTCTGTTTCTAAGTGTAAGGACAAAGAGATCAGATAGTAAGTTCTATGGTTTCTTTTCTTTGGTATTTGCATGAATATAAGTGCTGGAGTGCTTTGATTTGTATTCTTTTTGAATAAGGCTGTTTATTCAATATTCTTTTAAGCAATTGACCCTGTGTTGTATCATCTTAATACAGAGAGAACATTTGTATTTTTTCTTTCTTTTTTATATAAAGCTTTCTTTTAAGACCTGTTGGAGTTTTTCTTTACTTCAGGGAAATTGAGTCTGTACTCACCAGGGAATTGGTGGGAGGAAGAAATCAGGGGAGGTCTGTGTGTGTTGAATTGGCTAGCCTGATTTTGCATTCCCTCTGGGGAACGGAGAGGGGGAATCACTCTGTGTAGTTTCACAGAGCTTGTGTCTGTGTATCTCTCCAGGAGCACCTGGAGGGGGGAAGGGAAACAGGATTATTTCCCTTTGTTGTGTGACTCAAGGGATTTGGGTCTTGGGGTCCCCAGGGAAGGTTTTTCAGGGGGACCAGAGTGCCCCAAAACACTCTAATTTTTTGGGTGGTGGCAGCAAGTACCAGGTCCAAGCTGGTAACTAAGCTTGGAGGCTTTCATGCTAACCCCCATATTTTGGACGCTAAGGTCCAAATCTGGGAATAAGGTTATGATATGGTGTAGCAGCGGCGGGATATAGACAGAATCCAGAAGCCAGTAGGAATATTATATTTTTCTTTTCTCTGCTAAGGGCTTTTTAGCAGAGAGAAACAGTTTGGTTTTAAAAGGGAACCAGAGAGAATTTTTTTTTCTGCTCTCTCTAGCAGTTTGTGGTTTGCATGTTAAGCGAGAAGACTGTTGAGGGTCTTTTGTCATGCAATAGCCCTCCCATTAGGAGGCAAGTACCAGCACTTATATGCATGCAAATAAAGTGGTTTTTCTGGTTTCCCTTAATTGAACATTAGCTAGAGAGAGAAAAGGAAAAAAGCACTGTTGCTAGGCAGACTTCAGGAGGCAACAGAGAGCCTGCAGTTCAGAAGATAAACACCGGAGGGCACCCCAACACAAGAAAACAGGAACCATGACTTCTAAGGCAAAGATTGACGCCGAAGAACAAATCAAAGAAGCTGAACACAGGCGACAGATGGAGATGAAAGAAAAGGAAGAAAGCATCAAACAGGCAGCCCAAGAGGCAGCACACAAAAGAAAACTAGAAGAAGAAGAGGTAGCCTACCGAAGGAAACAAGCAGAAGATGAGTTGGCCCACAGAAGGAAGCAAGAAGAAGAAGAGTTGGCCCACCGCCGAGAAATGGAAAAACAACAAAAAGAGAATGAAGAAAAGGAAAAACAGAGAAAACATGAACTGGACTTGGCAAAAGCTGGGCTGCATGTGCCAGCCAACCCTAACAACCCGGCGCCAATTATTGCTCCACAGCACAGGAAATTTCCCACCTACAAGGCAGGTGATGACACCGAGGCCTTCTTGGAAAATTTTGAAAGAGCCTGTCTTGGGTACAGCATCCCCGAAGACCAGTACATGGTAGAATTAAGGCCACAGCTCAGTGGACCTTTAACAGAGGTGGCAGCTGAAATGCCTAAGCCGCAAATGAATGACTATAAACTTTTTCAAACCAAGGCCAGATACAGGATGGGGATAACCCCAGATCATGCCCATCGGCGCTTCAGAACCCAAAAATGGAAACCAGAGGTGTCATTTCCCAAACACGCCTACTACATTGCAAAAAACTATGAGGCCTGGTTAACAGGAAACAACATTCAAACCTTGGAAGAAGTGAACCTCCTCATACAAATGGAGCAGTTCTTGGATGGTGTTCCTGAAGACATCACACGGTACATACAAGATAGAAATCCCAAAACTATCGCTGAGGCGGGGGAGATTGGAGCCAAATGGATGGAACTGGCAGAAAGCAAAAAAGCTACTGTCAAGGGGAACGATTACCCCAGGGGGCACACAGACCATAAACCCTACAACCGAGGACAGCCAAAGACCCTACATACCACCCAAGTAAAGCCACAGATACCCTACTCTTCAACCTCACCAGTCTCCAGTAACTCACCTCGGCCCAGTGACCCATCAGATGGAAGATGCTTTAAGTGTAATGAACTGGGACATATCAAGGCCAACTGTCCCAAGAACACCATGCGAGTGCAATTCATTACACCACCATCACCCCAAAGATCCCCAGGCCCAGATGCCTCTCAAATACCCTTGGAGCGAAGGGAAAATTTGAGAGTGGGCGGAAAGAAGGTTACTGCGTGGAGAGACACGGGGGCACAAGTGTCAGCTATCCACCAATCCTTCGTTGACCCCAAATTCATCAACCCAAAGGCCAAAGTTACAATTTACCCCTTCATGTCACAAGCTGTAGACTTGCCTACAGCTCAACTGCCTGTCCAGTACAAAGGCTGGTCAGGAATGTGGACTTTTGCAGTCTATGACAATTATCCTATCCCCATGCTACTGGGGGAAGACTTGGCCAACCAGGTGAGGCGGGCCAAGAGAGTGGGAATGGTTACCCGTAGCCAAACCAGGCAAGCTTCCAGACCCATTCCTGTTCCTGAGCCGTCCACAGAGGCCCCGTCTGTGTTACCAGAGACCCAGACAGAGGTAGTGGACCCGGATTCCATGCCTACCACTGAAACAGCCACAGCATCTCCAGTCCCAGGCCCGGAACGGGAACAGCAACCAGCACCAGCAAGTGCAACCACATCTTCAAACTCAACGCCAGAGGGCGCCAGCGAGCCAGAACTGGCAGAAGCACACGACAGCCATACCCAAAAGGCTCAGCCAGAGCCTGAAATACCCTCAGGTGCACCAGCGGAGAGCGGTTCACCAGCAACGAAAACAACCCCATCACCTACATCGCTTCCAGAGGGACCAAGCCCAAGTCCACAGTCTGAGGAAGAACTGGTGACCCCAGCCTCAAGGGAACAGTTCCAGGCTGAGCAGGAAGCAGATGACAGCCTTCAGAAAGCGTGGGCGGCGGCACGGAGCACCCCACCGCCTCTCAGCTCTTCTAATCGATCCCGGTTTGTTATAGACCAAGGACTTTTATACAAGGAAATTCTTTCTGGTGGACACCGGGAAGAATGGCAGCCGCAAAAACAGTTGGTGGTTCCAACTAAGTACCGGGGGAAGCTCTTAAGCTTAGCCCATGATCATCCCAGTGGCCATGCTGGGGTGAACAGAACCAAGGACCGGTTGGGGAAGTCCTTCCACTGGGAGGGGATGGGCAAGGATGTTGCCAAGTATGTCCGGTCTTGTGAGGTATGCCAAAGAGTGGGTAAGCCTCAAGACCAGGTCAAGGCCCCTCTCCAGCCACTCCCCATAATTGAGGTCCCATTTCAGCGAGTAGCTGTGGATATTCTGGGCCCTTTTCCAAAAAGACGCCCAGAGGAAAGCAGTACGTACTGACTTTAGTGGACTTTGCTACCCGATGGCCAGAAGCAGTAGCTCTAGGCAACACCAGGGCTAACACTGTGTGCCTGGCCCTAACAGACATCTTTGCCAGGGTAGGTTGGCCCTCTGACATCCTTACAGATTCAGGGTCTAATTTCCTGGCAGGGACCATGGAAAAACTGTGGGAAACTCATGGGGTGAATCACTTGGTTGCCACCCCGTACCACCATCAAACCAATGGCCTGGTGGAAAGGTTCAATGGAACTTTGGGGGCCATGATAAGAAAATTCATCAACGAATTCTCCAATAATTGGGACCTAGTGTTGCAGCAGTTGCTGTTTGCCTACAGGGCTGTACCACATCCCAGTTTAGGGTTTTCACCATTTGAACTTGTGTATGGTCACGAGGTTAAGGGGCCATTACAGTTGGTGAAGCAGCAATGGGAGGGGTTTACGCCTTCTCCAGGAACTAACATTCTGGACTTTGTAAGCAACCTACAAAGCACCCTCCGACACTCTTTAGCCCTTGCTAGAGAGAACCTAAAGGATGCTCAAGAAGAGCAAAAGGCCTGGTATGACAGACATGCCAGAGAACGTTCCTTCAAGGTAGGAGACCAGGTTATGGTCTTGAAGGCGCAACAGGCCCATAAGATGGAAGCATCATGGGAAGGGCCATTCACGGTCCAAGAGCGCCTGGGAGCTGTAAACTACCTCATAGCATTTCCCAATTCCTCACTAAAGCCTAAAGTGTACCATGTTAATTCTCTCAAGCCTTTCTATTCCAGAGACTTACAGGTTTGTCAGTTTACAGTCCAGGGAGATGATGCTGAGTGGCCTGACGGTGTCTACTACGACGGAAAAAAAGACGGTGGCGTGGAAGAGGTGAACCTCTCAACCACCCTGGAACGTCTGCAGCGGCAATAAATCAAGGAGCTGTGCACTAGCTTCGCCCCATTGTTCTCAGCCACCCCAGGACGGACTGAACGGGCATACCACTCCATTGATACAGGTAATGCTCACCCAATCAGAACCCCACCCTACCGGGTGTCTCCTCATGCCCAAGCTGCTATAGAACGGGAGATCCAGAACATGCTACAGATGGGTATAATCCGCCCATCTACCAGTGCATGGGCATCTCCAGTGGTTCTGGTACCCAAACCAGATGGGGAAATACGCTTCTGCGTGGACTACCGTAAGCTAAATGCTGTAACTCGTCCGGACAACTATCCAATGCCACGTACTGATGAGCTATTGGAAAAGTTGGGACGTGCCCAGTTCATCTCTACCATAGACTTAACCAAGGGGTACTGGCAAGTACCGCTAGATGAACCTGCCAAGGAGAGGTCAGCATTCGTCACCCATACGGGGGTGTATGAATTCAATGTCCTTCCTTTCGGCCTTCGAAATGCACCCGCCACCTTCCAGAGGCTGGTAGACGGTCTACTAGCTGGACTGGGAGAATTTGCAGTTGCCTACCTCGATGATGTGGCCATTTTTTCAGACTCCTGGCCCGAACACCTACTCCACCTGGAAAAGGTCTTTGAGCGCATCAGGCAGGCAGGACTAACTGTTAAGGCCAAAAAGTGTCAAATAGGCCAAAACAGAGTGACTTACCTGGGGCACCAGGTGGGTCGAGGAACCATAAACCCCCTACAGGCCAAGGTGGATGCTATCCAAAAGTGGCCTGTCCCAAGGTCAAAGAAACAGGTCCAATCCTTCTTAGGCTTGGCCGGATACTACAGGCGATTTGTACCACACTACAGCCAAATCGCTGCCCCATTGACCGACCTAACCAAAAAGACCCAGCCAAATGCCGTTAAGTGGACTAATGAGTGTCAAAAAGCCTTTACCCAGCTTAAGGCAACGCTCATGTCTGACCCTGTACTCAGGGCCCCGGATTTTGACAAACCATTCCTAGTAACCACAGATGCATCTGAGCGTGGTATAGGAGCAGTGCTCATGCAGGAAGCAACAGATCACAACTTCCATCCTGTCGTGTTTCTCAGCAAGAAACTGTCTGAGAGGGAAAGTCACTGGTCAGTCAGTGAAAAGGAATGCTATGCCATTGTGTACGCCCTGGAAAAGCTACGCCCATATGTTTGGGGACGGCGGTTCCAACTACAAACTGACCATGCTGCACTAAAGTGGCTTCATACTGCCAAGGGGAACAACAAAAAACTTCTTCGTTGGAGTTTAGCTCTCCAAGATTTTGATTTTGAAATTCAACACATCACAGGAGCTTCTAACAAAGTTGCTGATGCACTCTCCCGTGAGAGTTTCCCAGAATCCAGTAGTTAAAAAGTGTTCTTAAAATGTAAAAGTCTGTTAGTTATATACTTAGTAGTATATGTAAAGGTGCATGTGTTGTATTAATCTGTTTATTTTCAAGTTCTAGAAGGAAATTGCCGCCAGTGAGCTTCCCCACTGTCTGCAATTTGGGGGGCGTGTCATAAACAGATAGCTAAGGGTTAATGTCTCTTTCACCTGAACCACCTGACCAGAAAACCAATCAGGAAACCGGATTTTTTCAACTTTGGGTGGAGGGAAGTGTGTGTCTGAGTCTTTTGTCTGTCTGCCTGCTGTCTCTGAGCTTTGGAGAAGTAGTTCTATTTTCTAGTCTTCTGTTTCTAAGTGTAAGGACAAAGAGATCAGATAGTAAGTTCTATGGTTTCTTTTCTTTGGTATTTGCATGAATATAAGTGCTGGAGTGCTTTGATTTGTATTCTTTTTGAATAAGGCTGTTTATTCAATATTCTTTTAAGCAATTGACCCTGTGTTGTATCATCTTAATACAGAGAGAACATTTGTATTTTTTCTTTCTTTTTTATATAAAGCTTTCTTTTAAGACCTGTTGGAGTTTTTCTTTACTTCAGGGAAATTGAGTCTGTACTCACCAGGGAATTGGTGGGAGGAAGAAATCAGGGGAGGTCTGTGTGTGTTGAATTGGCTAGCCTGATTTTGCATTCCCTCTGGGGAATAGGAAAGTCCTTTTTGTTCCCAGGACTGGGGAACGGAGAGGGGGAATCACTCTGTGTAGTTTCACAGAGCTTGTGTCTGTGTATCTCTCCAGGAGCACCTGGAGGGGGGAAGGGAAACAGGATTATTTCCCTTTGTTGTGTGACTCAAGGGATTTGGGTCTTGGGGTCCCCAGGGAAGGTTTTTCAGGGGGACCAGAGTGCCCCAAAACACTCTAATTTTTTGGGTGGTGGCAGCAAGTACCAGGTCCAAGCTGGTAACTAAGCTTGGAGGCTTTCATGCTAACCCCCATATTTTGGACGCTAAGGTCCAAATCTGGGAATAAGGTTAAAACAAAGGGCAACAAGTGAGAAGCCAATTTGCTTTAAGATCCTGTCTATGTTTCTCTTTTTTACATCTTCTAAATGTTTAATGATGACTGATGTGCTTCATGTTTGGAAACTACATTTTCAGGTTCAAGTAAACAAAGGTTAAGGGGGCCGGTTCACAGGACCGTCCATATGCATATGCAAAGTACACAGCTGCGTAGGGCACCAGGAAATTTGGGGCACCAAATTTCCTGGTGCCCTGTGCAGCTGCGTGTTGTTCCAGCCCCTGCTCTGGCTCTTCCCCAGAGCTCCCACCCTTGCTCTTCCCCTTCCCTGCCCCAGACCCGCCTCATCCTGCCCCAACCCCGCCTCCACTTCCCTGAGGACTCCAAAGCGTTTCGGCCTGCACTCACCGGTAAGTAGAGTGACCCAGCCCCAGCCTGCTCCACTCCCCTGGCTCCCAGCTGCACTGCCGACTAGTGCTGGGAGGCAGTTCCCAACTCCCTCCAAGCCTGGGAGCCAGGGGAGCAGAGGAAGCTGGGGCCAGGTCACTCCACTTCCTGCAGGAAGTGGCCAGCCCCCTCTCCACCCCATTCCCCGTGGAGGCCTGGGGCAGGGACCCACACAGCCCCCACCCCTGGCTCCCCTACTGCAGAATCTTGGGGCAGGGCCCCCCCAGGTGGAGGCCTGCCCCCCCCCCCCACTGGGGGGCTGCGTAGGGCACCAAAATATCTAAGGATGGCCCTGTGCCTGTTCGTGCCCTTTATGCAGATATTTCCTGAGAAATCTGCTGGAAATCGTTCCATTGTTAACTTTAAAAACTCTGGGATATATTTCTTTTCCTTCTTTTCTTTTCACATCGCATCGAGATATTAGCAACTATCTGAAGAGTAGCAGCATTTTTAAACATGAACAAGAGGTCGATCTCTCTCTCTCTTTCTCTCTCTGTTTTAAAGATCCATTCTTCCGTTCACATTCTTAACATTGCTTGCAGGCAACAATACATCAATAATTCACATTTCAAGCCTGAAGAATTTTACAAAGGCCTAAAGGTCCAGGACAACATTTTTTAGGGTAAGTCTCTGTAGGAAGAGTTGTCACTGACTTGTTACATTTTCAAATCTTTCTAACTGATCTGGGGATTTTTTCAAGTGATGTTTTTGACTGCCTCATAAAATTGGCAAATTCCAGGATTGTGCTTCATTGGTCACACTCTTCATTCCTTGAGCAAGATAATTTAGTTGATGAGTGGACAGTGGTAGGATTAATATGCTTTGTATATTTCTCATTCATTCTCATTCAGGTTAAATTGCTTTATTGTCTCCTCCTTAGATAATAATCATTTATCCTTTGTGACTCTTATTTTGTTTTCCTCTAATATGATAATTGTTTGAACAGCAGTGGAAAAGGTGAAAAGAATATTATACCTCAACTTGAATCTCTTCTCAGTACAAGATTTCTTACAAAAGACTATTGAATGTATATTTCAGAGTCCCTTTTTTGTGCAGTTAATTCTGTATATCACCAAAGACTTTTATGGCTTTATCTTCTGAGCCAGCAAAGATTTCAAGCTCCTGTTGATGACATAATCCATTTTATCTTGTAATCTCCCATTAGAAAGTAAAAGTCTTTCAGTGACCTTTAAATCCTTCATTCATCACTCTTTGTTAGACCATTGACACTTACGTTCTTCATGATGCTGAGTTTTTCTTCTCTCCTTAATGTGTGTTCTGTTAATTTGTAATCTAATTCAGAATGAAAAGTTACATATAATTAATACCTATGGGTTACTGAAGATTTGGTATTCAATGGGGCCAAATTCTTCTCTGGTGTAATCATGTGCACCTCTCTGAAATCAGCAAACTCATCTTTGAACTTGGCCCAATAAATCTTGTTATCATGTACAGCAGTGGTGGACAACCTGCGGCCCATGGGCAGCACATGGCCCATCAGCGTAATCCGCAGGCAGGTGCCAGGCTATTTTTTTACATTTTCATGGCCACCCACAGCTCCCACTGACCGTTCCGTTCTACATCCAAACTCCCTTCTATGCCCTTGAAAAGTTCCAATCTTCATGAGTATATTTACCTTTGGCCTGACTCAAAACCTTCTGTTGAAGTGAACAGCAAGTTTCCCATTAACTTCAAGGAACTTCAGATCAAGTTCTTTAGGCATCTCCTTTGGACGTGTGTCACTTTTTCTAATTTCACAATGATAAAACTGTTTGGGCTACAAACAGTAGCCAATAAAAGTATCATAAAGAAGCTATTTAGAATTGACTACTAAACAGCGTTGACTCTTAAATAAACAGTGTTGATGAGTGTTTGGTACTTATAGTAGATGTCTCAAGATTTTACATGGTGCCAAACTTTTAATTGCTAGCATAAGAAATATAAAGTTATCAATTTTTCAGTATGTCAGTATAACAGTATAACTGAAAAAGTAGTAGTCAATGAAGTTTTATTAGTATATTTACTGTATGATTTTCTGCCATTGTTAATCATGAAAAAACTGATTGCAGTGAAAAAAATTTTTATTTAGCACCTTGTGCTTAAAGTGTACCAGCACTCCATTTCACAGTTACTGGTAACTGCAATCTGGTTGCTATGGATACAACTAGCTCCCAAAGGACATTTCATGTTTAGTTGGCATATCTAGATCACACAGAATACTAATAATATGGAAGAATCCACCTACTAGCATTACAGCTTAGGGATGCAGTTTGTCAAAATAAAGTATTTGTGATTAACCGATTTCAAATTGAATTATAATGTATCTTATTAAAAAATAAAACAGAACAAATCCTCTTTGGAGACACCTTTTTTCTTCCTATGCCTTATAATTGGATTTTAGGTTTTACATATAGATCATTACTGTGAAAAAAGAAACCCAACTAAAAGTATGATGTTTAAAGTCTCTGTTAATGAAAACAACCTCATCTTCCCCTCCCCCCATGCAATCAAGCCAATCAAGGTTGAAAACGATGTTTTATCAGATATACTCATTTCAAGGAAACAGGTAAAATGTGCTTGTCTATACCTGTACCTGTTTTATACAGCAAAATCCACAGGAAGGTATATATGATTGAAAAGCAAAAATAGTAAAAACTATTACTTGATCTTTATTAAATTCCATCTTCCCTGCACAAGAACATTTTAGTTAATAGATATTTGCATTTCATCCTATTTATTTCAGACCATTTCTCCAGTTTGTTGACTGAATGCTTGAATACTAACCAATTTTGCTCACTGTTATTCTAGAACTGTGCTTGGCTACATTGGTTGCTAAAATCTTGTAAAGAGACTTTGGATCAATATTGCTAAAGATTATCGCCTGCACAAGATAGGAATTTAAATTAATAATGTTCATACTGTGCTCAAGAAAGCAACTGTTGCTATTGGCTATCTTGCCCATTAATGCCTCTTATCAAATCTTTGTTTCTTTTTCATACAGAAGGTGAGGCAATACCTTCCATCCTCGAATATTTTTGAGTCCTTTTGGTCTGATTGTAGACCTAGATATGGTTCAGAGACTGTTCAACTCTAATGATTTCCTTCTGGTGATGGACAAAAATCAAGCATCAGTACCTACTCTTTTAGATCTATCTGTAGCCTTTGCTATGGTTGACTGCAAGATGTAGTTGATGCATCTGTGAAGACTGAATATCATTCAGACTAAGAATTTATTAGGAATTAGTAGAAGCACTGAACAAGTCTTG
Source organism: Gopherus evgoodei (assembly GCF_007399415.2). NCBI lineage: Eukaryota > Metazoa > Chordata > Testudines > Testudinidae > Gopherus > Gopherus evgoodei. The sequence continues at coordinate 25,490,984 of NC_044329.1, read as the reverse complement.
TGGATAGAGGGGAAGCAGTAGACGTGGTATATCTTGACTTTAGTAAAGCTTTTGATACTGTCTCGCATGACCCTCTCATAAACAAACTAGGGAAATACAGCCTAGATGGAGTTACTCTAAAATGGGTGCAAAACTGCTTGGAAAACCATTCCCAGAGAGTAGTTATCATTGGTTCACAGTCATACTGGAAGGGCAAGTGGGATCCCGCGGAGATCAGTTTTGGGTCTGGTTCCATTCAATATCTTCAATCAATATTTAGAAAATGGCATAGAGAGTACATTTATAAAGTTTGTGGATGATACTAAGATGGAAGGGGTTGCAAGTGCTTTGGAGGATAGGATTAAAATTCAAAATGATCTGGACAAACTGGAGAAATGGTCTGAAGTAAATAGGATGAAATTCAATAAGGACAAATGTAAAATACTCCACTTAGGAAGGAACAATCAGTTGCACATGTACAAAATGGGAAATGACTGCCTAGGAAGGAGTATTGTAAAAAGGAATTTGGGGGTCATAGTGGATCACAAGCTAAATATGAGTCAACAGTGTAATGCTATTGCAAAAAAAGCAACCATCATTCTGGGATGTATTAGCGGGTGTGTTGTAAGCAAGACAAGAGGAGCAATTATTCCATTTTACTTCATGCTGATTAGGCCTCAGTTGGAGTATTGTGTCCAGTTCTGGGTGCCACATTTCAGGAAAGATGTGGACAAATTGGAAAAGGTCTAGAGAAGAACAACAAAAATTATTAAAGGTCTAGAAAAATGACCTCTGAGGGAAGATTGAAAAAATTGTATTTGTTCAGTTTGAGGAAAAGAAGACTGAAAGGGGGCATGATAACAGTTTTCAAGTACCTAAAAGGCTGTTACAATGAAGAGGGATAAAATTTGTTCTTCTTAACCTCTGACGATAGGAGAAGAAGCAGTGGGCTTAAATTGCAGCAAGGGCGGTTTAAGTTGGACAATGGGAAAAATTCCTAACTGTCAGGGTGTTTAAGCACTGGAATACATTGCCTAGGGAGGTTATGGAATCTCCATCACTGGAAACTTTTAAGAGCAGGTTAGACAAACACCTGTCAGGAATGGTCTAGATAATACTTAGTCCTGCCATGAGTGCAGGGGGCTAGACTAGATGACCTCTCGAGTCAACCATATGATACTATGATTTATATGGATACCAAGAATATCCAGAACTATAACAGTAAATATAGTATAAAAATGAGTGGCTTGGAAGGGCTGTAAAAATGCTTCAGGACAAAGGCCAGTTTGCGACAAAAAAATTTGTGATTGTAGAAGCTGAGTTGAACTATTAAAGAGATGACTTCAAACAGAATAAAATGGCAAACTCTTAAGTGTTTTAACTCTTCCTTTGCTAATTTAAAAGGATGTACAAAAATTGGTCTCCTTTTCTTTTTCTTTTTTTAATATGAGTGTTTTTAAATATCTTACAATGGAATTTCTTTCAGCCGCGCTTTTCTTAATAATTCCTTGGGGCTGGAATCTGCCACTCATATTAACGTTGAGTACTAACTTACTTTATGAGTGGCCCCAGTGCTTCCATGGGGCTACTCAGAGAGTAAGGTACTTCTCAACATGAATAAAGGCAGTAGATTCTGGCCTACAGGATTTTCGCTAACAAGAGAGAAGAGTGACACTGGTTTTGGAATACATTTTATTTTGATATGAGGAGATATGTAGAAAACACATTGGACAAATTCAAATGACAAACTATTAAGTATGACACCTAAGAGGTTTACAGCATATCACCTTGGGAGGCAGATAAGGAGAAATGCTAAAGAAAGTCATATTTGTTACCTTCATTCTGAGTGTAGAAACAATTTCCCTAGACAGCAATAATTATACTTGATTTTTTACTGTTGTATCAGTCATCCTTGAAAAACAACAGAAAAGCCAATTCAGAAACCTGTTAAACCAGGTTTTTTTGTGCTCTAATTTTTCATACCTATTTTTTTCCAAACTTAGGCAAGGGAGATGATTTTTGCAGGGAGATGTTGATAGATGGATTAGAGAGGGGTCAGTGACATGACAAATATACAAAGTCAGCACTTAGTTTGTGTAAAATGAATCTGTGGTAACTTGACTTGGTGGGGGGATGTACATCTTATCTCTCTGAAGTACAATGTGGGCAGCAATGTAAAGTCCTAAAATAGACAGATTATCTGTAAATGCAGAAAATGTTTGAACAACAGCAGAGGGAATGCCCTTTCACAAGATCTGAGTTCAGGATCTACCAGTTCCTTTTCCCTCCCTTTCCTTCTTGCACCCCACCTCCCCCAGAAAATAGCTTAATCCTCCACTGATGAAGCCCATGGAAGTTTTATCATTGACTTCAGTGGGAGCAAGATCAGGTTCCTAATGCCAAACTGTATCTGCTATTGTCAATTATACTGACATTTTAAAAATATCTTTGTTTTCAGGGAAGCAAAATAAAATCAGTTTTCCAATAGGTTGCACTAGTTATCCTTTTCAGGTAGAGCATAGAGAAACATTAAATGCCATTGCCAGAGTCTGTGGTAAGTGGTTTATTTAACTAACAGCTAGGGCTTCCACATTTTTTAATGAAAAGCACAGTAAAAAGAGGATCATTTAGATGGAAATCTCTTTTTCTCATTCTGTTAGACCAGATAAAGGAGGGAATATTGTAAATAGGTTTTGTTTTTTTTGAAATCAGATGCATTATGCTCTTTTCAACATGGTTATTTCAATGCAGGGGCAGAAGTTGTGTAGGCACAGCAAGGCTACACTAGCTGCTCAGTTGTCTGTATAATTAGTCTTCAACAATACACTATATCCTTTTAAAAACATTGTCATAAGTCTACAATAATCTGCATGAGATCTTGTCAAGTCCTTCAGGTTTGTTTCCTTCAAATGTGCTGTATTCATTTCTCTTTATCAATAAATAATTCTACCAGTATTTGGGGATGAAAACAAGTCTTATCTTCCACTGCCATCTACATGAATCTGACTGATTGAAAATACTACCTTAGTCTTTCTGGGGTTTGCTAATCTAATAGGTCTCTGAGGCTTTCGAGAAAAATGTCTGTAAATCAGTAGGAAAAATGATTACGAGTGCTAACTTTAACCTAATAAATATACTACTGAACATTATCTAGAACTGATAAGCTCTTGCAAGAGTGTTTGCATGGTTAAAGTGTGAGACTGCAATGTATAAGAATACTTTGGAGCCAATGATCAGAAACTGTTTGGAATCTCTGATCCAGCAAAACATTTAGCACATGCTTAATTTTAAGTATGTGAGTAGTTCTGGTGCCTTCAATTGCTGGATCATGGTCCCAGTAGCTAAGCCACAACTCTAGAAAGCCTGATGCAATTGCTTAATGTTAATTACACGATTAGTCACTTCTGAGTCACCATTTGGTTCCTGATCTGTTCCTAGATTCTACAGATAGTATGAGTCTTCTGCACCTTCCTTAGGGCTTATGGTAGTGCCACAATAGAGCTCTTAATTAGTGAAACAGACATGCATGACATGAGTGCTATTTCATTTGTCTGTCCACTACATTATTTCCTGAAGCTAGGAACCAGAACAGCAGAGGCACTACATTCCCCATCACAAGGCAGACAGCTTGTAAAAAGGTCTTAGCATCACAACACTTCTATTAGCCATACTTATGTAGAACGCATATTCACATACTAATCACACCTGCCCCATGGCGCTACTTTCTATTCACCTATTTTAATTTGTTGTCATAATCTTCCCTCTGTTTAACAGTGTTTGCATAAATAGAATAATGGTAAAATGTGGGCTTTTGGATCTGATCCATCTCTTTTTAATCTCTTCCTGGAGAAGGGAGGAGATATAAAAAGAATTATGTACAGAAAAGTCTGGGTAAAATAATGTAAAATGACTATGTATACTTATTCCACAAAAAAAACGCAACGTAACCTATCATGTAAACTATATCACCATATGCTTTGAAAATAATGTCCAGTCTATTTTATTGTTATGAATTTCAAATATATTAAAAATAACAGAAGATTGTCAGTATCATGTAGACCGGCCAGGCACTATACGGATGCTCTAAACTATGCAGGATTTCCTCATAGATTTTTAAAAAATCTGAGGGTAATATTTCCCAATGTCCCTCCATAGTCTGAGAAATCTGCAACCAAATGAGTCACTGGGATCTTTGCAAATTTCATCTTACTGATTTTGTCTTGCAGCTTTTCCCAGTATCAACAGGTCATTGGGTGTTCATGATATAACTCTAAATCCTGGCATTCCTTTCACTGACAGAGAAATGATTTGTTTAGCTTTTGTATATCACAGTCTAATTAAATCTGGGACACAGGGTGAGGAAAATTAACTATCCACTAATGTGAACTATCTGCAGTTAATTCAGATTACCTGCTTTCAGTAGATTCCAGACCTACTAAAGCGCAATTACTTTTTCTAGGCATCAGGAATCTAGTGCTAAAGACTTTCTAATTAATTAGTCCTTCCCATAATATTTGCTTCTGAGATCATTAAAAATAGTGCTGTGTGGAAATATCAATGAGGACAGTGATTGTTTATGATAGCATTTCCACAGGCAATATCATAAAGAATGTGTTTTCTACAATATTGTCCCAAAATGAAAAGATGTATTTGCTACTCCAATAAAGTTAATCCAAGGTGCTGAGATACTAGAATGGTGAATATCATAGAAATACGCATACATAAAATAAGCAATTCATAGAAAACCTTTCTCTTAACATAAGGATCAAATTTTTGGATTATTTTATCACATGAAATGCCTGCTGCAACTGGAAATTTTTAATATTGGCAGCCTGTGCGTGCAACCACTGTTGCTTATTTCACTTTATTGCATTGGCTAAATATGATCTGATTTAAGGACAGTAAGAAGAAAACATAAGGGCCCAATGCTATATAATTTATTTTGTCTTCTCTATTCCTTCCCAACTCCACCCGGTGCAGGAATGAAGAAAGGTAGCTTTATTCCATCTTTGTACCTTCCTATATACAAGGCCAGACAAAGGTTTGGTGTAAATTAGAGCTATTTCAGCATTATTTTATCTTATATTCATCTGTCTGAGCCCCCAAGGGACCATTGTGAAGCTAGGAATAGCAGTATTATGACCCTTATAACCAACCTACAATCCTATGCTAGTGTCTAACTTAGGTCAGTTCCACTGACTATTTGTCATGTTCATGCTGCCAGAGTGGCATAAATTGGAAAGTGCAGTATACAGAATATGTCTCAGTAGAAAGAACGATCCCATGATTTGTAATAAAATATAGTAAAAAGCCTAATTTTTTTTTGCAGAATTTTTTGTGCACAATGAATCTATTTTTTGACTAGCTTTGTAATAAGTGAAAAATATAGTAAAAAATCAAATGTTGAAAGAAGTGAACAAGATCACTTTCGCTAAAGTTTTCATGAACGGTTTTCCCACATTTCTATCGGCGCTAGTTATAGTTGCCATCTTAGGGGCGTATCCAGCTCCCAGTAAAGTCACTGAAATACTGAAATTTTTGTATGGTGGAGGGCTCTCAGGCTTTCCCTTGTGTCACGGATCTTACAAAGGTATATCCCTCACTGACCAAACCTTTCCAAGGCAGTGGTTCAATTTCAGTAGTTTCCTTAAATTTCATTCAACTTATATTCCGAGTTGCCTTCTGTCATCACTCCAGGATAATCTCATTCTCCTCCCTTCACTAGCCTCCATATGCTTTTCTCCAGAAACAACCATGTTCATTATAGTCATTTTGCAGCAGGGAAGAGATGCAGTCTCCACTGAATACCTCAACATTTTGGTTTGGCTCCTTAGTTGGAGGATCTAGCCCTTGGTTTGTAAGCAGCCACTGGGGAATCAAAAGCAATGATGCCTGCTCTATCCTCCCCCTAATCATCATCTATGCAATGCTTTTAGCTCTAGCCAAACTGAGAAATGAAAGTGTCTATTCCAGGGGTCCCCAACGTGGTGGTCCCCAATGTGCCCACGTCTTGGCCGGCGGTGGCATATCCACCGAAATGTCGCCAAATTTCTGCAGCATTTCGGTGGCGACGCCTCTCAATGACGCCGCTTGCCACTGACAAGAGGCGTCACCGAGAGGCGTCGCCATTGAAATGCTGCAGAAATTCAGCGGCATTTCGGCGGATGCTCCACCACTGCCATGGTCTTTCTTCTGGCGCCCGCAAGACGAAAAGGTTGGGTGCCACTGGTCTGTTCCTTCCAAAACCAAAGGTGCACCCCTAACTATAGGTTAAGAGTCAGATCCTAAACATGACTGAAATGTGGTGATTTGGGAGAAATTTCACACCATATAAATAGAGTTTTGTCAAAGTTTGAGTAATGGGGTTTTCTCCTTGCTGTTGCCTTGAGAACACAAGGTTGAGACTATAATACTTGGGAAAAAAAGTTAAACCTCAAAGGATCTTCCTCCTCCAGATGCATCGCTGAACTTGCAATTTGGAATAATAGGCTCACCCCATACACTTCAGTTAAAATGTCAGCTAAAAATAGATAATCAGATGTAAATATACATAAATTAGCTTTAAGATGAGCCATGACTTCACCTCTGTGAGATGGAAACCCACTGACATACACACTGGAAATATTTAGGGCCGGATTGTGATACCCTTACTTGTGTTGAATAGTCCACTGAAGCCAATAACTACTTGTGGAGTAAGGTACTACTCAGTGTGAATAAGGGATCAGATCTGGTCCAAGATCCTCAGTTCTGAACTTTGCAAGTAGGGGGGAAAAGAAAGAGCACAAGAAAAGCAGTATGTCTGTGTTCCTTGCCCAAGGTCACCCAGATGTCAGTGGCAGAGTCAGGAATAGAACCTGCTGTGCCTTTTACTCTTTACCCAGCAAACCTAATAGGAACAACATGGACAAAAGGGATCCAAATAACTTTGTTCTTCTACTACATACAACATACAGAGACAACTATGCACCTGCAACAGTGGGTACAAGACTCTGACAGGGTTCTAATGAGCTTCTGAAACTTAGAAGGCTGTGATGGCCGTTAGAGGGCTCACAAACTATTTAAAGAGCTACTACCCAATTCCTACACACTGCAGAACTCAAGTCTCCTGATTCCCAGTCCTGTGCCTTGTTCACTAGACCATGCTGCCTCCAAAAAGACAGCTGTGACTCAAGAACCCCTCAGGAACCAGGGGCATGGAGAGGGTAAATAGGGGTTAGAGCAATCTCTTGAGTCTGGTGTGTGCATTCTACTTCACTAAAGAATGTCATGTGAGGGCTCAAACTGTTGTCATCCTGGTCATCAATATCATTGCAAATCCCATGTACAGACGTTGTGTAAGGGGTATATACTCTGAAAAATATAAGGTTTGTGTCCAGGGTCCGGTCACCAGCAAAGGTGGAAAACAGGTGTCTTGTCAGACAAGAAATGTTTGTATAGTTGGCTGTTTACAAGTCATTTAAGTATTGTATAGCTCACAATAGCTGTCCCATCACCAGTCTGAACAGAATGTTAATGAAGGATTGTAAAAACTTCAAAGGAAGAAACTAAGAAGAGGAGAAAAACAGCTGGGGGGGGTAGTTGGAGAGAGAGGGGAGACTGCTGTTTTGAACTGCACTTCAAAGCCTTTGCTACTATATATTTTGTGGACAAAGAAAACACCCTGTTGACTTCACACAGGAAGTAAATGGACAGCAAGTGTTGTGTGAAATAACCATTCTCAGCCAGGCTTGGTTGAAAAGTCTCTAGAGAACTTTGGGTGAGATAATCTTCTTTAGACAGGAGGTTAACCTCTTAGTTAAATTTTGTCTCTAGAAAGCATATTATGGTTTTGTTTTATATGTAACCATTTGTTTCCAATATTCTTATTCACTACCATGTGAACCTCTGTTCTTGGGTAATAAACTTCTTCTTTTCTCTATAAATATATTTAACTGCTGTGGTATTAAACAAAGTGGTGATCCTTAGTTGAATCTTACAAGCTGGCATGTATTGTTCCTTTGGGGACAGCAGGCCTGGTAATTCTCTGAGGCCATGTCTACATCTAAAATTTTGCAGCGCTGGTTGTTACAGCTGTATTAGTACAGCTGTATAGGGCCAGCGCTGCAGAGTGGCCACACTTACAGCAACCAGCGCTGCAAGTGGTGTTAGATGTGGCCACACTGCAGCGCTGTTGGGCGGCTTCAAGGGGGGTTCCGGGAGGAGAGAGCAAACCGGGAAAGGAAACCAGCTTCGCCGCGGTTTGCTCTCTCGGTCCCGGAGCCAGCCAGCAAACCGCAGGGAAGGAGACCTGCTTGCTCGGGGTTCCGGGACCGAGAGAGCAAACCGGGAACGCCGCGGTTTGCTCTCTCTGTCCCGGAGCCAGCCAGCAAACTGCAGGGAAGGAGACCTGCTTGCTCGGGGTTCCGGGACCGAGAGAGCAAACCGGGAACGCCGCGGTTTGCTCTCTCGGTCCCGGAGCCAGCCAGCAAACCGCAGGGAAGGAGACCTGCTTGCTCGGGGTTCCGGGACCGAGAGAGCAAACTGCGGCGAAGCTGGTCTCCTTTCCCGGTTTGCTCTCTCGGTCCCGGAACCCCGAGCAAGCAGGTCTCCTTCCCTGCGGTTTGCTGGGTGGCTCCGGGACCGAGAGAGCAAACCGGGAAAGGAAACCAGCTTGATTACCAGAGGCTTCCTCCTTCCACGGAGGTCAAGAAAAGCACTGGTAACTGTCTACATTGGATTACCAGCGCTGGATCACCAGCGCTGGATCCTCTACACCCGAGACAAAACGGGAGTACGGCCAGCGCTGCAAACAGGGAGTTGCAGCGCTGGTGGTGCCCTGCAGATGTGTACACCTTCAAAGTTGCAGCGCTGTAACTCCCTCACCAGCGCTGCAACTTTCTGATGTAGACAAGCCCTGAGTGTTCAATGGATAAGGGGCTGGATGCTTCTGAGAACTCTCCAAGGACTCAGAAGTTAGTGTGTGCCTGTCACTAGCTGTACACAGAGAGTGAGGCCTGCACAGGTTTGGAAGGCAGTGCTTGTGCTGCCAGAGACTGATCCATAGCAGGCACAGACAATCCTTCTTTGTGCTAAGGGCAGGTGGTGGTGAGGTGCCTCACAATCACAACCCTTGGCACCTGAGGAGTGTCACAAGAGAGTCTGCCCCATTTGTGTATCTATTGTATACTTCTCAGTAGTTTTATACAACTCCCATTAGTGCTAATTCAAGTCACACATGGGGAGAACACAAGTCATGAAGTAAGACTTAGACCCCAAATGGCCTTTCTATTGAGTGAGCCTTGCCTCTGTCACACAGCCATATTTAAAAATAATCCCATTTACGGTGAGATAATGATATAGTAATTCTGAATGGAACTTCATCATGTATTTTCTGCACCTATTTAAATCCTGCATAGGAAACCCTGAGTTTCTTCTGAGCTCAGAGGACCTGTTCATCAAAAATTGTCTCTCCACCTGATACCTTGCTTCAGCTTCTATAGCAACACATTAAAAAAAGTTAGGAAATCCATTTATCTCACCTGGGAAATTAAAACACCTGGAAAAACAGGACCAAACTGATTAAGGCAACTTTTAGATTACAAACACTTTCTGGGAAGGGATTCAAACTCATTTAAATGAGCAGTGTAGAGAGGAGAACAAGAGTAGATTCAAGGACGACTGGCTAGAATGAAATTGCCAGGTTAGGTTAATTGGTATGGGTAGGAAGGCTTTCTATCAGGTGTAAGCACTGAGCATGTCTAAATAATGCTGAGAAAATTGAGTTAGAGTACACACAACACTTAGGTACCACGCTGATTGCATTTCTGCTTAAACCAGAGATCTAGCTAACAAAAATCATTTTCCTCTTTATTCACGTGTGCATAAGGGAAAGGACATCTAGAATTAAATCTGAAGTCAAGCTCAAAAGCTTGAGTTGGATGCTTTCGACTGTAATACAAGAAGACTAGTATCGTCAGGATTTTCTATGCAGCTTTGGCTTCTACTTTATTTTGACTATTCATTGAAACTAACTGTTTGTGGCTTCTCTTGGCTAAAGTGAAAAATAGAAATCTTGGTAATCCAAACTCATTAGTTTGTTTTTATTATCATGTTAAATAGAACTCAAGTTAACAATTTCATTTATATTACCTTTTCAGGACTCGCTTTGAAAACACAGCTTTGCAATTCAAACCTTTAAAGAAAAGGAATGCCTTAAATTGTGATTGCAAACAACAATATTTTTGTAATTGTTTATTCTATGTATAAAAGGCAAAACCATCACTGCCTTATTGAGTTGCATGAATTATTAATTCTTAATAAAAATAAATGATTTGTTCTGTAACTAACTCTTAAATCTACAATCAGCATTATTCCACTCTATTGCTATATCTCTTCTGATTTCAGATCCTCAGCTGGCATAAATCAGCATCATACCATTGAAGCGAATTATTTTTGACTAACTTAAATAAATATTTAGGCTTCACCTAAGAAGTTATAAATAATGGTCACTTCTACTAGTATATGTCCATGAAACATTTTTATCAGAAACAGCCTAATTATGTGGCCATTTCCTCCTCTCTCATTAAGAGCCCGATCCATTGAACAATGAACTCACTGGAAATCTTTCCACTGATTGCATATGAGCTGGATCACACCCTAGCCCATGTTCCAGTAGAATTTATAGCAGTTTTTCATAGAATCACAGCATATAAGGGTTGGAAGAGACCTCAGGAGGTAATCTAGTCCCATCCCCTGCTCAAAGCAGGACCAACACCAACTAAATCATCCCACCCAGGGCTTTGTCAAACCGGGCCTTAAAAACTTCTAAGGATGGAGATTCCACCACCTCCCTAGGTAACCCATTCCAGTGCTTCACCACCCTCCTAGTGAAATAATGTTTCCTAATATCCAACCTAGATCTCCTGCACTGCAACTTGAGACCATTTCTTCTTGTTCTGTCATCTGCCGTCACTGAGAACAGCTCAGATCCATCCTCTTTGCAACCCCTCTTCAGCCAGTTGAAGGCTGCTATCAAATCCCCTCTCACTATTCTCTTCTGCAAACTAAATAACCCAGTTCCCTCAGCCTCTCCTCCTAAGTCATGTGCTCCAGCCCCCAATAATTTTTGTTGTCTTCCGCTGAACTCACTCCAATTTGTCCACATCCCTTCTGTAGTGGAGGGGACCAAAACTTCTCTTTGCTTATACAGTATCAAACTCATCACTACTTTTTACAGCAGTTTGAGATTCCTTGAGCATGAATGGTCCTGTACAAAACCTAAGGCAATCATTTTCAATGGGGCCCAGAGGAGTTAGACATCTGAATTCCATTGCTTGCCATTATGAGTTGGGCACCTAACTCCTATTGGTGCCTTTGAAAATCTTTGCCTAAATCAATTCTGGAACAATGGACTAAAATTTAGAAATAGAAGCATCGCTGGACCCAATGAGCTGCTCCCTGCTCAGATGGCATACTTTCCACTTTTGGCTCTCTGATATACCATGCAACGCAAGAGTACACCTTGTTCAATACCTGTTAAATATCTTTAATCTCCAGTGTCTTGCCCCACAAGCACCCTTCTGTCTGTGAATTTAGTAAAAAGCTTTTGAGTAAGTGTCAATATCTATCTATCTATCTATCTATCTATCTATCTATCTATCTATCTATCTATCTATCTATCTATCTATCTATCTATCTAAACTTAATCCAATGTAATTAACCTAAAATATACTTTTACATGTATACTGGGATGGGGAGTAGGGAATCTTGAATGCTGAGCTATTCCAAAATTTGTGATAAAAATTTATTGAGAAAAATACATAGTTGTATTTGATTTGGTGGTTTATGAGACTTGATATTTGGATATTATTTGATACAGCATAACAGAATATATCACAAGATTTAGCCCAGCAACTATAATTGCATACATCTCCCATTTATGAATTCATACTTTTGTCTAAGAAAGTGCACAGTTTATGATTTGGGGGTTATTATCCCAAACACAGAGCTGTTATATGTATTGTATTTTCATAAGTAGAAAAAAAGCAGTTGATATTACTGTATGTTTAATAGATTACATAAAACTAAAGGAGCAATAAAGTATAAACAAATTATAATTGACATCCACATTACTTACACAGTGGCTTAATACAATATCAAATCCTCTTTAAACCCAAAAAGGTGGAGACTGAAATAAAATGCATGCAAATCAGAACTCAGCTTACGTCTATTAATGTAGAGACAGATTCTAGCACCATAATTCATGCTATACATATAGTTTCATTTATTTAAAGTGTAATATGGCACTGCTCAATGTGAATAAGCAGAATCACGCACTAGGATGGAAAAAGTAATATATATAGTATTAAAGAATCCTGTGGCACCTTATAGACTAACAGATGTTTTGGAGCATGAGCTTTCGTGGGTGAATTCACCCACGAAAGCTCATGCTCCAAAACGTCTGTTAGTCTATAAGGTGCCACAGGATTCTTTGCTGCTTTTACAGATCCAGGCTAACACGGCTACCCCTCTGATATATAGTATTAGCTCTCAAACAAAACATCAGTGTCCTCTTGCCCTTTCTTCCGACACCAGGAGCATTTTGTTCTGACACCAGTGTCACCTCTCTGTCAAGTGGCAGCAGATATCCGAGACCCTGATGGTCAGCTTCACAGTAGTGGAGAAATACGTAATAGGGAGACTGGCTATATTCTACATGTAACTTGTTTAATTTATCCACAGACATCAGTCTTAGAACAGAGATGGTCAATAGCCAGGAAGAACTTTTTCTTCAGAATCCTCCCTACTGCTGGTACAGCTCCCTCTACCTGTAACCTTGCATAACCAGATCTAAAAACAACACATAGCATGCCTCCCCAAGGCTGAACATTTGCTTGCAAGTTACAAAAAAGAACTCTGAAGAAAAGATGAGCAGCAGCCCCTACTGACACCTTCCATAAAAGTGCTGTACAGTCCTAAGAAACATCAAAAAGTATTGGATAAGATTTTGGGCTATGTTGTGATTTAACAGTTTTCCCTGAATAAGGAGAAGCACATAGCTGCACTGTACTTGGAACAAACCAGGGAACAAATTGTGCCTCCTGGAGCAAGCAGGGAAGTAATCTGCCATTGGTCTGGAACATGGTACAATTGACTTCAATTATACCATGTAATCGCAGTGAAGTAAATGGGTTTGAATGGTGTTCCTAAGGGCAGGATTTGGCCCTGTTATTATTAAGATGGAACCCCAAAGCCTGATAGGGAAATATGAACTCACAGCATTCTGGCCCAGAGATGAGAATGTTGCTAACTGAAATATCTTGAAATCCAGTACATATAGCAATTTATGATCCAGAATTATTTCGCTCATGACACCATAGCTTCAGCAATTGTTAAATGTGAGGCACCGAAATTCTTTGAGATTATCCAATCTCCTCTGCAATGATGTCTTCCAATTCTCTATCCTTATCTATTTATTTAAGCTGCTTTCCTTCCAGTAACAGTATTTAGAATTTCTTACTGAGGGGAGCTTATGAGTTATTTTGTGAACTCATTAGCTGCTCATTGGACTTGACTTCAGTACCTCCTTTTGGAAAGGACAAAATAGCAGCTGCTATTAAATTTAAGAGACTGTATACAATAAATTCACTTCTGCCTATGTCTCACCAGTGGCTTGCTGTTAATATTTGCAACAAGCAATTCACATTATGTTGACTAGTTACATAAATCACAAGATATTGTTTCCTGACTGGGTGGCTTATACAGCTAAACAACACAATGTAAATACAACATTGAAAATACTCTTATAACAGACTTCACATTGTCTTCCAAGTTATTTTTCTTAGTATGTGAGCAAATGGTCAGTCTTAGAGAGACATACTGTTATTTTAGTACTGTGTAGTAGCGACTTCTGCAGAGAGAAGATGTAACAAACAGCAGGAGAGTTTGCTTTCTGCTTGGTCTCTAATTAGAGCCAGCTCTAGGGGTGGTGTTGCACTCTGGGAATTGGACATCAGTGTTGGGCTGAGGTTCTTTTAACTGGGGTTTGCCTTCCCTCTGCAGATACCTGTGGATAGAAAATTGTATTTTTGCATCTAGGAGGGAGAGGTGCATACGATAGAATGGTGTTCCCCAATTCTGTGGAATTGCCTCTGTAGAGTTTGGGTCTAAAGTGTTAGCAGGTTGAGGGATTGACTGGGCTCTGGCAGACTCTCTTTCCACACCAAATGTATGGAGGGAGAGTCTGCAGTAACTTATGCTGATGACCCCTCTGCATTATGACCACCTTTGTTTTCTATGTGTAAATAAAACAAGTTACGCTTAGATTACACCCAGACTCTGTATCACTGATTCCTTTTCCACTGGGAAGCTGACCTGTAAAGGCCTGGATATATACTACCACTAGGAAGTGGATAGATGCTCATGTCAGAACAGTACACTCAAGGAGGTCTTTCCTGAATCTACAGAATGAAATTGTTATACAAATGCAGAATTCCTAGATGAAATTTAATTAGTTAATACTCAGATCCAGGCATCATGTGATAAGTTGCAGAAAGAACATCCTGGCTACCTCATGAAGTACAAAAAAATAAAGAACAAACAGATAAAAAAATGGCCACACTTCTAACTTATGACTATTACATATACAGTCCTTTTTTCTTCCTGAAGATTGAGCCAATACTCTAAATAAATCCCGTCTAATTCAGGCATTTGGAAATAAATAAATCACTCAAAGGATGGGCAAATCAATTTTTAATCAGCTCAAGTGCGTGCACATTGCACTGTAATTAAAAAGTAAAATTGAGAGACAATTTAAAATTCATTAAGATTCCAAGGGAGGAAAAAAACTTCAATTTGGTCACAAGCAAAGTTACCATACCGTTTATTTGTGATGTCGGTGAAGACTGCATTTGAGGAAATATGCTTTGCTCACTAATATGTCAGAAGACCATAAATGAAGGTTTGCATAACCTTCTGCTGCAATGGTGAGGAATTATAGTTAAAATTAACTAAAATGACTTCATGACTTTACATGACAAGGAATCAAAGAGGAACAAAGTTGTACACAGCATTTTCACCATGAATATGTGAATTTCTTAATGTTTGCTTTGTTATATATGCATTTCAATAAATAAGAAAAATATTTCTCTATAGATAACTTTAAGGAGCTGTAAAGGCATTAGGATGTATGTTCCCCGTTCATGATATTCTGGATTTGTGTATTAGAGTTGTGAGCATTTATAAGCTACATGCTATTTCCATACTTGCTATGTTAGCTCCTATGTAATGCATGACTGAAAAAACTGCTTCTGTACACCCAAACTCCCATTGTCTCCACCACCTGAAGGCAAACTCTACTGGGAATTTTTCCTCAAGCGATCAGGATTTGAACCATTATTAAGGACTCTTTCCATAGGGGTGGTGCAATTCCACACTGCTTCCACTGCACAGCTGTGCTTAACTAGCATGTTTAAAAAAATGTAAGGAGAGACAAGATCTGAGAGAGATTAAACCCTGCAGTCATGCAGTAGGGGCACTAATCTGAGAAAAATCTGGAATTATATACCACCCCATTCCCAAAAGACTGCCAATGCATTTAAATGAACATGACATAACTGAAAAGGATTTGGGCTCTAGTCACAAATGCCAGGTTTCATTTTATCACATTATATCCAGCAGAGGGCACTGGTATACATACATGGTCAAACCAGAAAAAACCAATAGGCCATTGATCTCAATAAGTGTATTTCTGTTTGCTTCAGTGGGCATTGTATCAGACCCATAATGGATTTTAATGGCTCAGAAAGCATAGGAATAGAGTGTGTAAAAAGTAAGTGCTTAGAGCTCAGTATTTTGAATGCATTCAGAGTCAAACTCCTACCTATGATCCCAGCACAGAGTGTGAGCACACCTACAACAACCTAGCTTCATGGGATGTTTCTTCCTGCATGCACACCTAGCTCTGCTGGACAGTGCAAAGGGAAGCAGTAGGGTCATGACATTGACCGTCCCCAGTCCTATGAAGGTATGTGCACCCCCAGTGAAGTACAGCAGCAGCAGTCACTGGTATTTCAGGTGCTGGGACTCCATTATGACAGCACAGCATACAAGGATGCAAAAATCTCCCTTCAGTCTGTGCATCTGTAAGGGCCTGTCAGAATTATGCTGAAACTGTACTGTCTGTACAACAGAGAAGAGGAAATGCTGAACTTTGTTATAGCCAATGGTAATTCTCCTTTAATTTGCTCTCCATAATCACTGTTAGGGATATGTCTGCACTGAAATAAAAAACCCATGGTTGGCCCATGCCAGCTAAATCAGGCTTGGGCCCAGCTAAGGGTCTGTTTAATTGCTGACGTTGGAGTGTGGGAGGGGGTTCAGAGTGCAGGGCTCAGCGTGCAGGCTCCGGGTGGCACTTACCTCAAGCGGCTCCCAAAAGTGGCTGGTATGTCCCTGTGGCCCCTGGGCAGAGCAGTGGCCAGGGAGATCCACACCATGTGCTGCTTCCACCCACAGGCACCACCTCCACAGCTTCCATTGGCCACAGTTCCTGGCTAATGGGAGCTGCAGAACCGGCACTTGGGATGAGGGCAGCTTGTGGAGCGCTCTGGCCACACCTCCACATACGAGCTGAGGGGCATGTCGCCACTTCTGGGGATCTGTGCAGAGCCAGGTAGGGAGCCTGTTTTAGTCCAGCTGCACTGCTGACCAGAATTTTAATGGCCCAGTCAGCAGTGCTGACTGGCATGGGCAGTGGGTATAATAGACCAGGGAAGGCTTAGCCTTCCCTGCTTCTGCCATCGACCCACCGCTGGACTCCTGGGCCTCACCCATAGACTCACAAGACTCATAGACTCTAGGACTGGAAGGGACCTCGAGAGGTCATCGAGTCCAGTCCCCTGCCCTCATGGCAGGACCAAATACTTCCCTAAGACCCTCCCCCACCTCCTCCACTCCATCCCCAAGTCCCCACTCCTTGCCACATCCCTGCTCCTCAGGACGGAGAGAGCTGGCAGAGTGAGGAGGCTCAGCCTTGCGCTCTGGGGCCGGTGGCTTGGTGGAAGTCTGGCCTTCAGGTGTGGGAGGAGCTGATGCTCAGTGGGGAAGGGTTTCAGGGCTTCCATATGTGGGGCGGGGGGCTTAGGCAGAAGGGGCAGGGCCAGCAGGCTAGCCTCCCCATAGCGGGGGTTCACCCGCTGCCCATGTGATCAGAACTGCCAAGGTCCTATTTTGACCAGGTGTTCCAATTTTCCTACTTGGATTTTATTTATTTATTATTATTATTTATTATTATTATTTGGGGACTAGAGCCTCCACTCAGATTGGGGCCCCACCGTACAAAGAGTTGAACAGATAGCTAATAAGAATCAATACCTGCTTTAAAGAACCTAGAATGTATATGAACAAGTGTAGCAGGGTAGCTACCTCTCTTCTCCCCTGAAGAGCTTAAAACAGCCCTGAGAGAGGGCTGCGGCAGGGGAAAAGCTAGGCTGATTGGGGGAAGCAGCTTCAGGTGGGGCCCTGCCCCAATCAGGCCACAGCTATAAGAGAGCTGAGGGCCAGAGACTTAAGACATACTTTCTTTAGCTTCCTTGACAGAGAAGGACCTGGCTGCGTGGGAGCTGAGCAGGGTACCTGAGGTGGAGCTGGGGAAGGACAGAGGAAGCTGGGGAGCTCCAGCCTAGCAAGCCCTAAGCTGCAGGCCAAGTTAGGGGCTCACAAAAGGGTACTAGGGCTGCAGAGGGGCAGCCCAGATATAGGCAGAGGCAACTGGTCCAACCCCCTTTGCCAATGATGAGTGGTTTACCAACTGCAGTCTGTCCCAAGGAGCGGGGCTAGATGATGACTGGCAGTAGCCACTGAGGCAAGGTGGTGATAGGGTGTTGGGGATTCCCTGAGGAGAGGAAACCCAGAGCAAGGGGGTACTGTGGTAGGCAGAACCCCTGAGAAAAGGACACCAAGGTCTGGGAAGGACACAGGGCCAGTGGCGAGACACTGGCCTGAAGAGGGCGCTCAGGAGGCTGGAGAGGTAATTCCCTGGACAACCAGCAGGAGGCGCTATGCCAATGAGTCTGTGCCCACCACAACAAGACTGACAAGGAGTGGCAGAAACAAAGTAAGTATTTTTGGATAACTGAGAAACCAAGATATTTAATTTTTGACCAAAGCCACAGAGCTGGAATTGAAACCAGATCTTCCAAACTCCTGTCTGGTATTGTTACAAGAACATCTTTCTTTCTGATAATGTTTTTAACCTCACTAGATTCCCTTCATATTTCTTATCTTTTTGAGTGGTATTCACAACTCCACCAAACTGCATCATCAGCTAATTTATTAATTTCTCCTTGTTTCTTTACTATCTTTCTCTACTGGGTAAATGATACTAGCTGTGATGGTTAAATTTTACTTTTTTTTCCCATTGATAAAAATCTCTGTTTTTATTTACAAAAGTATATTATGAATCAAAACACTTTATGTTTTTAATATTACAAAGGTTAGACTGTAATATGTCTAAATTTTCTTTTTCATTTCTTCAGAGATTTGATTGTGGTCAGTGACAAGATGAGCTGATAACACTTGAGCAACATCATATAGTGCAAAACCCCTCCCAATCATTTGTATTAAAACTGTGGAACTCATTGCTACAAGAGAACATTGTCCTGTTGCTGAGCAGAAACTGATTTTGAGGCTTCTGTTGGAAGAAGTGATGTGGAGTTAGATATTTTCTTAGCATAATTTGTTTATTTACAAAATATACACAAGTTCTGTTTCCTTGAACAGCAGTGGTAAGAAATTGTATGTAATCAACTCCCCTGTAGGCTAGGGTATCATGTAAAACTCAAACAGATTCAACTGCTTATACACACACTGTGCTGCTGCATTTGAGCAACTGCCAGTCCAAGGTCCCCTGGAGAAGTGACTGGTCTGGACACTCTCTGCAACTCTGCTGCTATGCAACACAAAACAAGCTGAGAAAGGTCTAATGATGCAGACAATGAAGAGTGCTGTAACTCACACGTCCTTAATGACTCTTGAGGCAGGTGCTGCATGGCATCTTTCATTCTATGGATTATTTCACCCTCCATGCTTACTTATCAATGGCTCCTAATGTGTAAGCCATGAGAACCCTCCACTATAACAATATCATTGAGTATGTCTACATAGCAACTAGACATCCATGGTGCAGGCTGACTTGGGCTCTTGGGACTCACGTCAAAGTCTACACAGCAACAAAACAGCCCCACAACAATGAAACAGCCCCAGTTAATGGGCAGGAGCCAGCTGCAGGCTTTTCTTTGCTGCGTAGACATATCCAATGATTCCAAGAGATTACAGGATTCAAGTGGATTGATATGTATGTATATTGAGAACATCCACAAATACATTACACAGCATAAAAATATAAGAGTTATAAAGCCTCTGGATTCAGGGCAACCAATAATTGATGGTTTAGGGAGGCCAACCTTTAATGAATGTTGAGTGTTATGCAAAAACTTTCTGAGGGGCAGATTATTCCCTAATTGTCCCTAACAGAGTGTTTTTCTACATTCCTATAAAGCACTTGGTACTGGCCAACACTGAAGCCAAGATATTTGACTAAGGCTATGTCTTCACTAGATACACTGCAGGAGTGGCTGCAGTGCTGAGGCTGTGCCACTGTAGTGCTTCAATGTAGACACTCACTACAGCAACGGAAGGGGTTCTCCCATCATTGCAGTTAATCCACCTCCCTGAGAGGTGGCAGCTAGGTTGAGGAAAGCTTCCGTCAACCTAGCTATATCTAGAGTAGGGGTTAGTTGGCTTAAATACGTTGCTCAGTGATATGGATATGTCATACCCCAGGCAACATATCTGGATTGAACTAACTTTGTAGTGTAGGCCTGACCTAAATAAACTGCTGCTCTGATTCAGTAGAGTAATTCCTATGCTTCAGCAATATCTAAAATGAAATGGAGATGGGGAAGGGGGGTGAATCCTCCACAGAACTGACATGATGTTGGACAGAGATATTCCTTTTCATCCTAAAAGCTTTAGATTAGGGCACATAAATAACCTAACCAATATTAATAAAGTGCAAGAAAAAATTCCGTTGAGAGTTAATCTAATAATTGATAAGATTAATGCTTTAAAAATGGAAGGCATCTAAGGACTTTATTATTATAAATTGACATAGGTGCCTGAATGAATCAGCAAACTGGTGAGTCTCATTCTGTCTTATGGAACAGCAGGACAGATTTAAAGAAATAGGGTCCATTTCTTCTAAGACCTACAATTATTACCTTTTTGGTGGTGTAATCTTTTAATAACTTCTTTCTTATGATATGTCATCTTTGGCTTGTATTGTTCATTCAGTATGGGACTGATCCATGTCAGTAAGACTAGACTATTGACTAGAATAGAATTTGAATCAGGCCCTAAATGATTTGTAATACATTAATTTTATATATTAACTATTCATATTTTAAAGTGCATTTACACAGAGACACACGAGATACGTTCTAACTGGATCCAATGGGTGAGATACACATACACACTTTGGTTTCCACCGGAGAATTTTATTAAATATTCTAAATGATACTGGTTTTCTTGTGATGCTATATTGTATTGTATAGTTAAGTACATAGATTCATAGATTCTAGGACTGGAAGGGACCTCGAGAAGTCATCGAGTCCAGTCCCCTGCCCTCATGGCAGGACTAAATACTGTCTAGAACATCCCTAATAGACATTTATCTAACCTATTCTTAAATATCTCCAGAGATGGAAATTCCACAGTCTCCCCAGGCAATTTATTCCAGTGTTAACCACCCTGACAGTTAGGAGCTTTTTCCTAATGTCCAATCTAAACCTCCCTTGCTGCAGTTTAAGCCCATTGCTTCTTGTTCTATCCTTAGAGGCTAAGGTGAACAAGTTTTCTCCCTCCTCCTTATGACACCCTTTTAGATACCTGAAAACTACTATCATGTCCCCTCTTAGTCTTCTCTTTTCCAAACTAAACAAACCCAGTTCTTTCAGCCTTCCTTCATAGGTCATGTTCTCAAGACCTTTAATCATTCTTGTTGCTCTTCTCTGGACCCTCTCCAATTTCTCCACATCTTTCTTGAAATGCAGTGCCCAGGACTGGACACAATACTCCAATTGAGGCCTAACCAGCCCAGAGTAGAGCGGAAGAATGACTTCTCATGTCTTGTTTACAACACACCTGTTAATGCATCCCAGAATCACGTATGCTTTTTTTGCAACAGCATCACACTGTTGACTCATATTTAGCTTGTGGTCCACTATAACCCCTAGATCCCTCTCTGCAATACTCCTTCCTAGACAGTATCCTCCTATTTTATATGTGTGAAACTGATTTTTCCTTCCTAAACGGCTCACTCTGCATTTGTCTTTGTTAAACTTCATCTTGTTTACCTCAGACCATTTTCCAATTTGTCCAGATCATTTTGAATTATGTCCCTGTCCTCCAAAGCAGTTGCAATCCCTCCCAGTTTGATATCATCTACAAACTTAATAAGCATACTTTCTATGCCAATATCTAAGTCGTTGATGAAGATATTGAACAAAGCCGGTCCCAAAACAGACCCCTGCAGAACCCCACTTGTTATACCTTTCCAGCAGGATTGTGAACCATTGATAACTACTTTCTGAGAACGGTTATCCAGCCAGTTATGCACCCACCTTATAGTAGCCCCATCTAAATTGTATTTGTCTAGTTTATCAAGAAGAATATCATGAGAGACTGTATCAAATGCCTTACAAAAGTCTAGGTATACCACATCCACTGCTTTTCCCTTATCCATAAAACTCATTATCCTATCAAAGAAAGCCATTAGATTGGTTTGACACATTGGTGACCCAGTGAAACATGATTCTTTTTAATAAATAAATAAGCATGTTTTGTGGATATGTATGTGAGTGGGTGTCCTTTTCAGCACTGCTCTAACCCCATCTGCTCTAACCCCTCAGACAGAGACCAACACCTACAAAATCTTCACCAAGCATTCTCAAAACTACAATACCCGCATGAGGAAATAAGGAAACAGATCAACAGAGCCAGACGTGTACCCAGAAGCCTCCTACTGCAAGACAAACCCAAGAGAGAAACCTACAGGACTCCACTGGCCATCACATACAGCCCCCAGCTAAAACCCCTCCAACGCATCATCAAGGATCTACAACCCATCCTGGACAATGATCCCACACTTTCACAGGCCTTGGGTGGCAGGCCAATCCTTGCCCACAGACAACCTGCCAACTTGAAACATATTCTCACGAGTAACTGCACACCACACCATAATAACTCTAGCTCAGGAACCAATCCATGCAACAAACCTCGATGCCAGCTCTGCCCACATATCTACACCAGCGACACCATCACAGGACCTAACCAGATCAGCCACACCATCACTGGTTCATTCACCTGCACATCCACCAATGTAATATACGCCATCATATGCCAGCAATGCCCCTCTGCTATGTACATCGGCCAAACTGGACAGTCTCTACGGAAAAGGATAAATGGACACAAATCAGACATTAGGAATGGCAATATACAAAAACCTGTAGGAGAGCACTTCAAACTCCCTGGCCACACTATAGCAGACCTTAAGGTGGCCATCCTGCAGCAAAAAAACTTCAGGACCAGACTTCAAAGAGAAACTGCTGAGCTTCAGTTCATCTGCAAATTTGACACCATCAGCTCAGGATTGAACAAAGACTGTGAATGGCTTGCCAATTACAGAGCCAGTTTCTCCTCTCTTGGTTTTCACACCTCAACTGCTAGAACAGGGCCTCATCCTCCCTGATTGAACTGACCTCATTATCTCTAGCTTGCTTGCTAGCACACATATATATACCTGCCCCTGGATATTTCCATTACATGCATCTGAGGAAGTGGGTATTCACCCACGAAAGCTCATGCTCCAAAACGTCTGTTAGTCTATAAGGTGCCACAGGATTCTTTGCTGCTTTTTAGCACTATCATCTATGCGTCAGAGGCAGATGATGTAGACACTCTGCATGGTAGAGTAACTAGGAGAGTGGTTAGTTGGTGAAGGCTAGAGACATTTTATACAGGTGTCACTATATGAATAGTAGTTTGACATTCTGCCAGGTGCAATTTAATGTTTAAGCTATGGGCTGTTGCTATCTTCCCTTGTTTCTTATACGCTATACATAAGAATTGGCTTGTGCTCAGTGATCCTCAAACAGCTATTGGAACACCTTCAACTTTAAGTACCAGAGGGGTAGCCGTGTTAGTCTGGATCTAAAAAAGCGGCAAAGAGTTCTGTGGCATCTTATAGACTAACAAACGTATTGGAGCATGAGCTTTCGTGGGTGAATATTCACCCACAAAAGCTCATGCTCCAATACGTTTGTTAGTCTATAAGGTGCCACGGAACTCTTTGCCGCTTTTTCAGATTAAGGTAATCCA
The DNA here is from genome assembly GCF_007399415.2 of Gopherus evgoodei. NCBI lineage: Eukaryota > Metazoa > Chordata > Testudines > Testudinidae > Gopherus > Gopherus evgoodei. The sequence goes on along the minus strand of NC_044329.1, from coordinate 25,467,590 downwards.
AGGTCCTAGATACACTATGACACTGTGCCCCTCAGGACTCCACAGCCCTACCGCTGTTCTGTGGCCTCATTCTCACTTGGAGTGGTGGTGGCAGGGAGTCACCCTCCCCTTCTAGAGAGGAAGGGGTGCATCATCCGTTCATCTTGTCTATATAGTCTGTTCATTGTATCCCCTCCATAGCAGAAGCAGGACCTCCCCTCCTCTGGAAACGCATTGGTGGTCAGATCTCCCAGCAGTAAACAGAGCAGCCAAGCAGGGCTGGCTCCAAACACCAGTGGAGGAAGCACATGCCTGGAGCGGCACATGCTAAGAAGTGGCATATTTGTTTTTTGCTTGGGGCGGAAAAAATGGTAAAGTTGGCCCAAAGTAGCTCTCCCTCCACACTTGCTATACTTTTTTCCTTCTGCTACCTACCCAGTCCTGTAGCAGGGGCTCCCTGGGCCCTATCTAGTGTTGTTTACATCCCACTGTCATAACTATTGTTTCAGGCTGTTTGCAGTCTCAGAGAGACATCATTGCAGTGGTTAAACTCGGATCATATTTTCAAACTTTTCTTCGCAATCATGAGTACTAGAGACTTCTATTTTTAAATGAAAGCTGAGATTCTGTTGTAATCACATGACTCCAGGAAGTGTGACTGTGGACATGAACCTATAGTGCTGTGATTTGTGTTTGAGCTGTGCTTAATTTTTTTTGTATTTTCTTTAGCCACATTTCAGATGAAATATTTTCTTTCATGTCCTGTAATAAAAACAGCTCAGCTGTAGATAATATTTTGAAAATTTATTTCCCTTTCTTCCTGGATGGTTGGGGGAATGGATTTAGAATTTGGTTATCAAACATCCATTTCCACACCTGATTCCTCCCCCCCAAAAAAACAAAACAAAAACCCAGCTTGTATTAACTCTTAACTATAACAACAGTTACTAAGACTATCCAGATACTAATAAATGACAAACAATGTAGGGATTTTAAAATAGACTCAAATCATACTGAAAACTACTTAGTGATTGCTACTATAAGAAACTTAGAGTATAAAACAAACCACACATAAACAAGTGCTTAACTGATTACCTTTACCACCTTTTTTAGGGTTCTTTTAATTTTGATTGCTTAACTAAAGAAAAGGAAGTGAGAGTTGAATTTAGTTTTATAGATTTTTATTAAATATCCTTAACAATAGCAACTAATTGTACAGGCTATTAGAAGACAAATATAATATTGGACTATGATTTAAATAAATTATAAAATTGGTCCATATAACCATTTAGGTTTTCTGAATCAAATCACACAACCACAATAGAAAATAACACTTACACTCAGTCACTGTGTTGGGAAGGTGACTTTGCCTAGATTGTAGACTAACAGACATTTTGGAGCATGAGCTTTCGTGGGTGAATACCCACTTCGTCAGATGCATGTAGTGCAAATTTCCAGGGGCAGGTATATATATGCAGGCAAGCTAGAGATAATGAGGTAGTTCAATCAGGGAGGATGAGGCCCTGTTCTAGCAGTTGAGGTGTGAAAACCAAGGGAGGAGAAACTGGTTTTGTAGTTGGCAAGCCATTCACAGTCTTTTTTTAATCCTGAGCTGATGGTGTCAAATTTGCAGATGAACTGAAGCTCAGCAGTTTCTCTTTGAAGTCTGGTCCTGAAGTTTTTTTGCTGCAGGATGGCCACCTTAAGGTCTGCTATAGTGTGGCCAGGGAGGTTGAAGTGTTCTCCTACAGGTTTTTGTATATTGCCATTCCTAATATCTGATTTGTGTCCGTTTATCCTTTTCCGTAGCAATTGTCCAGTTTGGCCAATGTACATAGCAGAGGGGCATTGCTGGCATATGATGGCGTATATTACATTGGTGGACGTGCAGGTGAATGAACCGGTGATGGTGTGGCTGATCTGGTTAGGTCCTGTGATGGTGTCACTGGTGTAGATATGTGGGCAGAGTTGGCATCGAGGTTTGTGGCATGGATTGGTTCCTGAGCTAGAGTTACTATGGTGCGGTGTGCAGTTACTGGTGAGAATATGTTTCAGGTTGGCAGGTTGCCTGTGGGCGAGGACTGACCTGCCTCCCAAGGCCTGTGAAAGTGTGGGATCATTGTCCAGGATGGGTTGTAGATCCCTGATGATGTGTTGGAGAGGTTTTAGCTGGGGACTGTATGTGATGGCCAGTGGAGTCCTGTTGGTTTCTTTCTTGGTTTTGTCTTGCAGTAGGAGGCTTCTGGGTACACGTCTGGCTCTGTTGATCTGTTTCCTTATTTCCTCATGCGGGTATTGTAGTTTTGAGAATGCTTGGTGGAGATTTTGTAGGTGTTGGTCTCTGTCTGAAGGGTTAGAGCAGATGCGGTTGTACCTCAGTGCTTGGCTGTAGACAATGGATCGTGTGATCTGCTCGGGATGGAAGCTGGAGGCATGAAGGTAGGCATAGCGGTCAGTAGGTTTTCGGTATAGAGTGGTGTTAATGTGACCATCACTTATTTGCACCGTGGTGTCTAGGAAGTGGACCTCCAGTGTAGATTGGTCCAGGCTGAGGTTGATGGTGGGGTGGAAGCTGTTGAAATCGTGGTGGAATTTTTCCAGAGTCTCCTTCCCATGGGTCCAGATGATGAAGATGTCATCAATATAGCGTAGGTAGAGAAGAGGCGTGAGTGGACGAGAGCTGAGGAAGCTAGATTTTTTACTAAGATTTTTTATTAGATTTTTGACTGAGTCCTTCAGAATAAGGCCTTACTTGGGCAACTCCAGTGTTTCTAAAACAACAGAGGAAAATTAATCTAAAGCTAGATCACAAAACCATTTGGTCAATTATTTACATGCCAATTCACCAAGATTCTTCCCATTGGATCTATAATAATCAACCCTTTTAACCTATTTCTCAACTGATTATATTAGCCCCGGGGATCTGATTAACACTCCACAGTAAAATAAACTCCTAGATTGATGACAGACTATATAGAAAGAATGCAGCGCATGAAGCTTGATCTCACTTTATGTCTATATGCACCTAGAACTTGAAAGGCAGATGAAACCATTAACAATGGTAGACAAATATAAACTGTTCTATGATCATAGTGAACAACAGTAACTTGTTCAGTTTTAAAGTTACTTTCCTGCTTACTTGATAGGCACTGTTACAAAACATGGATATACATTCCTCACTAATTAGGTACCCAGTTTCAAAGTGGACAATTCACTGATTTGGATAATCACCCAAGAAAAAGTCTGTGTGTTACTTATCACTGATCTTTGAGCCGGAGATTGGACTAGATGACCTCCTGAGGTCTATTCCAATGCTAATATTCTGTGATTCTATTATTCTATGCTCAGCCATCTGCTTTCATCTCAGTTATTGTTCACAACAGGAGTTGACATTGTAAACACAGGTGGAACAAATGATGTACACAAATACAGTCTACACTAGCAGTCAACCCAAATTTCTAGGAAATAGAGACAGTTAAGGGTGCCTATCCAAGGTACTTGATATCACCAGGAAGGCTACCCAGAAACTGGCCAAGGACCTCAGTTTTCTCCCTTTCAGATGTCTTCAGCCTTCAGGAAATAATTTGCTGAAGGAGACCCATTTCTTCTGGCTGGTCTTACTTGGTTCCTCTTCTTGCAAGTGAGGGTGTGGACCTATCAGATGTTGACCCATATTCTTCAGAAAATGTGAAATGTCCAACCAAAATGAGAATTGGCCTCCCTCCCTATTCAATCAGGGAACAACACATAAGCTTTTGAGTATTTACAACTAGGACTGGAATTTTCCAGTCTCTGTGTGCAACACATCCTGTCACACCAGTTTCTGTAAGACAAGTTAGGCCATAGCTTTTAGTACAAGCATCTTGGGAAAAACCTTCAACATCAAGTGGTTTGCTTTGGTCAGCAACTAACCTCTGCAAGTCACTTTCTGTGTCCCTTTTTGTGGTGCATCTTTTAGCCAACATTGTGGTTATGATTGCTCAAGTTTCAGTTTCTCCATCGACACTGCTAGCTATTAAAATGTTCAATTTAAAGTTTATATAATTTAGACAAAGTCTTTTCATATTTGATGCTCTCTAAATGTGTTTTAACAGTCCATTATACAATGCAAATTCACTTCAAGAACTGTTGTTCTCCACAAGACTTGAACAGCTGTATACATCTTCCATTTCTGTTCTCATTCACAAGAGTGTTGGGAGCTTGGTATATATGGCTGAGCTGAGTCTGTGCATTATTGATCAGATAGTTACATATTGGATTATTCCACTTTGTGGTCAAGTGTCCTTAAACACACTATTTGGTTTCAATTCCTTTTATTTACTGCCACTTTCAGCAGAGATGTATTTCACTAACTCGATAACATAAGCAAGCTTAATGGTAAACATTAGAACTTAAAAAATTAAACATGAACACAATCCCTTCATCTCCTAATAGGATTGCCATGTCACTAACATTTACAATATTTTGCCCAAACCTGTGTCACTTATAATGGACTTTCCTTTTATACACATTTTAACCATAATATTGGATTCCATAAAATTCAATCTTTTACAGCTGAAAATGGCACAACACATAATATCAATTTTTGATATTAATTTAAATTTTAATTCATTCACAGGCAGGGAAAAAGGGAAGTCTACTTAGCTGCACCAATGGTACACTCTTATGAAAGGCTGCAGCAACTCAGTTCATTGAGAAATCTGTCTGTTAGACCTTGGATTTTTATTCTCCTAGCCCTGTGTTTTATCTTTTCTAAAGGGTCTTGATGCCTGGGCAACTCTGAGATAGTAAAGACTCACAACTTTAGGCCTTCGTTACTGAACTATGGAGAAGCAATCATTTGCATATCCTCTTTAAAAATATTTTAATAACCACCTCAAGTATTCATGCTTTATATTTTTTCCAGTTTATTTCTTTTTCTGATCTAGTGATTTTTCCTTCTTCTTCTTCTTCTTCTTTTTTGAACCCTGACTGTTACAAGTGCTGTAAGAGTAGTCACTTCAGCATGGAGAAAAGCAGGGAGGGTATTGTATAATATGTGTAGTAAATTGCCTGGAAATACTATGCAATGTGAAAATGAAATGCCAAGACAAAAACTAAACTTTATACATATGAATAATGTATTCTTGCCTCAGAATCAGGGCAGGTTCATTTTCTCCCAAGGGATCACTCATCTTGTCCTTCTCAAGTAAACACACACAAGTGACACAGCAATTTCACAGTTACATTGTGAAATCCAAAAGTCTTTAAAATATTTGCAACAAAAGGGGAAATCCTCAAATTTGAGATTTTTCCAGTGTTGCTACCAATAAAAAAAATGTTCAGTGTTCATGGACATCTTCCAAAATGTTTTATTTTTTTCTAAAAATAAAACCTGGAACTATTTTGACTGCAAGTGTTCTCATTTTCCATCTGGAAAGGACATATTTTCAAGTGGAAATATTTAGTTTTGTAAGTGACACTAAATCATTTTAAAGCAAAAAAAATAGGCTTGTTCGCATCAGAAAAGAGTCAGTGCCCAGGACCAGATTCCAGTACAAAAGCCTGATCCATCTCCAATGCAGTCAATGAAAAGATTTTGGTTGACTCAATGGAGTTGAATTGCACACAAAAGCCCTGATCCTGCAAATGCTTATGCACATGCTTAACTTTATTATTGTGTGTAATCCCACTGATTTCATGGTACCCAATTTTCCTGCATAAGAAAGTCAAAAGGCTCAAATAAACCTGCCTTCATTTGAACCCATGCCACTTCAAACCTGATATTTGGTCAAATAAGGACCAAATTTTCAAAAGAGCTCAGCTCCCATTTTGGCATATAAAAAAAGTACGCAGATTTTCAGAAGCGCTCAGCATTCAGCAGCTCTCATTATGCTCACTTCATTTATGGAATTGGAGCTGTTCTGAAAATTTGGCCAGAAATCATCCTCCTTTTTTAAACTGTTAAAATTGGTTGCGCTCCTAGTCATTATAGCATAGTGTCAACTTTGCTCTTGTTTCCTACATCTTAACTATACTCTGAAGATGGAGATATTTTCAACCAATTAGTATGAGGAATTTTTAACTGTCTGTCAAGATTCCTTCCCCATTCTGAACTTTAGGGTACAGATGTGGGGGACCTGCAAGAGAAGCTCTATGTTCAAAACAGCTTAGATCTGGTCTGGCTACCACCAATCCCAAGCACTAATTCCCTTCCCTGGGTAGCCTTGAGAGAGTCTTCACCAATTCCCTGGTGAACACAGATCCAAACCCCTTGGATCTTAAAACAAGAAGAAATTAACCATCTCCCCTCCTTTCTCCCACCAACTCCTGGGGGATCCAGATCCAACTCCCTTGGATCTTAAAACAAGGAAAAAATCAATCAGGTATTAAGAAAAAGGCTTTTAATTAAAGAAAAAAAAGGTAAAAGAAAACCCTCTGGGAGAGATTAGCATACCAGCTACTCTCACTGACAACAGATTCCAAACACAGAGGATGTTCCCCTAGGCAAAAACTTAGTTACACGCACACACACAAAAAATACCCAAATACCCAATTTGATTCTTCCTCTAATTGCACAAGACAGGTTACAAAGAAATAAACTTAAACCTATGTATTCCTTTCTAAAACTTACTACTCTGATAAGAGGCTGGTTCCTTGATCTTTTTTTCTCTGGCTGAAACTGAAACTGACTAAAACAAAGAAAACTTCCCTCTTTTCTTTTGAAACATCTTGTTCCCCCATTGGTTCCTCTGGTCAGGTGTCAGCTAGGGTACGTGAATTTCTTAACCTTTTACAGGTAAAAGAGGCATTAACCCTTAACTATCTGTTTATGACACTATCCCACCCAGTGAATGCTCAGAACTTCAGCCACCATCACTTCCTCTGGCATTAGGCCCAAGATTACTGCCCTTGAAAGCAATCATTTGTGGGACCAGAGATTTCAGTTGCCACATGATGAAATCATTCATGGAAGTACTATTATTGGGTCAAAATATTAGGTTCTTTCTCCATTATTAGATATCCTTTATTCAAGCAAATGCCCACATTTGGTCCATCTATATCTACAAATGTGATATCCATTTCCAGTGAAGATGTAACAAACTTATTTTTCTGTATGTCCATTCATCATTATTTTGTGCATTGCTCCCTTGTAGATGCTTTTCTTGAAGATTTAGGGAAATACTGTAGTAAGTTGGACTTACTTTTCTGTCTATAAAGACACTGATCTGGCAAACTTCTTGTATAGTTATGGAATCATAAATATTTATGTCGTCAAAGAAAGTGGAAATGGCAAAATGGTTAGTACATTAGGATGCTAAACCATTTCTTCTATGTAATGGAAATTTTTTCCCATTTGCTTGATAATTATATATGAAGGTTGATGCTTTTTAATTTCTTTGTTGGCACAAAACATCTCTTTAATTAATATTTTAAGATTTGATTTTACACATTTGCAGTTATTAAAAAAAATTCTGGAACATATTGATGAACTAGAAAATGGAGATAAATGAGGTCGCCTTTAACAAATGCATTCCAACATGTAAAGGAATACCAACATGTTTGATGCAATCAAGCTTTTCCAAAATAACAGTGTTTTTAAAAAGATTTGAGGCTCTAAAGATGACAGAGCTTTAATTAAAATTCTGCAGACTGACCTGCCATGACATGCACTTATTTTTGTTATTAAGTTTGTTCTACAAAATCTAAAGAAATGCACTCTGAATTTTATTATTTTTAAACCAAAATATGATTTTATTCTGAGCAAGGCTATCGACATTCAGGAAGCTCCTGCACTGAATGTGATTGTAAAATGATGAGTCACAAAAAAAGTGTGGGGGGGAGGGATAGCTCAGTGGTTTGAGCATTGGCCTGCTAAACCAAGGGTTGTGAGCTCAATCCTTTAGGGGGGCTATTTGGGGGTTGGGCCTGCTTTGAGCAGGAGGTTGGACTTAGATGATCCCCTGAGGTCCCTTCCAACCCTAATAATCTATGATTCTATAACAACAATGTTGTTGTTGCTGCATTTGCAAATCCATAGATATGGTTGTCTGCCTGTTTGTCATGCTTATAAAGTTCCATTGCTATAGCATCTAGGCACTATGTATACAATATTTCAATATTTGTTCAAGGTTTCAGTTAATATGGAGCCACACTGTAACTCCATAGTTAAGACTACAACTAGATTTCCATTCTATTAAACAGTTCCAACATATCTGAATGTTTCAATGTTGTGTCTCCAAGCAGAGGAAAATTTGTTCTGAGAGTCTGAGATTATTTTCTTTGTGTGTGAAAAATAGGAGAGTTTTTCTAATGTATTTGGAATATTAAGAAATTCCAAAAGTATTTTAGTAACTTATAGTCAATGGAAATTTTTAAAAAAGTATTCTTAATGATTGTGTGATTATTTCTGTTGATGAATATGTCAAACAGGTCTTTTCTGAAAAAGTAACTGGTGTGGGGAAGCCTATGCTGCTTATAAAATCTACAGCATGAGAGAGTCATCAGAGTTTGGGAATCTGTTGTGTTTCAAAGGCTTTGTCTACACAATACCATAATGCACACAAGTTGGATGTAACTTATAATGAATACTAATGTGTTGCTCAGTAACTGGCCCCTGTAGATTCTTCTAACAGGCACTAAAAGTTCCCTACTACTTGTTAATGATAAGACTATGAACTCCACTGGTTCAAAAGAAAGACAAGACTCCTTTGGAGGACAAGAGGCTGATATTTTGTGCCAGATCAAGTTAATGAACTATGCAACAGCAAAGATGCATTTGGAGCTCCTGCCTAACCAGGTTGCTAAGTATTGCATGAGTGGGTCTTCTGTCCAAGCAAATTTTCACTTCTTGGGCTGCTTGCTGCTTTCTGGTACATCAGAGTAGGCTCCCTAGGAAGAACTTTTCTTTATTAAATAAAAAAGGAAAGAAATTCCCAGACAAAAATTTTTAAAGACACAGCTTTTGTTACTTTAATTGTAAAGGAATGTATTTTTCTTTTTTGAATACTTTATTTAGAGGATGAGTCTACACATCTGAAAGTCAGTGCAATAGATCAATATTTCGTAGTTTCCATGTTTAATGTATTATCACGATAGTGTCTGAATTCCGTTACTCCTTATGAGACTGGAAACTTTCATCTGGGAAAAAAAAAAGGAATAAAAAGAGTTAAGCATGATTTGGTAGTGTTAATGATATAATGAAGGTATAATGGCTCAACACATTGCATCACATCAGAATTACTTTAATTCAAATTATGAGAACAAGGGAACTATTAATTATCCCAGAGCCAATTTTGAAGTTCTCAAACAAAACTCCCTGCAGGGGAGAATTCCAAGCAGGCCTGGAGAAACTTCCTTGGAATATAATGCACACTACATTCAGGAAGAGGAACCTTTTAAGTTAAAGTGAAGAGGTCATTTTAAAACCCACTTGTAAGACAGCTATAGCGAGGGTCAACTAACCCTTAAGTCAGAAGGGTTTAAATAGAAAATCTATTTGTGTGTTTCCTCTCCCTAGATTCCAGATGTCTCACTTTCTGGAAAAATAGAAGTCTACATGGGATTTCAGAGAAAATGGGGCTTGTGGATTTTAATAAGTGTCTTTACTTCATCCTTTTGCAGCCAAGTTTTCTGCCCTATCACAATATACCTCATTAGGTAGGTTGCAGTAATGTGTCTCCTGTATAATCCACTTTCATTTTCCTTTTTTTCCTAACATGTCTGACTTCTTGCACAATATAAGTCCTGAACCTAGAATCCTTTAACCACATGCTTATAAAGAATTAATACAGTGTACCTCTTAAAAGTATGCTATTCCACAGCTGGAGGCTGTGTGCACCTCTCACTAGCCAGGATAAAAAAGAGATTATTTGTTCAAATATTAGTCCCACTTCCTGATGGGTCATCTCCTTAAGTGTACAGTAAGGATGGGAGCTGGCATCAGTGGCAGGGTCGGCTCTAGGGCTTTTGTCGCCCCAAGCAGGCTGCCTTCGGCGGTTTGCCTGCGGAGAGTCTGCTGGTCCCATGGCTTTGGTCTCGAAGCCGTGGGACCAGCGGACCCTCCGCAGGCACGCCTGCGGGAGGTCCACCGAAGTCGTGGGACCAGCAGACCCTCCGCAGACAAGCTGCCGAGGGCAGCCTGCCTGCCGCCCTCGCGGCGCCGGCAGAGCACCCCCCGTGGCTTGCCGCCCCAAGCATGTGCTTGGCATGCTGGGGCCTGGAGCCGCCCCTGATCAGTGGACCCTCATTTAATCCTTGGACATCCATTAAAGGTCTATGGATGTATCATAAGGGCAAGAGTGGAACAGCAGTGGGATTGGGGCTTCTGAGAAAGAAGCCTCCAACAATCATCCAACCTTATTTCACAAATGTCAGTTATGTCTAGTTCTCCTTTCATTGCCAGGCATCACATCTCAGCTGTTTTGCTGTTAAGCTTCTTGTATTGGATATAGCCATTTATAGTTTTGAGTTGATACAATAGATGTAATATCTTTTGGGGACATACTGTTTAATGTCTGTTTATCACTATGGGGCAGGGATTGTAGACAACTCCAGGAGGTGAGGGACAGTGTGGGTTATCACTAGTCCTCCAGGAACCAAAACTTGGGGGGAATGATTAAGGTGTCACATTCTGAGGTGCAGTTCAGACCAGTGAGAGATTGTGTCACTACTTGTATCATAACCCTGATTGCTCCAAAATGCTTCTGCTACTTGTGGCTCCCTGCTTGGGACATACACACAGCAAGTATGCACTTCCTGTTCTGTATGTTGTGCAGCTCTGATTCAACCACTTTGAATCCAACAGCTTGCCATCCATTATCTCAGACTCAGTTATGTCTTTGCTAGACTTGGTTAATGTTAGCACTTGACCTCAACACACCACCAGTTCCAAACTTCCCTAGATCCGTATTCTCCGATATGTCCAACTCTCTCCTGCAACATTCAGGTGAATAATAAGATCTGTTTGCTCCTTTAAGGAGACAAAACCCACCAGCCTGCCACATTAACTGGAGCTGACATTCACTTTAGTACAAACACAGCACTTTTGGTTTAGATCAATAGTAAAACAAGTCTATTATCAAAGAAAATAGGATTTTCAGTGAGTTCAAGTATAAGCATTAAAATTAGAAATGACTACAAGGAAATCAAACACATATCTGAAAGTCTTAATCTAGCAAGGTTTAGTTCAGGGCTTTGTTCAAGATAGCATTTATCACCCACAGTCTTCCAGCAAGAGGGTGGCTAAACCCTTCTTAATCAGGATCTCTCCCAGAGTTCCAAAGGTGCTAGTTCCATCTTCTTCTGAAGTGAAAGAGTTAAGCTGAGGTTGTCTGCCTTTTTCTTTTACAGTCCAGTGAACTTTTGAAATGGATTCTTCTGAAGGTTACCCCTCAAGTAAAGGTTATTCAAGCAGTGAAAAAGGAGTCAGGTGGTGAAGGAGACTCCATGCTCCCCCTCCACTTGTGTTTGATAAAATACAAATTGTTTAATCTCTCCCTGCCCCATTGTCATTATAGTTGTGTTTATGACTTAGATGTAAATTGAGGTAAACACACATTCTTTTGTTTAGGATAGACCTAGGCAGGGCTGTCTGGTTTAGAACAAGTAACATCACACTGGGGGGAATTCAGAACTTTACATACAATGTTGATACATACAATTGACCATGATATGATTGACCAGTGAGTTAATAGTTTTCAAATGATACCTCACAAGGTCTATTTTGTACAAAGATTATCACTGTGTAACATGACTGAGAATATCGAATAATTAATAGTTTTATAATCTTCTTTGAGTCTGTTGAAGACATCAATATTATTGGCTGAAATTAAATGAATTGTAAAGAATTACTAAAAATGCAGAAAATACTTAGATTATTATATGATAGCAAGAATAAAATCAAACACAATAGGATGGCATAGTCAAAGTTTTATCAAGAATTGATAATCAAACCTAATCATTTCAATTCACAATGGCAAACAAATTTTTGAAACCAAGTGACAATCTTATCTTACTCCTTGTTCTGGGAAAATGATTTTGTTATTATTGTTTTGTTATCAATAATGGCTCATTTTATATAGGACCTCGTTACATGCTAATCAAGTTTTAGATGATTTCTATGTGACAGTTTAATCTAACACTTACTTTAAAGTTAGAAAATAAAATATTTTGAATAATGAATGTTAATTACTTAAGTGTCATTTAATCAAAATTCACTTCCACGGTAATAATTAGCATTGTTGTCCTTTCTCAGACATAGTTAAATATATCATACATTAATAATAACCTCAAGGATCTAGAATTCCTTGTTTAAGGCTACATTCTAATCTTCTATTTTAAATCATCAGCAAAGTATAACTACAAATATTTTTAAAGCAAATTTAATCTTTTTAGTGACTATACTTTTATTTTATTTGCACTGAGTATTACAAACAGCCATAAACTGTTTAGTATTAGACATCAATTCAGTTATGCAAGCTATTTGCTCCGTAGCTGAGATGCTGAAAATTTAATGTGATATCACAAGCCTTTTTTTCATTTAACTTTTCACTAACTTTTTAGGCAAAGGTCAATTTTTTAAAAAGTAGCCAAGTGACAAGTCTAAGTCCCATGGACTTTCAAAAAGATTTAGGGCTAGATCCACAAAGGAATTTAGGCAACTGCCTAATTTTAGATGTCTAAGTCCAAACTTTAGATCCTGATCCCCATCCAGCTGCTGCCTAGTCCTGCAGGTGCCTAAATTCCCTAGGTGTCTAAGTTTCCACAGATAAGGTCCACATGGTGCCTAAATTTCTGTTGGTGGATATGTGCAAAGCTTCCTAAGTCCTGTCGCTGCCAAGCTGCTTGGTGCTTAATCACCAGCAGGATCCTTAAATTTCCTTTCCTATCTAACCTGAGGTCTTGAGAATGCCTGTTGTCTCTGGTGTTGACTTTCACTTGCAACCTCACTATTGGAGAAACACAGTCATGGGAGATGGGAATAAACAACTCTCACTCCCCAGGTGTGTTCAGGATTTAGCCAAACCAGTGGAGCTAGTAATATTATCAGGGTTCCTCTCTCTGGCTCAGTCTGGTCAGGACATCATTCAGGATCTGGATGACAATGGCCTAACTTTGTACTCTTGGATTTTGGGATCTCAGCAGATAGTGGCAGCCATGATGTTAAAGCTTGCTTCTTCTGATCCACCTGCCTCTCAGCCAGCAATTGTTATATTTGCACCTATCAGGCTGTCTTCCCCCTTCCACTCCCCACCCCCACGTCTTTCAAGGATCCCTAAAGGGGAATGATGGGTAGAATAGTCCACCCTCTCATTATTTTATCCACAATTAGGCCTAATTTCTGACATACAAGTTTTACTCCATTGATTTCTGGTCCCTTATTTCTCTTGTTACCAGGTATAATCTTTATACTGTCCATGATTATTTTTGTTTGGACTAATTCAGTCATTTTGTCTCCCTTTGGTACTTTTCTCCATCAATGTACAGGTTACTGTGACATATTTATGAAGTTTCACTTACTTCTAATGGTTGAGCTCACTCAATGGTTGAGTTGGACTAAATTTTTAGGACCAGTTATCAGAACAGTGCCTAACTCCCGCTAAAATCAGTAGGAGCTAGATACTTAAATACTTTTGAGCACCTCACAGGCGTCTCAAGTCAAGTGGTCACCTAACACAAAAGGCAACTACAAAGAACTTGAATCCTAATTATCAAACAATTCCAAGCATATCTGATATGTCATTCTCTATCCTAAAAGTTTCCATATTTCCAAAGCTAAGTAACTTCACAGTGCTGACTGCATCTCACTTTCATGTATTATATATCCAATTCACATATGAAACTCTTCCCCAATCAATAATCAGCACAACATTTTGATAACACTGCACTATTCACTCACACTCACTGCAATGTGAATCTGATTTGCATGCAACCACGCAGTGCTTCAGTGAGTTACAGTTCTCATTTCTGATAATTTCCCACTAACTGTGTCACAACATATAACTGGCCTGATGTTCCATTTAAGTATAATATATTAATACAGAGTTCTTAACACTTTGTCTTTTGTTCTCATTCCTGAAAGTTCTCTCAGTGCTTCCCACTGTTTGAGTCACTTTTAAAACTCTGTTCTTTTCTTTAAAATAATTAATTGTGCATTGGGATAAATGGAACTATATGACCCCTCCCACAATTACTAATAGGTTTAATAGATATTCATGACATATTCTGGAAGATTCTCTCTGAGAGTCTTATTTTACAGTCTTATTTGAGAATTAAAAAATAATAGTTATGTGAATAATTCATACTCAATACTTTATTCAATTATTATTTTTGCAAAAAGATTGCAAAAATTCTTGAATTTATTATTTGAACTAGTTTTAAATTTCTGCTTTATGTATAGATCATTCATGAACAGTCTATTGTGAGAAATTTTGACAAAATGTTCATCAAAGTATCATTCAGTTTTTTGACCAGCGCCAGTTGTGAATATTTTCAGGGCACGTGGCAGCATTTGATTACATGGAATACAAGAGAATTTAGGATCTAGCTATACTAGCTCCAACACAGACACCTGCAACACCATTTTCTCTGACCTTGGGGCACATATCAGATGACATTGGGATTGGTGAACAACATGCTTTGGTGCTGGATGTGGCAATTGAGGTTTCTCCTGAGTGTTTTCCTTCGCTATTGTCCCCGTGCTCAGTGCAAACGCTGTAAAAAAAGACAGAGTTGGTGGATTGTTTATTTGTAAGCCTTTCACTGGCAATTTCATATGCCTCTGCCAAATCCGCTTTTGTGCTAAGGAAGCTCCACAACAGACGTAGCCTTCTCTTGTGATCAGAGTGACTTCTATTTAATATCTCTTGTGTATATTTACATTCTCCTTGGTGTTCTCTTTCCTACCCTGGGTGTTATGGCTAATGTCATCTTACAATAATATGCAAGACAGTTATTGATACCAGTGGTCCCTACCCAATAAAGATAGTGTAGTGTATTGGTTAATTACTTTGCATAGTGCAAACCTTTTATTGAAAATAATATGAATATTGTAATTTTATAATCTTATTGTCCACCTTCATCTCTATAACATCACAACCCCTACAAAATATAGCTTTCTAATAACATAATAGTTAGGGGTTCTCAAACTGGGGGTCGGGACCCCTCAGGGAGTCACGAGATTATTACATAGAGGGGTCGCGAGCTGTCAACTGCCATCCCAAACTCCGCTTGCCTCCAGCATTTATAATGACGTTAAATATATTTAAAAGTGTTTTTAATTTATAAGGTGGGGGGTTTCACTGAGGGGCTTGCTATGTGAAAGAGGTCGCCAGTACAAAAGTTTGAGAACCATTGTAATAGACCATATAAATATACTTTATTATAATGTTCAGTACTTTATGTTTAACTGTCTCACCAAGTTACCTGGAAAAAAAGTTATGAGCTAATGAGAATAATCAGCTTTGATAGTGTTTTTATAGAAATAGTTTCATAGTCATGTAAATAATAAAATACCCTCTCTCATCCAATTATATTTTAATTTTATGTTAGCTTTAGCTGAGGAAAGGGACTAAACCAACACAGTATTTCTTGACTAGATTGCCATATAAATTACAAATTTCCATAATGTGACCTTCCTGATTTATTAGAAAAGAAAATGATAGCATAAACTTGTATGAAACTATACGATAATTCCAGGAAAGAAGAAACTTCATTAATCAGGAATTAAGGCTGAGACAATATAATAGTAACCTTTTTGGAAAATATTTTAAATGAACATTGCAGTAAAACATAGAAATACAACTTTAACGTTCCACTTAAAAAAGGTGGACACTTGAAAGCCTGCAAGCCTACAATCTGTAAGCTTTTTAGGTGAGATAGTGTGACTGTATAGCACATAAAGATATATGATACTATATAAATTAGATTTTAAATAATATGTTAGCATTATAATTACTTCCATTACTGAATATAATGGTCAGACAAGCCAACATCATCTAGGCCATGTGGGATATTTTTAAATTACATGTGAGTGAAGAATATTTAAAATATGTTCCAAAATTCTTGTCCATAGAGAACGGACTAGTCACATTGTGCTGATTCTTCTTCCTTGTTTTCAGTTTCCTTTACTGGAGGTCTGTGGAAGCATCTGGAAACAAGGAGGAGTGGTCACCTTTAGTGTCTCTACTCAGGGTTACAGAGGAGCAGTAGAAACAGAGGCTGACCTCAGATATGTAAGTGACCAGTTGTCATAAACAGATAGCTAAGGGTTAATGTCTCTTTCACCTATAAAAGGGTTAACAAACCAGTAACCTGAAATACCTGACCAGAGGACCAATCAGGAAACAAGACTTTTTCAAATCTGGGTGCAGGGAAGTTTTGGGTGTGAGTTCGTTGTTCTTTATCTTGGGTCTGTGCCCTCTCAGCTCTGAGAGTGATTTTTCTATCTCCAGGCTTTCTAATCTTCTGTTTTCAAGTTGTAAGTACAAGGATAGTAAGACAATAGGTTTATATTGTTTTTTTGTATTTACATGTGTGTAGTTGCTGGAATGTGTTAAATTGTATTCTTTTTGGATAAGGCTGTTTATTCATTTTTTTTCCTTTAAGCAATTGACCCTGTATATTGTCACCTTAATACAGAGACCATTTTATGTCTTTTTTCTTTCTTTTTATATAAAGCTTTCTTTTTAAGACCTGTTTGAGTGTTTTTCACTGGTTAAGGCTAAGAAACAAAGGGAGAGGGAAAGTCTCTTTGTGTTAGATTTACTAAGCCTGATTTTGCATACCCTCTGGGTGAGGGGGGAGAGAGGTTAGATCTCTCGGTACTTGTGTTTCAAGGACTTGAAGCAGGGAGGGTGGAATCCCTTTGTTTAGATTCACGGAGCTTGGCTCTGTATATCTCTCCAGGAACCCAGGGAGGGAACACGTGGAGGGGACGAGGGAGAAGGGAAGTGGGTTATTTCCCTTTGTGGTGAGACTCAAGGAATCTGGGTCTTGGGGTCCCCTGGGAAGGTTTTGGGGAGACCACAGTGAGCTAGGCACTGTATAATTCCTGGCTGGTGGCAGCAATTACCAGGTCCAAGCTGGTAACTAAGCTTGGAGGTTTTCATGCTAACACCCATATTTTGGAAGCTAAGGTCCAGATCTGGGAAGAAATGTTATGACACCAGTGAGACTGGTTCTGCCAGTCATAAATGACATAGGGATGTGTGTGTGTGTGTGGTGGGTGGGGGGGGAAATCAATGATTCTGTTGGAATGATAAGCTATGCTGTAAGGGAGAGGGGGGTTCCTCAGGCTGTCTCCAGACTATGGGCCTCTGTGACAACGATGAAAGCAGAGCCATTCTGGACAAGGCCGGCTGTTGACTGTTTGGCTCTAAGGGTCTATTGCTAAGTAAAGCCCTATTGTCCAGTGAACCAAACCCCTAGCAAGCTTAAAGAATACTTTGTAATAATAATGTTAAATTGTGTAAGAATGGAAATTTTACTTTAGTAAGAGTGAAGAGTTTAGTTCCTTAATAGCATTATACCCTGGTTATCAGAACAAGTGTTCTAACTGCAAGATGTACTGACGGCATTATTAGGGAAAATTTGGATATTGCAATATGTGCTTGGAAAGCAAAGGTGACATGAGTAATTGTCATGTAAAAGGGAGAAGTCATAATAGATAAACAACTAATCTATAAGTAGTCTGGTTTAAAGAACTGATCTTGAAACCGCTCGTATCATTAGCTGCAAGCTTCAGTTTCCGTAAAGACTAGGTATGGTATGCAAATATTGTCATTTATCTTTATGAACTCTTTCAGTAAAGATAAACATGCTTGAAGGTGCCATCATCTGCCTTATCAATTAAACGCTTATTCATTGCTGCTTAAGGCAGAACCTATGTCTGTGAAAAGTGTGGAAGTAACACAGTGTAAAGCAAGGGAGGGGTGAGTTGTGCCTCATTGCCTTGGGGAGAAAACTGTTTTCGCTCTGTTTTGGGGGTTTTGTGTGTCCAATTCTACAAAATCAAGTAGTGCTAAATTGCAACTTCCTAGCAAGGGTATTTATCTTGTACCTATTTTTGCCATATATGTGCTGTGAACATAACAGAACATCCAGGGGAAAAAGAAAACATATGAATAGAAAGCATACAGAGGAGATAAGAGGTTCAAGCAATGGGAAAACGTGAAGGGAAGAGGAAGAGAAGGGAACAAACAACAGAAAAGAACTTGCATGACAGCAGGGAGACAGAGAAGAGGGATAGATGGAGGAAAGAAGATTAAATGATTTAGAAGTTGTGATTAACTTTCTGAAGATATACACAAAGCATCACAGTTTCTTTCTTATTACTTTCCTAATACTAGTCTTCCATGGAAAGAACTGATGAAGCTATCTCAGGCATTTTACACAATTGCAAATAGGTGGGGAGGCAGTTGGTGTAGGGAAAATCAGAAGGCAGGGCATTAAGGAGGAAATGTAACTGAATTAGATACTCTAAAAGTTACTATCCAATATTTTGTTGTGTGAATTTGGTGCTCATTGAAAGAAGAGACTAAAGTAAATGAGCTAACTTCCTTTCACAGCTCACTCATACCTCTCTGTTATCCCCATCCTAGGCCTCTCAAACTTAGACTATTAACCTGCCAAAGTCATTAGTCATTTCATATGTGGGCAAATGTCACAAATATATTTTTAGGCCTAGAATGCAAAGATCAAATCAGTTTTGATTGTGACTAATCAAGAATCAAATCTGCAATAGGTCATTAGGAGTGAAGGTTGAGACTTTATTCTATTGCCACTTATCCCTGTTACCAGATTAGTACTAGATGTCAAAGAGTTCTCATAAAATATATCAAAATAAAATCATGCACTCTTTCAACAGAGGAGCAAAGAAATGTGCAGTAATTTCCTTGGAGAAGCTTCTTATATTAGAGCTGTCAAGATTCATTGGCACAAACACAATGATGGTGGTTCAGTATTTCACTGAATGTGAATAGCAGTAGCAACAGCAGAGAAATACAAGTTCCCACATCTGGCCATGGCAAACCTTAGTGTTGCTGTAGGCATACCAAATAAGTCTCTGTGGCCTGGTCTACACTACGCGTTTATACCGATTTTAGCAGCGTTAAACTGATTTAACACTGCACCCGTCCACACTACAAGGCCCTTTATATCTATATAAAGGGCTCTTTAAACTGGTTTCTGTACTCCTCCCTGACGGGTTATGGTTAGTGTGGCCGTAAATCGACAGTATTGGCCTCCGGGCGGTATGCCACAGTGCAGCACTGTGACCGCTCTGGAAAGCAATCTGAACTTGGATGCACTGGCCAAGTAGACAGGAAAAGCCCCGTAAACTTTTGAATTGCATTTCCTGTTTGCCCAGCGTGGAGCTCTGATCAGCACGGGTGGTGATGCTGTCCCAAATCCAAAAAGAGCTCCAGCATGGATCGTACGGGAGATACTGGATCTGATCGCTGTATGAGGAGACAAATCTGTTCTATCAGAGCTCCATTACAGAAGACGAAATGCCAAAGCATTTGAAAAAAATCCCAGGCTATGATACAGAGTCCACAGCACAATGCTGTGTGACAAGTGTAATGGAAAGCCAAAGAATCAAATGGACGCTCATGGAGGAAGTGAGGAGGGACTGAGGACTCCAGCTATCCCACAATCCCCGCAGTCTCCGAAAAGCATTTGCATTCTTTGCTGAGCTCCCAATTCCTGTAGGGTCAAACACATTGTCTGGGGTGGTTCAGGGTATATCTTGTCAATTTACTCCCCCTCCCCCCACCGTGAAAGAAAAGGGAAAAAAATCATTTCTTGACTTTTTTCAGTGCCACTGTATGTCTACTGCATGCTGCTGGTAGACACGGTGCTGGAGCAATGAACAGCAGCATCCTCTCCCCTCCCCTCCCCTCCGGCAGATGGTACAATATGACTGCTATCTATCATCATCATCAGCCCATGAGTGCTCCTGGTTGGCCTCAGGTGAGATTGGCCGGGGGTGCCTGTGTAAAAATAGGAATGACTTCTGGTTATTCCTGGCAGATGGTACAGAATGGCTAGTAACGGTCCTCATCATAGCAACTGGGGGCTGAACTCCATCAGTCGTCCCCCCCCCTTTCATGTCTAAAGAAAAGATTCTGTACTGCCTGGACTATCATAGCAGTGGGATGCTGGAGTC
This sequence comes from Gopherus evgoodei, assembly GCF_007399415.2. Taxonomy (NCBI): domain Eukaryota; kingdom Metazoa; phylum Chordata; order Testudines; family Testudinidae; genus Gopherus; species Gopherus evgoodei. The sequence continues at coordinate 25,447,462 of NC_044329.1, read as the reverse complement.
CTCTCCGCTCCAACATTTAATGTCCTGCCTGTACTATCATAGCAGCTGGAGGCTGCCTCCCCCTCATTTTATCTCACTAAAAAGTCAGTGTTTCTTATTTCTGCATTCTTTATTACTTCATCACAGAAATGGGGGGACCCTGCAATGGTAGCCCAGAAGGGTTGGGGGAGGAGTGAAGCAACAGATGGGGTTGTTGCAGGGACACCCCCTAGAATGGCATGCAGCTCATCATTTCTGTGGGATCTGACATGAAGTAGATGTGCTCTCTGGTTCTCTGGTACACTTGCCCCATATTCTAGGCAGGACTGACTCTATTTTTAGATACAACATAAAGGAGGGAATGACCCCCTGGGTCATTTTTGTCTTTGTGCCCCTGGACGACCTCAGCGAAGGTCAGCCGGGAGCACCCATGACAGCAGCAAATGGTACAGACAGACTGATAACTGTCATCTCATTGCCAATTTACAATGGCACAGCAGACGGTACAGAACAACTGGTAACCATCTCTGCTACCTTGCAAAGGCAAATGAATGCTGCTGTGTAGCGCTGCAGTACAGCCTCTGTCAGCGGCATCCAGTACACATATGGTGACAGTGACAAAAGGCAAAACGGGCTCCATGGTTGCCATGCTATGGCGTCTGCCAGGGCAATCCAGGGAAAAAGGGCGCAAAATGATTGTCTGCCATTGCTTTCATGGAGGAAGGAATGAGTGACGACATTTACCCAGAATCATCCATAACACTGTTTTTGCACTATCATGCATTGGGATCTCAACCCAGAATTCCAATGGGCGGGGGTGACTGTGGGAAATATGGGATAGCTATGGGATAGCTACCCACAGTGCAACGCTCCAGAAATCAACGCTAGCCTCTGTACATGGATGCACACCACCGAATTATTGTGCTTTGTGTGGCTGTGTGCACTCGACTTTATACAATCTGTTTTACAAAACCGATTTATGTAAAATCAGAATAATCCTGTCATGTAGACGTATCCTGTGTGTTTATGTGTGCATGTGTGTGTGTATGAGAGAGAAGAAAGAATGGAAAAAAATCAGATAAGACTCCCCCACCTTAGATAAACAGGCCATGGGATCCTAACAATGAAATAATTGTTTTCCTATGAATGGCAGAGTGTAGGAAACAATAACTGCAGCTCCTCCAGGGCCAAGTTCTAATATAATCTGTAAACATCCAGCAATTATATTAGCTCAGAGGGAATGCACATACAAGTTAGTCTCTTTGATGTCTAGGCTTTATATTTTCTTTTCAATTTAACTTTGTTTTAATTGGTTATTTCTAGTTCACTCCCAGTCTCAAGAAAGACATATCTCTAACATTAAGCATCAGGAAAGAGCAAAAATGAAGAAAAAATACATACGAGTGATTCTCTCCTGCAGCAACACTGCTTCTTATAGATTCTAATCTATAAAATTCTTATAGATTCTAATCTTTAAAAGGAGCATGCTCCTTTTAAAGTTCCATGCGTTATCATTCGCTCAATGCCTTATTTTGGCATTTGAAAGCTTCTGGCTTGACTCTTGACATCTCTCACTCTGTTTGACTCATTCAACTTTATTTCCTTCACAATACAAAAACATACAGCCATGAGGAATGCATTTTTTTCTTGCCTACATTCAAATTAAGCATTTTTAAGCCCTGATTTTTCTACTCAAATTTGCTGAATTATTTAAACATATAAAAACATTAGAATTTTAGTATTCAAACAGCATGAAAAAACCTTGCAATATATTAATAACATCCAATAGGATTATACCTCTCCACCTCCTCTCCCACACACAGGGGAGATCTATGTTATTTATATTGGGCAGCTTTCTGTATACACTAGTATTTGCAAATGAAGATAAGTTTTTCAGTGAAATATGCATCTTTCCATATTGCAAACATCTCTCAAGCAGAAGCTTCCAATATGAAACAGATTGTTTTCTTTTACATTTTAAATTATGACTTAATTAGAGTTTGGGCAACATTTAGTGGAGTTGAAGCCTCTCTGGGCGGAGACAGCTTAATTAAAATCAAAGAACAAATTAAGAGTAGGGGAAAAATAGAGGTGCAGTAAATGAAAGTATACTAAGCCCCCAGAAAGTAGAGAAGAGGAGTAGAAAGTAGAAAGTAAGAAGTAGAAAGAAACTGTTTCATATTGTTCGGAGTTCTTCTCTAACATTCTCCATTTTTCTGGCACTTGACAGGGTGGTTGAAGATTACCTTTTCCTTTTACTTTTCCTTCAGGGTTCAGCTCACTGATTTGGGTGAGGATAGCTCAAGTACACACTCATGGGAACCAGCTGCTGTTAGCAAAGGCCACTAGTAACTGCTGCAGCTGTATCAGGCTAGCCCATTAAGGTGACTGGAAATTTGTAAAAAACTGTACAAGTAGTGAAAGCAGGGACTCAGGAAGCACGGGGGGGGGGGAGCTATCTAATAGAGCCTGTCTTGGACTTAGCTAGTCAAGCTATTGAAAGTCCTGGGGATGGGGTGGGTTGGGTGCTGTTGTTCTTGCCCTTTACCGCTACAATGGGGAAGGGCAGAATCAATAAAGGATCTTTTGTCCTTTTAATCTGACTGACTGGAACACCAGTGTAATGGAGCATAAGGCCAGATGGGACCTCCAGATTATCTAGTCTGACCTCCTGCATATCCCAAGCCACCAACACCACCAGGCAGCTGTATGCTAAACCCGACAACTGAAATTAGATGAAGGTATTACAGCCTACAGGACACTAGACTAATATCTGCCTCAGGCAGGGAGCAGGAGGGACCGAGGTGCACCAGTGCTCAGGGCCACAGTAATGGCAGGAGATGATTGAGATAAATCAACCCTAGCTCTTCTAGCCCTTGACACTGCCATATTCTTATGAACGTGTCATACCACATTGCCTGCATGCAGCTTATAGCACACAAGCAACATGGGGCTCATTGAACTTTATTGTAGCTTACCAGGATTTCAGCTTGCATATGAGATAAACATTAATATCTGGTCATGCAGTTATGAAGTAAATCTTCTGTGTACAATGTAACACTGCAGCAATGCTATAGATTAGCAGCGTAAGACAATGGAACTAAGAGATATAAACTGCCCCTATTCATTTTCCTGTCTTATTAACTCTGATGCCAAATAATGATAATTTACGTGGCTCTTCTGTGACCTATTTGATGCTTGTCACATTAGCAGAAGTAGCCAGTTTAAGTGCTTTAACAATAATATGGGGTGGGATCTGAGTTACTACAGAGAATTCTTTCTTGGGTGTCTGGCTGATGAGTCTTGCCCACATGCTCAGGGTTTAGCTGATCATTGTAATTGGGGTCAGGAAGGAATTTTCCTCCAAGGTAGATTAGCAGAGGCCCTGGGGGGTTTTCGCCTACCTCTGTAGTGTGGGGCATGAGTCACTTGCTGGGGGATTTTCTGCACCTTGAAGTCTTTAAACCATGATTTGAGGACTTCAATAGCTCAGACATAGGTTAAGGGTTTATTAGAAGAGTGGGTGGCTGAGATTTTTTGGCCTGCATTGTGCAGGAGGTCAGACTAGACGATCATAATGGTCCCTTCTGACTTTAAAGTCTATGATTCTATGAATATGTAGCACTTTTCATTCACAGCTCTCAAAAGCCTGGACCCACAAAATCACAGGAACAACAATATGACCCACAAAGCCTGAGTTTGGGTATGTGAAATGGGATCAGCTATGAGTACTGTAACCACTAGGCCATAAGTCATTCTAACTCTTCCTCTGGATTAAATATTAAATTAAAGTTTAATTTTTCAATTATTTATTTCAAGTAGAACAACTTTAATAACACAGCTTGAGAGAAACCGAGAGCAGAATATTCCATAGCCTAGGGATTCGGGCACTTACCTGTGAGGTAGTAGATCCCTAGTCAAATCCTTTCTCTTTTTCATGCAGAAGGGGGATTTTAATTGGGTGTCTCTCACATTCTGGGTGAGTACTTTACCCACTAGGCTGAAGGTTATCAGGGAGGGCCCTTTCTCCCTACCCTCTATCTCTTCTGTATAGAGCTAGGTGGCTTCTGAGCATGCCTACAGGATTGGGCCCCACACATGACTTAAGTGGTTGAACACCAATTTTCCCATGGCTCATGAACTGCTCTGGGGCATAGTTGGGAGATAGATGCTTGGGCACACAGAGGAAGGCAGCAGTGCACATGCTCAGAGGCAGAAACATAGGCACAAGCAAACTGTTTCTGCAAAAAACATAGACAGCAAGCAACTTGAGATGCTTCAGGGTAAGGAAGCAGTGAGTGGGAGTTTTGTGGATCAAAATGGTGCATAAAAACAGGACTTAGGCCACTGACTTCCTTTGAAATCCATGGGAGTTAGGTGCCTAAATATTTTTGAGGAACGAAGGCTAAGTGTCTACATAATCTTGTAGATCTCACCACAGTTTTTTACAAAGGAGGAAAATGTCTTTATCCCCTTGTTATGAATGGGGAAACCAAAGCACTGATCCTGTATTTAGGCTCTTAAATGCCACTGAATTCTTGGGCTTGCCCTTGGTCCCCCAACAAGCAAGTCAGGGACAGAATTCATTCCAAATTTCTATCCCTAGCCCAATACTACCTCACTGCTTACCGCTGTAGTTACATATTATGGAAGTTAGAGACCAAAAAGTTTTGTTACATTTTGGAACTTAAATAGATTCATATTCAAACCAAATCTTTCCAGAGCTTTGGGTATAATAAACATAGATGTACTTCTTGTACAACTAATCAGGCCTTGCCTCTCCTACCCTACAGCAGATCTCCTCTCCAAATGTTTGAGAAAAAACATTGGCTTTACAACATGTTGAAAGATTAACAAATACAAGGAAATTTCCTAGATAAGGATTCTTTGTGATGATTCCTCTCCCATAGAAACTGAGAGATTCAATTCAAGTTCCTCCTTTGATCACACAGAGAAATGTCCCAAATTATGTTAGTGAGAATAGGGTTTTAAAGCAGCCTTTTTCTGTGAGATAATGATTCTAGAAGAGGAAAATGTAGAAGGAATACTGAGCCTTATTTTTTATTATTTTATTAATAATTTTAGCAACTGGTTTCATTAGACTGAATTTTTTCATCTTTAATAATGTTTTTCTTCAGCAGGTCTTTTGCTGAACAATTCTTCAATGACAATAGACATATCAGCACCACAGGAGATTTCAGCAACATTATGTCTTGTTGTTCAAGCTTTGATTGATGTTCCAGGAACCAGAAAGCCTGTGGGGTAGCAATAATAACAATACACGCTGAATTTATTTATAAAATCCCCTATGAACAAATGCCTCTGGGTGCCTAATGCAATATAATTAGAACTTACACATATAATAAATAAAATGGTAACTAGCACATTAATTACCAGAATGAATGCAGGAGAAAAATGAAATCACAATATAACCTGTCCTGGTGTCATCTGCCCCCAAGATACAATATAAAAAAGCACCTTTCCAACAAATATTAACTAAAGAGAACATGAAAACAGCTCAGCCTCATCTGGAAGGATGCCAGAGATGTACTGGTGCTTATTTATTATTTGTATGATACTAGTGCCTAGAAGCTCCACCTAAGACTGGGGTCTCCATCATGCCAGGCATTGAATAAAGAGTGTATAAGAAACAGTCCCTGCCCTGAAGAGTTTACAGTAGACAAAGGGTGAGAGAAAGGAAATATTATCATCTCACATTTTACACATGGGGAATTGAGACACAGATACTTTCCTAAGGTTACGCAGGGTATCTTCTGGCAGAACTAGGAATTGAACATTGCTCTCCAGAATCCCATGCCAGTGAATTAACCCCAAAATAAGTTTTCCTCTTATATTCTAAGAGAGAGAGTCCAGAGCGATAGATGCTTGATGGAGATTCTTCCTATCTTCTTGAAGTAATATCAAGGGGCAATCAATTTAATTGCCACTGATTGTAACTGACATAAAGGCACTTGGTCTCAATATTGCTTAAGGCTAATAACTGACATAGCAAGACCTTAATGAACATTTTTTGAATATCAAGTGCTACAGGTGGCAAAGTATAGACATCACTTGACTCAGGAGCCACAGCCCTTGAGAATAGGCTCTAGTTTTCTGCAAGAGGGGTAGGGTACAACTGCTTTTTCAAAGACAGATTCTAGTAATGCACATTACATTGGTCCATTTTCATAGATTTGTAGATATTAAGGCAACAAAGAACTATTGGGATCAACTAGTCTGACCTCCTGCATACCACAGACCATAGAATTTCACTCACCAATTCCTGTATCAAGCCCAATAGCTTGCTATTAAACTAGAGCAACATGTTTTAGAAACATATTCAGTCTTGATTTAAAGACTTCAAATGATGGAGGTTCCATCCAGTTTAGAGATTAAAGGCATGGACCACTTCTGTGAGATCTGGAAGGGATGAATCACTATTGTGAAGTTTGAATCTGGAAGAAAAGGACATACTATTTGAATATGGGGAAGAAAAGATAAAATTGATAACATCTTTCAGTTAAACTGTTGTTCATATATTAATGAAAGAGTTAACAATAGAATCAATCTCCTTTTCGCTTTATATGCCCTTTCATAATATGATGTCTGTGGATACATAATACAATATATATGTACATACATACACATGCACAAACACATATAAATATATGGACACTTAAAAGTTTGCATTATTGCAATAACTAAAGAGAAACATCTAGTCCAGTCCATATCCATAGTAAGACTGCAGAGAGTGGAGGGAGATGCAAATGTATTGTTTCTCTAAATCCCTAGGTTGGTTTATACCAGCCTGGTTCCCCAACAAAAGGTAGAGAAGCTTCAAAGCTAGTCTATCTTCTGTCAGCTGCCTAAGGCCCCCATCCTCAGCCACACCCCCTTTCCTTTGTTACCAAATATGTGTTAGAGTCCAAGAATGGAGGTGGCATAGGAGCCACTATGGTGTTGCTATGTCATCTGAGAATTTCCCAATGCAGGAATCATCAAAGGTCCAGGAAAGTAACTGTAGGACTACTTTGCACTGACTAAGTGAGATTGAGGACCAGAGCTACCACTTTTAAGTCTTTAATTGGTAGCTGTAATGTCTGCAATAATTTTCCATTTGCAATCATTTCCCATTCACTCTTGCTTTGCAGACAGTAGTGTCAAAATAAAAGAGGATATTCCAGGGCACTCAGAGCTGAGCCAGATATGCTCTTCATGCTCTGTGCCTTGGCTCTGGTCACTAGGTCCTCAATTCCCTTCTTACTTGTTAACTGCGGTGAAGATGCTTCATTTTAAAAACCAATTATGGAATGCCCTCACACTCCTGGGCTTGTAGTCATCCAGCAATCAGAAATGTTATATGTAGATAGGGACTCCAAAAACAAAATAAATGGTGGAAATAGCACAAAACAACAAGTTTCATACAGGTGAATGGTCAATTTACCTATTCCTTTGTGACTCTCACTTTCCTTTATTATCTTTTCAGTCCTGACTGAATTTTGTTCTTGGCCATTAGCCTATAGCAGTGATGAGACTTCATTATAATATACAGTAAAAGGTGACAAATTGCAAAGACAAGGCACTGCTGTTTGTTGGTGATGCACTGAAATGAAATCCCTGCCTAATGGGCCTAGACAATGCCAGTAGTGGCAAGGTGCTATTTTGGGCAGTCTCTTTTCCTTGCTGTGTCCATAGAAACAATTGCCTGGAAAGGCTCAGAGATAACAATAACTTCTACCATAAGTCAGTATTTTCCCTTCAAGAAAACATGCCCGTGAGCATATGGCAATGATAATTATGACATTTCAGATTAGTCGGTCCTTCATTTCTCCTTGGTGTCCAATTAAAATTGCTAAAACAAAATTACTTTAAAAATGAAAAAAAGGACAAGTTGAATAAATAACCATAATTCAGTTTGGACCTGCCTGCTTTCCAAATTTTGAGGATTTCTCTTCTGTGTCTGCCTCCAAAGATCTACACTGATGCATTTACAGAACAGATCTCTCTTGCTTCCATTACAATATGGCCCAGTGGGAATGGTACTCTGCATGTTTCCATCTGAGAGATTAGGGGCCGAATTCTAAAAAGGACTTGGCATCCAGAAACTCCTATTGTTCTGCTGGATGTTTTTGAAAATCTGGCTGTGGAGCCTGTTGATGGTATATTAATGATATTGATTACTTAAGAATTACCAATTAACAATTTTACATTCTGAGGTTTGGTTGGTTTTTGTCCCAAGATTGGGCCCAGTATTATCAAGAGTATTGTTCAACTGGGAAACCAGACATGCATGGTTGCAACCGTCACACTTGGAAAAAATCTTTCACTACAGAAATGTTCCAATGCAGACAAGAAAGTTTGAATAATGCAATAATAATTTGATGTCTGGTGTCATATCATATGCATTCGCACAACTATTCTCATGGAGACTTAGAAGTAGTAAGATAGGTGGCAGTTCATGGGAATCCAATACTCTTTCTGGCATGCTAAATGATTCCCAGGATCAAGATCTTGCAGGCCTTGCTAATGGTCAGGCTTATTATTTGATTGCTGCCATGAATATTCATGTGTGTTTAGCCTCCTTTGCCCAAAGCTAACTTCCTCACTCTAATAATATCGGGGTGTCCTTATTCTATAGGTTTGTATATGAATTATATTTAATTTATTAGCATGTATGCTAACTTGATACTATAACAACTGTGTGGTTGAGCATCTGCTGATGTCCCTATCCCAAAATACTCCAAACTGGCATCAGCTAAATTTTGCGGTTACCTGTTATCATTCTGCAGAATTTTAACAGAATCTGTTTTATGCCATCTTCTGACTTAGGGTCACTGCTAATTAACTTATTTATGTTACACTAAACAGTTATGCCAAACTACACATGCCAAAGTTCACAGGCCTCATATCCTTATGTTAACTATTTAAGCTACTATCTCACAGATTGAGGCTAGTAGGCTTCTTGAATTTCTGCTTTATATCTTATCTTAAAGTTTGTAAGCTAGCTTTGGGCTCATTTTGTAACCCATAGGCTAATGCATAGACTACAAGTCTGATTCTGACACTTTTCTTTCTGTAAACTAGCCAAGGCTTTGAAGGCCCATTGAGAAAACAGTGTGAACATATTGTCTTTGCTGGCTGAGCACTAAGCAGAAATGATGGGGTTCCAGAGGGAGTCTCCCTCCTCCCTCTTTGATGGATGATGCAGCATAAAGCAGCATAAACTTGCTTTGGGACAAAAGACAGAATGGCTCCAGCTAATGGGCTTGTGATGATTACTTTCTAACACATGGACTGTCTGTCATAGTTGGTCTCAGGCAGAAGCAATCTATGTTAGGGAAGAACAAACTGAGAAATGACATCAAGGTATGTTGAAAACTCAGTCAGTCTTCCCAAGTGAGAGTTAATATTAGAGGAGGATCAAGGACCATGGCAGAAAACAATAATTCAACACCCAATGCAGCAAAGGATAATGTAACAGTTTGATTCAGTAGGGGCTACAACACATACTTAGATACTTTCTTTCATTTAAAGAATATAAACCATTAGAAAGTGGAGAGGAGGAGGTGAAAAAGTACAAAATGTTAAGAGATATAGCTGGAATAAATAGAACGTTTATATTTCATCTTGCACTGAATCAGATAGCAAAAGTCAGAAAAGTCTTGATGAATTCCTAACTGGAAAACTGTACAATATATATGTTTATATTTTATCATCAGTAAAGATATCACTGTGCTGTCAGTATGACCAATAAGCTTCAATATACCATTTTCAAGTATAATATGCACACTGTCATCTCTAGGAGCACAATTTTTCAAATTAGTTGATATGGGACATTTATATCAGCATGTGGCATTAACATCACCATATTACAGCCAAAGGTAGTAATATGACAGTGCCTAGGTATTAATGATAAATAAAATAATATTACCTTTTTTGTATATATGAAATCATAGCATGGTTTCTTATTTCTACCATTAATCATAGCAGCTCTCAGCCTAATACTGTAAATTGTATATTCTAAAAGTAACAGCATAACTGGTTGGGGGTTTTTTTGTATTTCAGAACTGCTACAGGCATTTAGTGTGAAAAGTCTGCATAATAAAGAGAGGCCTCAATTAATATTCTGGTATCAAAAACAAAAAAAAAGATTGACTGTGAGAAATGTCAAGTGAATTCCAGTAAACATGCATAGATTATGTCAAGATGTGTTTGGAAATGATGCGGAACATAAGGTCCCTAATCTGCTTTTCTGAGAAGGGGAAATTATCACATTTTGTGATATCATTAGAAATGGGGGGCTTAAATCTGCTCACATCTTTCCAGGGAAAGAAGAATGTAGTCATAATGCATGAGACCCCCTCAGAAAATATGTGTTCAGCCCTGATCTAATCCATTACTATCAGAAAGACAGAGATGGGAAAGGGAAAATTCTACAAAAAGCAATGATTGTTTCGCTCAGAATCCACTGTCATGAAGTATAAGATCATTTAAGGCTGGACATTCTTCTCTGTACCAGACATTCCTGTAAGATACCAGTAAAGAGGTTATGAATCATGTGAGAAGAAAAATATGCTTTTCACCTTGTACTCTCAAAGGCATCTCCCATCAGTGATTCCAGCTGTTGCGATTTGGCTGATGCCAGAAGATTATCTTCTCAGTGTTCTCCAGTGTATTAGTCTTAATGCATTGGCTGCAAGAATAGAATCCTATAAAAATAAGGCAGCTAGAAAATGTCACTACATTTCTAGTTTATAGAAATATTCTGCAGGCAATTGAGAAGCAGGGAAATTAAAAAATATTAGGTATCTTTTTTTTTAAATGCTTGCTGAAAAACTGAGCTTTTAGTAAACAGAAAAATGGACAAAATAGTAGTTTTCTTCTCTTAGCTGCAGAATTCTATGAAGACTCACTGAGGGTCAAATGGAGCCACCGTGGTTTGACATCAGCTGAGGATTGTCTCTGTCAATAACAGATTCAGTAGTGGCTCTAAGCCCTGAAGTGCTGCATAACTTCATGTGTTCTTTAATTAAGGACATTTTCAAAAGAGTCCCTCAGTCCTTCGTTTTGGTGGCTGAGCTGTTTAGTGAAGTGCTCTTTCTGTAGCCCCGCTGCTGCTGCTGCTGCTGCTTTGGTAGATCTAATTGAGATGAAGATACATTTATTTTAAACTGATTTCATTTCCTTTCTCTCTTCTCTGAATGATTCAGTGCCCCAAGGGAAAAACTGACACTGATTCATGAGCGTAATGGCACTAAGTCTGTTGGAAGGAGCAAAGGACCAGGTGGCCAGGAGACCTGAATTACTGTCTGCCCTTTAACAAGTCATATGACTCCCTTGTACCTCTGTCAATAATCCTACTCTAAAACAATAAAGTGGCAGTAATGCTGTAGACCCATATCCTTCTCCAATAGTTATTCATTACCATTTACTTGTTATAACATCCCAGAAAACAATTAGTGCATAGCTTGATTCAATCTGTGTTCCCTGAGCATTAGAGTGTCCATTGATCTATTTTTGAGACATTATAGCTTTCTGTATATTTCTCAGTGCCAAAAATCACGCATGCAAAAATGGCTCAAGGATAGTGTCAAGAGGCTAGTGCCAGTGAATGTCTCTGGCTATCTGTACAACAAACCAGGGAAGCTTCTATAAAACTTTCCTTAGCAAATGATGTGGTAGAACAGTAAGTGGCCAAATAGCACTTCTGCCTTGGAATCAGCCTGAGAAAGGACCAGGCTATGTGCCATAAATAATATTTAAATTCAATGAGAACATCAAATGTGTGTCACTTTTCCTGTTCTGCCAAGTCCTAATGGGCACAGCCTTAGAAATATTGCAGAAGAAAAGATGAGACACAGCCATTAGGCTATCAACTGTTTATAAGCCAATCTGTGTCTTGTCCTAATTCTTCATTGCAACGCACAAGTAGAAGCTAAATGTATCATCTGACTTGTTAAGAAAATGTGTAAAAGAAATGGCACATCTACTCTTAAAGTATTATTCTCATCTATGAGTGTGAATGAACCATCAAGTTTATCTGCAACGTTTTGAAAGTGGGTGGGCGGGAAGAATTGGGTACGATTCTTTTCTTCTTCTATTTTTATGCCAAGTTTACTACAGGCTAGATTGTAACTTGGACTGTTGTCCCTTGCAGAAGAATCAGAGGGAGTAAAAACCTTCACCTATCCCGTAACACGAAGAGTAACCAAACCTTGAATCAGGGCTGCTTAGCTGCTTACTCCCAACCTGAAGCAGGTGGATAGGGAATTGGTGGAAAATTGGCTCCTTCCCTCCTATTCATTGGGAAGAGTATTTGAGCTTGCACAGAGTGGTAACTTACTGCTCGTATAGGCCCTCAATAAATTACTACACTCCAGGAACAAGGGTAAAACACGTGAGGAATTGTGTGTGTCTGTCACACTCTCAGGGTTGTACTTGTGCTGTCTAGCCTCATGATATTTAAACATACAGCTGAATTCACATTTAAAGTAAAATATGCCCACTAACCATATTTTTTCAACTTCTTAGGTGGATCAGAAAGACAGATATGGGTATTTGCTCCTCTCATTTTGTTTAATCAAAACCTGTGACCCTTCCTTAAAGAAAATATTGGATTATTGTGCCTGCCATGCAGATATTGTTAGATTCAGTTTGGAATGTGCACTTTGGTTATTCTGTCACACATTGTGTGGTGCTGTGGGGAATCCCAGGGCTTTGAACTGGGTCATTTTAAAACACAAGCAACTCTGGGGGAAAAATATATCAACTGGTATTTACATACCCAATCTATTGGCGGAGGATGGGGAAGAGGGCGGGACATGACAAGATATATATGTATTTTAGTTCCACCCTCCAAAGTGGTACAGGCACCTTAGAGCCTCCCAATCCATGGTCATGGCCAGGATTAAGGATCAAGGTGAGGAAGCAGTGGAGTTTTTTTGCACATCTACTCTTAAAGTATTATTAACAGATTTTACTGATAGCTGGAGCAAGTGCTGACCCTGGTGGACATTACATCAGCACCTAAGTCTCCCCAAATGTGAAATCCCACAAGGTTCAATATTCTCACCAGTCTGTTCAGTATCCAATTCTGCAGCGGGTGTAAATCAGCATACATCAGTTTACAATAGCCAAGGATCTCTGCATATATATATGAATTCCAGTGTCAGCAATATTCAATGTCACTGTATATGGGTGGCAGTAAACCAATTCAGGCTCCAGTGTCATCAATATCCTTTGATGCCTGGAAAAAATGGGTAGATTGAAAAAACTAATAACTCAAAGAAGAAGAAAAATGAAAAAGAGAAGAGAAGAGGAAAATATATCACAAAATTGTGGAAAGATAATACTTTTTATTGTTATAAATATTTATCTGTATAAGTTTTGATGGAAAAATATTAGACGTTTTTTCCTGTAAATAGAAGTTTAAACAGTTTCTTAGTATACATGAATGATCAAATTATTTTAAAAAAATCAATAAAGACATAGGTAAATATGAATTGATTTACAGTAATATTGATTTAGGGCTTGTCTACACAGAGACATCCAGGAAAATTAATCTGAATTAACTAAATCTGTGAATTGAAAGTGGATTGGTTAAATCTCATTAAACTCGTGTCAACACCCTAATTCAGAAATAAAATTGCCTTAATTTAGGTTATCTTAATTCACTTCCAAAATAGAAGAGAATTGGTTTAGCAGCATCAGCCATGAAGGACCTAGACTGGGTCTGTAGCCAAAAGAAGACACTGTAATGTTTTTGTAGCCCCACTGAAACAGTCTTGACTTTAGCAATTTTATAACAAAATTTTCTGTTTGGGAAAAATAACATACAAATATTTCTACTCTTGAGATCTCATTTTGTTCCAACAATAATCACTACCTAGCTGTATTTGGGGAAACTATTATTTTATTTCTTCTCTTAAATTCTATTGAGCAGTTAAGTTAAATAGACCCTGTACACATATTAATGGTGAAAAGAGAGATCTGATTAAAAAGAAAAGAAAATGTGCATTGAATATTAATTTGTTCTCTATTTTTTTTAATCTTTCTGTGTTTTTAATATCAGATTCATTGCTCATGCAGTGCATAAAACAATCCACCACTGTCATCTATCATGCTCCAGTGTCTGGATGATCTGGTTGCTTTGTCCTGGGAAATAAAGCTACTAAACTGAAAACTGGAAGAATTGCAGGGACATACAATTTACTCTTTAAGTACTCTGCAGAGTTGTTTTGATTGTCATTAATTCATATGTGAGCAGCACCTATAGAAGTGCTAGGCATTGAACTCTGGCTTACAGTTTAATAAGATTCAGCTGCAAGTCATATGACCACAGTTGGTAAGCTTTTTTCATCTCTTGCTTTTATTTACTGCCTAGTAGGGAAACTGATTCTACATTAATTTTGCAGGGGGGCTTAAGTGATTCATAGCTAGGTCTAGTTGAAAAATTATGAATGACATATTTTCCCATCAGAAAATGGGAAAATTGAAATTTTCATCCAGACAAAAATCTATTTCAGTGGAATTTTCCACTGGGAAAAATCAAAACAAAGTATTTAGGTTTTGGTGACTGTGATGGGGGTGTATCAACTCCACACTGGGCAAGCAGGAGTTAACCAGTCACTTGGGACCCAAAAGGCCATGGCCCTCTCACCTCCACGGCACATGTTACATGTTGAAGGAACAGATAAAAGGAAGCTGGTCAACTCACTCTGGGCTGTCTGAGGAGGAAGGTGGAAGTGTACTGCTGACTTCTACTGAAGGACAGTCAGCCCTCCAAATTGATGAGGTGCATATCTCTGAATATGCTAGGGACAACCCACCAGCTGTGGATACCGATGGACATGCCACGCCATTGCCTAGAGAGGACAGGCCCGAAGTGGACTTAAGGAAAGGAAGTGACCCAGGGAATGTATGGAGAGCTTATTCTTGAACCCTGAACAGGGAGGTTGCTGTCTCCACAGAGTCCTGGGTTAGAACCCGGTGGAGTAAGACAGAACTGGGTTCCTGCACTGGCAGGTGGGCATTACTGCCAGAGAACCTAGCTATAGACTGTTCATTTGTGCTGCCCTACCTGGAGGGCTGAAGCCTCTGACTGTGGTAGTCTGATCCAGCTGAGAGTTTTGATAACTGTGTGATGGGGTGTATCAACCCTGCAGTGGGTATGTGGGAGCTCCTCCCCATCCCCCCTCTGAAAGTGCAGAGCCCTGTGACATGGACACAAATTAAACATTTCATTTCAGGTAAACTTTCATCTCTGCATCTGCCTGAGTCAATGCACCACTTAAAGGGAGTTGTAGTTCTGGGTCTTTCATGCCCATAACTTTCCCCTAAAGGCCTAGCTCCCCTGCTGGACTACATGATGCCCTGTGATCTCCTCTCTAGTTGAACCACCATGGAGTACTATGGGACTTTATGGAAGCTACAGTCTGACTAATGGGCATGGTCATAGAGGAGAATGGGGGCATGAGAAACCGCGAGTGCGATTCCAACCAGTCACTCTGGCAGAACAGTATTGAACTGGGCAAAAAACAACTCTCTCATTAATTCAGAAAGTTTGGGATGGAAAGGGGAAATCTTATCAACATCCCTCTAATTTTTGTTATTAATGTACACTTAGCAGCATTTCTAAAAGTTCCTAATGATAGTGGAGATATGCTTCAATGTAGCTGGGATTGGCCTATTCCCATTATCTCATAGTGCTTGGGGTGACTCCAGTTCAAACAATTTCCCCATTGTTTAGGGAAATTCCCTTTCAGAGATGCCCAAGACAGGGAGAGGTCTTCTTTTAAAGATGCTACATATCACTAGTGGGCATTTCATAATCTGTAACTTTCTACCTTGTAGCTGCTCGTGTCTTTTTGAAGGGATGTTCCTTCAGAAGAATTTTCAGAAGAATCATTCCCTGCAGAACTTTTCATAATTAGAATTAGCATAATCCTTAAAGAACAGTGTATAATTTTGATAATATCCCCTGTACATACAGAAAGTCTTTTCTTCCTAACAGTGTCTGTCCCCAGAGAATCATTTATTACTGATTAAGTTATGGAAGAAAAAAAGTGCTCACTTTTTTCCTGTTTTTGATTTTAAAATTGACTTTGTATTAGTAGACACCAAATTCAGCTATATATTCTCTGATTCTTATCTCTTGCAATAGCTTATTTAGAAAACACATCAACATAGAGAATACATGATGATGTGGTGTGATTTTATCTATATGTGTTTAAGGTGGCCACATTACTTATGATATGAGTGGGAAATGCAGATCCTCCTACATGTGAACTCTGTAGTCAATCTGGTATTTTGGAATATAATACATTTCAATAATGAACGTAAAGATGGAAAAAAGTACTGTTGACAGTCCTGGAGAGTGAAGACTTACCTAGTTATTGACAGAACATGGGCAGCATGAGTATAACATAAGAGCTAGCTTCCTCACATTGCATTGTCAGTGTGCTTCCATTCTGACCTAGACAGGACCAGTTCTAGGATAGTTGTTTCTGTTTGAAAGCAGTCCTTGGTATCTGCTGAGACTTCCACAAAAGTGCTAATTAATGCCAATTTTGGTGGTAGGTTTCTTTTTCTGAGTTAGCATTTGTACTTTGGGCACTAGAAAGAGAACATTAATTGATCTCACATAACCCAGCAAAATGCTATCAGATAGTATCAGCTTTTGATTGCTAGTATGGATTGAGTTCTAATGTCCTGGATATATAAGGCTTTATCCCATTACCCTAAACCATGCATTCTCCCTTTCTGATGAATGTTTGATTGAAGACCACAGACATACAACATGAAATTATTGTGTTTATACCACTTTACATCCAGAAAAAGCTGATGAAGTGTAATTGAGAGCAGAATATACTCTATTCTGAGGAGTAGGGAGGAATGGGAATAACTCAACCAATTATTTAGTTACATGGGTGGAAGAGGAAGAAAACAGCTACTTTTCTGAGACAATCTATACTTTCTGAGTTTAAAGGGTGTGTATTTTGACATAGCTTTTTGTTTTCATCTTTACATTCTTATATAAATCACTTCTTGCTAAAAATCCCTGATTGCACTTGACTTTTGGTTCGCTGTTTCTGATTAGAAAACCCAATTAATTAAGTCAATAACAGGAGCCATGAGAAAAAGTTTACAAGGTTAGTTTTTGTGGTAGAACAAAAAAAACCCTCAACCGAACAATCTTTCTCTGCCTCTCATCCCCATAATCCAAGACCATCTCTGGATATATGCCTATAGTAAGAGCTATTTCACTTTTCTGCTGCCTAATTCTTCTGAGATTTGTAAATATGTTCCAAGATCTCTATAATTTACACTCTTAAAACAGCGTATGTTGTCTGAAAAGCAATTCTATTATAGCTCTCTCATGCAGAGACAGGCATTCTAATTCCAGTCAAGATGCCTAAGGTCCATTGGGAATATTTCTGTGAAAAAAGGGGCTTTTACAGAAGGAACACAATCAAGTCCCTGAAGAATCCACAGTAATTTACCGAAGTTTAATAACACTTAGTTTTAATCAGGATCCACTTTATAACTGTTAACCATAAATATACAATATATTAAAATAGTTATGCGGGACACACTGAATTAGTGGCGATTTTTGAAGTTTAATAATCTGCAAGTTTCTTTATTAGATTCAAACTATTACATTGTTCCTTCTTCATGGAATTATATGTTTGCCATAACTTATATATAAGCTTGTTTTCTGCTCTTCACAGGTAAGGGCATTCTGAATTTTAAGATATTATAAAAATATGAAAAATAAGTGTATACTTTGTTAGCCCTTGGTATAATACATAACACTCACATAAACTGAAACTATATGGGCCAATCAATATACACAGTGTTTGAATTTCTTTACCTAAAAGGGGCATTTATTGGTGATTTTTTCCCCATTTTTGACCAGCTCTGTATTTAGCCACAAATTATATATATAATTTCACAATTATATATATGATATGTAAATATTTGATCTTCACTCAGGAAGTTATATAATCTTGAGTGAAGATCAAAAAGTGCACTAATGTATAGCTAATGCCTTATCAAGAGCTAGACTGTAAGGAGCACTCTGTGGTCTTCAAGGAATCAAGCAGAACCCTTATATATTCATACACAAAAACCCTGTATTTTTTCTGTTGATTTCAAGCATTGTTCTTGCTATTTCGTTTTTTGCAGCTGTTGTGACATCAAAGCCTTTTCATGTTAAGTAAGCAGGATTATTTAACTACAATTTACACTATAATCATTTTCCTTATCCATGAATAGTCTGTAGTAAAAAGAAAATATTTCTCTTGTAGATTCTTCCACTATTTCCACAACATATTTTGTTTAAACTGAAGAGGAATATTTTGAAATAGAATAAATTAGCTGGGAGAGGTGGCGGGAAATAGCATATCCAATAGCACACATTATGGCACCTGTAAGTCACCAGTGCATATTATTTTTCTGAAAGTTAATGAAACATATAATTAGAATTCTCTTTCGGATGCATTTTAGGTGTCGAATATGCAGATTATGCACTGTGCAAGCAAAACAGTTAAATGGAACTTTATCACTACCCAGAGTTGGAAGCAATTAACATGCTAAGAAGCACATGTCCTTTGAGGTCATTGTTTCAAAGTGCTTGTATGCAAAGCTGTCTTTGATGATAAACAGTGCTTTCCTTTGAGGCTATTTTAACTTTAAGATAGACAGTAATGGCAATTTCAGTTTCCTGTACTCCCCATCTCCCCTCATTGTAAGGATGGATGAATCAGCATAATTTATAAGTAGCCTGATATTCTTTTCTTTTCTTTATCAGTAAGTTAATATCCAGCTAAGAAACTTAAATTGCTAAAACTTATTAATTAAAATGTTCCTATAGTGGATTTATTATGCTATTAGATCACTTGTCTTAATGTGCAGATGGATTTAAAGTGATAGAAACAATCCTATTCCTAATATACCATTCTTTTAATAGTGATTTAAAAGCACGGTGAATGTATGAGACAAAAAGGAGTGGACCATAGGGGTCATCAAGTAGTGGCAACCTAGGATGAAATGTGTCCTCATGAGCAGTTTGCAGTGTTTGAAAATTTATTTTTTTGTTCTCTCCAACTTCTTTTTTTGAGCAGAATCAATTCACAATTTGCTGCTGAGAGAAAAAATCTGTTTCTTAACTCTGAAAATTTTGCCTTAAGGATTATTGCCCTTTTGACAACTAGAACGGTTTTGGCAAGTCTCTGTGAATCCCTCTTAGGACTTTGTGATGGGATGGACAAACCCCACAATTGTTGAGGCAGGGAAATGGTTAATTCTCCACAGCTGAAGCAGCAGTGGTGGTGACAGCCAGGCAAAGGACCTACTATGCCTGAGGAATCTACTCAGCCTGTTAGAGGAAGTGTTTGCGCCTGTGCTCCATTAAAGCACACACAAATAAGCAGGAACAGGAAAGAGGGCGGGGATGAAATGATGTGGTGTGTAGCAGTCTTAGAAGAGTGGTGTAAGGGGTCTTTCTGACCAAGGCTATTTAAGGAAGCAGGAGAGTTTTGGTCTTGGACATGGACACAGGACACCTGGGGAGATCTGATGTTGGCAGTTGTCTTTGTTGCAAGACCCTAGGAAGGCAGAGCAGGAATGAACGGACAATCTTTACTGGGGTACTAGAAGGTTAGTTTAGTTTGGCCAGAGAACAAGACACGGACAAATTAAAATGTTGTGGAAATGAGGGAGGCAAAGGGATTAAGGACAGAACCCTGGAAAGAACTGAAGGAATAGACTTGGGCAAACAATGAGAGGGAGTTGAAGATTTGGATTAGGTGCTGCTAGCTTTCTTTCTAGGGCCAGAGACAGGAGTTCTTGGCAGAGGAGTGGGGTCTCCTCTTCAACCTAACTACACCAGATGGGAGCTGTACAGATTTGTAAATTGGCTTATCTTTTAAAAAAATCATACCATATAAGGTTCAGCAAAATGAAAGATAAATTTGTTGAAGTGCACAAATATCAATGTCCATTTAGCCAAACAAATGGTACTACAATATATCATGGGAGAGGAAGGGAATTCCCAAAAGCAAAGTTCACTCACAGGCACTGGAACACCTTGAACCAGTATAGTGACAACAACAGGACCAAGAGAATATTCAGGAACCTGCCGTTGCAAGGTGGCAAACACCCAACTGACAATTCTGTGGATAACAAGGCAGTGAACCCACTTGCTGTTCCCCGGATACAGAAGCAAGGCAGTTAGCTACTCTTGAAGATAGGAGTCAGAAAGCCACTAGACTTCAAATAAATAAATAAAGTTCTGGGGTTATTTGGGATTGAGGGATTTGTTAGTTTCTACTTTTCCCACTCCCCAGAAGAGAGATGCATGAAGATATTCCAATTAAATCTTCCAAAGGATCCCAGGGTCTGGCATATCCTCTCACAATCCAGACGCATTGAGGGACCATCTGTTAGTCCACTCCCTGATCTGTCTCTTTGGAGAAGGCAAACCCCCTCCAAATTATATGGTACAGGAAAATCTGAAGAATATTTTCATTCTGCAGAAATATAATTTAAGAATTCATATACTGAGGGAAATGAATGGCCATCAATAATCACTTTTTTCCCCAAAGGCCCAAAACAAAGTATGCACTTGAAAATGTTGATTATTTCAATGCCACTTAAAAACACTTCATGTGATGTCTGATGCAGCTGAAAAAACTACATGTGCACAATAAAGTTGTTCTCATAATTTCTAAGAAATAAGATTTACTGCTTCAGAGAAAAGCCACCTCAGCAAATTTAGCTCCTGAAATACAAACCTAAAATACAGATCTATTCAAGCATGCTGTTAGGTGGATGACTACTAAAAGTTTGAACCAGTCAATAAGTTGGTGGGGAAGGTGAAGATTCTGGGGTATTACTAAGATTCCCAACTTTCCAAGTAGGGATGTGCCAAAGTATTGGTTCATAATCTAGGTATCATGACCACCAGTTGTCAATTATTCCCTCTACTGCTAACAATATCACTAATAAATAATACATATAGGTATGCACAGTATAAAATCATTATTAGAGACAATATTTTTATACTTTGCATTCATGTAATATCAGTTAAACAAAGGTAGTACGCTTGGTGCATTGAGGAAATAGGGTAAGAATTGTTTCTTTCTCCAAGCAGCTAATGGTTTAAGAGGACAAATGTAGATAAATGCAGAAAAAAAAAAAAAGCCTCAGGCAGCTCAAAGATGAAGATTCATAGTGATGCAATAGTATTTTGGAGGGTTTGCTATATTGCCTTCCCAGTGATGGTCTCATAGGGCTTTGATTAAACCTCACAAATTTAAAAACCACTGGGAGTTAGTTAAATAAGATTATAATGAGATTGTCAGTAATATTATTATACTCTTTTTGTAGTTGGAGGGGAGGGGGACTGCCTAGGAGACAAACTGACTTGTTCAAGGTCACATAGCAAAAAGGTAGAACAGCTGGAAACTGAATCCTGATCATCTGAATCCCAGTCCATTGCTCGAACCCTCAGGTTAGAGTGGATATTTTCCTTCCAGGGACAGTCATTTGGGCTCTATTGTTTTGTCTTAAATTATAGTATGTGAGATGGCAGTGAATATTTTGAGATTATAGTACCAGATGAGGCTGTCCACAAAAACCCCACTCATACTCCAGAACCTCCTGAGGAAATGCAACCCATTGTCCCAATTAACAAACACAGAGCTTTTTCTTATTTTGCTCTCATTACCTCTTGAAGAAGATAGTTGGAGCTCCGTCAGGGACATTAGAGATGAAAAATATCTGTTAGGTCCTGCTTTCTGTCTCCATCTCATAGAAAGATTCTTCCCCACACTACATTTTCTAGCATTTTTCTAGTAAAAGTCTCAAGTGATATGGCATCTATTATCTGTCTCAGACAGTAACTCATACTGACTTTATTGTCCTATGACTAAGGGTATTGACCCTGGTTTCCTGGCCATGTTCTAACTCAAGTGAATATTTTTTTTATTTTAAGTTCCCCTGCAGTTTCAGATGGATGTAGTTTTCTTCACTTCCTGTTGAAAAACTGTTTTGTTAGGCCTGAACAACACACATCAGTGTTTGTAAGGCACTTTGCTCACACCTTCCAGCATACTGGGTGCATTGCATTTCCAGTATATTGGACCAGACAGGATATATGCTAAAACCAGTGCCCATAGGCACTATAGCCTCGTGCTTGGGCCCTAGCTACTGGGGTCACATGATAATGTCAGAATATAAGCTTTTGTTTAAAAAGGAGTTTATAGCCCTCAAGTTGTGAAGAAAATGTGTACAAATCTGAACCATGGGTGGTTTCAGCAGGCTCCTTCGCCCCACTCATGTCCTCTGCTTTCTTCCAGGATGGACCCAGTCTATGTGAAAGCTGGGAGTGAGGGTCTCTTAAGAGTGGAGGCCCCAGCATGTCCAAAGAGGAATGATGCACGTTATACTGATAAGTCATTGTGATAAATCAGGGGTGGTCAATCTGTGCCTGAGAAGGAGCTAGAATTTACCAATGTACCTTGGCAAAGAGACACAAGTAATACATCAGCAGCCTCCTGTCAAGTTCCCTCCCCCACTCTCAGTGCCTCCCATCCACTGGTAGCCCCGCCGATCAGCACTCCCTCCCCCCTCCCTGCACCTCCTGATCAGCTGTTTCATGGCATGCAGGAGGCTCTGGGAGGAGGGCATGGCAGGCACAGGGAAAGATGTGGAAAGGGCTGTAGTGGGGGCAGGGCCTGGCAGAGCCAGGGGTTGAGCAGTGAATCTTCCCCACCACCCCCTGGCACACTGGAAAGTTGGTGCCTGTAGTTCCAGCTCTGAAGTTGGTGCCTATAAAAGGAGCTGCATATGGCTCCAGACCTGCAGGTTGCCCACCCCTGGGACAAGTTAATAAAACTCTTATTGACTGTTACAACAGTTAAGTGTGTTCCAGAGGTTTCATGTCAGTTATCTCTGCCTTGCTCCCATTATAACGACCATTAAAAAATATTTTAAACCTTTTATTAAGAGTATAGTAAAAGGACAGATAGTTAAAGCATTTAAAATGTAAAGTATTAAATAAAGTTTCATTTCAGCAATACATCTCAGTCCCAGTAGCCATATATAGTCTTTACAAACAGTAACTCTTGTTTGACATGGTATTAACTGTCTTTTTTGTGGGGAGAGGCCAGGGAAGAGAAAAAAGATAGTTTAGAAGATCTGGAACTATTGATGCTAAAGTATGAATCTGCTCCATTTAAGAAAAAACACAAACAGCACACCACACACGCACACACATACATATGGGTGAGCATACACACATACATACGCATGAGCACACACACACGAAAATTAAAAGAATTGCAAAGATTGAATTTATGGGTTCTGCCTCTGATGTTGACTTACATGGACAATCTTGCTGTTGGAGAAAAACAGGCCCAGCATACAAGTCTGATTAGCCACTGTCATAAACATACAGGTAAGGGTAGCATAAAATCCCTCTTCACCTGTAAAGGGTTAAGAAGCTCAGATAACCTGACTGGCACGTGACCAGAAGGACCAATAAAGGGAGAAGATACTTCAAAATCTGTTGGGGAAGGTTTGGGGCGGGCGGAGGGTGGGTTATGTGTATCCTTTTGTTCTCTTGGAGTCAGCAAGGAACCAGGCAGGGTAAATACATCTCCCAAAGCCATATCTGAACTAATCATCTAATATTGCAGAAATGGTAAATAATAGTAAGGAAATGCATTAGATTACCTTTTTTCATAGCTTGTGAATTTTCACTGTGCTGAGAGGCAGATTTATCTCTGTTTTTGTAACTTTAAAGTTTTGCCTGGAGGGGAAATCCTTTTTGTTTTGAATCTTTTTATTACCCTGTAAAGTTATCTTCCATCCTGATTTTACAGAGGTGATTCTTTAATCTTTTTAAAATAAATTCTTCTTTAAGAACCTGATTGATTTTTCATTGTTCTTAAGATCCAAGGGTTTGGGTCTGTGTTCACCTGTACCAATTGGTGAGGATATTATTCTCAAGCCTTCCCCAGGAAAGGGGGTGTAAGGCTTGGGGGATTATTTTGTGGGAATAGGACTGCAAGTGGTCCTTTCCTTGATTCTTTGTCTAAATCACTTGGTGGTGGCAGCATATTGTTCAAGGACAAGGTGGAATTTGTGCCTTGGGAAAGTTTTTAACCCAAGGTAGTAAAAATAAGCTTAGGAAGTCTTTCATGCGGGTCCCCACGTCTGTACCCCAGAGTTCAGAGACGGGAAGGAACCCTGAAAGCCACTTTGAGACCTGGCAAACTTCTACCAGCTCTAGACTGTTTCTGGACTTGCTTTCAGTTGCCTTTCTGGTCCCAGGCTCACAGTTGTGTTGCAAAAGATGGCATTGTCTTGGCTGGCTAAATAAGACTCATATTAGAGAGAGGCAAAAGAGAGAGAGAGGAAAGAGAAGAAATAAGGTGGGGAAGGAAAATGACATACTAAGGAAGGGATAACAGGCTCACGTCCCAGATGTAGTTCAGGATTTACCTGATGCCTGTGGAGTTGGTGATATCATCTGGTTCCCTCTTTCTGGCCCTGTCTGGGCAAGATGCCTTTCAGAATCAGGCTAATAAAGGCTTATTGGAGTTACAGTGAATCCTGGCATGCTAGGAAATGGTGAAGGTGATAGCCGTGTTGGTAAAACTTGCTCCTTCCAGTCCACCATCACAATCATTCCTTTCAGGGCAGCGTATGAACAGAAGTAACAAGTTGGCAGCCACATTTCAACAATGAACATTTCTTCCAGGATTTTTCAGCTCATTGTCATGCCAATCCATGATTTTACCAGGATCCTTAAAACCCCCTTATCATAGTTCTTTTAAATCAAACAATTCAGTTTGCACCATCCATTTGTCCCCAACTCTTGCTGACTTTCACTAACAATTCTATGCAGCAGGCTGAGTTAGATTTCAGTTACCTTGGACAATTGAGTACAGGACTCCACACAACATGGGACCTCCAGTGAAAAAACAGACAGCTCTTGTGTTGGTGCCCCTGCCACTACTAGTCCGAAAAGGGGCAGCGTTGGGGTGGGGGTTGGAGCCTTGAGGTGGGGATCAGCTATGGTACACTCCCATGGTGAGATGTGCATGTCGTAGTCCTAGTTGGCTTGATTCAGCCCTGGCCCACACTTTTGAGTAGAGAAAAACAAGGCTGACCTGTTAATGAAAAATTTGTTGTTTTTTTAAAAAAAACAACAGAAATCTGAGTCTATTTGAATTTCGAGTAATGTACCTATTTCCACTGATTCAACTGTTGGTTGCATAAATTACTCTTCTTTCCACAATTTGCAATAAAAGGACAGAAAGTGGCTGAGTCCCCAAAGTCACACTTCATTTGAACATATCATTTTCTTTATGGACTCATGTCTCACAAATAATTGGGTGACATTTTGCTTGAATTTTTTAATAAGGAATTCAGGTATCAAACATGGCAATTTGTGATAGCAGCAGGCTCAGCCTCTGGGTGGTAGAATGCAGGAGAGTGCTTTGGATTACTCAGCATCCACCTTTTGGGCTCATTAAAAATAAGTTGATTTACTATGGAGAGAATCCTATTCAATATATTTTTACTGACCAGAAAAGGGCTGCAAAATGGAGATGGGGGGTTAAAATGGGACAGTAATTAAAAGTGTCCTCAAGACTCCATAAAGATGAGTTCCTGAAAAATATATTTTATCCACTACCAATCAATTTGGATTCGTCATGACTAGCTACATTCACGAGCATTTATTCATAGATTCCAGGGTTGGAAGGGACCAATATGATAATCTAATCTGACCTCCTGTATAACAGGCTGTAGAATTTTAAAATATTTAAAATATTCTAGGATCCAATGTACTGATCAGTTCAAATATGGTATCTCATAAGAACACATATTTTACAGAAGCTTTAATATCTATAATTTCCTCTTAGCATATGCTCCCTAGAGAACTATGCATGTAAAAACAAAAGTGTGTTCACGGTCCTATATGGGGATATCTTTTGAAATAGGAATCAGAATAGAATAATGCCCATTACTTGTATTTTAAGATTGCTCATTATATATGTATTTCAAATGTTTATCCTTTGAGGCAGAAAAGACACCATGTGTTAGAAGCTTTCCAGCATCTTTTCTACAGTCACGTCTGTCATAGCTCCCTGCACAGACTGTAAACAGCACTTGAAGAAGGAAAGCTTTCAGAAATAGATTGAATTACACTCTGTTTCTTCTTTTTAAAGTAAGCCAGCACTGCAGTCAGCTGTGAGGTCAGGGAAAACTGCAGAATAGTGATAAAGAAGTGATTCGCCATTGATCTTTTATTCTGCAGCCAGGGTGCAGAGTAAAATTCAAATGAAGAAGGCCATAATATATAGACTGGTTAGTTAGTGCCATTGTAACAATACTTTCTTCCAACATATGTAATTTGAAGGAAGCATAGTAAGAATAACTCTCCGCTACCCTCCAAAAAATAAATCAATGTCACTTGACAGGCCTTCTCCTTATATTATTTGTATGACTAGCTTCAGTAGGGTCCAACTGTGCTAGTCATTGTTCAGACACATAGTCATTGACAGGCCATGCTTCTAATCTAAAAGTTTGTAATCCAAGTATAGAAAACAGACAAAGAGGAGAAGGGAAAACAGATGAAGTGATATGTCCAAAGTGGCACAGCAAGTCAGAGGACAGAAGGTAAAAGAAGTGTAGGTTTTGAGACATGGTTTAGGTGAGAAGGAAGGCATTGTGGTGCCCTGGATAGGGCACCAAATTGTGAATCTAGAGGTTTGGGTTCTCTTTCCAGATCTGCCAGGCTTACAATTTATCATCTCAGTCAAATGGCCTTGGTCTCTCTAACTCCTCATTCTTCTCCTGTCCTCCACCTATAAACATGTTCTTATATTGCTTATCCTGGAAAATAAAAAAAACAAACAAACAGTAAACAAAATTCTAACTCATTTGCTTCCTAACTATCCTCTTACACCTTTGTCACCAAACTTCTCAAGGGAGTAGTCAACTTCTACTGCCTCCACATTCATCTCCCAGATTTCTCTTTAAGCCTCTTCCATCAGGTTTTCCTCAGCTTCAAAATGCTGCATCTCCTCCTACCAAAGTCACTAACAACCCCTTCCTGTCTAAAGCTAATAGTCCCTTCTCTGTCCCAATTCTCCTTGATGTAGTGGCTACTTTTGATGTACCTGATCACTTCCCCCTTCACAGTTTCTTGGACTCCTATTTCTTTTCCTATTTTCATTACCTCTTCTTCAGTGTTTTTTGTTTGTTTGTTTTTCCAAAGGGTGGGAGGTATGTTCCAGAGTAAGGGTTTGTATCAGACTCCGTACTGAAAGTATATTGCAATCTATTGTATATATGTAACCAAAAGTTCTGGATCTGAGGGTATTCTTGGAAGGGTATTGTGTGTGTGGTATTTTGCTGCCCCAAGCATGGCAGGCATGCTGCCTTCGGCGGCTTGCCTGCGGGAGGTCCCTGGTGCTGCGGATTCGGTGGCACGCTTGTGGGAGGTCTGCCAAAGCCGTGGAACCAGCGAACCCTCCGCAGGCATGCCGCCGAAGGCAACCTGCCTGCCGCCCTTGCGGCAACCGCAGAGTGCCTCCTTGTGGCTTGCCACCGCAGGCACGCGCTTGGCATGCTGGTACCTGGAGCCACCCCTGGTGGCAACCTATTTATCTGTAGTCTCTCCAGCAGAAATTGAAAATGTTTGGTTACGAATTGTTAGTGATTACTTGTCAGTAGAAGAAAAACATGGTTATTTTCCACTGAACTTTTCTCCGAAGTGGTGATGTCTGAGTTAGTCAGAGTGTGGAAAAACAAAATGAGAATTCTAGATGAAGATATTTCTTCTGGATTGCTTTTAATTTTTGTGACTAACGTCTCCCTCAGTTAAATACTTCCAGATAAGCAAACAAAAGGGGACATCAGCAAAGTGAATCACCAAAGTGAATCAGCAGGTTTTATTTTATGGAAGTCACAAATCTACCTCTCCACACCATATACAAAATATGTTGAATAAAGTATTTGTTTTGAATTATCAACTAAGTATCAGCTAAAATGGATACCAATAAAGAAAGAAATGGCAAAACTGTCCTATGGTGCTGATTATCCTGGGTTTATATGTGAGATGAAAATCTCTACTGTTAATGTTTTCTAAGGCACTAAAGTAATGACAGCATTAGAACAGATTTACTGTGCAGTCCCAAAGACTATGCTTCTTGAAAGGTTTTCATTGTATTACACTTACCATTTATCACAGCTCTAGTGAAAAAAAAATCCCCATTCATTAGTGTTATGGAATTTTTCCTCAGCTGTAACTTTTGATTATGAAAGAGTTATTCTTTTTAATATATTATCCATTCCTTTTAATAAAGTGTCAAACTTACCAAAAGTCACATGTCCATAACTGTTTTTAAAATATTGTGCAGCACTTAAAATAATCTAAACCATTTGGTCGTTCCATAACAATCAATTATTGTTAAGAGTCAGTGTTACATTTGTTGGCCACTCCCCAACACCTCTGTGTCCTTCAAATGATGTTCTGAATGCCTCAACTAATTTTGAAGGCCTCTAAGCAGAATGCCAGCAAACACTTGATAGTATTGAATGGCTGTCTAAATCCTGAATGATCCTTCCTATGTCATTCTAGATTAATTGGTCAGCTGCTTAGTTTGGTGTCATCAGAAAATGTGTATCTCCTTTTCATTGATTCTATCAGCTAAACTGTTTCTGTAGAGAGCACCAGGACCAAAGTATGAGAAATATTATCTTAACACTCATCTCTAAAGAGAATATAGGTTTCAGAATGCCTAGGGCATAGATTAACTACAGTTCTATTTGTAGGGTTTCCAAATAAATGTTTGAAAGGACACTGGTGATTCAAGTTCCCTTTAGAAATACATCATCATAATATATCATAAGGTAATGCAGTAATGCTCTCATACTCTGTGGAGTTACTATTACAATGTGCATGCAGTATATAGAAAGGTGACTCATATCGCCACATGGCTGATATAGCTGGTAAAGTTGTTTTTTTGTAATATTCTCTGATTCCTCAGGTCCAAGATGGGATTTTGGGTGGAGAGAAAGGAAGGAAGGAAGGGAAAGAGAGAGAGAGACCATCTCCTATCCCAAACTGCAGAATAACTAATAGTCCATGGTCAGGGCACTCATTTGTTATGTGTGAGACTCTTGTGCTAATCTGCTACTCTAGACACTAGGCTGTAGAGTCAGACTCTATCTCTCAATGATTATTTAATTATGTATACCAAGTGGAATATGTCCAAAAGGAGACACTAAAAGAGACCCATCCCAGGGTTGCCAGTAGCTCCAAATCAAGCAGAGCAGAGACTTGAACCTGAGTCTTTAAAATCCCCAACGAGTGCCCTAACTACTGGACTGTTAGGCATTCTGGCATCTCTGTCTCTTATTTCACACACACACACACACACACACACACACACACACACACACACACACACACACACACACACACACACACACACACACACACACACACACACACACACACACACACACACACACTCTCTCTCTCTCTCAGATCTCAGTGTTGTCTAAATGAAAAGCAACACCTTGACATTGTTCAAAATCAGCCACTCTACTTTTGTGTTGCCTATCTTCCCACAACACAATGAGAACCACTCCTCTTTTCTCTGCCAGGTCCTGCTCCTAGTCACCTGAACCCTTGTCAAATAGCTTCACTCACTATGTCTACCTAGGGAGGTGAATGACATCTGGTAGCTGACCTCTAAACCCTCTCAAGGGGCTAGCTCGCCCTGTGACACGATCTATCCAGTCATCATCACCACAGATAGGGAAGCCTTGTTCTGAAAACTGAATGTGAACAACTTCCATCGCTATCATTGCATATATCTGTATATATGCAGCAAGGGTTTGTTACCCATAGTCACAGCATTGTCTGACAACTGGGGTGGAGGGATAGTTGGCACATCCCAGTTCCAGGTGCTGCCCATTTTCTCCTTTACTTTCTCTTGCACACATTTCAGGGTGTGATTCTTTCACACCAGTTTTACACTGCAGTAACTGCATTGACTTCAAAGGATATGTACTTGATTTTAACTGGTATATGGGCCTGATCCAAAGTTCACTGAAGACAATTAGGTCATGTCTACACTTACTGTAGATTGACGCTGCAGCGACTGATCCACTGGGGGTCAATTTAGCGGGTCTAGTGAAGACCCACTAAATCAACCACAGATCACTCTCCCATCGACTCCGGTACTCTACAGGAACAAGAAGTACAAGGTAAGTTGATGGGAGAGTTTCTCCCATCAACCCAGTGCGGTGCAGACAGCGCAATAAGTCAACTTAAACTACGACAACTCCAGCTATGTTATTCACGTAGCTGGAGTTGCGTAACTTAGGTCAACTTAGTCCCATAGTATAGACCTGCCCTTAGAGTCTTAACTGAATTCAGTTAGCTTTCCAGATTCTAGATACTGCTTGTGATCTTTAGCCTTCTTGTTTCTGTTATTTCAGTTCTCAGGGCAAGATTCTGATAGCCTTATGCTAAGCGTTCCCCTTTTGAAACTGTAGTCCCCCTGGGTTCAGCAGGACTATTCCTAAACTACAACTTAGCATGAGTAAGGCAATCAAAAACTGTCCCTAAATGTCATTGTCATCATCATCGTGTTCTTCTTCTTGTTTTGCCTGGGTACTGGGTTTTCTTCCATTTTGCTAATTCTCCTGAAGTGTTTTCTGTTCCTGGTCCTAGGCCAGATGCTTTGAAAATTAACTTATTTGAATTTCTTTTAACTTGAAAAACATAGGAATCAAAAATAACCCAAAAAGTTAACACAACGTCTTTCCATTTTGGAAAAGTTATAATACTGAATGAAGACACTAATTATGCAGAAATTAGTTCTCTCCCATAGAGAATCCCAGCAGACTTGCTGTTGCTTGCTACTGTCCCATTCACCTGTTTTGTGCCAGCCATTGCCTCTGGGTAATAGTCATTTTCTAGCTGGCTTATGTCTATTTCTTAATCATGAAATTGTTTGATGCTCAGCTAATTCTATCAGCTATTCTCTTTGTTTATATCTCAGGTTGTTTTCTATTTTATCAGCCTGGGAAAAAAGGATTCAGCAAAAAATCTACTTTGTGTTGCCTTGGAGCAGACGCTTTGACCTTGGAACACCTGAGTCATCTAGAACTTTTTATTTGTATTTTATTTTATTTTTTATTTTTTTTAAATGCCTGTATGTTATGAAAAGGTGTCTCCTTCAGGAACTGGTGATGGCCATGGTACACTTACAACAGCACATTCTGCTTCAGTACATTTAAGAATTCCATAAAGGTTCAGAAAAAAACACATCCGATCACATTTATGGAAATTTATATTGTTGTAGGAACAAACTGAAACAAACAACAAAAAACCCTTACACTCACACTATGTCAGAAAAATTAGCAGAGTATTATTGTTTTAAGAACTCTCAGTGTGACAATTCTACCCCTATGTATTTTTTGTTGTGGGTTGTGTGGACAATTGTTTCAGTATTATCAGTTAAAAATCACCAAAGAAACAATAAAATAAGTCTATTAACCAATAGCCTTTGAAATAAATTTGTTTATTAATTGCTTAACTGGGGAAGTCTTATCAATCAAGTCAAATAGCTTGTGCACTCTTTTTCTACAGATACTGATTTCCTTATATCCAAAGTTGTTATAATATTATTATTAATAATATTTCTGGAGAACTATAAGTATTCGAAGCTTTACAAATAAAATGAGCTATGATCACTGCCCTAAAGAAACAAATACAAGGCAAGGCAGGATGTGGAGATTGTTGATGAGAAGGAAGGATTGACTTTAGATATGATAATGAATAACAGCACATAGAGTAGGTAAAAGGTGGTTTTGTGGTTAAAACACTGGACATGAGAGCTAGGTTCAATTCCTGCCTTTGTTACAGAATTTCTTTTTTACCTTGAGTAAGTCACTGGACTTCTCAATATGTGCTAGTAACTCTCTCTCTAATGATGGTTGCAACCGATAGTGATGTTATGAGGCTAGCAGGGAGACAAGCAGCTAAAGTTCACAGGAATGGAGCTCCTGTGTCATTACCCCTACCAGATCTGCAAGACCCATCCCACCACCTTCACTTTACCTTAGCTATAATAGTGATTTCTATTATGTGGCGTCTACTCCAATGGTTAATCCACATATTTACCTCATGAATTCTTCATTAATTGCAGCTATATTCAACTCAAAATCTTATCTTTATTGGTCAAATGTGTTAACCTTCTAAGCACTGTCCAAAGCCCAACTCTTCCAAAGGTGTTTAAGAGTGTGGGCTGAAGATTAAGAGATGGTTTGAATATATTCTTTATAGAATTGTATGACTGTTGGAGCACTTTGGTTTTTGTAGGAGAGTCTTTTAACTGGAAACTAGTAAATGGAATTTGATTAACTGAAATATTGTTCTCCTAAAGTTTGGATTTTCTTGTTCTTAAAATGTGGGTGGCGTCTCCGAAGGGGCACTGAAATTTAAATAATAATTAAAAAATCCTGACCCTGGGCATTCATAAGCATGGTGTTTGGCCAGAACTCTGTGGCTCACTGGATACTACACTCATAGAATCCTGCTAAAATAATTCTGAGAGGGGAGGCTCCCTTAATATCTTCCACCATGACCTAGCCACCCCAAAAGTACAGTTTGATTCCATGCACACTTCGTCTTCTCTCACTACTGTATATAGTGGTGAGGTCACTGGACAGTCATATTAAGGGAAGGGTAGACTTTCCCTGACTGACGGACAAAGAAACAGTGAGGTCGCCTCCGCCATATGAAGTCAGTTGACTGTTCCAAAATGCAGTTGTCACACAGGAGTATGATCAATAAGGGTGTAAGGTACTTCTGTCCCTGGTCTAGGAGGAGAAAGACACACATCCCCTAATCATTTGCAAGCCCCCTCTCCAGCTATTAGTGCCATTTTGAGAGGCTTTAATGGAACTCCTCATACTTGGTCCATTCTCTTCCCCATCCCATACAGATTGTTCTGTGGTCCCTGATTAGAGTAAATAGAGGGGCAGGATCCATAGAGGAACAGTGGAAGGGTCAGGGAATTCATTTGCAGTAGCTCCTTATCCACCTTCTGAGTCAGGATGATGAAATAGTTAAGAAATCTCTCTGTTCCCCATAGTCCCATGGCCTGACTATCACTAGTGCCAGTCAGGTCAGCATGAAGCTATTATGCTTGGTCAGCATTTGACCTTATGTGTATGAAACTATATGAAAACCATTACTTAGACAAAGACCATCTTTGAGGCAGGGACCATCTTTTTGTTCTGAGTTTGTACAGCACCCAGGAAAATATTGTCCTGCTCCAGGTGGGGTTCCTAGTCACTATTTCAATACAAATAATCAATAATATTAATAATAATTTTAAATGACTGATATGGCATCCATGCTTGGTAAGATAAGTTAATCAACAGTAAACTCATTGGGGACTATAAAATAATTTTTCTGTTCAAACTCCAGACAGAAAAAAAAGAAAGCATGCTAATGAGCATGTTCATTAGAGCCCCCCGAGCATCCTCAGTGTTGACGATATGCTTTGTATTGCAAATCCAAACATGTCAAGCAAGTACATGAAGAAGAGAAAGGAAACTGGAGCAATGAGCCTGTGGAGGATGATTAATGCATTATGGTTTCTCTATTTGCAACTCATCTATCTATTGCCTTGGAAACCTAACAAATATCACATTACATGGTTGTTTGGCAGATATGCAGATGTGCAGGTACTGTACTAATTCCACTGCCAATTGCCATACCAAGGGGAAGATAAAGAGTCCTATTGGAAGGAAAACTCATTCCTTTCTTTTTCTTTCTTCCCAGTGTTCATTGTCAGTGGTTTCTCCTCCTCCCCACACACACACTTTTTTTTCCCCATGTCTTATAATTCCATTATGGTTCTTTCCTCCTATTATTAGACATTGCCTTAACCCATATTTTTGTGGACTCGTTTGGGGTCAGATAACTCACCTTTTGGTACACCTTTTGAAGTAGGAATCGGTGAGTATGCTATTCCTTTAAATATCTTTGGGTATCAGGGAAATAATTCATAATAATAGTGATTTAATATGAGGAAATAAGTTTCTCATCTTGTAGCTGGAAAGCAGAAGGAAATTGCATCTTTAAGATATTTTATAAGACCAGTTATCAGTTTAGCAATCTGTTAGCAGACTGAACTGTCATGAACAAGAACCTACACACAATATGAGCTGTCATTTATTTTTAGAAACACCAAGAAAGTTGGGGAAAAATTAAACATTTTGATGTGACAAATTGTGGTAAGAGTACAGGAGCATAGAATTTAACATACCATATTGGCCCCTTCCTCCATCAGATGTAGTATCCAGCTTCCAGCAGTGGCCTGTGACTGATACTCTATGGTGGAGGAATGAGGATGGGAGAAGAGGAATATAAAATGGCAATTGTACATGATAGAAAAATGCCTTCCTGACTCATAGAGTGAAATGGTTAAAAACAAAAATTGGGCCCCATCAAGGACTTGGGAGGTCAGGTAATTTTCTTTCAGTACTTTTCTCCCTTCAAAGAATGGTGGGTAATATCATATTTTCTAGTGACATTCCATGCAGTAGTAATGATGCTGAAGCCTCTGAAATGCTAAATGACTGGCGCTTTCACATAACAATTATAGAAATGCTGTATTACTTCATTACTTTGTGTTGCCCGTGAAACCAATGGAGTTCTACTGCTGGAAAATTGGAGTCAAGTTGTTTGGTTAGTCAAACCCACCAGTTTTCACCTTTCAACTTGGTTGGGATACTCAACATACTCACATGTCATATTATCTGGCTTATTAAGCTTACTGCTGGTGAAAGATGCTGGACAACTAGCATTAGAGGCTGCACAGGTACAACATGGGAAGCGACAATATAAATTTCCCTACACTGGCTTTCTGTTTTATCTGAGCCCTGTTGGAACCTCTCCTATGGATTGGGGAATAGTTCAGTATGCAGGGCCCAATCATTCATTGGCCTCTATGCTAGAGGGATTATACCTGTGGTGGTAGTTTTGGGATGTAGAAACCTTTTACCTTAGACAGCCTGACAACATTTCACATAAACCGTCAAATCAGAGAATATTCTCAATCCAGCCCATCTCAACTGTTAGGCCAAACAAGGAGCTAAAGCTCCTTGAGAAATTGCAACACGACAGTTGTCTTATGCCTCTTCCAAACTTCAATTAGTCTTTGCTTTTAGATGTTGTATTGCAGTTTGAAAGTTAATAATACCAAGACCGAATGTAATTAATTTTTTGGAATGATCTGCTGAAAATGTATTACAATCATAATCTTAATTGCTGTGAGAAAAAAAATCCAGAGCTGTTTGTAATTTCTCATTTTTTGGTCTCCCAATTTTCATATTTGAGACTATTTGACTTTGTCTTCAGAGTGCCTATGTAGTAGGCTATGTTTTGTGAATTTCCGTAAATGTACCAGAGATTATAGCAACTTCTAAAGAACCTTTACAGAAAATGACGCTATATTTCTGTCTCTTCTTCCATAACACTGTTTATTTCTTCTTTAAAATGCCTCCACACAAGAGCTTCAGTCCTATTCATTTAATAAGTCAGTTTTTAATATCCATTATCATCCTACAGTATCTGAGATACTACAGATACTTCCTACAACAGTAAGTTGGTAATGGTTGGTTGATTTTGAATGATGGTGTGTGTGTGTGTATGTAAGTGAATATATCTCTCTATCTCTAAGTGTGCATGTGCATGTAGCTGAGCACTGCCCAAAAAACTGTTTTCTACGCTTGTTTATAACAGTGTTTTTCCTGTGTTAACAGAAAAAATGGAATCACATAATGGCACTGAACTGAAGCAGTTCAAATTAATACTTCTTTCTCTATTTTTTTTCTCAGTTACCCATGGTGGATATGCTTTTCATGTTAGAACACATTCTTTGTGGAATTGCAAGCACTGCTTACACTATTGCTCAAAGAGTAATAAACAGGTATTTTGAATAAATTGCTGAAGAATCTAATTGAAGAGAAAAGTATAAATATGTTCAGAAGAATTTTTTTCTGGAGATAGAAAGGACTGAGCATTATGTTTAATAAAAAGACAGATGGGAAATATTCTTTTTATTCTAGTGAGTGAGGAATACAGCTAGGTGAATACAAAATATTTTTGCAAGTATACACCTGCATTTTAAAATCAATGATTTTTAAGACAAGTTCATATCCCTTTTTGGTTTTGCTTTCTGCAAAGCTTACAATGATTGTTTATCTCACTCAAATGCTCAGGGGAACACAATATTAAGCTTGAACACTTGAATATTTCCTTTGGAGATAGTATATCTTATATGAGTGAGACATTTGTTTACACAGCTTGGAACCCTGTAACAGGGTAGCCTATCCCTTTAAAGGCCAGGGAGTCTGAGCTAGCCACTCCTATTCAATTATCCAACACAGCTGGGAAGGGATCAAGTGATTACAAAAGCCAGCAGGTGACTCCTCTAAGGAGGAATTGTAGGAGGGAAGTAAGTTCTTGCAGTAGACTCTGAAGCAGGAGACTGAAGAGAAGATAGTGACTTCTTTTCAGCACTGAGAAAGGCAGGGGATAATGTTCTGGGTACAGTAGCTCAGGGTGGGCAGAGGAATTGTTTTGTTTGGCTGTTTTGCCTAAGTTTTGAGTTAGTAAATAGTGCTTCTTCAGGAAGTTCTTGAAAGAAATTTGGACATGGCAGTAAGTCCTTTCTGATGAGATGATCCAGGCTGGCAGCTTAGAAACCTCTGCCAGAGCCCTTGGACAGACTGTTATATAAGTAGAAAAGACCATAAAACATATTTGCAACTAAGGCCATGTGCAAACATACAGTTTCTTTGTTTGAATATTGGCAGAGAAAATTAATTTCAACTCTGTCAAACCAGTGAACCTTGAAGTACCCTAATAGATGTTAGAATGAAGCCTTGGTGACCCACAAAGGAAATGTTAAAAGTTTCCTAAAATTCCCTTTTCCTCCTAATCTATAATGAAGATCTTTCAGCTTTCTTGTGTACTTGTAAAAGTCACCAAGAGGATCATGAATTGGGGAGGATGCATGTTAGTTTATTAGCTAAGCAACCAGAAAATAGTTTATTTAGAGCAAGAATGTGTGGGGAGGAGACATTACATTGAGGGGCACATCTTACACATTACTAAGGGTAGCCATGCAGCTCCTGTACCTTCCCTCTTCTCCCACTGCTCTGGGACCCATTGTGAAAGGAAACCCCAGGAATGTGTTACAAGTATAAATAAAGTAGGGAGACAGAGGTGTGTATTGACCAGCCTGGATTTAATGTGGTAAAATGGCTTGAAAAACTGAATCTAGGGTTGAGTGAACAGTGTGAAACTGACTAGAACAAGCAACTATTTCATAACAGATAATTCTTAAATCAATTTTGACATTTTCTCTCTGCCCATGGAATATCCCCAAACAGATCACACTTGGATGTACTAGTATTTGAAATTATTCAACAACACACATTTAATTTACTCGGTATTTTGGTAATCCACATTGGAAATCCAAAGTCTGAGCCCTGTTGCTGAGTTGTGAAGGGTCACGTGGTTTGGTTTCTGTTTCCTGTTTGTATAAATGCAATTTTTGTAATCAAAACTGGGGTGAATGCTTATAGAAAGGGGATTTTTCATTTTCTTTCTGTACTTATATGAGCACATTAGTTAAAATTAACTTTCCACGAGCATTTGTGTTAGTATCTCCTTTGTATTAATAGAAACAAAACATGGAAAAGGACATAAACACAGCTGAAGTAAATCTGTTAAGAAAATTCAAAATACTACTGGTTTGGTTTGGTTTCATTTGCCCATTTCTGACCAAAATCTCTACATAAACTTGAACTTATTTTTTCTGCGTGTTAAAAAAATGCTGAAATAATATATCTTCTCCTCTCCACTCCCACCCAACTTCATTTTCCACTGGCATAAATCATTGTATACAATGGAGTTGTGCTGATTTACACTACCTGAGGATATGATCCACAATGTTTTAGTTGTTTACCTAAATTAAACCATTACTAACTGGAAGTTTGGTCTGTAACAGTTTGTAAACTGTTCCTAATGGTCTGATTCATATGACTATTACCTGTGTCTAGTAATGTCTCATGTCAGCTTTTCTAAGGATTTGTGGAATTTTCTACAGAATTCCATCTATTATCAAAAGCAAGAATTTCAACAGAGAAGAACTGTGCAGGGGTTGGTAACTGGAACGTGTGTGTTGTATCAGCTTCACACAAAATTATTGTATATTTTTCGGTGGTGGAAGGCACCTACTGTTAGAGAGGACTATAAAAGACGCAAATCAGCATGTCAGCCTGCTGTAGTCATTTTTCTTTTGTATTCTGCTGGCTTGCTAGCATCCCTAGGCAATATGTATATGAATAGCACCATTGCAGGAGGAAAATTATAATGGCAATGCAGCACTGCAGAATAAACAGAAAGGTGTCCCAATAATTAATATGAGCAGTGTCTTTGTTGAAGAGAGCCTGAAACTAGGCACATAATTAACCTCTAAGATGCCAAACTGACTCCCTTTGCTGATTATTTTGGTCATTCTGAATAGTGAATTATTTTTAAATGTCTTATTTGGGCTTTGGGTATTTTGGGCACTGAGGATCTGCCCCTGATTACACAGAAAGTATGACAATTTACACCAGCTGAAGACATTTACTTGTGCTGAAATGTAGAGCTAATGTTGATGTCTATCTGTATGCAAATTCAAACATGTTATGAATTAACAATTTCTGCCAATACACACCTTTTGCTTCTATAGGAGATCAAGCAAAAACCTAGTGTCAGATTGTGATCTCAGTTACCCTCTTGCAAATCCAGAACAATTCCTCTGAAGTTAGTGGCAATAGTTTGGATTTACATTGATGTAGCAGAGATCAGAGTGAAGATTTGAAGTACCCCCACATGTAAAACCAGGATGATATTTTTAGGAGATCTTCAATTATCCCATATGCCTACACACCCCCTTTTCTTTCACATTTTTGAAAGTAAGTGTATGAGAGCTTAGGATTTAAGAATCAGCTCCATTCAATGCAGAGAAAAATGTTTACTGCTTAGTCTTCTTTACATTCACACACACAAAGGATTCCCTTCATGCTTGGGGTGAAATCCTGACTCTATTTAAGGGATTTGTGTGTGTGTGTGTGTGAGAGAGAGAGACACACAGACAGACAGATGCATCATTCTCCCACTCTCTCTGGTCCATTGGATATTAATTGTTTAAGGAACTGGAACAACGTCAACAGGAGAAATTGAGAGAAACCCATATCGGAATATCCCATACCCCAGGAGATAGAGCTCTCACCTGAGAAGTGGAAACTTCTGTTTAAATCCCTTTTTTTCATTAGGCAGGTGGGAATTTGAAACAGGGTCTTCCAAATCCCAGTGTTATAAATGAGTTGTCCTCTTCCTCCAGCTGTAATGTGTGTGGAGTTAGGTGTACTGTAAGCCTGCCTACCAGATCAGTGCCTGCAGGTGACATAGGCAGAGAAACACCTATCTTCACTTGGTTTGAGGATTGCACTGTGGCTTTAGCTTTGGAGAGGCATCTGGGTGCCTGCCTGAGGCAGCAGTGCACATAATGAGAGGCAGAAATTTAGGCACCTGGGGAAGATTTACAACAAAAATTTAGGCACTTTGTAATTTTAGATGCCTATTGGGTTAAGTGGTAGCTGAGCAGGCATTTTATGGATCACAGTAGTGGCTAAATCTGGAGTTTAGGTGCCTAAGTCCCTTTGTGGATCTGGGCCATATGTTCCAACTCCCAGACTTCTTTAGCCCCTGAATAACAGGTGGCCAACAACAAAGGTATTTCTGAGAGAGAGATAATAATGTGAAGAATAGATGGATCTGACCTTCTGGTTCTTTATACTCATATAATTTAGGAAAATATATAAAGCACTCTTCAACTGAAACCTGTATGCCAAGTCTTCAGCCTACAGTGAATTTTATAGCTGAATTATAGATTTCTAAGAAACAGTGAAACAACCTTTACTCTGGAGGTCAAATGGTTAACACAGCAATATTTAATTTCTAGCATATTAACCTACCCAAGTCTGCATTTTAAAATTATGGTGAAAATCAATCCTTATGTCTACGGTCAGACCAGTGGCAAGCAGTAGGGGCCACACTAACACTTGGACCATTTTTCTGGCTATGCAGTCCACTGGGAGATTTGGACACACACACATCCCTCCCACTTGCACCATTTTGCTGGTTCCCCACCCCACCCCCACTCACTGGGGCCAGCCTGGCTGAGTCAGTGCAGGAGGTGTCTACACCAGCAACAAATCTCTTTCCCTGGCTGGAAGCAAGGGAGAAATTGTGACTTGTATGTTTCTCAGATGGTAAATGTTCCTGCCAGCACTACTCCCTGAACTGGTACATCTTATACACTATCCCTTACTTTAGTCTTGTACAGAGAGTTGAAAATTCAGTGTATTCTGTTTCCAAGACAATACTAATCTGACTTCACATCTAAAGGTTTCAAGCATAATTGAAACATCAAATGATTGTGTTTTATTTGTGATAGACTAATGATTGTGCTAAATCCCAAACTGAAGAGCAATATTGAAAATCTTGACTGGGGAACTGATTTGGAGAATGGTGCACTCTGCAATGTTTCCTCTAGTGACTTCACTAGCCATTTTCTGTGACAGATGAGTTAATTACTACATTAATTACTTTTCATCCCAGAATTAACAAATCATGAATTTGATCACAAGCACAATATATTAGAATAGAAGACTTCAAATTCTTATTTGTTACATGCCTTTATATGTTCAATTTTGTTGTTGGGGGTTATTGTAGATTTACAAAATAGCAACAGATGGCAAAGTAATAATGTATATATACATATGCACACATAGTAAGTAAATCAGCTATTTTGTGTGGAATTCAGCTATACTATACTTTCTCCCCTAGGAGCTAAAAATTACATTACAGTGTATGATATGTTAAGAACATGCATACTATATAACACATTTGCTAGGTTTTTTATTATTTATTTATAAAGCATCACTGCAGCAGTTGGGAATTATTTACCAAGTGAAGCTGTTTGTAGCATAAGATGTTAGTGCCCACTAGTAGTAGCATTAAAGAATCACTACTGCTGCCTACAGAAATGTTAGCAACCATTTAACCAAGAACTAAATAATTGTCATTAGTTTCTGTCATTGTGTTATTTATGACTTTCCCCATTTGATAAGGATGCCATAGTGAGTTCCCTACTGGACTTCCTGGAGTCTTCTATTCTACTCACTTTTCTAGTTATTGGAAGACCAGCTGGGGATAAAGGCTTGGTGTACAAAAGCTGGAAAACCATACTCAGAATAATTATCAGTGGTTTATAGTCAAACTGAAAGGGCATATCAAGTGGAGTCCCCTAGGGATCTATTTTGGGTCTGGTTCTATTCAAATAATTTATTAAGATATTGGATAATGGCATAGAGAGCAATCCTATAAACTTTGTGGGTGACACCAAACTGGGAGGGGTTGCAAGTGCTTTGAAGGACAGGATTAAAATTCAAAATGTTCTTGATAAACTGAGGAAATGCTCTGAAATAAATCAGATGAAATTCAATAAGGAAAAATGCAAAGTACTACACTTGGGAAGGAATAAAAAAGTGCACAAATACATAATGGGAAATGACTGGTTAGGAAGGAGTACTGCAGGAAAGTATCTGGGGGTTATAGTGGATCAGAAACTAAATATGACTCAACAATGTAATGCTATTGCAAAAAGTACATTTGGGGTTGTATTAGCAGTATTATAAGCAAGACTCAAAAAGTAACTTCCAATCACTAATTAAGGCCTCAGCTGGAGTCCTATGTCCTGTACTGGGCACTGCACTTTGGGAAAGATGTGGACAAATTGGAGAAAGTCCAGAGAAGAGCCACAAAAATAATTAAAAGTCCAGAAAACATGATCTATGAGAGAAGACTGAAAAAACTGGGATTGTTTATTCTGGAGAAGAGAAGACTTGGGGGCGGGGGGAGGAAGAACGGGACATGTTGTTCAAGTATGTAAAAAGTTGTTATAAAGAGGAGGGTGATAAATTATTCTCCTTGTCCACTAAGGACAGGGCAAGAAGTAATTGGCTTAAATTTAGCAAGGGAGATTTAGGTTAGACATTAGGAAAAAAAATGCCCACTGTAGGAGTAATTAAGTACTGGAACAAATTGCTTAGGATGATTCTGGAATCTCCACTATTGGAGGTTTTTCAGAACAGGTTAAATAAACACCTGTCAGGGATGGTTTAGATAATACTTAGTCCTGCTTGAGTGCAGGAGACTGAGCTAAATGACCCTACCAAGGCCTCTACTAGTCCTACATTTTAATCATTCTATGATCTTGAGATCTTGTAGCAGTGGTCAGTTCCTGCATTAATCTCTGGAAATTCATTCTACAGTTTGATCTCCTCAGTTCCCTTATCACTGGCTTCCATGAGCTTCATCCCAGGCTTTGTGATCTGCATGGCCCCAGAGGAGCACAGCTGTTTTGATAGTTCATATAATGAAATGCAATTTCTAAGATTGCTGGGACCTTTGAATGGTTTGAAGAATAGGGCCAACACTTTGAACTGGCAGCTAGAGAGGTTGTAGGAGCCAGTGCTTGTCGTTTGGGAGAATGAGGAAACTTTTATCCTAAGCTGGAGGTGGATGTCACTAGTCATTGATGCTGCCTGATCATCTAAGCTCCATGACAAGTCAAATAGGTGCTGCAGGCTTCTTTTGAGGAAGATAGAAGTCATTATAGGGTGGTGCTATCTACTCCACCTATGTCATGTAGATGAGTGAACAACATCTTGTGGTCTATTGTGTCAAAAGCTACAAAGAGATCCAGTAGTATAAACATGGAGATATTGTCTATCTATAGCCATCAGAATGTTGCCTTTTAATGTTATGATGTTTGTCTGTGTTGTGGCCTCATACAAAGCCCAATTTCAAGGCATTCAGGATGGTGATAGACGTCTCACTGTTGAAGCTTATGTTTCTACTAGTCAAA
Organism: Gopherus evgoodei; assembly: GCF_007399415.2. Classification (NCBI taxonomy): domain Eukaryota; kingdom Metazoa; phylum Chordata; order Testudines; family Testudinidae; genus Gopherus; species Gopherus evgoodei. Next base: position 25,404,380 of record NC_044329.1, on the reverse strand, counting down.
AATAGCACTGTATTAAAACAAAACCCCACTAATTATGAGTCAAGAGTACACTTTGAATCAGTCCAGTGAATTAATGCCTTTATTTGCCATTCCAAAGCTTATGGCACTCTTTCTTTTTAATGTTTGCACAAAGCTTGTAATAGCTTTAATGGGAATAATATGCATGAATGAAGCAGAGGTCATAACTTCTTCTGGTTAGGTGGCTATTGATGATCTATACTGTTATTCAGTGATTTAGATTAGAAATGTTCCACATATAGTATGTTTGAAGATCATACATTTTAGAAAAAATGGTTAAGGGAAGTTTTGATTTCCTGTATGTTTTCTTGCATACTTTGCCCTTATAAAGTGAGTAGAGAATGTACTTAGACATCTGAGCAGAATTTAGTCCTATACGTGTTTATATACATCTGAGCAGAATATATATATATTTTCTGCTCAGATGTATCTAGTTATTTAATTTGTTGATTTTTTTCTGTGCATTCTTACGTTTAAAACCCCACTACATAATTCTGTTACATTTTTTTCTATGAAATTTCTTGTCAATAATCATTGTGATGTGTGAGGTATAATTACCAAGATAAAGGTCTTAAAGGAATTTCAATCTCTCCTCACCACATGCACACACGTGAGAGTAATGTTATATCTATAGCTAATCAAGTACTTGCTTGTCTAAATTCAGAGGCAAAATATCATCTGTAAAAAAAGAAAGAATTTTCTATATTTAATCAAAACATGGCGTGCCACATTCTGCACTAATAGCATGCAAACTGATTGACTACATTGGAGTTGCACAAGACATCATCTTAATCAGAATTTGGCCCTGAAAATATAAGGTTTTATCCATTTTGCATAAAAATAGTTTTTCTATTAAAGCTGGTCAAAAATTAGAATTTCTATCCACAGGAAATACCTACACTTTGAAATTTTCTTTTTAACCTCAAATTGAAATGAAAAGTCAAATTCTAAATTTTCTGTGAAACAAATTCCAAAAAAAATATTTTGGAAATATCAAGATGACCTTATTAAAATGTTTTGTTTCAATAGGATCAAAGTGCTTCATTTTTATATAATAGAAATGTTTCATTTCAATTTTATCATTTTTACTTTTATAATATATTTGAATATAATCAAAATTAAAAGTCATAATGAAGCAGTTCAACATTATCAAAATAAAACCTTTTTTTAACCAAAATTGACTAAAGTGATCCATTTCCATAAAACCTTTCACGTTCGTGCATTCCTCATTTTCCAACAAAAAATTGCTGTCAGAAATTTTTCAACCAGTTCTGATTCTTCCCCAGTTGCAGGAGATACCCATTTGACACAGACAAGGAGAGTAGAACTAATTCTACCTGCTTGAAAGATTTTGGCCTTCAGTCAGAAACGTATGTAAGCACAATTTTAGCTGTAGCATGTGATTAAGTCTCATTTAAGTCAATGACATTTAAGCACATGCCCAAAGTTAAGCATGTGCTGAAGGGTTTTGCTGAATAGGGATGGATTGCTGGATCATGGCCTTACTCCTGCAGGATACTGAATGCCCTCAAATTGCACTGAACCTCCACATCTTACATCCTAGCAGAATTCAGCATATGTAAGGAGCAATCTTGACCAGCGCTGGATTTGACCCAAAGGAATATAAAAGCAATGTTAAGAGAGATTAATCTAAAATTGTAGTTTGGGCCTTGTAAATACCACATGTATTATATGTAGTTATCAGGAGTAAAAATTCTCATTTTTATTGCAACTATGTTCACCCATGCAGCAAAATATAAAGGACTTTCAGTGAGAGTTTGCATGAGTAAGGACTTAATACAAATTGAATGAGGACCTCAGGTTATAGGAAATTATTGAAACTAATTTATATATGGGATTTTATTGAAACTGAAGCAGGTCTGTGACTCTAATCTCAACTGGACTCTCGTCTTAGATCATGAAATGACTGTGCATGTGCACACACAAGTCATGCTTATTTGCTAAATTCTAATATTACTGTAGTTGGCCAGCATGTTCATCCTTCCTCCCAAATACTCAGTGGCTTTTCAATTCCAATGCAAATGGAAGAGCTAAACATATTCCTTCTTTGTAATGATCCCCACAAGGAAGGTATTTAATTAGTAGTGTTAGTGTCACGTTGGTTCTTAGATATGCCACTAGTAAATTGTCTTGGTAGATGCTTTCTGAACTTTCCTGCCATTTAAAATTCAGTCACTCACTGACTCAAAAATTATGGCTGTAGAGTAGTCTCATTTCAATACCACAGAGATGGAAGAAATTAAGTTAGATGTGTCAGGCTTTTATTGAAAAATGTAATATATGCATGTGCATACAGAGTGGAGAAAGTATGAAAAATTAACCAAGTGAAACTGAAATATCATGTTTCGATGTTTGCTTTAATAATCTTTTAAATGAGATTCATGTATGTTATTCAGCCATGTTTTTATAGTCAGCCCATGTGATAGGCAGGCAGTTGAAACATCCACTGTAGGATAAATGCATGTAAAATGTGACTCATTCTGTTTGTCTAATATCTGTTTCATCATGCATTCTGGTTTTAAACTTTGGAATCATTGCATCTGTTTAATATTAATAAAAATCACTTTGATCTCATCCAGTTAGATACTATGAAGATGGCTAATTTATATTTCATTTTAGGTAAACATGTCTGACACTTCTGGAAGATATTTACCAAACATTTAGTCCATGCATATAGTGTTTAAAATGTAAATTTGACAAGCCATGACAGGACTCCTGCTGGAGATGGCAACTTGAACTCCTGGATTGGAGTTGGCAGCCTCAGAATCTGCATCCATTGAGACCCCAAACTTGCCATCCAAACTCAATAATCACCCAGAAAGGAAACAGTAATACAACTGGAAGGAAACAGAACCTTAAAATACTTTGCAAAGCAGAATTGAAGTCCGCAGTTCAGGAATACTCATTTCAATTTTCTGAAGGAGACTGAGATCAAGACCAAATTGAACTGGATACTGAGCACACAGTCAAAGACGGTCCCTGTCCCTAAAGAGTTCACAATCTAGATAGACAAGACAGACAAAGAAGGTGAAAAGAAATATTAATATCTCCATTTCACAGATAGGGGACTGAAGTCAAAGAGACTAACTGGCTTATCCAAGTCTCAGATGAAATTTGTAGTGGAGGTAGGAATTGAACTTGGTTCTGTGATTTAATCACAAAGTCGTCCATAACTAATATTCAGTTTTTCCTTAAAGGGTATTCTTAAAGATACTTCTCCACCCCTCACTGAATCCAACAAGACACATGGAGGAAAGATCTGGGAGTAGAATTTTGCCCCTTTGACAATAGATAATATATTGCATTAGTGGGCAGACCTCATAGAAAATATGAAATAGAATTTGCAAGAAAGCCATATGCATTTGCAAACTACACATTCTTGTATCCTCTTTCAAGATATTTCACAGCTTGTGTACTGACTTGATATTCATTTCAAGTGTTCTTCCCAAGCTGGTAAATGACGAGTGAAATACAGATGTTCAAGTATGTAAGCCTCATTAATTAGGTATACAATAACAGATTCCAATGTGCCTTTAGCTGTTCAAAAAGTCATTTAAAATACTGTTTATATAATGCTTTAACCTTTCTGTTCTCCTGTCCTATGAGTATTTAATCTCGTAATCAATCATCTACATTTTTAAATCTTTGCTCTGCTCACTTTTCATAAACAGTATCTCTGATATTCCCTTTTATCTCAATAACCTACCTGTGCTGAAATCATTATGTTGCTCTCTGAATCAAAATGCACCAGTCTATATTTTATCCCTCCTCATATTTGAAATCTATAATGTGCAACTTTCCAGGTACATCTGGGTATACATATGGACACAAAGAAGGCAAAAATGATAAAAGGGAAAGAGGGATAACGTAGTCGGTCTTCTACACTCATTAATTCTTTAAATCTCAATACAATTCTGTTCCTAAGGTAAAACCACTTGATGGAGGTACCCTTAATGTTGGTAAAAATGCACTATGCCTTAAAACAAAAGTGATAGCTCCAAGTCCACATTTCAAATCTGTATTTAAACATTGTCATCACTTTACTACTATTAATATGCCACCACCACCACTGGCTAAACTCACTCAAATATTAGTGCTTAGATGTATACTTAGGATATCCTTTGTGAAGAAACTTGAACCAGAATATTCTTCCAGTTGAACTGTCCTCTCATTAATATAATGGAGTGTGTTGTGCCTCTTAGGCCTATACCCTCAGATATGCCCTTATGTATATGGAGAATTACTTAATCCTATCTATGCCTCTCTCTGGCTTAATACAGACAGATACAGCAAGAAGATTATTGCTATTATCAATTGCATCCAAATAAGGGGACAATGCAGAACACTGCAGCAATTTACAGGATTATTTATTGTGTGAACTCAGAATTTATGCTATGGAGAAAAACCTCTTTCTACAGTCATTGACACAAAAAAAGGTTTCAGGATCAGGCTCATAGAGAGGAAATAAAAATGAAATGCTTTCTTATAGTAAAAAAAAATCCTTTCTCTTCACTTGTATTATAGAGTGTCTAAGACACTGAATTTCTTTGAGAGTTCCTGGAAATAGGCGTCAAAAAAGGTAACTTCTTGACACTACAAACCAAGATATGCAATGTAGTATAATCAGCAAATGAGAATGTAACTCCTAGAAAAAATACACAGAGTTGAGGATAGAATACATACCCCACCTTGGAAATATTGCCTTCAGAGAATAGATATTTTCATGTGGACATTTCTATTCCACATATTCAAACCAAACCCTAATTGATGGACCTCTCTGACCAAGTCTACACTTACAAGTTTTGCCAACTTAGCTATGTAGAATAGGGTTGTGAAAAAATATCATAGTGTAGATGCAGTTACACCAGTAAAAAAGTCCTTTTGCCAGTATAACTTATTTTGTTTTGGAGACCACTAGTGGCAATGGTACCTATTGCTACTACTGCAAACCACTTCAGGTTTCCTTTTGATGTATGTGCATATTACCTTAATTTTCTGTGAGGAGAATTTACAAGGATTACCTGAATGTTAGCCTTGCCATAACCTCTGAGTTCAGATGATTATACTTTCTTCTCATTAGTGGTATATTTTATTTTTATTATTATAGGTTATAGAAAGAATCTCCAAGAAAATTACAGATAATGGGGAAATAAAGTAATAAAATTACATTTAATAGTTGAAGACAAATTTACATCTAGTTCTTTGCTACTATAAATGCTTGATTAAACTATAACAAAATACTTACAACTGGTGAAAAATTATCTTTGATTAACCATCTGAAATACCCACTTTTAGTTCTAGAACATGCATAAATAAATTGTACATGGAAGGCCTGGTAATGGCCCTTTAAATCAAATAGAAAAATCTCAGCTGATTCCAGGGTGCTGTGTTAATCCTTATGCTGCATGGCTGGGAAGAAAATAAAATTGTCCTGTTTATCTGAAACTATACTTCCCTACATTTCAAAAGCTTGTCAAATTACACTGATTAAGAGTTGAGATTAAAATATGCTTGCAGTGCAACAGCACCTACTTTAAATTTGAATGACATTGATATTAAAGCATTTATTTGTTTGTTTAGTGGGAAAGGGTATTTTATTCATTTGCTGGGTTCATAGCTCAATAATAAGTGGACCATATTAACATATCATGATTAAAGAATTAATATTCACAGTATATTACTGTTAATAGTTTTAGAGGGAAAAAAACACATTTCAGCTGCACTTCACCTGTCATAATTAATGATAACAAAAATTTTGGAAAGGGTATTAAACCGTATGTTTCAGGACTTAAACCAATTTCTAATTATTAGGTCTCATCCTAATCTGTATGTGGAGGACAGACTGTTCCACATCTGTCCACTCTTGGGTTCTTACATCTTCTTGTGAAGCATTCTGTAATTTGTCAGTGGATATTGGATAAAGTGGGCCTTGAATCTGATCCAGCATGGCAATGCCTATGTTCTTTTGTTACCTCTTGTCTGCAAAGCAATTCATATGCAGGTATACAAAGTTTCAGTGAGCAGAATAAAAGGACATGGGATGAAAACAGAAATAGAAAAATGGGAACAGATAATCAGGTATAGAAGAAGAACTTTAGGTCTGGGTAGCTCAGAACAGTAGTAATAAGACAGTAGTCTATTATCTAAGATCAGATGCAGACCTGGGCTGACATGCTGATCCCATTAACTTAATTGCAAAACTCCCATTAGACTAATAGATTGTAAAGGTCAAAAGGAGCCATTGTGATCATCAAGTCAGACCTCCAGCACAATAGGGCCAGGATTTCACCCCAGTGTAATTGTGACCCAAAATTATTATATCATGATTGCCCAGTGGCTTTTGTAAAATTATTTGAAAACCAAAATCCAGTTGTCAATGGACAGATATAATAGAAAGCCCCATCATATTGCTGGCTATAAGACGAGAGACAATGGGGATGGAAATTAAAATACTGCAACATTCTTGGAGAGGTCCCTTCAAGGCAGAATTATGGGATGAATGGGGGAGAAACTTGCCTGTTCTAAGACTAAAAAGAAAAGTTTGTTCTCCAGACTTGTCAGTCCAATAATTTTCTCTAACTTTAGAGATATACAAAAGTGACATTTTTTTCAATAAATCTTGTGGAAATGTTCATTATTTCATTCCAGGATGTTTTACAAACACTAAAATTTGTTTGTTTATTTTAGAGAATGTCCACAAAATAGATATTTTTACATGAAAATAATGTGAAATGCCAATTTTCCTCTATTAATTGTGAATTTTAAGTTTGAGAGAAAAAATACTTTTTGGTTGAAAGCAGACTGTTTTCCCCAGAATGAATGGTATATTTTTGTTTACAAATCATGGTCCTATTTTCACAGAGTAGATAGGGAAACATACAAAATTACAAAGTTTAAATGTAAAATAAGTAAAACAAGACAAAACAAAACCCTCCATTTTTTTAGGGTAGTAAATATCTGTTCTGATCCCTTTCACACCCTTAACCAGCCCTAAATTTACTATATTTAAACAAAAAAAGAGAGACAACTCTTAGAGACTGAGGAAGACAATTATATAAAGAGAAGGAAAACCATAGCCGTGTTTTGGATTCATGCATCAAGAACTGTGAAATATTCAATTAGCCACAAGTCTACCTATGCATCATTTACATCAAATTTCCCAGTTATTATGGAAAGTATAAACTTTTGAGGCTAGCCACCATCCAACAAAATCTTATTTTTCAGCTTCAGAAATGGACACAGGGAATTGCCTTTAATGCTAAAGGTCTGATTCTATTACCCTTATTCACATCAAGTCATAACCTTCCTTTGTAAGTAGTTTCTTTGAATCCAGTAGGGCTATTTACACAGAAAGCTACAGATGAGTGGCAGGGTGATACTTCTTGGTTTGCATGTAACTGAGATTTGTTGTAGAATTCACCACGTGAACTAGATTATACAAGCCTTAAACGTGTTGATGAACACTGTGTTGGGGTGTACCAACCCCACTATGGACCGGAAGGGATTAATGAAAACCTGTGGGCTCCATCAACCATATCCTGCTACACTTGTGGTAGATGTCAAGCCTGGAGGGAGGAGTTAAAAGAGCTGCACCTGGTTCAATTAGAGCCTGAGCAGGAAGGAGAGCAGATTGCTAGCTCTCACTTGAGAGAAGCCGGGATGGTACTGGAAGCTGAGTCGGACTGCTGGCATACAGAGCATCCCTGATGGAAGAAGACCTGTAATAAGGAATCCAATGCAATTTGGAAGGAAGGTTGCAGGAAGTGAGTCCACCCCGGATTCTGTGTGCTGTTGGAAAGGCCTGCAGTGAGGAGGAAGACTTCTGCTAAGTCAGGGACTGCCCTGCTGTAGGACTAAAGAAAATTCTCTTGCAGCAGAGCAAGATGGCTGGCAGAAAATGCTCAGAAGCTCTGCAGTGAGCTTGTGGATTAGGTTTAGAGAGTGAAGAAGAAGAGGTCATGGCAAAGTCCCAAGACAGGTCATGTTAGGAATTAGTCCAGGGAGGCAGTAAGAGGTCTGTATAGTTAGACCTTGACTGCTTATGAGAGAGTTCCTGAACTGGAAACCAGAGGAATGGCCTGGGTTTCCCTTACTGACTCCCGGGGAGGGTGAAACAGAAACACCTTAACTGGGGTAAGGACTATCAAAACCCCTGACACCAAGGCTTAGTGCTAGTGTTTCCAAAGTCAGACCGAAGGCTCAAGATGACATTGATGATCTACTATTTGTTGAACTATTGGTTCACCCCAGAAGGGGTGGAACTGTATGTGAGCTTGCTGGAGGGGCAGATCACAAGAAGCAGGCCACTACAGGGCTGGAGCAACTGTCAGCAGGTGACACTAGAGGAGAGTTAGCCATGAGGGAGCATGCTAATTGTTGAGTCACATGCATACAAGCACTTGCATGACTAGTGCCAGGGATGTCATGCATAAGATCTATTATTGTCTATATCTTCCTATTTATTTCAGTTAAACTACTCACTTAAGTAAGAGCTCATCAACATGAGTAAGGCTTGTATAGTCTGGTCCTGTATCCTTAGAACTGACTCATATTGTCAGATCACTGCACTTTTGGTTTTTAGAAACTATGCTTCCATGGATTTTGTAATTTATATTCTGCTAAGATATGATTCAGAGAAAGGAAGAATAAATATATATATATATATATATATATATATATATATATATATATATATATATATATATATATATATCTTGTTTTGGGAGTGTAACTCGATTGACTGACAGACTTACCCCTATAATTTCAGGATTGGGTTTTGGACTTAATGAGTAAACTTTTCAAACTGGAGCTCCAATGTCTCTCCACAAAAATGCACCCAGACCTGGACTCATACAATTTAGACCAATGTGTGTGACAATCAGAGAAATGTGCACCTGTTTTTTGCACTGATATCAAATGTAAAACATGCAATCGCAGTAACTGCAAGCACAGTCACAGTTCACTTTTACATATGTTTTCTATCATACAATTTTGGGCATCAGGCCCTTTGAAAATGTGGCTTTAAACACAATGAGTGAAATCTATAAGCCAGCTGTAACTTCTTTGGCCTCATCTGGGATAAATTTGGCCTTATGCACCAAAAGGAGGAAATATGTACATGAAAGAGAGAAATATCCTAACATAATTCACATTTTCACTCCCTAGAATGCCTGGAATATCTCCCTTAGATTACATCATTTTCTACTCCAGCCTCATTGGCCCTAGATAAGAGCAGTCCAGACCACTTTGGGAAAGTGCAAGTCCCTCTGATGTGAGCCATGTTCATTTTGGGGGAGCACATAACTAGTGAAGCCAAACTCAGCAGCATGCATTTTTCTATTCACAGGATATTCAGATGTCTAGATCCTGCCCAGAGCCCAAGTGTGATCCGCAGATTGGAGAAAGATAAGCACCCTGTGACGGGTTCCCCACCCTTCAGGGTGCTGCCTGGAACTCAGGTGCCACTGAGCCCACTTGACCCACTAGCCTGGGCTCCCTTTTCACCTTGTAATGCTGTGACAAGCTGCAGCCACGTTCCTGATCTCTCACTTCCACCAGCACATGTACAGTTAGCGACATACCCAGCTGCAGCTACACACACACACACATGCTGAGCAACTTTGCATGGGAAGGCTCAGCTAAGGCATCTCCCAGTTCCTAAGGCACACACCCTCCTCTGGAGTGTAAACCCAAATGTTACCATTTTACGCTGCAAAGGGAACTGCACAGCCTAAGCTCATGAAAGTCACCCCCTCCCTCAATGTGGAGGAAGATACGCAACAGCTTTTTGCCCCCCAGGTAGGATTTCCACACATTGATTTTTAGACAAAACAAAACCAAGTTTATTAACGACAAAATATAGATTTGTAAGTGATTATGAGGGATAGCAAACAGATCAAAGCAGATTATCTAGCAAATAAAGAAAAACTCAAACTAAGCTTAAAGTACTAGAGAAATTGAATGTGAGTAGCAAATTCTCACCCTAATTGTTGATTTAGGCAGTTTGCAGAGAGTTTTGAGGGCAAGCTGCACTTGCTTGCAGTTTAAAACTCCAGGTATTCCTTTCACAGACTGGAAATCCCTCTAGCTTGTGTTCAACCCTTCTCCCCCAGTTCAGTCCTTGTTTCTCAGATGTTTCCAAGCAAAATGGCTTTGCATATGGTGGGAATCCTTTGTCTCCAGGCTTAGCTGGGTCCAATGCCTTTCAGTGGAAAAACACTGTTATTTCTGGAAGTCCGGTATCAGGCGACTTGGTCACATGTCCTTGTGGCCACCACAGCCATGACGCAGAGGCTGTTTGTAGCATCCTCCTCAGGAAGGCTCCCCAGTGGGAGATTAGCATCTTCTAAGAGCTATTTTTCTCCCTAATGGCCCTTCCCAGTCAGCCATCTAGACTGACTGCATTCTGTTTAGTTGGAGTTCCCCAGGTGTAAAAACATTTGTAATAGATTCATAGACAATATTTCTAACTTCAGATATCAAAATGATACTTGCATAAAAATAGAATAATCATATTCAGTAAATCATAATCTTTTTAATGATATCTCATATGCCTTATGTTGCACAAAATACATCAGTTATTCCATAATTGTATCATAATATTATTGTGAAGAATATAGGGTGTAAAGCCACACACCCCTCTACTTACCTTAACTAGAGGACCCTATCTGGTAGGTGTGCTCAGAGGTTACCTGCCAGATTGGGTCCTTTTAAAAGGCTGTCATGTGGTGCTGCCCACCTTGTAACTTTTAGCTCAGTGGTTAGAGCATTCACCTGGTCTGCGGGAGACTCAGATTCTATCCCCTGTGCCTGAAAGTGTGAGAGGATCTCCCACACATTCTGTAATGACTGAGATATGGATATTTGGATGTGGGGGGATCTCAATCTCACCTTTGGAAGCTGTTCCACTTTGTTTAAATAATTAATCCTTGCCTAGTGTGCTGCCTTTTGTGGATCCCATTCTAAAATATCTCCCTATAATTGAATCGGGAGCCCAGGTGCCTAACTTAGGCTTTGTGGATAGAAGTGTTCTTGCTATGTGTTTTTTTTTAGGCACCTAACATTTTGGCATTGTTATGCTCAGAATTATAAATCAAAGTCCTTTTGTGGATCTGACTTTAAGAACTCGGAGAGCTGTGGGCACACCTCAGCTCTGAGAGCACCAGCTGGGGAAAATGTACTTCATGATTAGCTTTATGATTTTTTCTCAGTGCAACAAGACTCATCACACCTAGATTTTTTGTTGGCACATTTGCCAAGGATGAAACAGTTAGTCATTCTGAATCAGGTTGTAATCAGCTGTCCAGGCCACACAAATCAGAATAGGTTAAATTAGGCCAATTACTTGGTAAGCTGCATCTGGGAGGAGCTTTAGAGGCTTGAAGGACAAGTACTATGTGAAGACAGAGCCCAGCTGGGAAGGAGCACATTGGGCCTGTATAAAGGGAGGAATTGAGAACAGAAAAGGACTGCAGAGGAAGTAGTCTGCAGTCACTCCCTGGGAGAAGGGAGGGGTGTTTGGGGCTACAGAGTGCATCAAGAAGTCAAAGAGGGAAGTAACCTATAGTTACTCCCTGGGACAAGGGAGTGTGGGGTGGTGAATCCAGGGGGAGGTAGAGGAACGAGTAGGGAACTAGGAAGGAGTACAGGGAAATAGCAACAGGATCTGGGAGCAAGTAAATTATAACTGCTAGTTATACGGTCCCTGAAATGGACCCCAGAATAGTGGATGGGCCTGCTGGGGAAAGTGGTACAGGACCTGGCCTTGGATTGGAAGATTGTCTGGAATGGCATATATACAGCTGATCCAGTGGGACGTTGATACCCGAGAAGGACAGGACTTACAGTGACTTTGGAAAAGGCCTGAGACATGAAGAGAGAGCACTGAGATCCCTGGAGAATGAGGGAAGACATGGTGTGAGCAACTGTTAGAAGGAGGGCATCGGATCTTAATGGAATTAATCCCCAGACATGGCCCCGAGGAGGGGCCCTAACAGTGTGTAAAACCTATGACACAAATTAAAAAAAATAACAGCTTATATGCCTGACATAAACTAGAAATGTTTTCTTTTTTTGCTGATATTTAGGTCTGCAAAGCATAGGGTCTGTGAATGACTATCAAGCATTAGTGCCCTGATATAATGTAATTTTTAACCATTATGCTCTTTCATTTATTGGGAAAGAGAAAATAATAGTCTCCTAATGTGCTATTGCTTTACAGGCATCTGTTACAATTTACTTAAGGGTATTGATGCAAAGTTACAGAAAGCTTTCCATCTCAGAAAGACCTGCCTGGCCACCACAGGGCATCAAATCTTATTTTGGAATTATCCCTCCCTACCCTTCAGTTCTTCTTCTTTGTATTACTGAAGTGCCTAGGAGCCCTAATCATGAACCAAGATCCTATTGTGCTGGGTCCTGTATAAACACAGAACAAAACATCAGTCCTGGAGAGCTTTCAAATGAAGTAAAAGATAAGAGACAACAGGTGCATATACATAAAACAACGAGGGAGTACAGAGAAACAGTGATACAAAAGCCATGTCAGACTGTTTGTTCTGCTTCTGAGTAGGCACAGTCCTTGCCTCCTCTCTGTTCCATAAAGCACTGAGCCCACTGTGGGTACTTAATCATTCGCTATTATTTTTTCTTTTGTTCTTCTTCCCTCCTATTGTTTACCTCCTTGTTGTGTTTAGACTTTAGCTGGATTGAAAGAAATATCTTTGGAAGTGGAACTATCTCTTCTATTATGGTTGTAAGTGCCTGATGGGACCCAACTGGGAACAAAGACTTTAGATGCTACCAGAATACAAATGGGGATGGGGCGCATTCCTCTAGCACTCTTTCCCCAAAAAATTTTGACCCAATTCAGATGTGGTATGTAACAGTATACATCTTATTTTTAAGAACATGTGCTTCCATAGACAGTCTCTAAATAAAGACTATGTAAGTTGCCACTTTCCCCCATCTATATCTCAAAGAGGATACTGCTGCTGAACTATTAAATTCTGTAGCTTTCACAAAAATAAGGAAAGAAGTTTTTAGAGTAGAATAAATCTAGATTAGCGCTTTCAGTACTCCTTTTTAGGCTTCTAAATTTATAATAGGCATTAAGCAAGGACTTTCATCTGCATACAAATCATTTTAATAAATACATTAAAAAAACTCATTGGTTTGTGTACTCCTGGACCTCCTTTTTATTTTAGTTTTGTACCATGTATACAGACAAATCCATTTGTCATGTAGAAGAGTATTGGGGGTATTATTAAATACTATTTTGGCTCTTATCTGCTGTAAAATTCATTAAGCCTCATACGCAATTATGTGAAGACGATGCAGAGATTAACTGAGTACCTCTAGTGTTCTATGAAAAACCAAATGGACTCCTAAACTGAGTTCAAAGTAAAGGTGCCCAAAGAAACAGCTAAGTATTAATTAATAGTGCTGAAATATTATAGTAGTGTTAAATAGGAAATGACTATTGTAAGTACATGCTGAGACAGGCCTTATAACTTGCAAGATTTACTACTGAAAGCAAGGATTGAGTTGTGAATGGCTTCTCCCTCCAAATCTGGCTGTTGGAAGAGTTGGATAGATCTTTCAACAGAAGAGGGGAGAAGGCCAGTAGTTGGATTCCATTCACATGCAGGGCCTATTGTGCTACATGATGTGAGATAATTATCCCCCAAGGAAAGGTAGGTAATATTTCTGCCACTGTCCAGTGTTGGGATTTTTATCTGGGAAAGTCAGATTCAGTTATCTCTGGAGGCTGTATAGAAAAGGAGTTGCCCTATCAGATCAGTAAGCCATTGAGTGCAATATTTTGTCTCTGACAGTGGCCAGTATCCGATGTTTCTGAGTAAGACGAGAGAATCCTTGTAATAAGGCAATTATGGAATAACCAATATCTAAGGATAGTACCTTCCTAACCATGTACCAGTTTATGTGCTGAAGCATGTAAATATTTATATAAAATATTTATATTATCCAGAATGAGTCTAGGTATTTTGATTTTGTATATATAATATATATAATATTATAGTTTTGGAATCCTACAATTTTGGAACTTTTGGTCTCAAAGAAACCTTGTAGCGATGAGTTCCACAGTTCCCTATGTATTGTGTAAGAAGTATTTACTATTATCCATGTCCACTTTTTTCCTTTCAGTTCCATTGTACAATTCCAATTATGAAAGCTAGTCAATAGGAATCACTTGGTTTTATTTCCTTGCACCATTTATTATTTCATCAGCATTTTTCAGTAGTTGCCCATGTAAGTGGGACTCTTAAGTTTTCTCTTCCCCACTTACACCAATGCCTTTTTTTGTGACTTTCCAGGGCAGAAAGTAAATTTAAAAGGCATACTAAAGGATATGCAACTCATCATTTTTAATAGTCCTTTAACTATCTATCCAGGGGCAATTAGATACTTTAAAATATTTATTTGACCTTGTGGTATTGAGATAAGTAAATGAAAGCTAAACTTTATATCAGTTGATATTCAGGATTAACTTTGTATTTAGTTTTTCCTGTTATTGAATAAGCAATAATCTAACACAAGAAGGCTGGACAGAACTGACTGAATTTTAATGAACAAGAATTAATATTTTAACCAGGATCTTTTTTTTTAAGCAGATTTATTTTGGTCATGTTGAGACATTGGAGCTGCCTTTGGCTCTCACCTACATTAGTTTTACATTTGTATTATTCCATTGACTTAAGTGGAGTTACTTCACCTGTGAGAATCAGGATTGAGATAAGAGTCAGGTTGACTTAATTTCAGGAGTGTTCTCCAACAATTATTAAGTAACTATGTTTGAAGATGGCCTGCATATGTTAAAATGTATCTTCGTATAGGGCTAGATTATCAGTTTGTGATTGAGCCTGCAGTGTTGTGAGGATTTTAGAACCAAACTGGAGGCAGATTGTGATCAAGGAGTGATAATCTCCTTCTCATTCTCTCCAGTATAGATGTTTGAAAAATATATTTCATTTCATGTGAAAGGTTTGAAGAAAGAGAAATGGCTTCCATCAAATTTTAGATGAGTTTTTTTCAGGTTTTCATAGTAAAACAAAATATTGATTTTTTTTTTAAATGCATTTGACAACTTGAAAAATGTTGATGGAAAATTTTCACTTAATCAAAGATGTTTTCATCAAAAAATGACAGTGAAATATTTTTAGCCATCTCTGCTTTCTGCTTCTCTAAAGAGGGAGTAAACTGTGACAGATCTATTATCTGCCCTAGGATAAAATGCTTGACATAGAATAGAATGAGTCTGAGCTCCTAACCTCCTTCCACGCTATCCTGCCCACCTGCAAGATGAGACATGGCTGTTATGCAGGCACTGCTTCCTCTGCACTCAGGAAGAGAGCAACTTAAGCCACCCCCTCTAATTCCTTGTGCTGACATGAACAGGACATAATCATGCCTATAGCTGTTACTTAACCTGAAAGAAACTAGAAAAATAGACATTCAGAAACCTAAACTTAAGGACTGTTTGAAGCTGAAATGACTTATTACACATTTTTTCAAGTAATTCATAAAATGTAACCACTGGAAGCCATGGACTGCATTTTTCTTCATTAGAACTGTAGGATCAGCCTCACAGCTTGCAATATCAGCACAGTCCACTAGTAATAACCATAATATGTATTTCAAGAGCGACAAGGCAAGGGCTATAGAACTTAGATTTCTTCGAACCCACTTTCAAATGTTCTCTCTATATTCCTCCTCCTTCTGCATACACAAGGCTCATGAATATCAGTGGGACTTTGGCCAGTGACTGAGAATGTGACCTTAATGCTACCCCTGTCTTTGAGTAGAACTCTGATTCACACCATATACGTACCTTAAGCTTGTTTTGGAAAATATGTCCATTGTGGGTGAAAAAGAAACCTAGGAAAATAGCTACTTCAAGTTATCCTCAATGGAAATGGACATATCACTTCATATTTACATTTTGCTACATATGACACTGCATAGCGTATATTTACATCTTGAGATGGAGAGGCTCTATTAATCAAAGATATGCACAAAGATAATTTACAGTGTATACAAATGCACTTACCAGCCTTAATAAAATTTCTCTTTGTTAATACTGCACTGTGATAATCCTAGGACGACTACTTGTATCAGAATATAAATTATAACCATGTAGACAGTGAATCCAAACCTGGGATGTTGGAACACGGACTTTGCTGACAACTGTCATATTGTCTGGTCATAGACCACTAGTTGATTGGATCCAACTCCAGTGTCTGTGCACTCTTTAGCTAGTTTCATCTACTATCTAGATTACACACAGTTCTCAAAACATATACAGCGTGAAGAAGTATCTGAAGTCTTTCTAACATGAGTCCGTTCTTAAGTAGATCTGACAGATCTTCTGTGATCGGTGAGTTTGCAAATTATCAGATGTACTAAACGATAAAAAAATCAGCATTCTAGTGATCTTAAAGTTCAGTTTACTCTGAAAAAACTACTGTAAATTTGTCACCTTCTTACTCAGCAGATCTGTTCCTTCAGCCAAATCCAAACTACTTTAGTTCCATTAATGTCAATGAAACTATGCCAGTTTACACCAGCTGTGGCCTGGTCCCCTAGTCTGTATTTACAGGATGTGAACCTGTGGGAGAGTGAACCAAATACTTTTCTGGCTTGCACACAATCAACAGAACTCCTAACAAAGTTCTATGTAAGAGCTACCCAGTTATATTTTACAGCATAAAAATACAGGAGTAGATAAAAACATCAATACTCTTGCTGGAAATTGCAATGTAAGTGCTTTATTTCTGAGAATTCTGAACAATAACACAGGAGAACCCCCAAACCAAGAGAAAACAGGTTGAAGACACAGGAAGACACCACTCACCCCACCTTACTTTAAACTGATTTAATCCAGACGGACTGTATGCTGACTTTTTCTGACCCAGACCACATGACTTCTCTGAGCCCCAAGCCTGTAAGCAGGAAAAATAAATCTCTTTCACATAGTAATAGCTTATCATTTTAACTAGTTTCCAGTACACCACACACCTATGCAACTCCACTGTCTTCAGACTATCCTTTGTGTCCAGTTATACCTGTGCAACTTTAGCAAAGGCTTGGACAGGTGTAACTGAGGACGGCATTTCACCAACAGAATCATTTCTGGCAGTGATGCACAAGGCAGAAAGAACTCTGCTTGACTTTCAATTCTAAGGCAGCATTTGCAGGGCTATCAAATAGGGTAAGATGGGGAAATCCTTTCATTTGTAACCTGAGCGAATACGATATGGAGTCACTGAATCATGGGGCCTGCTGATGCCATTTTTACAAAGTTACTTTTCAGAACAAAGGGATGCTTCACAAAATGAGACTTTTCCCTCGCCCCCCCAAAAAACATAAGCAAGGTACATCATTTCAGCTGACATACTGCATTCTAGCACTTAATTTCATTTTTTGTAACTCATACAGGGTAACTACAATGAATCTTGATGGTAAACTTTAACATTAATAGTCTTGGCAGACCGAAAGAAAGGCTTAGTGCAAATATTGAATGGGTTTGGAAAAAGACCAAACAGTGGCCTGCCACTAAATTCAATCATGTCAGATACATAAACTTCAACAGCATGTTGTGACGTCAACTTTATGAGCTAGTAGAAAAACACTGGTTTTGAAATGGGCAAGTTGCATCCCTTTATCCTAGCTGCAAAGTTTATAGAATACTGACATAATGGGGATAATACAGCTATAAGAGGATCTGTGTTGAACAGTTCTGGAATATAGGAAGATTTAGAGTGCAAGTTTGCTTTATTCTTTCTTGAGAAATAAGCATGTTTGTTGCAGTGTTCTCAATTGAGTGCCTTGTAATGAAGTATATGGCGTAATCTGATATAGTGGGAAAGCTGTTTCCTGCATACTCTTCCATATGTGAAGTGCTTTCTCCTTGTCACTCCTGCTCCTAACATAATGACTGTTTATCAGTGCCTCATCTATTGATATTCTTTAAACACAGATATCAAGATCTTGGCAAAGACCTTGTGAGATGTTCTCAGCCATGAAGGTTCAATGAAATGGAAAGAAAAACCTGATTTGCTTCCCAGCACAACGAAGGCGCAGATATTAAATAAAAGTCCCAGCAGATATTAAATAAAAGTCCCAGTTACTTCCAAATTTAAAGTGACCCTCTGGAGAAAAAAGTTACTTTGTCAAAATTACAACTTAATGGTGCATATGCACTCTGCCGCTATCTTTCTGTGCTGTTTGTTGAGTTTATTAATCAAAATAAGTTTGATTGGTTGTATTCCATACTGCAGCTTCCACTTCATTAGTTTAAGCCTACTTTAGTCTTTCAGCTTCAGACAGCATGAGCAACAATTATGAGCTCTGAGCATTCTGTAATCCTCCTATTGACAGTAGTGATACTCTGAGATAGCCCCCACCTTTTTGTTTAGACCAGATATTGTGTTCAGTCCTAGTGATTGTCCCACTGCTGGCCCTCAGTGAGATAATGAGAATTGTGCTTCTGAGAGTACTTAGTCTGTCACTATCCTGGGAGTCCCACTGCACCTGCTGCTTCTGGAGAGTGGTGAGTTAAGAGTGATCCCTTATTTGGCAAATGGATGATTCTAAATCAGTTATGGGATAGAGTGTGTCTGACTATGAGCCTTAGATTGTACTTTGTACAAGGAGACTTCTCCAACACCTTGGGCATCTGTGGGGATGGGAAGACATAATATTTGTGCTTCTGTTTGTGCATCTATGGCATTAAAGTATATAAATGTTTGTGAAATCACTTAACAGGTTTTTTTTCCCCAATCTCCAGTAATACTGGGGCCTACAGAAGGTATCCATTACTATCACAATGGCCATAACTAAGATGGATAGATTTGACAAAGTTGTTTTGAACCTCTATGTAGTGATAGAGGAAACCAAAGTGAATATGGTGCTTCCTTTGAGATGACAGAACAAGGAGTAATGGTCTCAAGATGCAGTGAGGAGGTTTAGGTTGGATATTAGGAAACACTTTTTCACTAGGAGGGTGGTGAAGCACTGGAATGGGTTACCTAGGGAGGTGGTGGAATCACCTTCCTTAGATGTTTTAAAGGTCAGGCTTGACAAAGCCCTGACTGGGATGATTTAGTTGGGGATTGGTCGTGCTTTGAGCAGGGGGTTGGACTAGATGATCTCTTGAGGTCCCATCCAACCCTGATATTCTATGATTCTATAACTGTAAAACTAAGTTTAAAAAAATCCATTTTTTAATATATTTCCCTGGTGGATGGCTTAAGGTGACTTTTACATGTATATGGCTGGTGGGTTTGCTTACTGTATAGAAAGTGGCACTGTTTTTATACAGTCTGAAATGTTGCCAGATAACAAAAAGTTAAATAGGGACTTGAAAATAATTTAGATACTGAACCATTGGGGGCACTGTAATGGTAACATCTAATCAAGTAAATTCACTCTTCGTGACTCCAAAAACTGAGTCAAGTGTTCAGTGCACTGAGAAATTGCATAGAAAATGAGTGCTTGAAGATAATCAATGACTTTACTGTAAAATGTAAGGAACACTCTTACATGGGACGTGAGATGAAAGCAGGGCAAGAAGCAAACCATTAATCTTCAAACTGTGTTTTAGAGTTCAGGCACAACCCTGAGGGCAGGGTGTTCTAAACAGTATTACCCCAAATGGAGATACAAGAAGCATCATCGTGCCTTCTAGAACTCCTAAAATACTGAGCTGCTATCAGCATTGAAAGGGGAGGGGGGGCTGTGTCCCCAGCTGGCCAGTAGTACTGCTTGATCTAGGGATGGGGAGTAGGCTTCACCCAACCTCATTCTTACCCCTTTTCAACCTTTTTAGGAAACAAAATACCACCTTGTTCTTGGAGAACCACAAAGGCTAGGCCCTACGTAAGGGAAAGGCTCCTTTGGTCCTAACCATTCCACCACTTTGATAATCTAGACTAGGTGCAGATAATCACCACTGTTTTATGTAGATTTTCTCTAAGTCATTCACATGACAAGGTGCTAAACTACTGGTAGGATCCTGCCAACTCTAGTGTTCTTACGACTGATATCACTGTTCACAATGGTAGGAATTTCAGAGTGAAGTCCAGTGTAGACAAACAGCCCAGTTCACAGCATGACTACGAACATAGCTACCTGTAGCACAGAGAGGTTATCGTATGCCTCAGAGCAAATGGCTTGAGGCAGGAGAGGCTCCTTTCCTTGAGTAAAACTCTTCCAACATTAGTTATGAAAACCACTTCATCAAAATGGTAGTTCATGACTTGTGCACTGCCTGCTAACTACCTGCAGAATTCTAGATGACCCCAGCATTAAGAACTACCTGACGCTCACCAAACTGGGTGTCCTTGGCTCAAAATATAAACAGGTGAGAAGTTCTCAGTCCCTTTAGGCTATTGCTCCAAAGTAAAAGCAACCTTAGCATAATACCAGGTTAACTGAGGTTTTTTAAGCAAATCCATTGTGTCTTGATTTGTTCAGGAGATACTTCTATAATTGTTCTGTTCCAGAGGATGAACAGGTGCTCTATCAAGCTATAAGGAAGTGGTGTTTGCTTCAAAAGAAACTACTTTGGAGCCAAATTAAATATGATAAAAACTCAATTTACCTTGCCTGGTTTATCAGCAACTCAATGATAAGGGCAGCAATATCTGGAGAGAGAGAGAAGATGAGAATTCAAGGAGTACTGTACTCTATATGCTATAGTGCTGCAGCAGTGGCTTTATGCAGTGAAGCTGCGAAATGAAACCGAGAAATAGAAGTCATCAGTTCAGATAATGCTAATAATGAAGTGCTATAGGCCATATAAACAAAGTTTTATTAAACATAAATTGAACTAAGGAATCTATAGATCAATTCATGATTGGGTTATTAAAGCCAATTCTGTACCTCTGCAGAGTGGGGGTGGGGGAGGAGAGAGCAAAGGGAAGAAAAAGAGAATGACTTGAAAAATTTAGTTTGAAAGTTTTGGGATTTTTTTTTTTCTGATACATGATGCTGTTTAAGGTATGCTGGTCGTTCCATCACTTTTTTCCATTTTCAGAGGATGAGTATACCACTAATATTTTAGAGCAGAGCTATTTGATAACAGGCTTGAGTTATTTAATTATGGAAATATAAAACAAATTTAAAAGCTCAAAAATGGAAGAGTGGAGCTGTTAATAAGTAAACTTTCCTACCTGAGAATATTTACTGTTATAGGATTCAATTTAAAAAACACTTAAGCATATGCTTGGAGTTAGCTTTAAGTCCCATTGATTTATTTTTTAAGTCAAGTTAAGCACTTTAAAATTAAGCATGTGCTTAACTGTTGACCTGTGGGGACGTTTTCCTCAGTCGAGGCTGTAATTGTCTATAGCTTCTTTCATTACAAACATATGCACAAGCCAGACAGAACTCATTTGACTTTTCCCAGTAGAGGTTGCTGGGCTAGTAGCTAGGAAATAATAAGGAAGTGGTATCTTCCTAGTTGTAACCTGAGAAAATCTGATGAATCTGATGAATCATTGAACCACCAATGAGATTTTAACATAATCACTTTTCAGCATCGAGCCACACTTCACACAAATAAGCCTTTTGAAGAAATAAACCTAATTTTAGCTGATGTAAAGTTTTATGGTCAGACCCACATCTATATTCACAAAGACAGAGGAATGATTCCAAAAATCAGTTCAGCAGAATGAGTAACGAAATCTCGATGATTTCACTTCCAGGTCACTGATTCAAAGCCAGCAGAGTTCGGTATTGACAACGTTATCTTGAATCTT
The DNA here is from genome assembly GCF_007399415.2 of Gopherus evgoodei. Taxonomy (NCBI): domain Eukaryota; kingdom Metazoa; phylum Chordata; order Testudines; family Testudinidae; genus Gopherus; species Gopherus evgoodei. Next base: position 25,382,559 of record NC_044329.1, on the reverse strand, counting down.
TGATCTCTGTAAAATGAGTCAGTGGTCTTGGTTTAGTTCCTGGTAGGCAAATGGCCATCACAGAGGCCCTCGTCACCTGTGGGAATCATTGCCAGCCTTGCAGACAGTTTCACATGCAGGCCAAGACAGGAAGAGGAATGGAGGCTAAAAATGTTCTCTCAGGCCAAACGGTTGTCTTACCAGGATACAGTTCAGGTTCAGTGGCATGCTGTATCTGTTCTTTGCATAAATAGAGCATTTTGGGCTGCTTCCACAAGCAGTACATTTATTTTGAAAAGTGGAATAGATGCGTCAAGTAGGAGCAAGGGAGACCATAACAGGCAGCTAAAATAGACCTAAATACTGTCCTAAGGGACTATGCTCAACAACTCCATCCCTCAAGCACAGTAGAACTTTAGACCACAAGGGAAATGCTTGTCTGTGCAAGAGACAGCACTTCACAGAAGCCAGTCCAGAATTGTGGGGCAAACTCCCACAGGACCTAAGGACCGTCACAAACCTTCCCCCCTTCCACTCCAAGTACAAGTGCACTTCTTCACCCTAATATATACTGCTCTGTGTCTACACATTTAACACCAACAAGCACTTCACAGTACACACTGTTCTTCCCTTGAGACAGGATGAGAGAGAGAATGAATCACACATGAAGGAGGTGATTCACATCAGGTTAATGCTCAGACATCTAGTGATGAGGGTGATACAGGAACCTACAGCCCTACAGCAAACACAGACTAGTTACACAGGGATGTGGAAAGTGGCTAAATGGTCACAAAGATCCTTCCCCCTCCAGAAACCCTCATGCAGTGGCTAGGGACACCCACAAGGTCTTATGCTCCCCTGAGCAAAGAGAGTTCTGAAGGTTTGTCTACGTGAACAATTACAGCATGGCAATCTGGGGTGTGAATCTACCTTATAGTAGCTTGCTATAGTCTAACTGTTTACATGCACTCTGCTGGTGTGCATTGTTTGCTAATGTACTTTCTTCTTTTCCTGTTTCAAAGAAGACTCCAATAAACTGTTAACCTGCATCAGCAGGGTCCACATGGACAGTTAGACCATCTTAGCATTTTTAACTCCCTTTCAGTACTTCTGGGAACCTCTTAATTACGCACCACACAGAGTCCTCTTTAATGGTTTGTGACATTTATTTTACAGTGCATGCAGCTTTCTTCTGGTTGCTCACACACATATGATGTGGAACAACATTAGAAAATGTATTTTAAAAGTCACATGGGAATATGCCTTTAATTAAACATGTAAGAATTGTGATTTTTTCACTTGACATTACCTGCTATATGCCACTCCACTTGTCAGCCTACCAGATAGAGTGTTGTTTACCAGCCAGTCTGCATCCTTTTCTTAGTTGTGGTAGTACTATGAACATGTCCTTAACATTGGGAACATAGGCTTTTTGCACACTCATCCAGTGAAGTGAGCTGTAGCCCACGAAAGCATATGCTCAATAAATTTGTTAGTCTCTAAGGTGCCACAAGTACTCCTGTTCTTTTCACGGATACAGACTAACATGGCTGCTACTCTGAAACTCCATTTGTGGACTTCTTGTTATTTCTAGCCACAAAAGGAGGGTGTGATGCATGACCACAAAGGGTTAAGCATCTTGCAGGATAAATGACTCAAATTCAAACCCTTAAAACATATTATAATATATATATATTTTGTGTTTTTGTGTAATATCTCCCTATATGTTTATAGGAGGTAGAGGTCAACAATGTAATCACCCTGTCTATGCTGTATTCTGTAATTGCAGAGATCAAAGGGCATCTTAACATTTAAATGACCTGTAACATGGGATGTTGCTGTATTCATCTCTCTTTGAACTGTATAGCAAATCATCTGCAAATGGTGGAAAAACAGGCAATTGCCTTGTGTTAATCTGTGCGAATAATTACCGGCTATGTTTAGAAAATGAGTCCACTTCGAGTCCACATGAGTGCTTATTGTTCAGCTAAGGACTCTGACCTGTCAAAGACGTCCTGGAATTGTATAAAAGATCTTTGGGTCCCAATACGTTTTATCTCAGATTTTCTTGAGGTTTCATGCAGGGGAAACCTAAGTCACAAGGACTGAGATCCCAATTCTGACTGAAACCACCCTGAAATATAAACATTGACTATAACCTTTGAACTATTTCTGAAAGAATTCTTTGCATCTACAAAACTCACCATCCTGCTATGAATCTGAATCTCAAGTTTAACTCATGTCTGTATGTATACTTTAACCAATATCTCTCCCTTTTCTTTTTAAATAATGTTCATTAGTTTATAAAAATTGGCTGTAAGCGTGTATTGGAAGGTCTGGAATATTCATTAAACTGGGAGGTAATGGTCCAATTCTTTGTGATTGGTAGAACCTTTTTAATATGATGAAATAAGATTTCAGAATCCTCATCATACTTGACTTGGATGTCTAGGTGGAGGTCTGAGGCTGGGTTACTTTAAGGGAACTATGGTGTTTACTTCTGAGTAACCAGTGATGTAAAATGTAGCTCTTTTGTGCTGGCTTCTTAAATTAAGTATTGGAATATCCACCAGCTTCAGGGATTGCCTTCACATTCTTTTCAGTTCACCCTAATTGACTGACCTCAGCTGGCTCCCCTGGGATTCCAGTCACAGAAGGATTTTGTATAAGCCGGGGAAGTTATTTTAATATATGTTTGTGCTAAGGCCAATTTAAGGATCATCTAGAACAAATGAAACAATGCTTCTGAACCAGTCTACCACATATAGGGAATATAGGGAGATTTTTCCAAGGCAAAGAGGAGTGGGTGTCCAGTGCCCACTGAAAGTCAATGGGAGTCAGGCTCCTAGATGCTACCACACTACACTTAATATTTGTGCTTTTGAAAATTCTCCGCTTAAAACTCTAGCCTGATTTTTGCCACCATAATCTCCAAGACCGGTCCTAAAAGTAGGACCATGGTGCTTATACCGTTTGAATTTTTGCCTGTAATTTTAAAAGCACCCTCTTCTACCTCATTTCTCAGTATTCATTTTTGGAAATATGAACTCCTTTAATTAAAAGGGAAAATATCTGGCAACAGGTGCCAATTAATCTCATGCCATTGCATATGTTTGTCAAAATTTCCATTAGCTTAATCACTATTTGATTATACAAAAATTATTTGTTTCTAGTCAGTTGGCTTTGCATCCTCTTGATACTGGAGACATTTCTATGTATATTTGCAGGACTAATTGCTTGGCACAGGAAACTCATTTCTTTATCAAATTATTGAGTAAGAGCGAGTCTTTTCCTTATGAAAAAGGAGTAAAGGGAAAGAGTAATAAGTCCTCCCTATGATGGAAAGTGTAGTAAATCAGATACATGCTACAAAGATGTTTAAAATGGAAATATAAAAATGCAGGGATCTGAACTATTTTTAAAACAAGAATCACTACAAAAACCACTCCCACCAATGAAGCTCAGTTTTGCTAGGAAGAACTTTGCAACTGCACAAACATTTTCTTATAGTGTAATCCCCTTTTTAGACTATTTAAAGGAAAACAGAAGGGGAGTTGTATTGATCCCAATGTTCAGTTTGCCTAGCACATTCCATCATAAAGGATTCTTGTGATTTTTTTTGTTTGTGTTTTTGTTTGTTTGTTTTGGAGAAGCCTTCTCACTTTCACTGTGTGCAGTAGGACATTGGTATTTGGCAGAGAGGATTCCCTTGAGGCTTGGAATGTGCCTTTGTTAATACCATGAAATTCCATTCCATTTTTGCTAAGATCTAAATGTTAAAAATTACCTTTTTCCCTACTTCTCTTTTATTGCGTTAGGGACATTTTAGGAAAATAATAAGAACACAACGAACATTCCAAAGTTCCAGGCTCATGTGGCCCCCACAGCAGCAATGGAGGACACTATACTGGGAATGCCCAAAATCTGCCAGAGCATCTAGGAATGGAGAGGGGAAAGAGCTGGCTGAGTTCTCCCTGGCCTATGTTCCCCTATAGGGGCACCACATGGGACAGGAATTGGTCAATTCCCCTCTCTCCTCTCACCATTCCTCTGGCTCCGCACCTAGTCTCACTGTCATCTCGTCCTTCTTCCCCTCCTGTGGGACCACATAGGGTTGCAGTTTTCCCAACTCCAAAGAGGAGGAAAAGAGAGTCAGGCCAGGCTTTCTCCAAACACTCTCAGACCTAATGCCTGGTCCCTGTGGTCCACCTCACCTTGGGGGCACCCACATGGGGCAGGAAAGGAATTCCCCCCTGCCAGGGGCAGCTCCAGGCACCAGCAGGCCAAGTGTGTGCTTGGGGCGGCAAGCCATGAGGGTCGCTCTGCCGGTCACCGCGAGGGTGGCAGGCAGGTTACCTTTGGCAGCATGCCCGCGAAGAGTCTGCTGCTCCCTCGGCTTCGGCGAACCTCCCGCAGGCATGCCGCCAAATCCGAGACTGGAGACCTCCCGTAGGCAAGCCGCCAAAGGCAGCCTGCCTGCCATGCTTGGGCGGCAAAATACCTAGAGCCATCCTGCCCCCTGCTCCCGGAGAGGTGGGAAGGGGAGAGACAGAGTTGGTTTGACTCATCAGTCCCTTCTGATCCACTCTAGGACCAAATCCTTGAATCCAGCTGTTCATCCCGCACTCTGGGCCTTCTGCTGTCCCTAGCTAATGCAGTAGTCCCGTAGCTGTGCGGTAGTAGTTTTGTGCTTCAGTGCTGAAGGTTCAATATCCCAACCTGATGATGATGGAAGTGGCATCGGTGTTAGTTGCATATTAAAGAACTTGTTTTCCCTTTTTAAACAAAAGTAGGAAATTGCATACAAAAACTGTTAACGGAACAATAAGGTTGGAAAATCAAACACTGAAAAGTTACGAAGTGCCAGAATTAAGATTTTCCAATCAGCCTTAATTCCATCCCCTTGTGCATATTCATTATGGTAGTCTTTAATTGCATACTCATGTATTACTTTTCCACAGGACAAATTCCCCCTGCTCCCCCGCCCCCCACACACCACTCCATTCAGTGTGAAGGATGGAGGCATATGGGTAGAATTAAGTTTGCACTGAAGAAAAACTTAGTATGGGCCTAACTCAGGGATTGGCAACTTTGGCACACGGCCTATCAGGGAAATCTGCTGACGGTCTGGGATGGTTTGTTTACCTGCAGCATCTGCAAGTTCGGCTGATCACAGCTCCCATTAGCCATGATTCACCATTCCAGGCCAATGAGGGTTGCGAGAAGTGTAAGCCAGCACATCCCTCAGCCCACGCTGCTCCTGCAGCCCCCATTGGCCTGGAATGGCAAACCATAGCCAGTGGAAGCTGTGATCGGCCGAACCTGTGGACACTGCAGGTAAACAAACCATCCCGCCCACCAGCGGATTTCCCTGGCAGACCACGTGCCAAAGGTTGCAGATCCCTGGCTTAACTTATGAGTACCTCGGCTTAGCAGCCTAAATAAATTATTTGACAGTAGTGGAGTTTGTATGTAATTATACAAACCATGAGAAGTTGACTTTTAGAGAATCATCTTTGCTTACTAATATTTTATTGTACTTTAAATGGGATTACATTGTGGACGATTATTTTGTAGTCATATATATGATGTCATGTACACAAAAACTTAATGAGACATACTCTCTGTTCCAAAGCCTACAATCTAGGAGACATTCATGTTATAAATAATGAATATGCATCTATCACAGCCATAGAAATATAAGTGAGCAACCAACTATGACATGGAGACAATTCTTAATGTACTTTCCAAAGAACTTCCTCACATTATCAAGTATTGAAGTACCAATTCCATGATGCACTATAAGATCACAATTACAAAAACAACAAGCAACACAGAAAGGACACAAAACTATATTGCAGTGTAATGGGATAGCACATATACAGTGAAAGCCCCTGTTACAATTTATCATCATACAGATTTGGAAGCACCTTTTTCACCGTTCACAATGTCAAATGCAACATTATCCATGTCTTCATCGCACGCGATTGGCTTGGATTTCTATTCATACTTCATTCTCCTTTGTGCAGCCATAGTGGCCCTTTGGAACCATGGGTCGGCAACTCATATCAGGTTAATAGTTACTACTTATGATGTGGACATACCTTAGTATGGGCAGTCCACTGACTTCAGGGGCTATTCTTGTGAGTCATGTGGTTGAAGGATTTAGCTCCATCTCTCTTTTCAATGAATCCAAAACATTTGTGGTCCTTGTCCTTCTGACATCCTGGCTGAGCCCGTCTTTCCTTCACATTGGGACTCCAAAATCACACTTGCTGCAGTCCTTTCCAGAGTCCTAACTTGGAGCCATGGCCTCTCTGATCTGGAATCCCCAGAGACTTCCTTCCGGTGGTGGTTCTTCAGTCAGCTTTTCTTTTTTTTTTCTTTTAATCAGCCCTTTTCTCTTAAGGTAAGACTCCTTGCACGGGACTAAATTAGGCCTTTCCTTCTCTACGTTCAATTCCTAGAGCCTCCTTTCTCCCCTGAGGGCCAGAGAGCAGCTGCTTTCTCTCTCCTCTCTCTCCTCTAACACCTGCAGGTTGGTTTTCCCCTGCTTCCATCACAACAGCCATCTGATTTAGAGGGGACAGTAGGGTGTCAATCTTACTTAAAAGAGCCTGTTATAATTGTTAAAGCTGCAGCAGGTCAGGCATCAGTTGGAAAGGAAATAATGGTCTTTTCAAGGTCCCTCACCATATTATACAACCATGGACTATGGCTATGAAGAAGGAAATCTGTCCTTCATGTAGCAGGACTTCACAGGAACCCATGTGGAGTAATGTTAACATTGATACAAGATCTGCAGCAGCTATCATTCAAAGGACAAGAACCTTTAATTTTTGAATTTCATGATAAAGAGTTGGAGTGTTGAGAAACAAGAGACTTCAGTAATTCTGTATATGGCATACAGAGGAAGAGAAATGCCCTGCTGTTTCTGATAATCCTCATATTGCAGTGCTCTGAGGCCTGAATGCAGACTACAACAGATGGAAAGTCAGCTGTGTCAAGATAATTCATACATAACTTGCTGCTGTTAGCGTGCCACAGAGATGTGCTCAGTGTGCCTCAAGCAGCTCCCTGGAAACACCATATTCACCACTGTCATATAATTATGATATGTTTTGTACAAAGTAAATTTTTGAGGTGTCATTTTTAAAGTCTTGCTCTGTTGAACATTAATATCCTGTTAGTTTGTATGTTGCTATCATTGTATGGAAAGTTATGAAGTTTGCTGTGTGTGTGTTACTGAAAGATGATGTGAAGTTGGGAACACTAACAACCAGCCTTCCAGATAAAACAGTGGAATATCCAGATGCACATTAAAGGAATCCACACTCCTTAAAACTATGCCAGGAACTGTATAAAATGGAGATTGCTTGATCCAGTTGGAGCCGCGATCGACAGACCTGCGGATGGGGCAGTAAACAAACCATACCGGCCTGCCAGTGGGCTTCCCTACACAAGTGACCACCCCAGTTTGAGAAACACTGCTTTAGGTCAGATTTTTTCCACCCTGCAAGTTACACAGTCAGACATTAAACATGACTTTATAACATCTTCATTCTAGATTTCAAAATTGGTTGCTGAAGTTGAAGGTATGCTTCATCAAGCATAACTACAGTAATAAACTAGAAGTGCAAGGCTTTTCCTTTCACTTGTGTAATCACCAATAACATACATTTATCTCATTATGCAGATTTCATAGTGTATTGTGTGGTATATAATATATATCCATAGAGAGAGAGATCTGACACACTTTACCATAGGTATCCTGAAGAAATTCAGATATCTTATAGTAAAAATGACACTAATATCTTTGTAAACATTTCATAGGCATGGAACAAATAGTTTCCAATTCTTCAGAGTATAATAATAATATTGATTCTTATTTTATTACTTTACGGTAGAGCATATAGACTCTAAGCATGAGCAGGCCTTCATTGTGCTAGGTACTGCACAAACACACAGTTATATATAGCAATACCTTGTTGTGAGGGGTTATAGTCTAATAGGTAGAGAACGGAAATATTACCCACATTAACTGAATGTTTAGGTGACTTGCCAAGGTCATATAGGAAACTGTCCAGACCTTAATACCAAGATCATTATTATTCTTTGAAGAATGCATATATCATTCATGTGGATTGTGGCTTTCAACGATCCATTAATACAAATTGACGTCAGTGGGTACATCCCCATTAAATCATTGCCAGTTTAAGTTAGCAGGATAGTTGTGGGCTTTTTTGTTATGTTTCTTATATTTCATAATGCTGTGGCTGTTTACATCAAAATGTCTGTGTGAGTGACGACGGGTCTTAAAAAAAGAAAAAAACACTACTGCTTCATCAGAAGCCATACACAGAGTCTCAAATCCCCAAATCCTGCAGACCATAGCACACAACATAAACTCTCATAACTGGTGATTTCCTGATGGATTTTGAAGGTTTTTTTTTTGTGTTTGCTTTCGGCCTATGTTGGCAAAATATCTGAATGAGACAGATGTGCTGGACATATGGGGTACAAAATGATGGTTTCCCTAATGAAAGATCTTGAACTTGGATAAGAGAAATCATTTGAATAATGTGGCCAGCATATAATGCAGTAATGGTCTGTTCTTAGATGTTTGGTCACTGCCTGCTGCCGGTGTCTACTTAGAGTCCCTCTCTCAGCCCTCTTTTTAATACTGTGGCACTGTAGATGACATGCCCACAAGCTCCACTGCCAAATGATGAGGCATTTATGCAAATAACATTTTAAGCATTGGGGAATTGGCATATCCAGCCCTCCCATATGTGATTTCTATAAATAATGTCAGAAGAACTTGGCAACAGACCTGGCAAAATCCCAGCAAGTAACAATAAGAAAAGGTAATAAAATATTGCATCTCCTGAAAGGTGATGGGAATCAATCGGTCTGAGGCTATTTATGTACAGGTGTGACTAGCTTCCTTTTCCTGGTTACTATACATGGCCAGTCCACATCCAAGTCCAGTAAAAAGAATATTTTAACATAGGATATCAATCCAAATGTATAAGTATTTATTAATAACTTAAAACCACTATATGAAATGACAAATAAATGAATAGCAATGGATATAAAGGTATTGACAACTTATAATCCATAAATTTAAAATATTGAAAAAATAGCTAAAATTTAGTAATACACAGAGTGGAGCAGTTACCATAGAGGACCCTAATAATTTCTATAAAGTCGCATCTATCCCAGCCTTCTGAGGTCAGACATAGTATGTCCATGTCCCACCGAATCAAATGCCTTAGCCAAATCCACAAATACAGTGGCTAATTCCTGTCCATTTGTTTTGCTCCCTTTATCAAATTGTCTAAAATTGAAATATTCTCTTCACATCCTGGAGCAGAAATAAAACCTTTTTGTCTATTGCAAGTTTTGACTGCAGTCATTAATCTTTTAGCTAAAATTTTTATATACAGTTGTATCCACACAGAACTTACTGTTAATGGCCTCCAAGAGGATAGTTTCTTTAATTCTTCCTCAATTTGCACTTTAAGAATTAAAATAGATCTGTTTTCTTTAAAAATATCTTGGATCTGCCTATTTAAAAACCATATATTAAAAATTTTCATGAGAATTAAGGAGCCCATATTAATAATATCCCATAAATCATTCACAGTTGTTTTATCTGTGCCAGGGGCACTATCTTGCAAATTTATTAGTCTTTGTTTTAATTCACTTTCAATATACTTGTTTATATTCAGACCAACACACATACTTGTAGCAGCATAATGATACCATCAACCAATAGTGGGAGGTTCATGATGTGGGAGCCAGACCCTTCCAGGAGCTTGATCAAGACAATGGGGCTCTCTGCCAGAAAAAAACAACAATGACCACTAATGGCTGTCTCACAACAGTAACCTTTATGATCACAGATTCATCCATTCTGTATCTATGATAATCTGTGACCATAAAGGTACTGTTGTGAGACAGCCATTAGTGGTCATTGTTGTTTATTTTGGCTGAAAGCAACGTAATCTTGGTTCAGGCCCTTGGGAAGAATGTTCATATGCCTGTTCTTAGGAACAGGAAGGAAATAAAAGAAATCCTGTTCTAAGTAATGAGGTACTCAGACAGCACACTGATAGGCCTATATAAGTATGTAGGTAAGTGGAAGGTACATAGATTTATCTACCTACCTATCTACCATAGGACAATTAGAGGGGGAAATGCAAGAAGGGAGGTAGAGGAGTAGGGAGAGTAATAAATTAAATCAACACAAAATAAAAAAATTAAAGGAAACATCCACTAGGAAAGGGTGAAGAAATGAGATTATATTTTTGTAGATACCATACTAATAGTCAGTCTACAAAATAATAGACAGAAAATCAGGAAAATTTGGTTTAGTTAAGGTCAGTTTTTCTTTTAATCCATTCCCATTCACGTGTTATTATCTAAAATTTGGTTGTTTAGTATTATTATTCATTACAAAATACACTAACGATGCTTATCTAAAAATGTCTGTGTACTACCTTCAATTCAAATCACACAAGCAAATCATGTAATAAATATCCAATCGTATCAGATTTGCATGAATGTACATTTGGAGAAGAAACAATACAGGCAGCATTACATAAGTGGTATTATCTGAAGATGATACAGGCACTTTCCAGAGATCTTCTCTGAGGATACAGATTTCCATACTTTGCACATCATTCTGGATTTCATTCCAGTTATTATTTTTCTAATCTTTTTTCATGTAATATATTCTGAGATAAAGAGTTATAAGTGGAAAAAGGGGTTAGGCTGAGATTTCAAAGTTGTATATGCAAAAATATGCATTTATATATTCCACGTTCAATAACCGTCTCTGACCATGAAAATCAGGGCCTTAATGTTTCTAGTATTTTGCTTTTTTTAATCTGCCTTTATGTATCCTCGGGATATATATTTAAAAATGCCTTATCTGAATATGTAATTATGTTCCTTTTGGGCTGCTTTATTGTAATCTGAGAAACCCGTGCCCTGCCAGCGGTTAATTTTATACATCAGCTGTTAAAGTGTGGAGTATACTGCTGGAGATCAGCTAATAAAAGAACATTAGCTGCATATCTGTGTAAATTATATGAGAAACAAAAGCTTTCACAATGATGTTCTCTGTTTTCACTTTCTGACCTTTTCCTTCAGTTAATTTCTCCTGAAGTTGAGGCCCAATGGCTCATGTAAAATTTGTATATATTACATGCCGCTGTATTTGCATATGCAAAGTCTGCCTTTGTATCCTAAAACTATTTGCATAGGCAGTTGCATGAACTGGGTATGTAAACATGTGGATGCAAACATTGGCATGGGTATGCAGGCACTTTTTGTCTGTGAGGACTCTAACTCCAGCTTTTGAAAACCTGTTTTGTTTTGCTATTTATTGCTCTTCTCTATTATATACATCAGTCTCTTCGGGTGTGTGAAAACCCACTGACACATGAAACTTTAGGTCCAGTATTGTCACAGTTGTGAACTGGTTTTTGGTATTACGCACTAAGCAACATCCTAGAAGGCATTCAGGCCTGACAGGATAAATCCATTTGCAACTTTAGCCCTTGCATACATACATACATATGTTTTACAGTAAGGAACAAAGGAGACAGATGCATATGGATGTGGGAAAAGAGTGGTAAAATTATTCCAATAAAAGGCAACAGCACAGAAACAGAAAGCATAAAACAGAAGCAGAAATCAATAAATATTGGACAAGTTATTTTCCTTCTTAAGTAGATGATAGAATACATTAAGAAAATATTTTCTTTTTCTGGCTGCTGGAGTGTAATGTAATCCTACCAGGTTACAGCAAAAACAATAAACTTATTTACAGAGAGGACAGTATAATCCATAAAACAAAAGCTGTCTAATGAGAATCTTTTTTTTTTTTAAGCTTCTTATAAGATCTGTCTGACATAATTTTTCTTTTCAGTTGGGGAAAAAATGTGGCTCAAATCAGAATGCTGTGGTCTCTCTCATCCTACATTTTGGGCCAACTTTTCTGGTGCAGCCATTCTGTGTTCATTGCAGGACTGGGGTTGAACAAAGCTGGCCTTTATATTCCCCTGATAATGGGGCCTTCCCCAGTGTAAGTTTTGAGCACGCAAGTCTATCTCATAAAGGGATTCCCTCAGAGAGCTGGACCCAACAGCTTTATGCTGCCAGAGAAAGAAGCCAGGAGGACATATTGCAGGGATATACATCTAAAGAAATCAGCAAAGATACATGCAGAAAAAATTACAGATGACATTAAAAAGTCAACATTTGATTACTGTTTTTACAGACATTGCCTGTTCTACTCTTATGATAAAATACTACAGCCAAGATTAAGCTGATACTGGTGGGAACAGTGATATATTTAGAAGTCCAGGGTCAACACAATAACTTCACCCTCTATCAAGGGTACTTGTCACTCTAGTATCAAAATAGTTCAAGTCCTTGGGGTCCTCCTGGACTCTCCACTGCTACATATAGTAATTGCTACTAAAGTTCCTTCTTCTATCTGCTGCTAGAGACATGAACTTCAATTCCCTCATGTGACTGTCTGTACCCTTATGTTCATCCTTTTTACAAAACTATGATACATTTTGAACAAAGTATGCCTTGTGAGGTGGAATTTGAAAACTCATAATCTGCTGAACAATACTGTTGCTGAACATACTTTACCAGGACATTGTATGTAAAGTTATGAAATTCTACTGTAGAGGACATACTCCAAGTCTAGAGAAACAGCTTCAAAACAGTTCACAGAAACAAAAGGCTAGCTAGCACCTCAGTCCATTTGATTATGCTGACACCTGGCTATCAAAGTTGTCGTTCTTTATCAGGAAAAATGGTGTGAGTGAGAAATTTACATGTTAGCAAAGTAACAGCTGGAAGTTCCCATCCCACAGACTAGCTGTCACATGAACCCCAGCTGGAGATGATTCTCAAAGAAGAGAAATGCTATAAAAAGAGAGAGCAGAGGCCACAAATCACCTCTTTCCCCTTATCTTTGTTCACCGCATCAGCAATTCTTGAAAGACAAAGGAAGCATCACTGAACTGAGGGAGTGGTCCTGGCTGAAGGAATCCAGCCAGACTGAACTAAGCATATGGTATGAGAAACCTTTTTGCTTTAAATTCACTTGGTTTAAGTTAGGTATTAGTTTGCATTTTACCTTTTATTTCTTTGTAACCAATTTTGTCTTGTATGCCTCATTATTTTTAATGACTTAAGATCTATCTTTCTGTAGTTAATAAACTTGTTGTATTGTTTTTTTCTAAACCAGTGTATTTGGATTGAAGTGTTTGAGATAACAGGATTTGTGCATATCATTTTCTATTAATAAAATGACGGACTTTCAATGAGCTTGTATTGTCCTGAAGGAAAGAGCTGGGCAATAAAAGATGCATATTTCTGGGGACAAATCTGGAACTGGGCATTTTGATAGTGTCTCTCTGCAATGTAATTCAAGGATGGCTGGCTAAATACTCACACAATATACCTGGGAGTAATTTACATGCTAGGAGCTGTGTGAGAATAGGCCAGGAGTGGTTGCTCTCACAGCAATGCAGTGTAAAAAGGCACCCGCTCCCCAAGTTGGACAATTAAGAGGACACAGCTGTGCAGCAGTCCAGATTGTACCCTGGGTAATGTCATACTTTCTTGTTGGGGAAAAATGTTATTTGTATTATCATGACACCTAGGTGTCCTAGTCATAGAACAGGACCTCTTTATGGTTGGTATTGGACAAACAGAGAATAAAAATGTTTCCATTTCCTACATTTTAGACCCAACAAATCATGTATCTTGGAAAGGGGTTAAATTAGAGGACTCTTGCTTTCCCTTCTATCCATATGGTTCTATGTGCTTATGTAATTTGAGATCTGTGCCTATCTTACTTTATGCATAATCCAGCAAAATCTAGGATCTGACCTAGTTGCAGCATTAAATATTTTTCCATCCATGCTTCCCTAATACCAGATTTCTTTCTGCCACTACTCTTCGTAGTATGAAGTGGAACTGGAAAAGATGGACAGGTTTCAAGAGGGGACTTAGTTTGGTATGACACCAGTGGCTCAGGAATATAAGCAGGGCTAGGATGCCATCAGATAGATATCTCTCTGCATGTAACCCTGGTCTCTATGCATGCTCAATAAAAATCTTTCCTGCAACTCTGCTTGTTTGCTGTATTGACTTATTGCTAATGACACATCCCTTGCCTCTCCATAATAGGTCCTTGTTTCATATTTATTCCACCCTTTGGATTATTTCACTGCCTCTTCCTCTAATTGATTAGCTGTTTCCAAATCTTAGTTTAAGGATTGTCTCTTCTCCTCGCTCTGACATAGGTAGCAACATGAAATTATCTGCGCTTTGAACATGCAAATTTTTGGAGTAAGAGTGGTTGGTCTCCATTAATATGTAGTGGTGCTCAAAGCCATCCAAGTCCTGTTCCATGACATAGGGAATAGGTGTTCAAGGGAACATCAGGTAAGCTATGGAATGGACCCAGGTGTTAATCAAGCAGCTACTTCTTGAACGTGACAAAATCCAGCTGCTTAATGATGCAAATAAAAAAGAGAGGAGAGAAGAATTGTAGATTGAGACAGAAAAGTCTCCCTAGGATGGGAACTGGAACCAGAGGGGAAAGTAGTCGGTTGGGAAAGTTTGCCTGAAACATAGTATGGCCCCAAAGGAGGGTTGTGGGGCTCCTTTAAAAAGAAGTTTATGAGTCCAAGGGTTAAGAGAGGATCAATTTAATAGGGCAGCGATCCAGATACTGGGCTACAGGTTGAGCCTGCTTGAATCACTGTACAGCCTCATTATGGGGTTCTGTGGAGTCCCTTAATCCAAGGCAAGGTGTTGTAAATTCAGAGATTGGAAGGGGGAAGACCTGTGGGAAAGATTCTACAGAGAGGCGAAGGGCTTCAGTGGGACTGGCAGAGCTTCCTAGTTTGAAGGGAGAGACCTACCAGGGTACAACCGAGACTAGTGGTGGGGCTGTGTCACCCGTCCTGGAACCGTGGGTATCATATAATGCCTTGCTGTAGTAGGTCCCACCTGGGCTGCTCACAAGCAGCCTTCCAGAAAGGAAGCCACACCCTGAATATATATGTGTACTGCAGCCTTCCAGTTACACCTTGGCTCTCACCAACCTGGGTTATAGTGCAGGGTGACCTCAACAGACTCTCAGTTCTTCCCTCAGAAATGTATCTCCTGTACTGCCCAGCCCTTTACTGGACAGTACAAATATATTGTCTGTTATTCTTTTAAAGGAATAATGTACCTGATTTTTACCTTAGTTACCCAAACGCTTCAGTTTAAGCACATTAGATTAGATAAAACTCTTTATTGACTACAAAAAGATTTTAAGTGAGTACAAGTAATGAGGCAGAAAAGTCAGAAATGGATACAAGAAAAATAAAAGAGAAAATGCTTCCTAGTATCTGCTGAAGAAACTATATTAGCTGCAAAACAAACTTTCTCACTACATGCTCTAGAAGACTACTGACCAAACTTTCAGGTCAGGACCCTTCCCCCAGAGTCCAATGGATGTTTCCTTTTGTCTTCTTGGTGAAGAGAATGAGATGAGCAGGAACAGATGGAGGTGGGCCTTGTGTTTGTACCTCCTTTTTATAGTTTCAGTTCCCTTCTTGAAAAGCAGTTCCAGCTGAGAACCAGGAGACAAAGAGCCTATGTGGAAGGGTAATTCCTGATCACTTTTTTCACCTTGTAAGCCGGTCGTGTCGGGGCTCGTCCCTCTCAGGCACGGCAGGGAGCCAGGGCACCTCCTAGCACGCTGCAGTCCGGGTAGGCTTAGTCCCTCCGCAGGTGTTGAGGGGGTACAGGGTCTGCAAACAAGGTAGAGCCCCAGCCCTCTAGCCGGGGTCGGAGCTTTCAAAGTAAATAAGCCCCAGCCCTTGGACAGGGCGGGGCAGTAACAGTTCAGGCTCAGCCTCTAGCAGGGGCTGAGCAAACACAGTATCAGCCCAGGCCCTTGGCAGGGCGGGGCAGTAGCAGTTCAAGCTCAGACCTCTAGCAGGGGCTGAGCAAACACAGTATCAGGCAGGGTGGGGCAGTAGCAGTTCAAGCTCAGACTTGTATCAGCTCGGGCGGGGCACCAAACACAGGTCTAGTTAGCTCTGGCCCTCTGGATCAGGGCAGAGCAGTGGCAATAGGCGGGAAGAGGGGGAGTCTGCCACCCGGTTACGGGTGGCAGGGGGAATGCAGGCCCTCCCACTCCACTGCGTTCCAGCCCGGGGCCCTAGCAGCGGTCAAGACCCGCTGCGGTCAGTGGGGATCCTGGCCGCAACACACTGACATGGGTTCGGGCTCTTCAGGAGCCAAACCAGGGTCGGCTACCCCCGGGCCACTTCCAACCTCCCCCTCTCTGGGTACCTGGTCCTTGCCAGCATCGTCTGGGGGGTCCCAGACCATGGGCTTCTCTGGGTACCGGTCATGGGGAAGCTCAGGCCACTCCTTGGGGTATCGGCACACGGCAGGTCAGGCTGATGTTCCTCTGGATACCAGGTCTGAGGCAAGTCCAGCCAGCGCTCCCCTGGGTAGTGGACGTGGGGCAGGTCTGGCCAGCTCTCCTCTGGGTAGTGGGCGCGAGGCAGGTCCGGCCAGCGCTCCTCTGGGTAGTGGGCACGAGGCAGGTCAGGCCCGGCGGGAGCCCGGGCACCAGCGTCTGTCCTCTCCAGCAGCCTGCGCCAAACTGAGCGCTGGGGCCGGGCTTTTATACTTCCTGTCCTGCCCCTTGACTTCCGGGGGGCGGGGACAGGCAGTGCTGGCTCCGCCCACTGAGGCACCTGCTCTGGCTCGTCCCTCTCAGGCGCGGCGGGGAGCCAGGATGCCTCCTTACACACCTGTTTGAGCATTCTGTTTTCCTTTTCTGTTGGATGATTCTGTTTACTGCTTAAATGCAAATTGAGGCAAGTACACATACCTTTGTTTAGGACACCTGTTTGCCAACTTCTGTTTGGGCAGGGCTGCGTGGTTTGGAACATGAGTTAATAACATCCTACAGGAGGATCTTATAATCAGTGTTGCCACACATATTTTACCAAGACAATACTGAGCAGCAAATTGAGTTTTCAGATGATACCTTACAATGCATATCTTGTTCAAAGATTATTACAACAATGAGTAGGGTGTGAATAAGGGGGTGTATTCCATCACAGAGGGCACTGGAGGAGAAACAGGAGCCTGAAGCCTTGGGACAAGAGTGTATTTGAAGACCCAACAAGGAAGAGTTTGAGTCTGAAGGGCCAAAGGAGACTGTATTTCATAAAGACTTAATAAATTAAACCCAAAAGGGAATGTTACTTTAAATTTGATGGGCTATCAATAAATTATTGTGAGAATCAGAGGAGAACTTAAGGCAGAGAAGCTGCAAGGCCATGCCATGCCATGAAGGGTGCACTGTGTGATGGCACCCTGTCACACTTGGTATTTAGTCATTTTCCTTGAAGTGAAATCCTCTTCACCTCATGCCCTGCCCCAACAGTAGATGCTACCTGCTTATTATATTGTAACATCCCGTTATGTAGTCAAGGTAATAATGCCATAATTGTAGTTCTGATCGAGGTTCTGTTTTAAGCTTATTTGGCACCATTAGTCCTCAATCATTCCCCCCCCCCCGTCCCCTGCACACACAAAGCTATATCATGGCCCATGTAGCCTATCCCAAGAGGATTTTTGTTTTGTTTTGTTTGTTTTTTGGTTTGTTTGTTTGTTTGTTTTTGAAAGGTTAAGGTTAATCAGACAAACCATTTCTGACTTGACACCTTAATGGTGGCATTTAACTCTTGGAAAATTGTGCACATATTACTTAATAAATGACTTGTAAAATAATCAAACCTCAATGAGAGCGAACCTGTTCCATTTGAAACACAAACATTTTCAATTATAAGAGATGATTTTTGTGTGTGATACATTCATTTAGGCCTCTGGAAGATGTTTCAAGTTTCATCCTTTCTAACATAGAAGTGTTTGTAGAAAGGAAAAAGGGAAGAAGGGAGTTTCTATTTTGTTAAGTAAATATCTAGCTTTGATAAAAGATAACATATATATTTATATAGTTTTCTTCTGTAAAGTAGATTCCTGCAATACTTCTCAGTACAGATCTCTGTAGAGCCAACAGCTTCACTGTTATTTCAGTCATGTTTTTTTTTACTCCTAACGTTCTTTATACATATATAATGTGATCATTAAGAGCCAGACCCTAAAAACATTTATGCACTAATCACTCAAACAGTCCCAACAATGCATCTATTCAGTTGAGTGAAGTTAAGCATGTGCATAGGTTACACCTGTATGTTTTTGCAGAATCTCGTCCTATGCTTCTATACTTACAGTGATTATTCATAGAAATTACAAGTTAATCACAGTCATTTTTAAAAGAAATGTTAGCAGCACCCCAGGCAGAGAAAATTAGAAAATAAAATCAGAATGAAACAGAACATATATTCATCCCATTTCCATGTATCACTCTCAGTTTCTCATTTAACACAATAGTTTGAGCAGATGAAGAATCTATGCAGGGAGGCAGTAGCTGTGTGATGCCCCAGACTGTCTAGTACACATGCGTCCATTCCAATGAGGGCTCCAAAGGAACAGCAGAAGTCTATTGTCTTCTAATTAGGTGGATTTTGATGAGTTTTCAGATATGTAACAAAGACCACAGAGATCAGGAATGTACAATGGTGGAAGCACAGTTCTCTTGATATTTGAAGGCATATGGCAATTTGCCTATCCAAAGAGTTCACATTGGAGCCCACACAACTTGCAATAAGATAATGTTGGCATAATTACAGGAATGATAGTTTTCTTCTGTAAAGTAGATTCCTAGTATTTTACTGCAATACTTCTCAGTACAGATCTCTGCAGAGCCAACTGCCTCACTGTTATTTCAGCACTCTTTTTTTTAATCCTAATATTTCTTGCATAATAAGCAATTAGAAAAAATACTGCAATGAAACCTTCAAAAATGTGTCCCACCTCTAAAACAAGTAATTGAAGATGCCGTGATTCAACTTGGCTACCTAGCTTGAAAAGAAATCTTGCCTTCAGCACTAAAACTTGAGAACATATTCAGTATGACCCCATCCATGGCCTCTCACACTGTGTTTTTCTTGTTATTTGGAAATGTTTCTCAATAACAGTTACATCTTCTAAGGAAGAAAACACACAAAATGAGACCAAGAGTTTCAGAAGTGGCTAATTATTTCAGGTGCCTCAGTTTGTGGGTTTCCAATTTGATACTTTTTCCTGGGGCCTTGTTTTCAGAAAACAATGAGAATCAAGTCCTTTTAAGGTGTCTCAAGTTGCCTCTGTCCCTCCCCAAAAAGGAGATACCTAAAATCATTAGTCACTTCTGAAGATCTTGCCTTGCGTTCATATCACCTGAGAATTAATACAGCATATTAAACTGTTGCACTTCTCTAGTGCCTTCTAATGTGGGGGTCTCAAAGTGCTTTGCAAACATTCACTAAAGTTGGTAGTGAAATGGAGTGTTATCGTAGCTGTCTCAGGATATTAGAGAGTGGGTGAGGTCATATCATTTATATCTAGTAAAAGATATTATCTCACCCACCTTGTCTCTCTAAGGGCTGGTCTTCACTATGGGGAGATCGACACTGCTGCAATCGATGCAGCAGGGGTCAATTTAGCGAATCTAGGGAAGACCAACTAAATCAATGGCAGAGTGCTCTCTGATTGATCCCAGTACTCCAGCTCTCCGAGAAGAGTAAAGGAAGTTGATTGGAGAGCATCTCTTGTCCATGCAGCACATTGAAGACTCCAGGGTAAGTCGATCTACATTACGTCAACTCCAGCTATGTTATTTACATAGCTGGAGTAGTGTAACTTAGGTCGACTTACCCAGGTAGTGAAGACAAGCCCTAATAGTGAAACAGTGCAGCTATGAGGCACAAACATTCAGAAATGGGCCTGAAATTTCCAGTCTTCATTTGGCAGCTGAGCCCTTTATTCTTTTTTATTTTTTTCTAAATCTAAAATGTTTTAGTGGATGTGCCTATAGGCTTATTTTATTGCCCCATAGCTGCCTAGTTTTCATTTTTCAATGCAGGTGAGATGCTCCATTAGTTTTAGTGAGTAACACATACATTTTTGCTTGTCTAAGCTAATTTTCCACTGAAGCAATCAATTCAATGTGCAGAACATTGAAGAACATGAAAGAAGGGAGGCAAATCTTTAAAAGCTAAGACTTAGCAGGTATTGATTGCTGGGGGACTAGGTATGTTGTGCAGTTACACTCTGTCTCTGGAGAAGTGTACTGGCTGAAATCCTAGGACAGAAACAATTTTTTATTTTTATACTGCAGCAGTTTTTGCAACCAAGGTAATAACTTTGCAGAGAGTGACATTTCTTGAGAGAAAAAAACCCACAAAAACAAACAAAAGAGAGGGAGATTGAGAGAGAGGTGATGGATGATTCCTGAGTATTTCAGGGTTTGGATTCAATTCAGATAAGCCTAGAAACATTTAGATGCTTATCTGAACTGCTGTGAAATTTGAAATCTCAAAATAGCAGTCTTTCTTCTTGTTTTTTGCACATTTTGTTTCTGGTCATCAGAAGTGGGGGAAAAACAATTAAAAAAAAGGTAGCTGAATATTTTCAGGGATAAAATTTGATCTGATCAAGTTTGGTTGTAAAAACTGAGTTATATTAAAGTAGTGTGTGTGTGTGTGTGTGTGTGTGTGTGTGTGTGTGTGTGTGTGTGTGTGTGTGTGTGGGTGTGTGTGTGTTTTGCCAAATGAGTTTATCCATACCTGATAATAATTATAATTGTCACTTAGATATCTTTTTCACTTAAAAGGATATTTGTAACCATCTATACCATTAAGTTTACCACTTTTACAAGGCTATGATAAATTTTGTACAAAATATGCCTTGTGAGGTTTCATTATTAAACTCATAACCTGCTGAACATCATTGTCCAGGTAAAATATGTGAACCAGCATTGTATGTAAAGTTATAAAATTCTACTGTATAACATTGCTGTAACATATTACAAAGTTAAAAAAGCAGGCCCAAACCTGTTTTTCGGGGACAAAGACACATTGGCACCCTAGCCAGGTGTTAATAGGCTATGACCTGCTTAAACAGCAGTTCTCTCGCAGGGAGAAGGTGTGAAAAAGAAATTTGCATTTCATCACAAGGACGGTTCAAACCTCATGTCCACAAGCGAGAGTTTGTCACCATGACTCATCAAGGATATTTCTAGCACAAGAAATTGAATTATAAAGAGGGGGGAAAATGCTTGACCTCACTTCCCTCCTTCATCTCTGCTCATGACATCAATGACTCTCAAAAAACTGAACTGTGAAGGGGGCGAAATCCTGGCTGAAGCGGGCCAAGAGAGACTGCTGTAAGCTTATGGTGAGAGAAAACTTTTGCTTTTAAGTTCACTAAGCTTTTTATGTTAGGCATTTAGCTTGTATTTGATCTTTTTTTATTTTTTTGGTAACCAGTCCTGACCTTTATGCCTCATTACTTGTAATCACATAAAATCTTTCTTTTCTTTCTGTAGTTAATAAACATGTTTCATTTTTTTATCTAACCAGTGTGTCTACATTAAAGTATGTGGGACAGACTCCATTTGGGATAACAAAGCTGGTGCATATCATTTTTCATTGATGAAATGACAGACTTTATATGAGTTTGCATTGTTCAGCAAGGTACTGGGCAATACAAGGGGGAAAGTCTGAGATTAGAGTATCTGCTGGTGTTCTTCTGCAGTGTAATTCATGAGTGGCTAGCTAATAACATTCAATACTGTGTAGCTGGTAGCAAACTACATGCTTAAGGCTGTGTGTTAACTGGTCAGGAGTGGCTGTCCACCAGTAAAGCAGGGTAAAAAGCATCCCAGGTTGGAGAACTGAGGAGACACCACTATTCAACTGTCTAGATTGTACGCTGGGTAATATCACAGTATTATTATCCCCACTTTCTGGACAGAGAAACTGAAACATGGAGCAAAACAATGAGAGAGCCAGGTCTCGTAAGTCCCAGTCCAAAGTCCTATCTATAAAGCTATGCTGCCTCTTCACTAGAAGTCTTTGATGATTTTTTAAAACCTACACAGGTTTTGAATTGCTAAAAGACGTTGACAAAGAGTTGCAGAGCCAAGGAAAGAGGCGCTGGAAGTCTTTCACTCAGAGTAGATGACTGAATAAAAATCTTAGCTGAACAATTTAGCCTGCAGATTCAAACCATCTCCAAGGAATAGTGAGTATTGTGAGAAGCTTTAACTTGGGGTCAAATTTTCAAACATCAGCACATAATATACATTATAGTTTGTGAGTGTATATGTACAAAACAAGTAATTGCATGTGCAAATGGGTTCTTGAGTGTTCATTAGAGACAGAAATTTGTACAGCTATTTTCCACAGAAAAGTGAGTTTTAACAAAGTGAATTTTGTCATTAAAAGTGTTTATCTTTTACAGCAAAAAAATATTTTAATCTAAAAACTGGGGAGGGGGAATTGGCCAAAAACTAAAATATTTGGCTGAAAATCAGAATATTTTGATTCAGAAATGCTGTTGTGGTGCCATGGGAGATGTAATTCCAATGACTCATGCTTTCCTTCTGCTCTGTGGGTTCGGCTGACCAGCCAGACATCTCCTCCTATGATGCGCTGTGGCCATGTGACTACTATGATGCACAGCCACCCCTCACCAAAAGGAGAGACTATGTTTCATAATGGGAGATGTTGTCCAATAATCATTCATTTTATTTTGTGTTCCCAGTGCTCCTTCACTTCGTTTATCCCTTCGTTAATTACTCTTGTGTTATTTCTCATTTAAAGTTGGATTGAAAGCTTTTCAGGGCAGAGACCATGTCTCCCTGATCTGTAAAGTACTGCAGCCTAGTATAGTTTTGGTACTATTAAAATAACTAATACTTATAGTAATAAATACTTAAAGAAGCAAAGAGGAAGTCAAATCAGAAAACATGAAGGAATTTTCAAAGTGGAGAACCACAAATCAGTTATGATGTTATTTTAGAAATATGGTACCAAGAGCCAATCTGTTCTCTGGAGCTTCCAATTTGTAAATCAAACAATAATAATAGTTAATAAAACATTTTTATATACCTGTCATTCAAGCCAAAAATCCTGTGAATACATATCAACATTGAGTGGGTTTTTTTGTTTTGTTTCTTGGATAATGTTTGGGTAAACATCTGAACTCTTAGATGCTAGTCTAAATTGAACTTAAAGAATATATGAAGTTTGGCCATCACCAATGAATCCACAGTTTTAAGTAATCCCTATTTTATTGTATTTTAAGTGTTTTTCATTTAATTTGCCTAAGCATTTACAACTGGAAGCTTTATCCTTTAAATAATTCATGAGTGATTTTAAAATGTGGTTAATTGATCCAGTTTTAAGGGGAGGAAATGTGCTGAATTGTTTACTGAGTTCCTCAGTCCTGGACCTGTGCATAAAAGGTCAATAAAGTAAACTTTCTCTGCTTATCCTTAATATGTTTAAGATTTTATTTTGTTTGATCTGTATCAAACTATTTATGTGATAACAAAGCTATTGTGAAATTCAATAATGACTATTCTGCCTCAAATTGTTTTTGAAGGAAACAGAAGATAACGTTCAAGAAGAACAGATACAATGCATTGCATTATGAGCAGACATTCAGAAAAGCAATCGCAAACACAGAAAGCACAGAATCAGTACACACTGTGTTTTATCTTTTAATAACTGTGAGAAAAATGTTGGCTACTTTCAATTTTGTTTTATAAAACTTAATTTTAACTGAATGGATTGCTACCTATTAGACATGCAATGAGTTATTCATTTGAAATAGGAAAGGTGGCGAACCCTAATATATCCTTGTAGTCAACACTAACTTGTGTTTCCTCTTCTTCCGAAAGTCATGCCTCTCCTATATAACTTTATATAGATAACTATTGTCTGTGAATTATGGGTCTCCTCCAAAGCCCATTGAAGTTTATGGGAAACTCCCAGCAATTTGAATTTGCTATAGACCAGACCCTATATGCATTGATACATAAAAGACTTTATTGAGTTAAATGGAAAATAGGGAAAGAAAGATTTAGGACAGCAAACTCTTGAGCTATCCACATTTTTTGTGAAAAAAAAAATCACCTGCCAGCAGTCTTGAAAAAGGCCCCATTTTTCTAATACAAAGGCAAGTAAGAACAAAGATCCAGTTCTCTGTTGCATTAATGCCTCTTCTGATGCCTAAAGGAATCAGAAACAGCCCCTATGCCCTGTCCTCTGCGTAAGGGCCAAAGCAGCGATACACCATCTCTCTGCTCGGGTGAGTAGGTTGTGGGGAGTGAGGAATGGGAGGATGGAGGTGGGCAATGGGTAGGAAGCAGGCATGGCCAGAGTAAGTTGTGCTCCAGGTATTCTCTGTTTCTGGGGATAATAGGAATAAGATATTAACAACATGCATTTTAATATGGCTAAATGTATACCTCTAGGTACAAAGAATGGAGGCCATACTTACAGGATGGTGGACTCTATCTTGGGAAGCAGAGAATCTGAAAAAGGATTGGGGGTCATGCTGGATAATCATCTGAACATGGGCTCCCAGCACAAAGGCCAAAAGGTTAATGATCCATAAACAGGGGACTCTTGAATAGGATTACAGAGGTTATTTTTCTTCTGTACTTGGTACTGGTATAACTGCTAATGGAATACTGTGTCCAATTCTGGTGCCAACAATTCAGAAAGGATCTTGAAAAATTGGAGACAGCTCTGAGAAGTCACAAGAATGATTAAAAGATTAGAAAACCTGCCTTCCAGTGATAGACTCCAGGATCTCAGTCTATTTAGCTTAACCAATAGAAGCTTAAGGGGTGACTTGATTACGATTTATACCTACATAGAAAACAAATATTTAATAATTGGCTCTTCAATCTAGCAGAGAAAGGTGTAACATGACCCAATGGCTGGAAATTGAAAGTACACTAATTCAGACTGGAAATAAGGTGTTAATATTGAACAGTGAGAGTAATTAGTCATTGGAACAATTTACCAAGGGTGTTGGATTCTCCCTCACTGATAATTTTTAAATCAAGAATGGATGTTTTTCTAAAAGATATTCTCTGGGAATTGTTTTGGGGGAAGTTTTGTGTTCTGTGTTTAGAGGAGGTCAGTCTAGATGATTATAATGGTGCCTTGGAATTGGTAAAGTAGAGCTTCACTGAGGTGCTTTAACTGATATCTAGTCCCAAAAGAGGCGTGCAAGAAGCTGAGAGTGAATAGGCATACTGCTGGAAGACTGAGAAGTACAAGCGTTATCAGATATCAGGAGGAAGGTCCAGTGGTGAGGATAAAGAAGGTGTTGGAAAGAGGCCATGGGGAAGTAGCCCAGGGAGTTGTAGCTGTCGCATGACTGTACCAGGAGGCACTCTAGACAGCTGCAGTCCACAGGGCCAGAAGTTGGAGTAGAGGGCGGGTCCGGGTTCCCCTCAAACCTCCCAACTCCTGATCAAACACAGGAGGAATTTACCTGGACTGTGGCTTCTACCAGAGGGGAAGGTCTCTGGGCTGTTTCCCGACCCACAGGGTGAATCTGTGAGGTGAGCAAATCCACCAATAAGTGCAGGACCCACCAAGGTAGAGGAGGAACTTTGTCACAATCATAACAGAGAATTACCCTTTCCTAACCAATACATCCATTGTTTGTTGCATTTCTCTCCTATATTTCCTGGTAGGAGCACTTGCAGTGGCTGTTGGATACCAAAGGACCCAACTGAAATAACTTTCCTCATTTGGCCAATAGGGATATTTTAGTTGTGTCTTTAGCAGTCTATCGTCTTGCAGTCTAGTGACATATTGCAGAGAACAGAGTGAGAAAAAAACATCCATGACATTCTCACATTCATCATTAGGCATGTGGTGAATTTTAGCAATCCGTTCTCCAAAGAAATCTGTGGCATTTGGCGGCCTGGTTGTTTTCCTCCACATAATGAATGGAAATAGTAATAGCATTACCCATTCTTTTAAGATTGTTTAGACTCACAGTATGTATTGCTGTCTGCAGTAACATTATTGCATCTTCTGCAGGGTGAGAATGTGCATGTATAACCTCAGTGTGTATGGAGATAGGCAGGAGGAAGATCTGGAAAACAAAATGTCCAGTTTATAGTTACTGCACAGTGTTAAAGTGGAGTGAAAGTTTGGTCTGGCACATGTTCTCTGTTTTCACAGAGCCATTAACAATACAGCCATTTTCAGTCTCCTCATCCAATATTTCCTGTTTGCCTTGTGTATGAGTAGTATGTCTTGAACTTTCTGAATTGAAACAAAGGTCAGTTTCCCATGTTTTCTGCCCACTGCTCTCCTCCTTGGATTATACCATTTGCACTGGCTGTTTGATCAGATTCTAGCATCACAAGATGCCTCTGTTTTTAAATTGTCATTATTTCATAAAAATAAATAATAATTCTTTATAATTCTTTATACTCGCATATGATTGATATGTTATAGAAATAAACCCATGAATTCTCACAATAGAGCCAGGAGAATAGTCTGTCCCATTCTGTCTTAGGCTTTTATACTGACACTTGTCACTGTAGTACCTGATAGTATCTCCTGTAATGATTTGGTAACCTCAGATTATGCACCTAGCTAGTTTATGTCTCCATGTAATCTTATTACTATTCCCATTGTCCTTCCTCCCCATTTACTTCTTATTGTGTGTTTCCTTCACTTGTTATATGTTGTCTTAATTGAAATTGTAAGATCTTCCTGTGTGGTTTGTACAGTGGTTAGAACATTGAGGTCTTTCCCAAAATTGACTGAGGCAGTCTTAAATGCCGCTATGCAGGAAGGAGTGATTTTGATTTGTAAATGACCATGTTTAGACACACACTAATTGGTCACAAAGATTATGTATAATTCACTCTTAATGCCTACTGCATTAATTAATTAATAATTAACTACTAGTAGACTTGTTCTAATGAATGAGCTTGGTATTCCTTTTAAAGGTGTGATTGTCACTCAAATAGCGTGTGGTATAACTTTTATGTTCAGTTTATAACAGTTTTTATAGGATCATAGAAAATAAAGATGTAAATGGCTTATTAAACCACCTACGCAATCCCCATGCAAGTGTGGGATATAATCTGTCGATGCAGCACGTCAGATATGAAGTTGACAGTATATTGGATGCACTGTGCAGCCATAAAATGACTGCCTGAGGAGCGTGATTCTACATTCCTTGGGTACTGAGATTCCAGTTCAGCAAAAGACTTAAGGCTGTGCTCAATTATAAGCATGTGCATAATTCCCCCCTATTCAGCAAAGTACTGAAGTATGTGCTTAAGTCTTATTGGCCTGAAGAGGACTTAAGTATGTACAATAAGTTAAGCGCATGCTTTGCTAAATTGAGCCTGAGAGAGCTGGGGCTCTTTCTTTAGCAAACCCACCTATCTTACTGATGGAAAGTGAAACATATTTGGCATTTTAAAAATGCGATAACATCATATTTCTGTCTTTTAATGTGGAGAATTAGAACAAAACTGACAACTTAGATTTTAAGAAATGTTAAGGTCAGGGGCTGTCTTTTTGTTCTGTGTTTGTACAGCACCTAACACAATGAGGTCCTGGTCATGACTGGGGCTCCTAATCACTACAATAATAACAAGGTATAAAGCATTATAATAACCTCATTCATTCCAAATTCATGAGAATTACTTAAAAATATGACAGTTTAAAAATTATACATATTGTGTTTTTATTTGCCACCAGGTTTTTGATAATTTAGAAGTCATATTTTCAGGCTTTTCTCCACACCCATGAAGAACTTACACTTTTTTAAAGATGAAAGCTGGGATGCTCACATCATTACATGACTCCCGGAGCTGCAGTTTTAAGCAAACCGAGAAAAGGCAAGAGTATGTGTCATAGAACATCTGTGGAATATATGCAATGCTCTTCCATGCTGCACTGTCTAGAGAAGGTCTCCACTTGTCTTAAATGCATATTGTAGTTAAAAGTGACTGTTACTGCTTTTAAAAAATGTTATGTATATTTAATTATATCATCTGTGCTGCAATTCTGCAACTCAGTGCAATTGAAAGCGCGCAAGTGGAGATAGCTGACACAAGGTTGACTCAGTAATCTTTGCATTTGATTTTGTATTATACTTGCACTATAGTATTTGAAATTCCTCCTAGTCTCATGTGTTTGCTGTGTGATGGAATATTTATTTTCTATATGGAAAGAATAGTCAATCACCTAGCAATTCCAACTATTTCTTGTGTTTCAAGTGATGTGGTTACTCTTTAGACCTATAAGCTCTTCCTTCCCCTTTCCTGTATTTGCAATTAGATATAAAGACTGGGCTGTTCTATAATGCTGACAATCTTTGTTCAGAAAATTATTCTAAATACATAAACAGAAGAATTAATCATATTTATTTTACTAATCACAGTCTCACATGCAACTCCATGCTGATTAGAATGAGTTATGAGCTGCTCGGCATTATCTGATTCTTCTTCTTCTCTTAATGCCTTTCTGTGTGCTAGTGCCTTCTGGCATTCTATCAGCAAGATCTAAAACACAGCAGGGCTTCTTGCCTTGAATGCCTGAAATGCAGCTGGAGCCACAGTGATCCCATCAAGACAGTTTTGATGGACTTGCTGAACAGCAGTGACACAGTCTCCATTGTATTTCAGCGTGAATACAGCCATATTTTAAGGGGTCGAAATATACTGTGGCTGTATTCCACTTCACACAAGCTTACTCAAAAGCACAATGAAACTAAAATCTTTGATACAAAAGCCATGATCTTACAATCTTGACTCTCATGAAATTCGTGAATAGTCTTATTACAGTATGATGGTGCAAAACTCATTGGTCCCAATGAAGGAAAATCACTATATAAACAGAGTGCCTTGCCATGAAACTTTGGGTTAGTCCTGCCAAGACTTTCCCAGAGCATTGTGTCGTGAGCGACGGAACCTAGCTCCTCCCTACCAGAAATCAACCTAGCTGGTCACTAGGTTGATCTGGACTCTGGACTGGTAACTATAACATTGACTGGTGGGATAGTGTGTGTGTGTGTGCGTGTGCATGTGCGTGTGATTGAATGCATATGCTAATTGTTGTATCTTCAATAAACACGGCCTATTGCCTTTTCCCCTGAAAAAGATCCTGTGTGCTTCTTAGAAGCACAACATATATAACTTGTTTGTTTTGTTTTCGGCTTTCCAAATAACCTGTTCTATAGAAGTGTTTTAATACATATCTGGAACTGCTGAGCATGAATGACATCCTCTCATAGACTATCACCCATGAAAACATCAATCCCCACCACTTAATTCTCAGCACATTTCATTCTAGACAGTGTCAAGAATGGCTCAATGAATAACTATCACTCACGTAGAGGACTCCTGAGGCTTCTCCAGCTTTTGCTCCTGCTGTTCTCCCCAGGAAGGCTCAGAAAAAGGCTGATGGGTCAAGCTGCAAATAAAATGAGATATATGGCCTGATCCAAAGCCCACTGATATAAATTGGACATAAATTGAAGACTTTCCATTGAGTTTAATAAGCAATGATGGCCATCGTTAGTGGCCAAATTCACTGTTGGCATGAGCTGGGCATTTAATATATAAGATTGTGCCCATACTGTAATCAATTGTTGTTTGACGAGTGTTTGATTTCTTAAAATGTCCTTCTCATCTTTTATCTTGTTCTTTGATCAATTTCCTCAGGGAGTTATCCCATGCTAGTTTTGATCACAGTTATCTTCTCCCCATTGATAGGTGCCTGTCTCATCTTTACAGTCGTCAATCTGCCCTCCTCTGACATTTCAATAGGGGTGTGTTGCAGCCTCCTGGCGCCCTTGCTACTGTCTCCAGTTCCTCCCTAGACCATCTGGTTCAGCAATGGCTTTCACACTTATCTCTTAACACACACATTCCTCATTCATACACAACACAAAATTAATTACACAGAACATTTTCAACAGGAACATCAAATTGCAATGCAAAAGAAAAACAATCATTGCATACTTTCACTTATTTTAAAATGCTAAACCTACAACAAATTGGTGACCCTCAAAGATCTGTCACTGCCTTGAAATCAGCACAGACACAGATTCTGGCTGATGCATCTTTACCAAATGGCCCATTAGGCCATTCCTTTCTGCTATTCAGGAAGGGTGGCTGGTAGGATATGATCAAATACATTTAATACGTGCTACATTATTATCTCATTCTTCATTCTAATCATACAAAATACAAACATAAAATCCTACTACTACACATACACTGTGTACAAAGGATGGAATGAAACTCAAGACTTCTCGTTAGCATGACATAGAAGCATAAATATACACATCCAGTGAGCCTGAGTCACTGCCACTGGCGTAGAGATGTGTAAATTCCATACAAGGCATTCATCACCAGCAAAAACAAACTGGGTCATCCCCGTGGTTTTCTTCAATTGAAGAGAGTAGGGTTAGTTTCTGGGACACTATATGGAGCCCCACCTGCAAAAGCTATTTGGGAGAGACTTTAAATCATTCTGGCCATGCCATCTCCTCTACCAACCCTGTCCACTTGCACTCCACTTTTATTGGAATTGAACTCCAGTCACCCGCTATTAACCTGTTTTACTACAATCTTCTTCTAGGCAGACTTTTTTGCTGCCAAAGAGTCACAGTAGAAACTGTGGAGGATTGAAATCCTATATGTCTAGGGTGAGTTTCAACAGATTTACTTAGTAATTCTCTCAGGGTGACATCCTCACTCCATTGAAGTCAATGGCAAAACTCCCATTGACTTCAGTAGAGCAAGGATTTCACCCCCAGGTTCAGAAGCATCATCCAGAATGGAAGTGCCAGAGATGTATGCGAGTGATAAATACATACCTATGTCAGTTCAATCTTAAAAATGAAGAAAGTGCAATATATACATTTTCTGTGAGCTAAAAGAGCCTATTTTCATATAGATCAAGAAGCCTGGACAGTAACCTGTGAAAATCTTTCTTTCGTTCTTCAGACAGAAAGAAGTCCTTTTATAGATTCCCAGTCACTTTCATCGCAGAATTGGAGCTGTGTAAAATATTAGCATTGAACATCAAATCCACTGGAATGTAGCATTGAGTTTGAGGTTCAGTGTATTCATGAAAGTCAGGCACCTCTTGCTATTGCCTCACAAAACATTTATTCAGGTAACTTGAAAAATGGAAATTGGAGGGATTGAATATTACAGAGCAGAATAGGGAGCAGAGCAGTTTGAGAAGGTGTTCATATGGTAGGTGAATATACTTAACGAAATTCTGTTCTGTGTAATGATTTTCTCCACGTAAAGCAATGGATGCTGAAGCTTGACTCTCCTCTCTGAATAATTACTAGTATTCCAAACCAAAATCTACTCTTATAGTCCTCAGCAGAAAGCTGTTTGCCACCAAATGTACAAAGCCTTGTTTTGTCAAAGAATAACACAAAAATTCTCCCCTCTAGGTAGAGAAAATAGATTTTTGCCTGCAAGCCAACTCTGATTGTATTCATTTCTTTGAAATGGATATTAATGATTTTACAGTATTTAATAAGTTTGTCCCTGACTGATTTTTCTCTTCTGAATTAATTTCACTTTTCTCATAATTAATTTATAGAGATTGTACTTCATGTAAATTAATTACGATTTTTTTTCTTTAGATGAAAAACAGTGTCCATATGATAACTGCTATTATTATAACAAGTGTGGCTAGGGCACACTTTAGTTGAAGATGAGTTTCAACTTCCATTATAGCTCATCTTTTTCTTTGTTCATATCTGTGTCAGACTAATGCCTTTCATACTGAAATGTTCCATATGTGCCTGAGCCTAAATAGAGGTAAATTCTACTCATACTTTGCAAAAGAATTTACCTCAGTTTCAGGCAGCTGTAAACTCCACCAATATAAATGGGAGCTTTTCCTTGGGCTTTCATCAATGTATCTACATCAATGCCTGGTACCAATGGCTTAAATCAGGGATCGACAACCTTTAGCACACAGCCTGCCAGGTTAAGGACCGTGGTGGGCCGGGATGGTTTATTTACCTGCTGCGTCCACAGGTTCAGCCGATCGAGGCTCCCACTGGCCGCAGTTCTCCGCTCTAGGCCAATGGGGGCTGCAGGAAGTGGCGGCCAGCACATCCCTCAGCCCGTGCCACTTCCCACAGTCCCCATTGGCCTGGAACAGGTTACCAGACCAAGAGAAATTAGCATGTAGACTCTAATCTATACCCCCCAGACAGGCTAACTTGGATTAAAAGGACCACCAAACTTAGGTGAGGTGCTTTTGTGTGTGGACAGTAGCTGTACTAGGGGCAACACCTGAGTAAAAGACAGTTAACTCTGCAGTGAAGATATGCTGTTAGATGTAGGAATGGCTTGTTGTTGGGCGGGGAGGGAGGACAGAGGGAGAAAAAATCAGATTGGCTGTTTGCTATGCAAATTAAAATTGGTGCCCCAAAAAATCTGCTTTTACAGTTTTTGCAAAGAGGACAAAGGTGCAAAGAGCTGAGAACCTCATGAAAAGTTTAGCACATTATTTCCTATTGTGTTATATCAGCTGGTCAAGCATGGAGAACTACTTCAGGAGGACAGGGAAAATGTTAAGAAGAAGAAATGAAGTGAGATAAGCAACAAAAGCAGCCAAAAACAATGATAAGATTTTGTTAACAGATATGACTGATTGACTTAATTTGAAATCTATGAGGCACCATCAAGAAACTCATCAAAATCTCACCACAGAAAATGTTCCTAACAGCTACAGTTGTGAAACAGGTCAATAGTGCTATTATCAGGAGATCAATGGTGGCATTAACCTCTCCCCACTCTTCTCTGCAGTAAGAATTTTTTGTAGCTCAACAATGGCATCAGTAGTATAGGATATGACCAGGATTAGATGATAGATGAGCTGAAAAATTTGCTTAACTGTCTTGCAGAATTTGGCTGGCACTGCAGTCATGACACCTTAAAACTGAAATTAAAAGGAGTGGAAGAACCAAAATATTGTGCCAAATGGAAAAAAAATCACTCAAGCTTTCCAAAGGGTTGGGAAGAGAATGAGGAAAAATCACTACACTTTTCACTATATTTTTTCTAAAATTTTTCAGTGTCTCAATGAGTCAGTGGGTATGTCTACACTACGGGATTATTCCGATTTTATATAAACCGATTTTGTAAAACAGATTGTATAAAGTCGAGTGCATGTGGCCACATTAAGCACATTAATTTGGCGGTGTACGTCCATTTACCGAGGCTAGCGTCGATTTCCAGAGCGTTGCACTGTGGGTAGCTATCCCGTAGCTATCCCATAGTTCCCGCAGTCTCCCCCAGCCATTGGAATTCTGGGTTGAGATCCCAATGCAAAAACAGTGTCACAGGTGATTCTGGATAAATGTCATCGCTCAATCCTTCCTCTGTGAAAGCAACGGCAGACAATCATTTCCCGCCCTTTTCTCCTGGATTTCCCTGGCAGACGCCATAGCATGGCAACCATAGAGATCGTTTTTCTTTTGTCACTGTCACTATATGTATACTGGATGCTGCTGACAGACGCGGTACTGCAGTGCTACACAGCAGCATTCATTTGTCTTTGCAAGGTAGCAGAGATGGTTACCATCCCTATTGCACCGTCTGCCATGCCATTGTAAATTGGCGATGAGATGACGATTATTGGTCATTCTGTACCATCTGCTGCTGTCATGGGTGCTCCTGGCTGGCCTTGCTGAGGTCGGCCGGGGGTGCATGGACAAAAATGGGAATGACTCCCCGGGTCATTCCCTTCTTTATGTTTTGTCTAAAAATAGAGTCAGTCCTGCCTAGAATATGGGGCAAGTGTACTAGAGAACCAGAGAGCACAGCCGCTCCATGTCAGAGCCCCAGAAATCCCGCATGATGAGCTGCATGCCATTCTAGGGGGTGCCCCTGCAACAACCCCACCCGTTGCTTCCCTTCTCCCCCAACCCTCCTGGGCTACCGTGGCAGTGTCCCCCCATTTGTGTGATGAAGTAATAAAGAATGCAGGAATAAGAAACACTGACTTTTTAGTGAGATAAAATGAGGGGGAGGAAGCCTTCAGCTGCTATGATAGTCCAGGCAGGACGTTAAAGGGTGGTGAGGGAGAGGAGCGCAGCCTCCCGCTGCTATGATAGTTGAGGCAGTACAGAATCTTTTCTTTAGACATGAAACGGGGGGGCTGATGAAGCTCAGCCTCCAGTTGCTATGATGAAGACGGTTACCAGCCGTTCTGTACCATCTGCTGGGAATGACTGGGAGTCATTCCCATTTTTACCCAGGCGCCCCTGGCTGACCTCACCGAGGCCAGCCAGGAGCACTCACGGGCTGATGATGACGATGGATAGCAGTCATACTGTACCATCTGCCACCGGGAAGGGGATGTGGATGTTCAGCGCTGCAGCACCCCATCTACCAGCAGCATGCAGAAGACATAGGGTGACATTGAAAAAAGGTGAGAAATGTCTTTTTTCCGTTTTCTTTCGGAGGCAGGGGGAAGGGTGTAAATTGATGACATATACCCTGAAATATCCAGGAAAATGTTTTTGACCTTCAGGCATTGGGAGCTCAGCCAAGAATGCAAATACTTTTCAGAGACTGCGGGGACTGTGGGATAGCTGGAGTCCTCAGTACCCCCTCCCTCCCTCCATGAACATCCATTTGATTCTTTGGCTTTCCATTATGCTTGTCACACAGCACTGTGCTGTGGCCTCTGTCTATCATAGCCTGGAGATTTTTTCAAATGCTTTGTCATTTCGTCTTCTGTAACGGAGCTCTAATAGAACAGATTTGTCTCCCCATACAGCGATCAGATCCAGTATCTCCCGTACGGTCCATGTTGGAGCTCGTTTTGGATTTGGGTCTGCATCGCCACCCGTGCTGATCAGAGCTCCACGCTGGGCAAACAGGAAATAAAATTCAAAATTCACAGAGCTTTTCCTGTCTACCTAGCCAGTGCATCCGAGTTCAGATTGCTTTCCA
The DNA here is from genome assembly GCF_007399415.2 of Gopherus evgoodei. Classification (NCBI taxonomy): domain Eukaryota; kingdom Metazoa; phylum Chordata; order Testudines; family Testudinidae; genus Gopherus; species Gopherus evgoodei. Next base: position 25,347,569 of record NC_044329.1, on the reverse strand, counting down.
GAGCGCTCACAATGGTGCACTATGAGATACCGCCCGGAGGCCAATACTGTCGATTTGCGGCCACACTAACCCTAATCCAACATGGCAATACTGATTTCAGCGCTGCTCTTCTTGTCAATGAGGAGTACAGAAATCGGTTTAAAGAGTCCTTTATATCGATATAAAGGGCCTCGTTGTGTGGATGGGTGCAGGGTTAAATTGGTTTAACACTGCTAAATTTGGTTTAAACGCGTAGTGTAACACAGAAACTGTCAACAGGGATTAAAACTCAGGACTGGGATGTTATGATTGATGAGGTGTGAAATTAATTGTGTGCTGAAAAGACCACTGTTGTAGGTGCTGTTTCACAAAGCCAGACAATAGACGCCACTGAGATAAATACTGCTCTGAGTAGTGCTGGGATTTCATTGATGGGATTACCCTGCTGCAGCTGTGTCATAAACAGATAGTAGGAGTTAATAGAATAGAAGTACTTTATATCTCTTTTGCCTGTAAAGGGTTAACAAGTTGAGTGAGCCTGGCTGTCACCTGACCAGAGGACCAATCAGGGCATAGGATACTTTCAAATCTTGAGGGAGGGAAGTTTTTGTGTGTGCTGTTAGTGTTTGGTAGTTGTTCACTCTGGGGGCTCAGAGGGACCAGACGTGCAACCACGTTTCTCTCCAATCTCTCTGATATAGGCTCTTATAAGTTCAGAATAGTGAGTACTAGGTAGATAAAGCGAGTTAGGCTTATGTTTGTTTTCTTTATTTGCAAATGTGTATTTGGTTGGAAGGAGTTCACATTTATATTTTGCTGAAAGGATTTTAATTTGTACTTGAATACTTAGGCTGGGAGGGTATTCCCAGTGTCTATAGCTGAAAGACCCTGTACATATTCCATCTTAAATTAAAAAAGATAATTTTTATTGTTTTTTCTTTCTTTAATTAAAAGATTTTCTTGTTTAAGAACCTGATTGTTGTTTTATTCTGGTGAGACCCCTGGGGACTGGGTCTGGATTCACCAGGGAATTGGTGGGGAGAGAGAGGCTAATTTCTCTCTGTGTTAGGATTACTGTCTCTCTCAGGGAGAATCTGGGAGGGGAAGAGAGAAGGAGGGGGGAAGGTGCATTTTCCTCTCTGTTTTAAGATTCAAGGAGTTTGAATCACAGTGATCTTCCAGGGTAACCCAGGGAGGGGAAGTCTGGGAGAGGCAACAGTGAGGGAAAGGGTTTACTTTCCTTAAGTTAAGATCCAGAGGGACCGGGTCTTGGGGGTCCCCGGGCAAGGTTTTGGGGGGAGCAGAGTGTACCAGGCACTGGAATTCCTGGTTGGTGGCAGCGCTACAAGTACTAAGCTGGTAACTGAGTTAAGAGGAATTCATGCTGGTACCCCATCTTTTGGACGCTAAGGTTCAGAGTTGGGAATTATACCATGACAAGCTGAGAACACCATTTTGCCCACCATGTGGATAAATGCACAGTGGACCACCACTTGTGAGGATGTGCACACAGAAAAAGAGGCAGCCAGGCAAGGTGCAACTATTTAGTCCTTCAGGATCCCCCTGCCTAAGTCAATGGAGTTCCCACTTTGCATCCACACACAGACATGGATGTGGCTTTCGTAATGGAGTGTCTTCTTAGTGTGGGACCTCACGGACCGGGCTACTCCACATCACTTACGGATTGCACTGGATCCTCACCCTTGGCAATGAGGGGCCCATTTGAAATTAGGAGTTCAGTGTGAAGCTTCAATAAGATCAGCATATATGGGTCAACATTAGCACTGCTTTTTCATTGTTGCAGTACAAGCATCTCCAACACAGACTATGATGGATGGTGCTTGGTTTGTTCCCACGACTGAATCCATTTTCAGAGTGGCACAGGCAGTTGATATGCTGATCTCGCTCTAATCTGCTGTTTCCTTTCTCATTTTGTTTCTGTCCAATACTGATGGTTTCAGATAACTTCCTGCTGCTGAATGCTGATGTTTAGTAATGCTGGAACTGTCCCATCAGCTGTTCCTGATGTGGTCTGTAGAGATCTTTCTCACTGTCTGTCTGAAAACACAGCTCTATGACCAATTGTTTCTGAGATCCAGTTGTGTCACTATCCGATCACATGTTCCTGCCATATTCTTCCTGCCATGGCTTGATCCTATTGTGTCTGTCACTATATGATCTGTTCCAAAGAAGTTCTTTGTGTCCATTTCTTGTTGTTGCCTAATTAGCTGTCCTTTTACATTTGGCTATCTGGTGAAATGCCCAACTTTCAGATTCTCTAGAATATCTGAATATCTCTTGTACTATGCAGTCTTTCTTGTACTTTCTTTCTGTGCCCTGATTGTGCTAATCTTATCCAACTAGCTCTTGCCTTTTGGATTTTTTTATCAGCTGCTTTTTAGTGTCTCTTTTTTCTGTAACTGTCTGCAATTCAAACAAGCCTGACATGCTGTTCCTGCTGCCTCATTCCTAGAACTATTGGTTTAATCATCCTTATTGTCTGAGTCTCTAACTGTCCAATCAGGTGTGGAATTTTCCTTCTATCGATCATTTTCTTCTGATATCTAATGCTGCTAATGATTGCAGTCTTCTGTCTAATAATCCTGCTGAATTCTGTTCCTGTCCAATCATGTATAAACATCTTCTCTTGCTGCTTTTGGTAACTATTCCTCCACCCCATGAAGTGAAACCTATGTTAATTCCTGGAAGTGAGCAATTAAACTGCACACCACAATAATGCATGAGAGAGGCTAGTTTTTGTTGACCAAGCACCATGGAGATAAATACATAAGCAGACAATGATACTACAGATCACTGACAACTGCTAACAGCTTGGAAGGTGATAAGTCACACTTCGCAAATAGCTAGTCAACACAAATATAAATAAATTAAAACAAAACACCCTCCTCCCTCTTATTGCTACTTCATCCTCTCTCTCCTCACTTCCACACATTTGTTTGTTACATCCACCTCTAGCACCTTGTCATTCTCCAGGGCTGAGACTCTTTTCCTTATTACGTATTTGTAGAATGCCTACCACAGTGGGGCCCAGATTCTCCAATGTGGACTTCAGGTACTACTTTAATATAAATAACTTCAGTGGTTGATTACGTCAATGGTTGATGACATCTGACACCTCCTGATAATCTGCCCCAGTAGTTAAAACAAGCATCTCTGAGAAATGGGTGAGCATCATTAGCCATGCTCTGCGAACTGTGAGGGTTGGGTTTTTCATGTAGTCCAGGGTTGAATTCCATTTCTCAACCTCAATTAACTTCCCCAGAACACAGCTCATTTAGCTGGTATCATAACGTGGCCCTACGCTGAATTTTGATATATGGTACTACATTAGTATATTTTTGCTACAATATGCCTAAATGTATTCCCTCCAACCAACATTGATCTGAGTCATCTGTAGGTTAATATTAACCATCAATGTTTATCATGGCAATTTCTCTCATATGAAAATAATGCACTCTTCACTGCAGAAGGCTTTTAGTCAATCCAGGTCCAATTACCAGGTGGTTGCCCCAAATGAGATTAATTTAAACTCTTCCATTCAAATACAATCCATTCTGGGATTTGCACATGCTTCCGGCTGATAGATCCATATACCTTCTTTGAAACTATGCTATGTCCTCCCACATGTACATGCTGTAGAAAGGTTTCATTTTACCATGAAGCCAGGTTTTCATTATCTGATTTAAATTATTTTCAAAGCAGATTTCACAGTAATCCTACTCAGTATACCTTTTTCCCCTCTTTATTTTCACATTGATTTCTACCCTATTGACAAACCTTCTTTCTCTCTTTACATAACAGACTTTTAATGGTTCTCTTTTTCTGTGTTCATTTATTCTAGTCAATCTTTGTTGTATTCCTCCCACTCCTTTTACCTCTCTTTCCCATAATCTTTCTGTGGCTACCATCAAATCAATAAAAAAGGGTAACAGCTTTCTTCATACAAAGAGGGTGTATTTGTTCCGAGGCTTATGGTTTGTCATATTCTGCACAAAGGAGAATAATAATAAAAAAAGACTCACCACTTCAGTAGATAATTGGACACAGACTTTATACATGCTATTTTAAATAGACCTAACAAAACTATGTACAAATGTCATATTATTGGTTATTTTAACGGACACACAAGCAATGAATGGTCCATTCACCACGCAACAGCATATGCACGGAGCATTTGGTATTTAAAAACAAAAAACAAAAAACAAAAAAATAGTCTCAAGAGCACTTGTTCAGGCCTTGTAGAAATTTCTCAAATGAGGTTAATTTTTGTTTACTCCATGGTGTCTGTGAAGGGCTAGAACTCACTCTGTGGTCTTTAAAAAAAATGCACACAGGACTTGGGTCAAATGAGAAAACAATTCGGTTTTACTTTGTGTTCTACATTAATTGAGAGAGGAAAGGGTGAGTGACCCTGGCCCAAAACAGCAGTGTAAAAGGAAACATGGCATTTTCCCTTCAAATAGTTTCCACATGCCTAGTCTCCCTTTCCCCATGTAGGCAAATACAAGAGGCCAGGACTTTTTAAAATAATGGTGGGAAGTGGTCACGATAGAGGTCTCTGTTGGGGAAGCTGTTATTCACCAAGATTTGGGTGAACCTAAAAATATTTAATCCAGCTACTTCCCAAAGGTTCAGATCCTTACTCAAACCTTACAGTGTTATACCAATGTAATAAAAACCAGCAGCATCTTATTAAGAGGGATAAGGCAAAGATGCCGCATTTATTGTAAATATAATAATAAAGCAAAAGATAGAAGCAAACAACGTTGTTTAACTACCTATGCCTATCACTACTTATTCCTTATACATACATATATACATATATATTCATTCACACAATCATTCATTCAGGTTCTGTATAGGTGTTATAGTTACCAGCCTAGACGTTGCTCATGCCAAGTTACTGGCCAGGTATCTTGGTCATGAGGATGGAGCTGAATCTGTGTCAGATGCACCGATGCTTCTGGAGGTTGGCAGCAGAACCAGGGACTCAAAGTCTTCAGTTTTTAGAGTCCATTTTTATGGGAATTAATTCCTATGTTAGTCTATGGGAACCGTTTCACATTCCTGGTGGCTTCACATTGTCTAAAGTGGCACATTCCTTCCAGGTGTTTGGGGTGGATCCCAGTTTACCCTCTGGGGGTTGTCTGATGGTCCACTTGACACATTCTTCGGCGATGTATCCTTTCTAGGCTGGCACCTCCTTAATCATTCATGTACATCAAACATTCATCAACATACATTCCATATCTTAACCATATTTTAATTTACTGTCTCCAACACTTTTGGGGTGTGTGTTAATTCCTATGAGATTCCCTGTCCTGTAATTACAGAGGGTAGGGGTCTGTTTGTTTACATTGTATCAATTACAGCTTAAGGCTAGCATAGTGTTTACTTCAAGCATAGTGCTTACTTCAAGAACAAAGTCAAGTAACTTGTTTGTAAGTTTTACATTGTAATAGAGTATCTTTCACAGGACAGATACAATCAGTGTTTTCTGCAGACAGGAGTTTACAAGTTTTAACATAAGAACTTAAAAGATTTTTGTTCTTGGTGAACCTGGGGGGTCACTGTCACTTGGGGGAATCACTGTTAGTATCCTTTTTAATATCCCTACAACAGGAAATTCTTGATTCTGTAAAATGAGGACAGACACAGGTTTTCTAATGAGATCAAGCAGTTTCCAGAATATGCAGAGAGATTTTCATTCAAAGAAGCCAGGCCGTTTAAAGTCTCTTAAAGATGGGGTGGGGAGGACTTTTTCAAACATCACAAAAAGGTTTATTTGGGGTAAAGGTGAGATTGTTTCTTAATTTTTCTGAACAGGTTAGTCCATGCCTAATTCCATCACTTTCCACAAAGGTCCATTCTGTATATAATAGGCAATCTATAGCATCTAAACATGCATTTCTAAAGTGCCTCTCACTTTAGGAACTGTCATACATAACTAGTTTATGATCTTTTGGTATACTCGATTCCATTTTGGTCCATGGGAAATCTAGGACTGGGATCTGTACATTGCTTTTTGGACTCTTTAGATTAAAAGCATTATTATTTGTAAATATAAAATTTATGTTATCAAAATTTGTATATAAAACTTCAGTTACATTACTTAGCTCACTACGGACTCAAAGGATACTTCACTGCACCAGAGAACATTCTTTTGTCTAAGATTATACTTTCATGATACCTATGACAGCAGCCTTTATTGTTTAATCCAATTACTCACATTTTCTGATCCATGCAATATTCACATTAGATCATTTATATTTTTCCCTTAATCAAACACTACTAGGGATGTGTGTGATTGTGAACAGCACAAATATTGTATTTGGAGCCCAGAATAGCACTGGTATGCAATTCTTAGATTCCAAAGCATTCATCAATATCCAGGTCCCATCCTTTCCTTCTCCACATCTTCTCAGCCTTGTCTTAGCCTTCTGGCTCCACCTTCCCTGCCATTATTGCCTTTTAGGATTTGGCTCCAACTTGTCTCCATCCATCTCCATATAAGCTTATAATTAAGGGACATAACAATATAATTTATGGAAATTTACAGTAGTGATGTGTGTATAAGGTATACATACCAACTTATGATCCATTTACCTTCAGTAGTATATGATCCACTTAGAGTAAAATATAGTGAGCATTAACTTTCCTTTGAGTGCATTGTGGGTAATATCTCTCAGCTATATTAACTTTTCCCTTTTTTTTTTTTGTATATCGCACATAATAAAGTTAAGGAAACCTAAAAGATAAAAAAAATTGTAGTTCCAATATGCCAGTGATAATAAAATAACTTTCATAGCAAGGCTGTGGTTGTAATTCTTCTCGCTCTTTGGATGAAAATTTGTTTACCTTCCATCTGTTAGACTTGAATAAATTATGGCCATTTTAAAAATAATGAGCCAGATCCTTAAATGACATAAGGCAATACAATTGACATCAGCTAAGGAGCTGGCCAAATAAGGCTTGCTTGTAGGATCCTCAAAACAATGCAGGTTTCAGTTCACAAATAGTTTTCCTACATTTCTTTGGTTTACTGGAAGACGAGCTACCTTCTGTAGATTCATTTGGACATGTTTAATATATTTGGAATTCAAAAGGAAACCACCCGCAACTGACATTCCCCCTTTATGTCAACAGACCTCAGTACTTTCTCTTCACTCAAACCCTGTCTACACTGGGGAAATTGTTGAAAAATTTCCAGCCATTCCTCTGGGTTCAGCTGAACCATTTTTGGTGACATTGGGAGCAGGATGTTGGCTGCCCACACCACATGCCACAGCAGGCCATATTTAATGAATGATAAATGCTGGCATGGAACATTTCAAAGATTTTTTTCCCTCTCAACATCACTAGGGTCATCCACTATGAAAATAGTATTCAATAATAATCTAAAATTCTCCCTGTTTTGCCTGTACTGGACTGGTCTATTCATTTATTACTTATCTATAGAAGAAAATATTAGTGACACTAATGTAGTATACTAATAATAATATTTAGGACCTTTATCCTGCTTTATTAGCCTGATCTAAATCCCAGAGCTATCAACTGGAGTTTTTCTGTTGACTTCACTGGGTTTTGAATTAGTCCTCTATGGGGCAGATCCTTGCATCTGTAGATCTGGCTCTATATTTTAACAGACATTGTAAATAATTAATCTCAAAACACCTAGTGTTATTTTTACAACTACTTGTGAGATTTCTGAAGTATGAATCCGAAACTGTAGAAGCCACATGCCTGTATAAGCAAAAACATAGGCTATTTATATTAAATAGGTTATACACAATAAAATAAAACCAATGAACTAGATATTGATTTAATTTACTCCATGTAAATATGGAGTGACTCAATTTAAGTCAATGGAGTTATCGAGGCAGCAGGGTGGAGGGGGAAATAGTTGACATCACAATTGGACCTTACACTTAGATAAACCCTTTGGATAATCTTTTAAATTTGTAAGGTGATTGCTTATAGGTTTAAAATATCGTTGTTAGCAAGACCTAAATCATTCCTCTATGTTCACAGAAGGCATAATGGAAAGTGGTGTTGTGGATTTACTATTCTCATTCATGATCAGAACTACTTAGCAGAATAAGAAGGTGAAACCAAAATCTGCATCTTCTCTTAGAAATTCTTCATGGTAGGATACTCATTCCTAAAAAAAAGCAAAAATTCTACATTTCTTTTTTTTAAAAATCAACTAATTCAAACATAGGATGTTAATTAATGCTTAGAATACAATTTTTAGTTGCTGGATTAATTACAGAAGGGTTTTCAAATCCCCTGGGATATTTTTAAGTCATGTGGGCAGTAATATGCCATCTGTTTTGTAAGCTGATGGTTTTTCTTACTGGAATCATTAAATTCTTGCGAACTACTTCGTATGTTATCAAAATTCATAAACATGTCCTCTTAAAAAAAAGTCCTTATGTTCTACCATTCACTTCTGCAACCAACTTTCTGGTCCCATCCCACACCTGCCATGGGAAAGCAGCTGGTCTGGGAAAAGCAAATGAACTGCCTATCAAGATCACATGAGTGAAGTGAAAATTAAAGATGTTTATGTTAGAGAAATACTCCAGAAAATATATTCTTTAAAATAAAAGTCTTTAAATAACAAGTCTGTAAAAGTCTTTGATTTCCACCTGGTGCTGGAAATATATATTGTTCGGAATTTGCTGTCTCAGTTCAACTCCCAGTTTCACCTGTAACCTCAGACGTTGACTTGCATTCAGCACTATATATATAGGAAACTGTCTATATTAGGAACAGCTGAACACATACTTATCATGAATTGCTTAAGGAAAAAAATAACATGAACTAATTATAGATTACTCAGGCATCTCTTGTTCTGAAATAACTGTCTTTTCATGTCTTTTAAAAAAATGTACTGAAAGAGGTTATTTTCCATCTGCATTGCTGGCAGAAATCTGAAAGTTACAGATTTGCCGAGATCAGAAACACTTCCAGAAAATTTGCATGAAGTATTTTGTTTAGTGTTTTCAATCAATAGCACTATCAAAGATTTGCTGATGATCCTAAGTATGCCTAATTCAAACCATATGGTTGGTGAAGTTAATCTTTATGCAATTTTCACCATTTTGAATGTTCTTTTATTCTTCCTTGTCAATCCACATTTCTCAGTTTTTGGCTGTGTTAGACACTACAGCTTACACCGATTTAGAAGTATTGAAACAGGAATGGGCATGAAAGGTCAGATCAGGAGTCCATGAAGTCTGGGATCCTGTCTCAGTCATTGGCCATACTTCAAAGGCAGGTGTAAAATCCTATGTTGGGCAATTATACAATAATATGCCTATGGAGGGAGTTTCTTCCTGACCCCAGGTCATTTAATGTTGGCCTATGTCCTGAACTACATATTCTTTTCAAAACCTTGTAAGGAACCTATAGATACCCAGAGAAATCAGCAGTGTTTTGTTTCACACTTGATTAATCAGTATCAACTACAGTACTACTATCTACCAATCAGAGATAAAGTGGGCCAATAGATATTGTATTCTTGCAATAGGTGAAAAGACAAAAATACTCTGGGTGGTGGGGGGGATGGATTTTGATCTCCCTTTTCTAATAATGGGTGTTTGTGATGAAAACTGCTTGATTCTGCAAGTACTGAACAAATCTAGGAAACTAGATATTAGAGGGGAAGCATAGGAAGCATTTTAAGGGGGAAATGCTTTTTAAGGGGTTTACTAGAACATTTAAGAGTGTTCTATGGCTAATGATAAATGGTAAAAATAACAACCTGCTTTTACAATCTCAGAGTAATCTCTGTGTTAGAGGCTATTACTGGCTATTTCTGTCATTCAGTTTTATAAAGCTCTAGTTATGAAAACAGCTATGTGACCAATTCCTATCATATACCTGAAAAATATAATCAAATCAATCAAATGCATTTTTAGTGAATACTGTGTAATCAGCTCAAGTTGCCAGTTCAGTCCAATTCTTTTAGTCCAGGCCAGGCTAATGAACTCAATGATATTGACCACTCACTGCTCTAAATGATAGAAATAATGGGGCACATTCCGAGTCCTTTCCTTATTTTAACTCAAGTCCTTACTTGACAAACTTCCATTAAAGTCAATGGGACTCAGCCTGAGTAAGGAATAAATAAAAGCAGAGGGTTCCACTCTCTCCTGTATGGGAACATAAAGGGAGAAATAGAAAATGATTAATGAACATTTCAACTCATGAAGTTCTGTACGCATTCTTCCATCAATGGGCTGTGACTTGCTCTGTGGATTTCACAAGATCCACACTAGGAAAAGGACATGTTTTTCTTAAAGTTTTTTCATATAAAAATGTTTTGTCCAATATAAAAAATATATTGTGAAAAAATCTCTCTTTTTTAAATAAAAGAAATGGAGCAGAACATAGGGCTCTGATTTAAGCCTTGTCTGCATATAAAAATGGTACCATGTTATTTCAGTGGAGCCAAGACTTCACCCTTGGTCTTTAAAAAAGTGTGTTCAGAGGTACAACATATATCATGCAAGGTGACAGTTGCTGCAGTAACTGCTAATTTATTACTGAGTATATAATTGCATAAAATCTACTGTACTTAACTTTGATTCAAGCACTTTTCTAGTAGCCTTTTCAGTTTACTTATGAAATGAAGGTTTTATGACTAAATACAGAAGATGCTGTTTTTCAGTCAAACTACGACTGAGATTCCTTCTTGGTTAAGGTTGCATAACACTAGAGTAGCCAAATAATTCAAAATAAATAATTGATTAAGCAAACTTTATCTTTCTTTTTATCCTATCCATGAACCATCCTCCCACTGTTCACAGCTTTTCAGTGAAAATTTTGCATGAACACAATATCAGACAACAGATTGCTGTACTCACTACTTGTGACGTACTATTCAAACTAAATATCTAAATACTAATAAACTAAATCACAGCCTATTGTTCTTTGATTGGATGACGTAACCTTTATAAACTGCTTCTGCCTAAAACGAACTTTGCTTTGGGACCAGTTCTGTCAATTTTACTCAGAGTGAGTAGTGCCATGCTCTGGGAGTACTCTTCTTCATATCACTGGGACTACTCACAGACTAAGGTACTGCACAGTGTAGCAGAATCTGGCTTTTTGTTACCAAAGGCTGGATTGTAATATTACAATGTACGTTGAATAAGGGGAAGTGCACAGCTGCATTGCATCAGAAGCAAGATAGAAACAGGATTGTGCCATTGAGAATCAAGGGGTCTAATCTGATACCTAAAATTAAGCACATGCATGCTTGCAAGATTGGAGTCTTAGTGGCCATTGAAACCTTAGCAATAAAATATATTAAGTGAATTTCCAAGGCAAGGATTTTTTCTAAGTTGAGGCTGCTGCAATTTTTTCTGCATAATATAAAGAGTTGGGGGAGAGGGTTGTGTTTCTGTGTCTGAAAAGGGCCTTGAGGCAATATCATTTGCAAAAGTATCATGAGTCATAACTCTTCAAGGACTGACTAAGATTTATGTGGAACAGTGATTATATCTTTCCTCTGAGTTACAGAATTCATTTTTGAAAACTTTAACTGAATAGACCTGTCATAGTTTTGACAAAGTGATCAGGGAGTTACTTCATGTCCCCTTCTCCAGACTCCAGCTGTGCAAACTGAAAAAGGCCCTGAAATGTAAGCTTCTTCCCTCATCATGGGGAGAGGGCATGTAAGACAGGATATGAGAAAAACAAGTTCATTAGGACAATTTGCTTTAACATTCTAAGAAAAGAAATAATTGTCTATGAATAACCAGAAATAATTTATTCTTTGCCAAAAAGCTACAAAATGTGAGGTTATTTTATTCTTCTTGTCAAGTTTATTATTTTTTTTAAAACTGAGCACTCTCACCTACCACTACATTCATCATACAATCTGCATGTATTAAGTAGGCAGCTGATCTTGAGATTTACTTGTGAGCTGACAATAACTTGATTCACTATCCAAATTAACATCAATGAATCCCACCAGATGCAGTAACTCAGGCAATTAGAAGTTAAACTGGCCACTAACTCTTAATAAAGTAAATGCTGAAACCAGATTTTCTCCTAGGGTCATTAGAAAAACAATTTGTAACTATAATAGCAATTCTGAGCATAGTTCTTGTTTTCAATCCAATAAATTTAGCAGAGAAATAATGCAGAGTGTTAGAAACAGACTGAGGGCCCAACTCAGGAAACCATCCTCATTAAAGACAGGGCTAATGCACATGCTTTAGTTCAAGTAAGTGGTTAAATCCCTTTGAACACACTGGTACTCACACCTGCTTTGAAAATGGTTCTTCATTGGTTTTGGAGTTCTTCTCTGTAGTTTCTTCCTCCATCATCTATATGTCTTTTCATTTCAGTATGGCCTCATGGAATTTAGGACTTTATGTGGGAAGGCTATGACAGACACAGAGGCAGCAGTGGTAGTGACCCAAGCAGCCAGTATTGCCTACCTGGCTGTTGGCTTCATTATATCGGCACTATCTTTCCTCTTAATGTTCATTCTCTTACCCACTGCTATTCCTTTCTCCATTGCTACAGAGGAAGGTAAGTTAGTTAAGGAAGTGGGCTGGATCAAAGGACTCAAGGGTCTGAATGTGGAGGAGGTTTGGAATTAGTTTCTGCAACTTTGACTTAAAGTATCTGAAGCCTGCATCCCAAGCAAGGGGCGGGGTAGAATCATAGGGAAGGGATGCAGATCAACTTGGATGAGCAAGCATCTCAAACAGGTGATTAACAGAAAGCAGAAAGCCTAGAAGGAATGGAAGATGAGATGAATTAGCAAGGAAAGCTTGAAAGTCAGAAAGTGTAGGGACAAAGTGAGAACTGCCAAAAGCCAAGCAGATTTGGACCATGCAAAGGGAATTAAAACCAATAGTAAAAGGTGTTATCATCATATAAATAAAAAGAAAACAAGGAAAGAAATGGGACCACTAACCACTGAGGATGTAGTGGAGATTAAAGATAATCTAGGCATAGTCCAACACCTAAACAAATACTTTGCCTCAGTTTTTAATAAAGCTAATGAAAATCTTATAGGTAGTGGCAAGGTGGCTAATGGGAATGGGATATGGAGGTAGAAATTACCACATCCAAGGTGGAAGTCAAACTCAAACAGCTTAATGGGGCTAAATCGAGTGGCCCAGATAATCTTCATCCAAAAATATTAAGGAACTGGTACATGAAATTGCAAGGCTGGAAGGAGGTTACTAGTGGAGTTCCTCAGGGATTGGTCTTGGGACCAGTCTTATTTAATATTTTTATTACTGACCTTGGAACAAAAAGCGGGAGTGCGCTAATAAAATTTGCAGATGATAAGATGGGAGGTAGGTATTGTCAATATGGAGGAGGACCAGAATGTCATAGAAGATGATCTGAACAACCTTGTAAACTGGAGAAATAGAAATGGGATTCAATTTAGTAGTGCAAAGTAAAAGGTCATGCATTCAGGAATTAACAACAATATTTTTTGTTATGAACTGGGGATATATCAATTGGAAGTGACAGAGGAGGAGAAAGACCTGGGTGTTTTGGCTGATCACAAAATGACTATGAGCCGACAATGCAATGCAGACATGAAAAAGGCTAAAGCAGACCTAGGATGCATCAGGTGATGTATCCAGTAGCAACAGGGAAGTGTTAGTACCATTATACAAGGCACTGGTGAGATCTCATCTGGAATACTGTGTGTAATTCTGGTCTCCCATCTTTAAGAAAGATGAACTTATACTGGAACAGGTTCGGAGAATGGCTACTAGAATGATGTGAGGAATGGAAAACCTACCTTATGAGAGGAGACTCAAAGAGCTTGGCTTGTTTAGCCTAACCAAAAGAAGGCTGAGGGGAGAGATGATTGCTTTCTATAAATACATCAGAGGGATAAATACCAGGGAGGTACACGCTATTGTGCACAAGAACAAATGGATATAAACTGGCCATGAAAAAGTTTAGGCTTGAAATTAGATGAAGGTTTCTAACCATCAGAGGAGTGAAATTCTGTAACAGCCTTCCAAGGGGAGCAGTGGGGACAGAAAACCTAACTGGCTTCAAGACTGAGCTTGATGATGAGACTACCTACAATGGCATGTAGTCGATCTGCAATTGCTAGCAGCAAGTATCTCCAATGGCTGGCGATGGGAAACTAGATGGGGAGGACTCTTAATTACTACAGAGAATTCTTTCCCCGGTGTCTGGCTGGTGAGTCTTGCCCGTATGCTCAGGGTCTAATTGATTGCCATATTTGGGGTTGGGAAGGAATTTTCTTCAGGTCAGATTGTCAGAGACCCTGGTGGTGTTTCGCCTTCCTCTGTAGCATGGTATATGGGTAATTTGCAGGTTTAAGCTAATTTAAATGGTTGATTTTCTGTAATTTGAAGTCTTTAAATCACAATTTCAGGGCTTCAGTAACTCAGCCAGAGGTTAGGGGTCTATTACAGGAGTGGGTGGATGAGAATCTGTGGCCTGCGCGGTGCAGAAGGTCATACTAGATAGTCATGATGGTCCCTTATGACCTTAACGTCTATGAGTTTATAACTGGGACTCAGCAGCCCTGGGTTCTATTCCCAGCTCTCCTATTGGCCTGCTTTGTGACTTCGAGTAAGTCACTTCCCCCCTCTGTGCCCCAGTTTCCCCATCTGTAAAATAGGGATATGATATTGACCTACTTTGTAAAGTGCTCTAAAATCTAGGAAAGAAAAATGCTATCTCAGAGCGAGGTATTAGTATTACTATTTTATTTGTGTGAACAAAGTGGATATGAAAAAGGAGTGCAAATTATTTGTGTTTTCCCAAAGATTTTCCATGTCACTCCTAATTCTATTCAGACTAAAACCTTCCTTGTTAATCCCTCTTTATGCAAAGCGCTATCTTTAGCATAAATGTCACAGTTGTATTTTTAAGCTTATTTTTCTGATGACCATTACTGGAATCCTAAAGCATTTTCTTCAAAGAATTTTTAATATTAATGAGTATCTCTTGATCATTTATTCTTTCATTTAAGCACAGTCTGCATTCTCAAAATATCCTCTTTAATAATGGCTAGTTTTTGCTAGCTGCCTCACAGTAGTATAAGAACCAGAAGACAGTTTACAAGTACTGCCAGTATTTAGTATAAAATTCTGTATCATTATGTTCCACTGTGGGTACTTGTTAAATCTTCAAGCCTCTAGGCATCTACTGAGCAGCAGTATTCCATGAAAATCATGCCATAAAGCTACTGGTTAATTTCTTTATTTCTCCAAATTCTTGCTCCAAAAACCTTCATTTCTATGCATTTCATGTATTTTTTCTGAAAATAAAATGCATTTCTTGTTTTAAATTACTCTGAATGAAGGCTTTAATGAAGTTAGTGCTAATAGAATGAGGAGTACTTGTGGCACCTTAGAGACTAATAAATTTATTTGAGCATACGCTTTTGGGGTCTAAACCCCACTTCATCAGATGTATGCAGTGGAAAATACAATAGGAAGATATACATACACAGAGGACATGAAAAAATGGGTGTTGTCATACTAGCTATAAAGAGAATAATCAGTTAAGGTGGGCTAATATCAGCAGGAGAAAACAAAACTTTTGTAGTGGTAATCAGGATGTCCCATTTCCAACAGTTGACAAGAAGGTGTGAGTAACAGTAGGGGAAAAATTAGTATGAGAAAATAGGTTTTACTTCGTGTAATGACCCACCCACTCCCAGTCTTTATTCAAGCCTAATTTAATGGTGTCAAGTTTGCAAATTAATTTCAGTTCTGCAGTTTGTCGTTGGAGTGTGTTTTTGAAGTTTTTTTGTTGGAGTATTGCAACTTTGAGGTCTGTAACTGAGTGACCAGGGAGGTTGAAGTGCTCTCCAACTGGTTTTTGAATGTTATAATTCTTGACGTGTGATTTGTTCTAATACTGATTGATCTTTCCAGATGGGTGTTAATATCTAGAGCTATGCAGAGGATGGAAGTTCTGCTTCAAAAAAAAATCATGATTTGGTTTAATTCAGCATTTGAATTTTTTTAGATTTAATTCCAATTTTCCTCAAAGGAAGATTTTGAAATATGTCATTTTGTTTCAATGTTGACTTTATTTTGTATTGTTCTATTGCATACAGGGTCGGTTCTAGCCATTTCACTGCCCCAAGCATGGCGCGCTCTGCCGCTCGCCGGTCCCACGGCTCCGGTGGACCTCCCGCAGGTGTGCCTGCGGATGCTCCACCAGAGCTTCGGGACCAGTGGACCTGCCGCAGGCACGCCTGCGGGAGGTCCACCAGAGCCGCCTGCCGCCCTCCCGGCAACCGGCAGAGCGCCCCCCGCGGCAGGCCTCCCCAAGCACGCGCTTGGCGCGCTGGGGCCTGGAGCTGGCCCTGGCTGCATATAATGAACAATAAAATAAAATTCGAAGCAAAAAATCATTATAAAACTTTAAATCAAAATGCTTCATTACGAAAACATTAAAACAGGCTGTTTTGACATTGCTGGAAACTTTTTCATATATATATTCCACAATGAAATTCCAGCAAAATTTATCTGATTTTGCTAAGTATTTTAATTTCAACAGGACTGCATATTCTAAGAAAATATGATTCTGTTGAAATTCTCTAACTAGTTCTAGTAATATCACCTTTTCAATTTTATTCCATAAAAAGCAGTAATAGTTACTTGAGAATAAAACATTGAATTTCTAGTTAATCTACAGTTTGAAGAGTGATGTTTATGACTCTAATGCAGCAAAGCACTTAAGCATCCATATAAGTTTAAATACAGACTTAACTCCATCCCTATTGATCAATGACCAGAGACATGCAATGATCATCAACGGCACTTAAGCACATGCTTAAAGGTAAGTGTGTGCTTAACATTTTTGTTGAGTTGAGTCCCAAGAAAAGTCATATTTACTCATGAAAATGAAAATTTTTCTCCCAAGTTCAAATTCAAAGATACATATAATATGTATTGTAGTTTTGCACAATTATATGTGGCTGGGCAAATTCTGCTTTCAATTATGTTCTAGTCAATGAGCCTACATTGGTGTAAATGAAGGGCAAATTTATCCTGGTGTGGAAAACGGTAAGGGAAAATCAAGCTGGATCTGGGAGCTTTGTAATGTAAATAATATATATATATATCCCTGTATGAATTACATCCAACAAATATTGGAAAATATATTTACTGACTAATTCTTTTTTTTTAAATTAGAGAGTGAGAGAAAGAGAAAGAGAGAAAAAAGGAGCTCTATAATCTGAGTGAATAATGGACACAAATATTTACCCAATAATGTATTTGAAAAATATTGCAAAATTAATAGATTAAATCATCCAGTGGTATTATTTGACTAGCTCTAGTGTACATGAGTAATTGCAATTCCTGTTATATTATATATTTCTAAGAAAAGTGGATAAAAAATCTTCATAAAATCTTCTGATTTTTACTTAACATAGATATATATTACATCTCTCTCTCTCTCTAGGGGGAGAGAGAGAGAGAGAGAGAGAGAGAGATTAATCCTGTTTCATAAAGTAATGCCTGTTTCGTTGACTGATAGTAAGTATGGAAAAATTAGAGAGGCATCTGACTGAATTCAAGATGACAAACTAAAATTCAAGTAAAGTATACTGGCTGCTTGTTAGTGTCATGCCACATATGCTAATTACTTTGATTTACTGCTTTGTAGAGACTGTGGGAATACAGACTAAATACTGGTCTGTCCTCTGATCAGTTAGTATTTTGATAGACAATTCTTTATTAAACAAAGTGTGTCTCTGGGTATTTGCCTCTGGTAGATAATAGAGTCCTTCTGGCAATGTTGTGCCAGGGCATAAGGTTAATGGGAGGACAGGTTTTACACAGGTAGTTTCAGGTAGGCACAGATAAAGTGGCTATTTTAACACCACTACATCATTCTCCTTTACATAGCATGGCATGTTGTCTTTTAAGCATCTCTCCTGAAATATTAATCTGCTCTAATGTTCCTCTTGAGACCAGTCTGCTCCATGGTAAACTCAGAGAATAACCTCAGGGTTCTATTTGTAAACAGCCTATTTTTTCCCTTATCTTACACATTTTTTATGGTGACTTGGTGACCTTTATATACTTGGTATTTGTCCTCATAAATGATGGAAATATATTACTATATACTTACAGTATGTAGGAACTAGATTTAGCCAGCTGCAGAGAAGAGCTTATGTGAAAAACAGAAGGATTCTACCTTTTAGGACCATACCATGCATGTTGAAAATTTCAAAGAAAAATCAAAACTGTGTTCTGCCCTGGCACTTCAGTAGAATACAGAAAGCACATACAGATGCTCCCCGATTTACGCAAGCGTTCTGTTCCTAAATGTCTTGCATAACTCGAATTTTGTGTCAGTCGGAAACATATACCCGACCATTACACAAAACAACAACAACAACTGAATCTATAAACTATCTTACGGAACTTTTTCCATAAATGCAGGGGGCGTGTGTATAATCTTTCAGCTTTTGTCTACCAGGTGCAGTAGAGACTTAGTTAAACATGTACAAGTGTCAGCTATTATGAGGTACCTAAGAATGCAATATTGTCATTATTTCACAAAGGGATCATCACTTTGTTGATTCTAGCAGATGCAATTGCAGGATAGGAGCTGTTATTTGCATAAGAGACAGCTGCATGTTGTAAAACAAATCTAGGTTCTGAACACCCTCCTACCACTCCTAGTTCAAGGATGTTAGCATCTTGGCTCTTGGTTTGGGCCCATTTTTAATTTGCATGTGGAAATTGGGTAGCTGGACACCCAACTACACAGTTTGGTCACACAAATGCAGTTTGCACACCCATGTCTGAGACCTTGCTCATGGAAAATCTTAGTTAATAAAATTAAGCTCACATTAACTGTCACAGTTACAGGGCTAAGGATGCCTCTGCCCCATTCCTGATATCTGAGTTCAGCCATCTCAGGTTTTGGACCTTCCATTGTTAGCTGTCTTGGGGTGAAATCTCACTATTCCTCCACTCTTAGACTGGGAACCCTGCATGTATGCCAACTGTGTGTAGCAACTGCTTGTCATCCTGCAGGTCCAACTAGGATTTGGCACCTGAGTTTCTTCCATTTAGGAACCATTTAGTGAAATTGACCAACAACCTTTATAAAACAATGTACTTTTATGGAACAAAGCATTAGAGAGGAGGGAATATTAAAACAACAAACAGCCTATATGTAATGTCAACAGACCCCGGTCGCCAGCAGGAAAGATTGAACTGGGGACCTCTAGAGTTTAGTGCATGAGCCTCTACTGCATGAGCTAAAAACCAGCAGGCTGTTAGCTAAGGCTGTAGAACAGATTCATTTAACTATCTCTCTAAGTGATCTTGATGCCACTAGATGGAACAGAACACCACGCCCAGAAGGTATGTGGGTTACATAGACACACAGTCTAATCTAATCTTACACTTCCCTACAAACTAAATTAGAGAGGCTTTTCTCTTAATTTACAGGAACAGAACAGAGCCAACTTCCTTTCCCCTGGCAAGCTCAGACCCTCCTGAGTGCCTATATGACTCACAATCTAGTTCTTTCAGTCTGAACCACCCTGTTGAAATTCATGATGGTGTTCTCAGTTAGAGCAATTAAGGCTTCTGGATCTAGAATTGTCCCTTAATGCCCCTTAAATGTAAACTGTTAGATGACTATTAGAAAAAGCACCCTCCCTCTTTCCCTAGGCATGTAAACTCAGACCTATAGGAGTATGTCTACACCAGAGTTTCTCAAACAGGGGTCGCCGCTTGTGTAGGAAAAGCCCCTGGCGGGCCAGGCCGGTGTATTTACCTGCCTTGTCCGCAGGGCCGGCCGATCGCGGCTCCCACTGGCCACGCGGATCACTGATCCGGGCCAATGGGAGCTGCCTCGGTCCGCACCACTTCCAGCAGCTCCCATTGGCCCAGAGCAGTGATCCGCGCAGCCAGTGGGAGCCGCGATCGGCCAAACTTGTGGACAGGGCAGGTAAACACACCGGCCCAGCCCGCCAGGGGCTTTCCCTAACCAAACGGCGACCCCTGTTTGAGAAACCCTGGTCTACACTGCAGTTCAACAGCCACAGTTGGCCTGCGTCAATTGACTCAGGCTCATGAGGCTCAGACAGTGAAGGTATTTGGGCTTGGGCTGGAGCCTGGGATCTGAGACCTTCCCGGGGTCACAGAGCCCAGGCTCCAGCCCAAATCTGCATGTCCATACTGCAGTTGTTCAGCCCCTTAGCCCAAGCCCTGTGAGCTCAAGTCAGGTGACACGGGCCAGCCAGGGGTGTTAAATTGCAGTGTTGACATACCCATAGAAGAAAATATCCATTCCATTATATGATACAGAAATACTATGCTAGTGAGAGATCCAGATACATTAGTAATAATTATTAAAAAGCCAATCTCTCCGCCCCCAGATTTGTCACATTAATTGCTCTCCCTTCCAATTCCTTACCTCCCACACCAAAAAAGTGAAATTTAGGTACCAAAAATTAAGCACACTAAGGTAAAAATATGTAAATGTTTAAAACTATAGTGACACAATTTTAGGAGACCATGAGAAGGCCCGTGTTGAAAATTGACCCCTTTTTAGGCATATCAAAGACATCATACATAAAAAGGATCTTGAAAACTGTATTTATTTTATTTTGTGATTTCTAAGTCTTGGGAAAGAAACCACGTAATGATAGACAACCTCTTCAGGAATAAAAAATATTGATTGGTCCAGGATTGCACAAAACCACCACACAACTTGTGACATTTTGATAGTCTGTCCTCAGAAAAGGAGTAGGCCTGAATTAGCAGCCATATTGGAGGTCACAATTGAGGTTTACTGGCAGAACTGTGGAAGTATGAGGAAATCTTGCATAACACCTGCCTACGCTGCATCAGGCTTTCACAAGTACAATTAGTCCATCAGTTTCATTAGTATTTTTTTTCACGCACTTTAAAAATAAAAATCAGTTGACAGGGAGACAAAAGTAAAAATATTACCCTTATCTGCAATGTTTTCTTGAAACCCACCTGCCATTTACTACAATAAATTTTAAAAGGTATGGAAATATGATTTTTTTCTACTGCTTTTTTCTAGTTTATACATGAGAATGCTTTATCAGCACTTCTCTGGCCATGCATAAAACATGAACATGAAAACACAGTAGGTGCTCACTTTCTACAGCCTAGAAATGTCTTTGTACCACTTGGGATTAAAGAACCACTTTTAAAAATATAAAATATTGATGCATTAAACTGGAGCTGACCTATGTCTTTATCTCCAAGACCAAACCAGGACTGTCTTGTAGTACTACTGGGGTGAGCATGAGTAGTGATAAGTAACCCTCAAAAGTATAATAGTTGGGGGTTCTCCTTAGGTATGAGGGATTCTTTTCTTTGCATATCATTCGTTCAGTTGACATTTAGTGTGAATGTTTTTGCTTTTGATATTGCTGTTATTTATTATATAGGAACAGTATTTAGGTGGAAGAAATGGATAAAAAGCTACTGATGTTGAGGTAAATCTCCAGAAGCCAAGATGCATATTTTAATTATCTGGGATGCTTGGGGATATAAGAGTGAGCTGAAAATCTGATGAAAGGTAGCTTTCTTGTGCATTTTTTCTGTACATCTTGCTTTTGGACATAATGGTCCCAATTATCGCACCTGGGTGCCTGAAGTTAGGCTTTGAACTAGGCAGCTATCTAAAAAATGGACTGATTTTTCAAAGGTGCTGAGCATTTTTAACACTTCTGGCCTCCAAAGCCACTTTTATTTAGGTTCCTAAGTATGGATGTGAGAACCTATCCTTTGAAACCTAGGTTTGAAAATGTGGCCCTATGGATTTTCCATTTCTGGGTCTGTCTAGAACACAAAATCATAAAGAGGTGGAAAAAACTAGTTATTTTAAAGTTATCAAATTATTTTTTTTAAAAGTTCAGTTTGGCTTAGGCTTCAAATTGGTTCAAAGGCTGGGTCTATACTTTAGCCCAACTGTGTCACTGCTGCAGAGGCCTGAACTTCTCAGGGAGGAATATACACATGGGAAGCCCTACCTTTCCTCTTCACTAGCAAGCATTTTCAGTTCAGAAAAGAATGATGTCACCCTGGTCACAGTGCTGCATAAAAGCATTTTTACCTTTTCTGCAATGGGCCCAGTCCTTATTCTTGACTTCAACGGGAATTTTCCTTGTTTAAAGATTTAGTGAAGTAATTAGAGACTCGAGGACTCTGGGTGAAAAAGCAGGTCCTTGTGGGGCAGGGACTGGGGTGGGGTGGGAGGGGATTATTTATACCTAGCAAAGGGCAAATTCAACAATTTTGCCAGAATCTGAAGCTTCTTTCACAAGTTAAGATGGCTGTGAAGAAATTAGAAGAGCTGAATACTTCCCCTAATTAGGTGAAAGATGTTGGACTGTTAACCCTGGAGAGTCCCCTATTTAGTCACAGAATGGGTATAGCGCAGGAAGGGTCAAGTTTGTATGGCATGCCCCACCATTTTCCTTCAACTTTTCTCTGAAACGATCTTCTTTAAGGGTTGAGAAGTAGTTCAAAACCTTGTGCAAGGGGACACAATAAGCCATTAGTAGAGTTAGGGATAAAACCAGACATTTGGACTTCCAGTTCTACACATTAATCACACCCTTTCTCCTTGTGATTTGGGCAGAGAATCAATTTGCAAAGCTGATATGAGTTGTTGCACAGAGCAGAGAAGTTCTTTCAGAATGAATGGTACAATACAACCCATTGTATTCACTGTAGAAAGGAAGCATAGCAGATAGAGATCGAAGATAGCACGTTTGGAATCAGTCTAAAAATTAAATGAACAGTACAGAATCAACACAAAGCAAACACCAAGAAAGATATCTCCGCCTTGGAGTTAATAGTTATCTGAGCCTTTTTAAGCCAACTGTAGAAAGCTATAAGTGAAACAAAATGCAGCATTATTCTGTCTGTGCATTTCTTCTCTGACCTCTATACAAGTGTTGTGTATTTTTATATAAAAGCAAAATACTTTATTTCCTAAATAACCAGTATCATCTATGTATGTCTCATACCTGAAATGCACATGTAAAATAGTAGGGGAGGGGGGAGGACATGTTAGGACCTCTTTTTGCTTCAAGAAGAATTACTGTATTTTAATTACAAGACTTTGGAAGTTATAATGTTGACAAACAACATTAGATGGCATCAGTGTCACTGGCAAGGCAGCATAGCTAAATTACAATAATTTGGAACCTGCAGAAAATGCCAGTGGCGTTGACTTAAATGAACTAAAATAACTTGGAACTTGCGCAGTTATCCTGTGAGATAGACTTGGACCTGACAATTTAATTAGGTTACAGAAAACTCAGGAGGTTACACAGATTGTCCACAGAATAGACTGGCTCTAATCAAAATTACAAATAAAATACTGTTGGGATTTATAAAGCCAGATCCTCAGCTGCTGTAAATGGACTTTGACTTCAAAGATCTGGCCAGAAGAGAGTCTAATTACCTTACACTGCTCTAATTAACTTGATCTGGACAGCAACCTTAAGAAGCATTTCCGTTCTGTGATTAATATTTTTGTATGTTTAGATAATGCTGTGCCGAGTAAGGAGACCATATGATTTGTGACACAGGCAATAATTTTTAGAAACACTGTACCTATGCTAAGTCTAATAGTCTGAAAGTTTAAGAGTTATGAAGCCTATGTCACCATGAATGTCCTCATCCATTTATATAAATTCAATCTGTTAATGACTGTTATGTCTAACCCTACTGCTAGATGGTGACCATCTTGTTAAAAACTAAGGTGATGTTACTTGTGATACAAGCATACAATGTCAGTGTCATAAATTGTGAGCAGATATCCATGAGCATTAGAAAAGAAGATGCCCCTGTTTCACTCCACTTGCACAGAAGACCCTCTTTGAGAGCTAGGAATTGGATAGGTAGCCCAACTAGTAGCTGCAGAGACTAGACTGGAGAGAAGGAAAAAAGAGGGGAATGGATGGCCTTCACAATATATCCCCTTCTTGCCCAGTGTCAGCTAAAGCTGAGAAGGTCAAGGTCAGCATTAACTTTCACCAATTGCATCACATAGTAAAACTCCAGCTGAAAAAGTTTGCTGGTGGGTGACCAAGTTTTCCTGGGCAGTATAGGCCTGACTGGTTTCATACAAGAGTCTGCTGCCATGGACATGGAATGCCAGGCAGCACTGTGGAGCTATGTGGTCTTTACATGAATGACTTTAGTCTCTGGCAGAAGAACCATGGGTTTTGGGTGTCAAACTCCTAATAATTTTCACCCACCACCTCTGAGGAACAATCAAAAAAGGAACTCTGAATCTAAGTCTGTTCGTGTTTTTGTTCCCTACTGGATGTGGAAATAATCCATGCATGAGACAATTTGGCTCTATGTCATGTTTTTCACGTTGGCTACCCTTACCAATTATTATTTCCTCCCTTCCAGACTTTTACACTGAGCCAGACTTTCCCAATAATCAAGCAACAGTGATAACTCAGTAAGTCCCCATTCATTAAGATGAAAATGCTTATGTTCATTTATTTAAAAACTTTTAAAGGTATTTTGTGGTATTTTAAAACATATTTTAAAGGAATGTGTCCTATGGGAGTGAACTTATTAAAGAGTAGCAAGTCACTATTAGTAAATGTCTGCTATCCTCCAAGATTTTTTTTCTATTATCTACTTCTAAATGAGGGACTTGCATAATGGATTAGTGTCTTCACCCTCGATACATGACTAGAGGATTTTATGAACTAGTAAGAGCCCTATAAAATCTAGAGGAAGAATACTTTGGTTCTTGGACCGAACGTTGCTTTTCTGATTCACTCTTCACTTACCCTCCATTTGTCCCATGCATAATGTTCCCTTTTTCCAGCAACAACTCTGTGACAAGATCAAAAATGGATCTAGTCAGGTGATAAAGGTGTTCTCACCTCCAAAGTGCAGCTTGAATTTTGAACATAAAAATTCAAAGGAAAAGTTCCAAACATGTAGATGCATATATGAAGCTAAATTTATCAAACCGTCTTAAGATTTTTTACCATAAGCATAGGCACATTGGCCTTTGTAAGCTTCCTTTGTTATCTTTCAATACATTCCTATGTGAGCCACATATAAAGAGGATATAATGCATATAGTACATTCAACGGCTGTTGCTAAGGGCTGTATGTTGATAGGATGTATTTGAATGCTTATTAGAGTGTTACTATTTACAATGCTACAGTTAAAGTTGTCAGCAAAACTTCCAGTTCAACTTCAGAGTTCAAAGACATAGCACAAGGTGCATTTCATAAAGATTATCAAAACAAGAGAGATTTCAATGTGTTCAGATACATTTAATTTCATCTATGTACTGTAATGACTTACTTACTTGACATATGCCTCTTTATTCCATGTGAAACATAGGGCCTTCACCACAGCATTTCATCTTTGAAGACCTCTTGATACAGTGTTAGTTTCTTCCCATGTCATTTTGATACCTTTCAATTCTGCTTCTATTAGGCACTTCCAAGTTGTCCTTGGTCTACCCCCTTGCTTCTTGCCCTGGGGATTCCAGACCAATGCTTGTCTTGTTATATTGTTCAATTCTTTCATCTATGTGTATCATAGCCCTGTCTATTTTCAGTCCATCATTTCCTGACCTGTCAGTTTCTGTTTGTCCTCCTCCAAAGCTCTTCATTTATGATTTGTTTCTGGCCATCTGATGTTAGGGATTTGTCTAAGGCAGTTGTTTAAAAAATTTGAAATTTAGATAGTAACGTCCTGATAAGACCCCAAGTTCCAGCATCATATATTAAAACAAACTTTACATTGGTGTTAGATGTTCAAAGTTTAATTCGTAGGGTAAGATTTCTGTTTCTCCAGATAAGCTTTAGGGTTGCCAAGGCATATATGGCTTTTGCTATTCTGGCTTTAATATGTTTGTCTGTGCCAGCAGGTTTTGCTTATGATGCTGCCAAGATATGTGAAGTGTCAGACCTCTTCTATGTCAATTCCAGAGAGTGTTTCTTGTTGTGTGTTGATTCTCATGGTTTTAGTTTTCTCTCTGAATTTTCAGCCCTACTAACTGTGCATAAATCTAAAGATACTTTGTTTTAACTTTCATATCTCTAAGGGTATGGGACAGAAGGTAGATGTCTGAAAAGTCACGATCCTCTAGCTTCTGTGTGAAAGTCCATCTGTATAGTATTGATGGATAAACTTTAAAAGGCTCAGAATTTTAGCCCCATCATTTCCTCTGTGTGGAGATCTTTTTGGTACAGGAGAGAGGACAGATGAGAGGAATGTCAGGGAGCTGACTGTTATGACTCTTGGATTCTCCAGGCTCATCTGTGTTGGCCCTGGCATAGGTTAAAGCAGCCTCTAGGCTTGCATACAATAGTTTCTAGACATGTATGGTTCCTAGGGAACCATGGCCAGTTGGCATAACTAATGCCTTCTGGCCATGGTCCCCAGAGGACCATACATAATGAGTTTCAGTGGCACTCTGACACACCATTCTTCCTTCATCATATTCATCATGGCAGCTCTGGATAGAGGATGTGGCACAAGTGCTCTCTGTGATTATTCTATACAAGTTGGAGAGCTCTCCAACTCCAGTATAATTCTCAGTTGGCCAGATATGACTTCCTTCTGGTCATTTCAGACTCAGGATAGTGGGATCTGGCTCTTAGTTCAGACAACTACCCAAAAGTTCAATGGTTTTCTGCTCCTTCTCTACCTCTCTTGGGTGAGTGTTAGGGCCACTAGACCCATCATCTATTAAGACTCTCTTTTCCACAGGACAAAGCTGGCTACTGAAAAAGGGACTTTGGATGCCAACCAAGACAGCAAGTGGTGCGTTCACAATCAAAACCCAGCACTTAAAACAGAATACAAGAGATGGAGACAGGCTTTCCTCATGACAGAGCACCATTGTCCTTTACACTCTTCGCCTTCTAAAGTTAACGAAAAGTTCTGCAATTTATTCATCTGTGCAGGTTCCGAAATTGTCACTCTTAGCATCTGATTCAATAGTTATCAGGACCTAGCAAGCTAGACTGGCCAAGGCAGAGGCTGAACAGGATGACGAGATTAATTAATAAATATTGAACAATGTACAAATGATGCCTAATGATGTTATCTCCCTGTGTGACAGGGGATGGATACTAGAAAACAAGTTTTGGGAAAGACCTGACCTGCTGGGCAATTTAAGGGGAGTAAAAGATTGCCTACAGCAACATCAGCCCACAGCAGGGAGCAGATTTATATCAGGTATATTCAAGGAAGCCATAGAAGTACACAAATCTGCTATTTGAAATCAGGCTGAGCAGAGAAACCAAAGCAATATGGCAAGAGAGTAAATACAATGATCAAAAGGGAGAAATCTATTTTCAAGGCACCTGAGAGGCTACCAGGTTCTGTGACATTGCACTGGTAGAGTCCAGGATAGTTTGTCTCCATGGGAACACTAGGCAATAAATATTTGCTTCCATAAATTCCCCCTACAGGTAGTAGGCCACTGCTGCTTTCATGCTGTTCCTGTGAAGAATGACCCCAGGGTTATCTTTCCTAATCAGCAGTTCATTTTAGCCTTTGCTGATGACTCCCATAGGTTTTTGGCATCTGAGTAACCAGCCATGTATGAGGTAAGGAATGTGAAATATGGCAAAGCAATAACTCCCTACTCATCTTCATTCAGTGTCTTTGTGTAACCTACTGGCTGCTATCTTTGATACTTATGTAGCCCCCAATACCCTAATGCCTCATAATCTTTAATGTGTTTATTTTCTGAGCAGTACTAAGACCCCCACTTTGCCCAAGAGGAACTAGGCAGAGTGATTGAGGCCAGGTCTACTCTACAAATGTACATAGGTATAACTATGGTGCTCAGGGATGTGAAAAATCCACACCCCTGAATGACGTAATTATACTGGCCCAACTCCTGATGTGGACAGCCCTATGTCAGCAGGAGTGCTTCTCCCATTGAGATAGATACCGCCTCTGATGGAAGTTGATTAACTACACCAACAGGAGTAGCTGTCCCATCCGTATAGTACTTTCTACACTAAAGTGCTACAGCTTTTTAAGTGTAGACCTGTTCTGAGTAATTTGCCTATAATTACATGAGAAGTCTGTGGCACCGAAGGAACCTGAGTGCCATATTAGCACTCTAACCACTAGATCGTCCTTTCTCACTTAGTCAATTCTGTGGATTGAACCAGGCACCCCCACAGCTGAAACCATGATTCTTTATAGCTTGAGCTAAAGAGTCAGGCTCTGTAGGCATGGCCTCTGACACACTCATGTCCTCTTTGGATCTGGTATGGTCTCATAACACATGCTGAGCAGTGGATTGCATATGCATATTTTACACACTCTTCACCCCGGTTTTCCTCAGATTGCACTATTTAATTTCTGTTCATATTCTGACTCATGATGTAATATTGTAACAAGTATCCTTGTCATAAAAATTCACATTATCAAAACAATCCAACGAGCAGCCAGAGTCCTGATACAGCAGCACCTGCCTCCCCTCTATCTGGAGGCAAGCTGCTTCATCCATCCACTGAAAGAACGCTGTTACACTTTCTATTTCCTCAGCCTGTTTCACAAAAAAAACAATCACATACAACCCAGCCAAGGAGGTGAGAGGAGACCCATTACACTGCACCTCTCAGACACATTAGTACCTAAACTTGGTGTGCCAGCCTCCCACCACAGATAGAAAAAATTGTAGCATCTCAGCTGTCCCTCTCCTTTGTGTCTAGAACTGGATGCAAGCCACCTCTGCTCTTTCTCCATCCCAGATCTAATAGCAGGGTAATTGCAAACCCATCCTCACTGATGGAGGGAAGAATTGGCAGGGTTTTCCCAGTCAGTCTCATGGCTAAATACTTCCTCTTCTCTTCCGCTGAGCAGCAGTTCAGCTCACTTGCTATTTCAAACTGCATCAGGTGAGTTACCCTATTCTACTTGCCATCCAATTTAGGTTCTTTCTGGCTCATCACAAACTTCTGCGTTAGTATCTTGTTTGGTACTTGAGCAGGAAACATTCCTCTCCCAATTCCTCCCTGAGTATCCTGGTCCCCTCCATATGTGAGTGACCATTGCAATTATTTTGTTCACCTTCTTCCAGCGAGACCTCCATGTCTCTGTCTCTTCTCCTCCAGGTTAAAGCCTGTTTCATCTTGGCTCTTCCTGGTCATAGTAATGGCAGCTGCTTGGTATACTCTGCGTCTCTTGGCTGGTATATATTGAAATCATCATCAGCCATTGTGTGGCATCAGCAATATCCAAAGGAAAGAGGTAAAAACATGCTGTGTAAAAAAATCCAACACACAAATGTTGCCGGAGCATTCATGCAGCATTGTCTTCCTTTCGTAGACCTGGCAACCAAAATAACACTTTCCATCTCTCTTAACCACACCCACCTGCAACCAGTGGGGGTGGTCACTGGGAGTGGTGTGGAGGAAAGGGCCATTACATCATATAAAAACAGTATTAGAGCTTTAATGACTGTTTCATGGAGTGCCATTAGATTTGTTACATATACAAGTTGGTTCATGTAAAAATAAATAAAAAAGGTGAGAAAATTGCTTAATGCAAAACACGTGTCTGCTTTTAGAGCAAAATAAATGCCACTGGGGGCTTGTGTGATGAACAGTTGCTATGAAAATTGCCTACTTTTTAATTAATTGCTATGTAAACTACATGGAAATCCCCATTAAGAGTCCCAGCATATGTTGCAAAGCAGTATCTTGCACAGCCACCAGATGAAGTCTGAGGGGAAATATCAGAGCCTAGTTGAGAAATGTGTTCTAGTAACTAAACAAACACACTGCAATTAGAGGTTCAGATGTTGACTTTAAAAAGACAACTGACAGGTGATTTCACTTTATAATAGGAATAAAATAAAATGCCTTCTTTAAAAAGAAAACAAATCATAGTCTGGTAGTTACAGGGGAAATTTACCCTAGGTTGTGTTACTGCTCTATAGAAATAAGCATACTCTGAACCAAACAAAACACTACCAGGATAAGTAATGCCTAACAAAGAGAGAACAAAAAGTCAAAAGGAATGGAAATCTACAAGATTAAAACACTTGAAATTCTTCTCTTTGATCACAGAATATCAGCCTTACTCCATGCACCATTCAGCTAGAGGTGAGCAGTTGTTCCTTTAAAAGTGGCTGGTTTGATGAAGGTAATCATATTAGTCAATGGCGGAGTACACACTTCCTTAAAACTGGCTTTTATATAACAGGCAGTAGGAAAAATTACATTTTGATAGGTTCAAAAACAACCCAAGAAATAGGGGGAAAAAATTCTTTTTCTTTCTTTCTTTGGAAAGTATTTTCCACATTGCTGACACTATAATTTTTTTTTTTTTTTAGGAAAATATTCCGATTTCTGTGGAAGTGTTAAATTTATCTTCTATCTTTTTTGTGAAGGTCTGTACCTCTATTTCTTGTTTCATTATGACCAAATCATTCAGTGTGTCATAATATCTATCTATAGTACAAATGGTTGGAAAATAGTTTCTCATATTTTTTTTGGAGGGGGGTGGGCAAAAATAAAATAAAAACAAAAAACAAAAAACTTTTGGCTGAACACTTTGATTCAGAAATGCTGTCATGATGCCTCTTGGGAGTTTTGACTAGGCAGCTTATGTTTTCTTTCTCCTCCATGGCCCAGGTCTCCTGAGAAGACTAGGTCTGATAAGATGCATCATAGTCACCTCTTGGGACTTCTCGGCCATTGTGCATCATGGGAGATGTATTCCAGCTTGAGAACTCAGCCCTTAAAGATGAATGTAGGTATTAAACAGCTGAACTACAACTCCTGTGAGGCACCATGGCATAATTTCCTACCAAAACTTTTTGGTTTGGGGGTGCATGATTTTTGACAAGTTTAAGTTTTTCATTTGATCAAAACCCAATTTTCTGTCATAAAACAACTCTGATGGAAAATTTTTGACCTAGTCTACAGCTGTAAATTAGTCTACAGTCTAGTCTACAGCTATAAATTAATTCAGATACTTAATGTGAATGAAGCATGGCTTTTGCCACTGCATCTCCTCTGCATGTTGCCATCTTCAATGTTACAGACAGGTAGCCATGAGGGAAGTGTGAATAAGCATGTGTAGTTGAGGTTTTCTGCTTGAGAACCTGCTGGTATTTTATCCATTCAAAAAGAGCTGCAATAAAAAACATGAGCGACAGTAAAGAAAATCCTCAATCTGAGTCCTTATGGGTACGAAAATGAAGAATGGGACATGTAGGTACCTAAATATGGCTTTAGGAGACAGATTTTTTTAAGGGTATGTAGGTTCCTAAAGATGCAGATTTTCAGTGAGATTTTCAAAAGTGCCCAGGCTCACTTGGTACTTATCTTTAGGTGTCTAATTACCTTGAAAAATATGGCCCTAGGTGCCTAACCTCAGGCATCCAAGTGTGAGGTCAAAGGCCAGAAGATTTACAGGGATGGAACTCTCTGCTCCCTCTATAGCAAAGAAGGGGAAAAGTCACCTCTGGCTAGTTTCATTTAGGTTAAATTTACCAATGTCACCATAATGCCACCTTCTGAATTTTGTTACTTTAGTTAGAATTTGTTTTTGTTTAATTGCATAAATGATAATAGATTATGATTACTGTACTCATAAAAGGGCATAGAAAATGTGCACGATATCCCCTCTGAGTGGGTCATCATGAACTTACAGACAATGGACTTTGATTTGTTTGTGAAATTCAAGGTCTACCATAGGGAAGGATTCTGTTCTGAAGATCAAGAGTGCTATGCCATAGCAAGAACTCTGCTTGACGATTCTGTTTTCTCTGTGTTCCCTCCTGGGAGACTATGCGTCCTGTGAAGAGTGAATCTGTGGGACTGGACCAGGCCAGTGGTTCGGAGCTGACTTTGCAGTAAGGCCTAACTGGACCATCAGTAGTACAGAACTTCTTATGCAGTGACCTGACAGCCAGTGGCAACACTGACATGACTTCACAGCATCCTGACCTACCAGGCAGAGATGATACCATAGTAGAGGACATTGGAGTGAGATCTGGTACAGTTGGTCTCTCTATACTGAAGCAGATTGGTGGAAAAGAGCCACCTATGGTGCCCCTTGGTTATTAGTGAGATGAACTAGACCTGTGGGTAGAATTTTAGTTGGATGAGGTTTGTGTGGAATTAAGATTTCTGTGCCTCCAAATTATATCATTATCATTTGGAACTAGGGGGTTGACCAAACTGCTAACACACTGGGTTGCTCATTTTGGGTTATATAAATATATTGGTGGAGAGAGGAGCGCGTGTTTCTTTTCATTGTTTTTCTCTTTTTCCCAAATAAAAAGCTATTTGTGGTTCAATGTTCCCAAGAATACTAAGAGTCTAATAGTGGGGAAGAGCCACCTGCAAAGGTGACCAGGGAAATTTTATTTCTATTTCCTGATCCAGAGATAGGAGTATGGTTCTGGGTAGGGGCTCAAGTCATAGTTATATATTTTTGTATCCTTAGACTGATTGAACCTGGCCCTTGTTACTGCCATTTTCCTGTGGCGGAAGGATTACCGGTACTACATTTAAATTCTGGATTCCAGGCATAGAAACTAACATTGTCCTTTTTTGTTTAAATGAAAGGGGGATGTGTTCGCAAACTCTTCACTTCTGTAATACTCAATAGCTTCAGAAATTACTCTGCTAAAAGATTATTACAATTATGAAAGTTATATCATTGCTGGAGCAGAAAATATAATTGTCCAAAAGGCTCGTAGCAAGTGGACTAGTTGAGATGTGAGGCCCAAAACCAATGAGATGAACACTCAAGTATTGCATGTGTGACTGGAAATCCTGGGCCAGATCCTGGGATCAAACTGAACTGTACTTAGTACTGGCAGAGGGGTAGAGGAAGGAAGGAACTGGAGTTGTGTGTCCAAAGGGGACATGAAACTCACATTTGCACTCTCCTTATCCTGGGGTTGCTGTATGCAGGGCTTGTCCCTCATCTTAAATTACAGCAACATTTTCTAATCTACACTTGCTCCTAGTATCCCCCAAGGATTGAAACCTGAGTCAGGGACAGGCACTAGCCACATCCCAATTATGCCTTTTTTTTCCTTCTGATCATGTCCCTCACACCAGCAACAGGGAGGAGATGACATAGGAGCATCTGTACCACTGGTGAATCCCCCTTTGGCAGGGGTGGCTCCAAGCATCAGCACGCCAAGTGCATGCTCGGGGAGGCAAGACGCGGGGGTGCTCTGCCGTTCGCCGCAGGCTGCATTCGGCAGCTTGCCTGCGGGAGGTCCGCTGGTCCCGCTGCTTCAGTGGACCTCCTGCAGGCATGGCTGCGAGAGGTCCGCCGAAGGCACGGGACCAGCGGACCCTCCGCAGGCAAGCTGCCAAATGCAGCCTGTCTGCTGTGCTTGGGGTGGTGAAATGCCTAGAGCCGCCCCTGCCCTTTGGACAGAGATGACTTTTCCCAGGGCCAGCTATACTAGAATCTGCCAAAGAGCAGCTTAAAGCACATACCATGCACCAGAAGATCTGGCCCCAACATTAATAAACGTGGAACTTGGGTTAAAATAAAAAAGTGCAACTCCAACATGAAAGATGTATCATTAATTCAGCTGAGTAGCAAACAGAGATTTTACTTTTCTGAAAGTCCTGTGTGCAGCGCCCTCCAGCAAGCAGAGTTTTGAATCCCCATTCTACACCTTTCCCTCTGGAGCACGCCAAATACTCACTAATCTCATATTTTATAAATCAACTCTGTACCTTCCAGAAGAGAAACAGCAGCTCCAATTGCTTTAAGGAACTGTAAAATTACAAATACTTAGGGCCTGACACTACTCCTATAAAGTAATGTGAAGTTTTGAGATTGGAAGCAAGATTTGGCTCTTAAAGAGATATGGGCAGGACTGGGAGACCCAAAATTTCTTATACATTGGCCTTGGAATAGTTTGCAAAGCCCAATCTTGTTTTCAATCCTATGGCTTAGCTTGCAGGTTGTTTTTTGAAAGCGTCCTCGGAGGGTATACCTGACTTCTTTTGGAGAATGAGAGATGCATCTTTTTCATAAATTGTTTCCTGTGTGGGATATATTAAAATAGGGTTGTTTTTCATTGGTTGGCTTAAAGTAGTATTAGATTACTACTTCTTTACCTCAGGGCACATGGTAATAGTTGAACAGTATTTGTTAATAAATAAA
The DNA here is from genome assembly GCF_007399415.2 of Gopherus evgoodei. Lineage (NCBI taxonomy): Eukaryota > Metazoa > Chordata > Testudines > Testudinidae > Gopherus > Gopherus evgoodei. The sequence continues at coordinate 25,313,397 of NC_044329.1, read as the reverse complement.
TACTAATAATAAGGGTTGTTTGTTGTTGCTGTTTTAGTAAGAGGAGGCCCTGAAACATAAACCCTTACCAGAGGCCTGGTATGAGGCCTAAGGCCTGAACTAAAGTAATGATCAAGACTTTGCTAACATAAAGCAAAGTTAAGTTGTGAGCCAGAGGCAGGCCCTGCTCACAGAATCTGGCAAGGAAAGGGCTGATGCTGCAAAAAGAGACATACCTAAAAGGTACTCGACACCAGATATCAGAACATTTGCAGACTTGTACACTCCACTCAGATAACAAGGAACAAGCTGACCCATCTCAATGACAGGGCCAAAAGGGTAATATGATGGATAGAGTTGTTTTGTTCGAACTAACATGTATAAGGTGAGAGGTGCACCTTACTACGCAGAGGGGTTGTACCTTGCTAAGTAGAGGGGTTGCACCTTAATCCATCAGGAGTGATGTGTAACTTGTTTGTACCTGTGTATAAGAATGCATCCCTGGGAGAGTGTCTTTGTCTGACCTAGGGGGCAGTGGAAAGTCCCGCCACTGACTGAGCTGAGTCCATTGTCAGGGAGCACATAAGTACTAGCTAACCACACCTCAGCAGCACCTTGGACTTCCATGCCGGGGAGCTGGAGACTGTGATTCTCTTTGACAATAAATGTGGCTGACATGCCTTCGTACCTTACTAGAGTCTGTAGTCATTGGGGGTTCTCTCGGGGTCTGCTGTGTCAGCTATCTGTGCAGAGCTGGGACAGCACACAGAGGGAACACAGCACACAGCTGATTGATATCAACACTGAACAGAGCAGAGCACCACACTGGTAGCATCTGACAACAGCTGTGTGTATAATTAAATTTTCCCTTGATCTTACAAAAAAAAAAATCAACCCTAGTTTTCTGGTATTAATTAACAATTGTCAAATTCATTCCTTCATTATTTCTTTTAAATCTACTTTGGTTTCTGCTTAATATTTTTAGCTTTGCTAATTTTACTTGTTCTTTCTCCATGAGCTATTTCTACCGCTATGCTTGTTGGAGATTTGAAAGCTTTCTCATGATATTAATAGGCGTTGTTACCTTATTTCTGTAATAATTCAAGGTTTTGAAGAAGTAAAAAGTACAGTTCAGAAAATGAAAATCTAGACAGATGATTTTGCTGTATGCTATGATCTCCTGATCTGCAACTCTGCACTAGAAAACCCTCAATATATATAGGAAAAAGTGTTTGGGACAGGAATTTGATTCCAACTTCAAGCTTAAAAGGAATAGTTATAAGCAGTGAGGGTGAAAGTTATTTTAAAATTCTGAAAAAAATCTTGAACTATCTTTAAAAGGAAAACTTTGACCTTTGGCTGGAACAGGCAAACAAAATTAGCCCAGCCTGCTTTTGTAAGTTCTGTTATTAACTAGAAAACCTATTTCTGAGGGTCTATTGTTTAATTTCAGTCAGAGAAAGAGGATTACTAAATACCAGCTGCATTAACGTCTGATAATATTTATTGAAAATGGCTTTACTGGCATTACTTCATTCCAAATACATCACAGAATAAGTTTTCCTGGAAGAAGAATATGTGAATGAATGTGAAGGTGATGAAAACTTTTGCAAAGGACATTAATCAGCCAAAATTTCAGACATTTTCTTCTGACCTTAAACTCTTTGGTCTGGAATGGATTGCACTGAAAAATTACTCAAACTGGAATCTTGAACTGATGGAGAGTTAGTGTGAACACATAGTTACTATACTCTGTGAATATATTTCAACTTTTTTCACTTACACAGTCAGTATAAATTTAATTTCTATCAGGTTCCTCTTTTGTTACATATTCCATTTGAAAGAGTGATTTTAAAGACTGGAAGAGCTGAGGAATACATATTTTTAAAAGCCTCTGGCCAATGTCAAACATTTCAAGAGTTAGATCTAGTCCTTGTTAATGCAAGGGTAACTTCATTAGATCAATATTTCTTCACTTGACTACAGCATAATCCACACATACCCCAATATGAGAGAGACGTTCTCAAAATCTGCAGTCCCTTTTAAATATTTAAGTGCATTAGAGACGTTGATCAAATGCGAGCGCTTGGACATTTTGTTCTCTAATGCTATGAACTTGGCAGAGTTTCCAGGAAGGAACAGTTTTTCAGCTTATTTCACTATGTAAAAAGGAACAGCTGAAGAAATTGTGTAACCTTTTTCATATAATTTTTAATAGCATTTTGAAATTTAAAAAAGTCTTTAGACATAGCTCCTGCAGCCTTGACTGACCTAGATGCCCAAGAGGCAAACATAACTGTGTTCTAAAAAGTGCATAGGATACCAACTAATGAGCTGACAAGTTTCAATAGCAATGGAGTTTTAAAAGGTGAGTTGCTTCCCATTGCAAAGAGAGAGGGAGAAAAAAAATGTGTTCGAATATAATTAAATAAAACTAACTTTTTAGTAAAAGACAACAGGCCAGTTCCTCAACTGGTAGGTATAGGCATAGCACCATTGACTTCAATGGCATTATGCCAATTTATACTAGCGGAGACTCTGGCTTGGTAATAATTGGAGATATACCAATCTCCTAGAACTGGAAGGGACCTTGAAAGGTCATTGAGTCCAGTCTCCTGCCTTCACTAGCAGGACCAATTTTCACCCCAGATCCCTAAGTGATCCCCTCAAGGACTGAACTCACAGCCCTGGGTTTAGCAGGCCAATACTCAAACCACTGAGCTATCCCTCCCCCCTTGGAGATGGGATACACTGAAACACCACCCTAAGGAACCTCCAGAAACTAAGAGGTGCCTTAAATTGCAGTGTCCAAATAGGACACTTCTTTAACTGCATATCACAGTGTAAAGGCATTTGTACTTGCTTTCCAGGTGATAGATCTTGCTTTGTTTGATGTAAACTGTAGTTGTTTTTCCATTGACTTCAGTAGGATCAGGCCCTTAATGACCAGAAACTAGATAGGGATAGGACAATTTCAGGAGAAACCTATGCACTGTAGGAAGTGGTTCTGGTAGATCAGTAGCATGCACTTTTTCCTATTCTTTTGTACTAAACTACTGTCCCTAAATGGTATTGGGGTTACCGTAAAGCTAGAAATATTGTTTGTCTTTTAGATCAAATGGAAAATTGAACTCTTTGCCGTTTGAGGGTATTAAAGAGGCTAATATAGAAACAAAAGGCAGTAATATGAAATGGATTTATTACTAGGTCATATTTATGATAGGAGGGAGGTTTCTTGTAGAAGGGGTAAATAGAGTTTAGGCACCCTTTACTAGAGGGGATTCTGAACTTTACTGGGACTGTTCCAGGGGAAGATCCTGTGTGCTGCAATCTAGTCTTAGAGACTAGAACTCCCATGATGCCTTGGGGAAAGACTTCTCTCTTCCAGGGAGTGCAAGGAGAGAGGGGTGCACTCCATTTTGGGAAGAGGAATGAGATTGCTCCTGTGGAGCTCTGTCCACACCAGGAGTTGCTGATAGGAAGCCAGAAGCTGCTGCTGAGAGCCTGCTGGGCCTTTGATCAAGCAGGAAGCCTCAGAGGCTGTTGGTGGCTTCACTGGACCAGGGCAGAGACCATTGCTGTGCCTGGAGCTGACTGAGGTGGGCCTGAGTGAAGAAACTGTGAGTAACCCCCACTGTTGTTTGGGAAAGTACTTGCAAGGGAAGGGGCATAGCAGAGAGACTGAGTCTGAGGAGACGCAGAGTGATCTTCCCACTGAATCAGGACCGAGAACTGACGACATTTGGTGGAGCCAGCTCCAGTCATCAGAGGGGTTGTGCATTGTTGCCTTGGCTGGACTGATACACAAAACTGACAGCACACTGTCTCCAGCTTCAGATCTTCAAGCACGCCCACACAAGCAGGTGTCTGGGACTCTGAAATCCAGAGGAGTGTTCACTACAGGGTTGGGTAAATGGCGGCAGTATAAATGCCAGTTAGATCTGTTTCATTTATTACTGTATACTCTATTTTTAATTGATTTTATTCAACTTCCCCGTGTGGATTTAAATTAGTAGTGACATATATCTTAATCTGTTATATCTTGATTTTTTTAAGTTGTTAAGTAAAGTTGTGTTAACTCTAATTTAAATATATTGGATGTATATTATTTATAATTGTTTTTTTTGAGTTACACCCATGCCACAGATTATATTATTATTATTTATTCATCATCATTATCACCATCATGTTCCTATTATGCCTCTGACGTTTAGGGCAGTGATGAAGCTCCTCCACTCCTGTCTGTTTCTGGCAAGTTTTTCAATGGTTCCCCAGCTGTGCTCCAGGCTTTTCAGCTCAGCTTCCACAGCTCTTCACCATGTTGTTTTCACTTGCCTTCTGGTGTCCATTTTATTGCTACTCTGGTGATGGAATCAGTTTCCATCTGAAGCACATGATCGATCCATCTCCAACACCTCCTAGCAATGATGGTGCTCAGATCCTCTTGGCTGCACTGTGTCAGTAGATCTTGGTTTGAGATTGTTCTGGGCCAAAAGATACAGAGCATTTTTCTGAGGCAGGTTGTATGGAAAGAAGACAGGTTGGACTATCATACTTTTCATTCCCCAGCATTCTGCACTATAAAGTAGTGTTGAAAGTATGCAGCTCTGATAAATCTTGAGTTTGGTTTTGGTGTTGTATTTTGATAATTTCTAGACTGTATTTAAGCTCCTGAAGGTGTTCTGGGTATGTGGTAGGAGTGCAACATCATCTGCAAAGTCCAGGTCTTCAGAGGATGAGAAGAGCATCCGTTTAATGCCTTTTGGAATGTCTTCTGTTGTATGCCACATTACCCAGTCGATGGCAATGTTGAAGAGGATTGCAGACATGACAACTGACGTACTCCTGTTTTGACTTCAAAACTGAGCTCACTGTGATCAAAACTGCATGTAAAGTTGAAACAGAAGCTTTTGATGATATTGCTTATACGGAAAGGAATTCCATATGCCCACAGAATGTGCCATAGGCTGGTCCTGTGAATGCTATCAAAAGCCTTCTCCAAATCTATGAAATTTATGTAGAGTTGCCATTTCCATTCTATGCACTGTTTTATTATGTTTCATAGAGTGAAGATCTGGTCTGTGCAGAGAACTCGATTTAATCATGGATTTCTATGTGAAAGTACGTTCTTGTTGGTTGTTATAACCTTAATATTTATTCTTCACAACTCAGAGACAGATGTAGGTTTCATTTTTAGAAGGTACACACTATACGTTTTTAAAGTGATTTATTTTGAAAACTTTTCAAAATAGTATTACAGCTATATCAGAAAATGAATGATTGGTTATTTCATTTACCAAAGGTAACTGAAGCAGATATTTATTAAGTCATTGGGATGTGAACTATCTACAGTTCAACAGGTTAATCATTAATATTTGGAGGATTTTCTTGCCAGGATGTATTAGGAGAACATCACCAGACAGACATTTAAATTGTTTTATTTAACTAAAACAACAACGTTATTTATTCTGGATTTTTTTCTTCATTAGCAAACCTATAATATTTTAACAAAACAAGCATATGAATTTTTGAATTTAGTTAAACATTCAAGTTTTTTTAAAATCAAGTTTGTTTTTGTTAAAATGGTTTTTAACTAAAATAGTTAAACTAAATATTTTAGATCTATTCTGCCCCCTCAAATCTTCTATTCATTGAACTTTTTGAAACATTGGTCTTTTAGGGAGAGGTAAGGGTTTGACTCTGCGTATGCAAATTTGCAGAGGGACAATAGGGTTGAGGTCTTATTTCTCACCTCTATATATTATTTATTTAAAAACATTTTTGCTGTTAACAAGCATGTTATTTCTGGAGACACAAATCCACAATTTGAGAACTGCAAAACTAAGCATTTCTGATGGTATTTTCGAGACTGAGCACTGAGTCCCATAGAGTAGACAGAAAGATTAACCTAAATAATCTATACAGAAACCCTGGAACCTCATAAATTGGGCCCTTAATCCATAAACTATTGGAACTCATTTATAAAACTTTTCTTAAACATTACATGAATATATTGTCTCATGCTGTAGAATTAGAATTTATGATCCCTATTCATGGTGAGATATCTTTGAGCTATAATGCATCTTAATTAAAACTATCTTTAGATAATACTTTTTGAGGAAAAACCTTTTATCAAAGAAATCAGATCTAAATTTTAAAAAAATTGGATTTTTTTATTTTAAATCATTGATTTTTATCCACCCTGCAGAGGGGTGAATAGAAGATTCCCACCTATCCAATATCACCACTGGGATACTCAGGATCTTCTTTAATGTCAACAACATCAGGTGTCCCAGTACACAGGTGAGTGTTGCCTGCTCCCAAGTAACCCAGGGAGAAAAGGGGAGTTACAATAGTGTAATCAGAGTGGATATGGTTATTAAAATACTAGTACCTATACGTACACAAGGTCCCTTTATACCACTCTGGCAGTAAGGAGAATATTATATTTACGTCCACTTTAATTAGGCTTTCATTAACCTGTCAGAGCAGTGTAAAGGGGCTTTGGTGTAACTGAGAATCAAGCCCTATACATTTAAGAAGGAAGGTCACTGTATTAAAATGGATTTTCCTTTTGAACAGTTACAGAGCCATAGATTTGTTGGCACCAACTTCCAGGCATGTTTTTTGTTGTGTGATACAGCATGGCCAGAGGGCAGCAGGAGAGTGTTAGCAGGGAGCCTTATTCCCTGCAAGGGAAGGAAGGTTTGCTATAGATTAACTAGAGCACCTGAAGCCAATTAGAGCACCAGCAGTCAGTCATGTGATAAAAACCCCCTGCTTCAGTCAGACAGTGTGGGAGTTGGAGCAGACAGCAGTCTTGAAGAGAGACCAAAAGGAAAGTTTGGAGGAGTGCTGCGGTGGGTTGAGAAATCCAAAAACCCTAGGTAAGGGGCACCTGGCTTATGTAGAAGGAGGGCAAGAAGCCTCTTCACAAGCTGAAGGGCAGGAGAGGGAAGCAGCCCAGGGGAAGGAACCGCTAGTTCAAGTGGTTCACCACAAACCTCAGGGCCCCTGGGTTGGGACCTGGAGAAGAGAGTGGGCCCAGGTCCCTCCCTCTCCACTCCCCTCCTCAAGGACACTAGTGGGGTAATTAAAATACCGATTCAGAGGCAAGCAATGGCACCCTGAACCTCCCCCAAAGAAGAGAAAGCGCGAGACCCAGCATAACAGTACTGGCAATTTGCCACAGTTGACACCCAGTTAGGTGAATGAGATTATGTGATTTAGAATGGCAAACCAGAGGACACCTCTAACAGAAATGAACTAATGTTCTTTGAAGTCAAAGGGAGGTGTTCCATTTATGTCAATAGGCAATAGATTCAGTCCTGAATGCATTTGAGGAGTGGTTGAAACACAGAATTCTTCACCAGGGAGAGAAAAAGTACGACAGTTAAACTGAGCAGCGGCAATTTGCTGGTGTTACAGGAATTATGTTATGACATTAGGGCCTCATTCAGCCACTACTAAGTGGAGTACTTAGTCTATTCACAGATACTGCTCAGTATGAGCGAGTGTAGCAGAATCAGACCCTCTGAGTCATAAACCGATTTCACTACTTGAGTTCAACTATCAGCTTTGCTGCAGACGCACTGTGTGACCTCCAGCAGGTCACTTCATCTCTCTGTCTCAGTTTTCCATGTTTAAAATGATACAATAACACTTACTTCCCACACACTCCACCTTTGTCTTTCTTGTCTATTTTAGACTGTTTTCTATGGCAGAGACTGTGTGTGTGTGTGTGTGTGTGTGTGTGTGTGTGTGTGTGTGTGTGTGTGTGTGTGTGTGTGTGTATACACAGCACCTAATACAATAGGGTCCCAGTGTCAGTCAGGGCCTCCAGGAGCTACTGCAATAATAACAATATTCATGTGTGTATTAATCCAAAGCTGGTTGGAAAATGGGGGCTGGGAGGCTCTAAAATTGTTGACTTAAAAAAAGAATTGAAAACTGCCAGTTTTCACAGTGTGCATCTGAAAACTAACGATTCAATTTGGAAATTCCATCATGGGGGCTGTGTGAGCCATAGGTTTTGTGTTTCATGTCCCCATTCTCCAGGCTCACTGTTTGGACTACATCATCCATGGTGCACCCCAGGATACTGTCCTTTAGAACCAACACAATATGGAATCTTGGCCATGGAGCATTATTCAAGAGGTAGCTGGGAAACCATAGAGGGGAACAGGTGCATGAGGAGGCTAAACTACAATTCCCACAATGAGGCACTTTGGTAGTTTTTCCTGAATTGAAATATTTCAGTTTTTTGCTTAGTCTAACACCCAATTTTCCATCAAAAGACAGTTCTGATGGAGTTCAAAAGTGCTCTGTTCTGTGGCTTTGTGCTTTTAAACAGTTGCTGTGTTTCCCCTTTTAGGTAACACAAGGATTCTTGTTTACAATCTGTAGACCATTTGGGAATCCTATGTCACCTTGATCGATCAGTCCTTCAGCCCTCATGTAGATTGCGCTGATCACAACACATCTTCCATTCTTCTCGTATCCTGGCCTTCCTTCTCCACGTGCAGCCACGTCTTTTCACGATAAAATCTTCCCATCTCCTTGGAGATCAGCCGAGTGGTTGTTTCAGTTCCTGTGGGTAGCTCTCAGTGACAGCTGCAGTCTATCAATTGTCAGTTATATGCCTGGCCCATCACATTTTTCTATGCCTGCTCTCAGCGATGACGTGCTGCACCCCAGTCTGCTGTCTGATCACTTCACTGGGAACTCGGTCACTGATTGAAATTCCCAGAATTCTTCTTTCCATCGCCCTCTGCGTGACAGTTGCTGCTCCTCTGTCTTCGTTAGCATCCATGTTTTACTGCCATAGAACATTGCTGGTAATACTGTTGAGTTGAACAGGCTGGCGCATGTTGTCTTGTTGATTTTTCCTTGGAAGACGTACTTGATAGAATTAGATGTGCACCAGCCTGCTTTCTTTCTTCGCAAGAGTTCACCATCCTGATTGTGGTGCATGTTAATTTCTTCAATAGATGTATTGTTCAACTTCAGTTTGTTCTCCCGTGATTTTTGTTTGGACTTTTGGCCAGGTATCAGACTGCATAAATTTAGGATCCTATATAATCAATTAAAAAAACTGAATTGCTTGGGTGACAAGCAAGAAACTGTTTCTCTCATTTTTTTGCCAGTGAAAAATAGTGGGTGAGGTAATATCTTTAATTGGACCAACTTCTGTTGGTGAGAGAGACAAGCTTTTAAGTTTACACAGAGCTCTTCTTCAGGTCTGGGAAACTAAAGGCTTGTCTTCACATACAGCAGCACCACTGTAGCATTTAGTGAAAGCGCTACTATACCTACTGAAAAGCTTCTCCTCTTGGTGTAGTTAATCCACCTCCCCGAGAGATGGGGGATAGGTCAGTATAACTATGTCACTCAGGGGGTGTAGCTTTTTCACTAGGTGAAACTTCCACCTTGTGCCCCCACCCCAGCCCTATGGCAGCTCTCCACCCGCCCTGCGCCCTGAGGTGCCCCCTCCCACCCACGGCAGCGCCCCCTGGCCCGGGGAGCCATGCAGCAGCTCAACTCTGCTCCACTTTCTCCCTGAGCACGCTGTCATCGCTCCACTTCTTCCGCCTCCCAGGCTTGCGGCGTCAATTAGCTGTTTGGCACCGCAAGCCTGGGAGGGAGAGAAGCAGAGAGGGGCAACGTGCTTAGGGGAGGAGGTGCAGCAGAGGTGAGCTGAGGTGGAGAGTGGTTCCCCTGTGTGCTGCGCCCCCCCCCCTTACTTGCTGCAGGCGGCCCTCCCCGCGCCCCCCTGAGCACGCTGTCATCGCTCCACTTCTTCCGCCTCCCAGGCTTGCGGCGTCAATTAGCTGTTTGGCACCGCAAGCCTGGGAGGGAGAGAAGCAGAGAGGGGCAACGTGCTTAGGGGAGGAGGAGCAGCAGAGGTGAGCCGAGGTGGAGAGCGGCTCCCCTGTGTGCTGCGCCCCCCCCTTACTTGCTGCAGGCGGCCCTCCCCGCGCCCCCCTGGTCCAGGTCCCTCCGCTTAAATGCTGATGACAACCGGGGCGGCCAAAGATCCAGCCACCGCGGTCAATGCCGAAGGACCCAAAATGCCACCCCCCAAATGCTAGTGCCCTAGGCAACTGCCTAGGTCGCCTAATGGGTTGCACCGGCCCTGTCTCTGAGTGACATAGTTATACCAATAGAGGTCTGTAGTGTAGGCCTGGCCTTACTCAGAGCATCACAGCTAAACACAAGATGGAACCAATTGTTTATTATAAGTAGTTAACGCATATTTCAAGGGACCATTCAGAGTGAAGTGGCCCATTTTAACACACTTGCAATCACAGGAAGGAAAGGAAAGATAGATCAAAAGGCAGCAGGATGGGGGAGTTGTTAAGAGGTTATAGACTGTTATAATAAGCCATAAATCTAGTGTTTCTATTCAGGCTATGATTTTTAGCATCTAGCTCATATTTTGAAAGCATTCTGCAGGTTTCCTTTCAGGATGAAGACTGATAGGTCAGATATAGAGCGATTGCTTTGTGAAAAGTGTTCACCCACAGGTCTAAAAATAGACTTCCTAGCTGCGTTTTGGTTTGTGGACATGTGTAAGTGCATGTTACACTTCCCTCTGCCTTACCTGTTTGCCTCAGCTTTCTGAGTGGGTGAAATTCTTGTACATTTCATTACTCTACCAACACAAAAAAATTGAGGAGGCAATCAGTGAAGGCAAATCACCTGCTGCATGCAGCAATTTTACCAACAGTACAAAATTATAAGTGCTCACTAGTCTTCATCTGCTTAGCTCCAGCTATATTCATATTTGGCCCACTTCCTAGAGCTTGTTCCAACTCTCATTGAAATCAAAGGAGCTTTCCCAGCAACTTCAGTGGGCATAGGGCCTCAGGCCATTATCTGTGTGGTGGTGGTGTATCATATGTATACAGACTAGCATTAAAAAATATGTATGGATATGCGACACTAAATCTGATAGTCACTGTTGCATTGAAAGGAATGATACACAGTGAAATGGAAAAATACAAAAAGGGTGAACACAGATTGGAACAAGTTCATGACATGCTCTGTTAACTTGGTACTGTGAACGCCCAAAATCCAAGTTGAATTATTAACACATTAGAATAAAACCATACACGTGTGTGTATGTATGTGTGTGTATATTATATATATATATATATATATATATATATATATATATATATATATATATATATATATATATATATATATACACACACACATACACCGTGAAGGTTTGTTCTGTCTCACAGAAGCAGGTATACACTTACCAGCATTAAAACTCAATATATTTAGGCTTTAATATAGATCTTGTTATATTTGGATGTGATGTTTTATGTTAAATTTAAATAAACACAATTTTGAAAACAAAAATTACTCTGATAACAAATGCAATTGCCAGGCAGCAAGTGGCAGAATGTAGAATGAGAAGCAATTTTTTGAGCTACACAACAGGTGAGTGTCATATCTGAAGAGAGTGTGCCTTTATTTTTTCTTCTTGGACAGAAAAAAATAAGTACTTATTTAAAACATGTACCGAGTTTACATTTTACAATGAGCTCAGAAATGCAGATGGTTATAGCTAATTTTAGGCCACACTTCACAGAGATCCTAATGATTGGGTGTTCATTATACATGAGGAGATGTCTTGAGAAGCAACAGACACTTATAAAGCTATCCATCTATTTCAGATTGAAAATTCCAAATGTATTGTCTTCCCCCATCCTTTTGCTATAATGCTGTGTAACAAGGCTGTATAATTACTGATGCCACCAATCTGTGTACCACTAAACACCTGTTTTCTACATGGTCTATTTGAAGATTAATTGCCTATCTTGTAGCAAAAGCTTCTTGTAACAATCTCACATATGAACAATACTTTGCTGGATCATTATCTTTAATGTAACTAAATCTATAATATACTGTATATTAATCAACCATACTCCAGTGCTGGCATTTCAAAACTATCACAAAAGAGAGCCAAACATGGCAGAGCATAGCTTCCATTCTAGTAAGTTCACTACAGCTGGTTTTGGCTTTGTGATGCTGGATAAGAGCCCTTTCTTGCCTTTAACTCACTTGGTTACTGTTGGAGTTTGAAGTTTAAAAAAGACATAATGCAGGTTAAATACCCAGAATACGTCTGGCTGCAAGATACGAATCCCAAGGAAATAATACTACTTATTGAGCCACAAAGCTAGGCAGGCAGCACTTGCACAAGCAACACATTTGCTGAGACTAATTTTACTTGCAAGATGCTCTCAGTTGGGGCAGGAGATGTGGTCTAGTGATGGAGCAAAATTTTAGTTAATCACACAACTGCAGCTTTCTGAAGCACCTTTTTGAGAGTGGATTCAATGTACTAAGTATTTTTGTACTCTGAATTTTGGCCCTGATCCTTCAAGTTACTTCATGTGGCTGGACCCCTGTGCCCATATTTAATTCCATTACAGTCAGTGGACTCTGTAGGCTCACAGGAGTTTGCCCACATAGGCAGCTTGCTGGATTAGGGCCTTTGTTGGTTCTTTCTTTAAGCCAATAAAAAACAATAAACAAACATTCCTTTTCTTTTTACATGTGTGTGAATTTTAGTGCAATACACAGGATTGAGAGGCCTAAACATTTTAATTCTCTCTAGGTACTGCATGGGCAATGGAAGCATCCCCACATTCTCCTGTCAGTTAGCATGTCTCTTGAGGAGACAGAATACTTCATTCTCGAGGCACATCATTGTTTTATCTCCTATACTGAGGCTGAGACTTGTGGACTGTTTTAACTTCCATTACTATGCTAGAGAAGAACAAATTATCCTTTGCATTTCAGAGAAGTTTTCCCTGTGTTTCATCTCTGGGTCAGATTCTGATATAATTTCCATAACCGTAAAAGCAGAGTAACTCTACTGACCTTATTGGTTATTCCAGGACAATATAAAGGTTTCCATTTAAAAAGAAAAAAGTCTTCCACTTTGAACTATTCCATTAGTTTGAAAGGGAGTCCTTACCAATGGAGTACAACTCAAGCAAGTTATCTTAGACAAAACTTTCTAAGCATGACCACTGTAGCTGAGATAAGAATCTTGCCCAGAAATGAGCAATTTTATTCTTGTTCTGTAATATTTTCAATGTATATACTAACAGATTTGTCTAACCAATTATCTCTTTTGTGCCCCAAGATATTTGACCAATACAGACTAACATGGATGCTGAAATGTTTTATATTAATACCAGTATGTCTGGAGATCTGTGGTATTTTAGATTTTAATTTAAACATTTTGGGGGGCAATATTGCACATATGGACCGTCCTGGAGAAATAAGATATGGTTCTGCACATAAGTATTTTTATACCTTTCTATATGTGTGGCTTTCTTACCAACTTTCATATCTAATAATCAAAGCTAAGTTTTTTTTCATGGACATTTTTAGTAAAAGTCAGGGACAGATCATGGGAAATAAACAAAAAATCATGTAACCCGTGACCTGCCCCTGACTTTCAGTAAAAATATCCCTTACAAAAGGGGTAGGTGGGTTCAGCACCCACTGTTGCTGGGGTTCCTGGGTTCCTCACTGATGCAATGCATGGGAGAGCTGGGTTCCCTCTGCCCCTGGGGTTGGACAGCTGCAAGGTCCCCTCGCTCCGGGCAGCTGGTAGATGCAGGGTCCCACAGCTTCTGGCCACCCTCAGTGGCTGGGCAGATGTAGGATCCACTGGCCACAGCTGAGCAGCTATGCAGGTTCCTCCAGCTGCCCTCTGCAGCTGGACGGGATCTGCCTGTCCGCCACGATGGGGCAGCTTCAGGGGCCACCAGCTGCCTGCCCCATCTGAGCAGCTCTGGGGTTCCCCTTCCAGGTTGGGAGCTGAAAGCTACGAAGGCAGGGCTAGCCTGGAGCTCCAGCCCCAAGGCAGAAAATATCATGGAGGTCATGGAACCTGGGACTTCCATGACCTCTGTAACATAATCATAGCCCTACCAATAATTATATTTTTAAAAGATTTTAGCTCCCTAACAGTGTGCATTTAACATACACACAAGTCGCCATTTTATTTTCCAAGTATTTAGGAATTTTATTTCTAATAATTTGCAGAGTTCATTCCTAGTGGTGAAAAACACTGTGAGCTCGGTCTTGCTTTAAATCAGTAATAGTTTTGCCATTGTCTTTAAGGAGGGTAGGATTGGGTCCCAAGATTATATGACAATTCTAGAGTAAAGTGATGAAGCAGTTTTGAACTACTCTGTATTTATTTCCTCTTCCCCCAACCCCTTCAAAAGCACAATCTACTTAAATTTCTTCAAGTACCATAGAAATGTCATTGTGTATAAAGGGTGAAGGAAAATATTCACTGTCTAATTTAAATTATTTAATCCAAGGTAGGTATTTTTTAAATCCTCTATTTTTCTTTAAAGTCTCTGACCTTAAAATGTTCAGTCATTTATGTTTAATGAACTCTCCTGTGGACCTCTGTGTCAAACTCAACACTAGAGAGTTTAATCATGGATATGAAAGATTATCAACTTGGCGACGACATGATATTGCAATTAAAGTCAGCTTTATTGAGAGAGTTGTCTTCTCTGATCAGTTGGAAATATAAAGTTTCAGAAGCTGTTAATTCTCAAAGTCTTTACTGCTGTGTTTGCCCTCTAGTGCTAATGTAAGTTAGAATCAAGGCAGCGTGAAACATCCCCAACAGGTACAATCTGAAAGCAGGGCCAAGTTTGTTGAGGTTCATGAAGCCTAGCCTGATTTTTGATGGAACCATGGCCTCACAGAGTTTGGGAGGGCAATAACATATTCCATTAAAATTCAACAATTAAAGGAGAACCCCACTGGCTGTGAGCTGCAGTAAATCACAACACCAACTTAAGCTCCACATAACTGCCCTTTCAGCTTGCATCTCTGATTCAACCTTTTTTTTTTTTTTTTAACCTTAATCACTTTGTATATCTAGATGCTGATACACTAAAAACTGGCTTCTTATATAGCACTTTTCATCTGTAGCTCTCAAATGTTTTACACAGGAGTTAAGAATTGCTATCTCTCCACTTTATAGATAGGGAAACCAAGGTACAGAAAGGTGATAACTCCCCCCCACCACACACACACACAATAAAAAATCACCTGGGCAAGCTGGACTTAGTGATAAATAGTCACTTACACCAAAAATCAAAATATTGAGGTTCCTCTCAGATCCAAGAGACCACTTACACCAGACCAGTTTGTGTGTTAGATCTCACACCAAAGACTCCTATAGACAGTCCTGTAATTAACTAACTAAAGGTTTATTAACTAGGACAAAGAAATGAGAGAATTATTTAAAGATTAAAGCAGGAAAGCATATACACAAATGAGTTACTATCTATGGTTCCTAAACATGACAGAGATGTATAATCCATAAATTCAAAATGTCTTTTGGGGCAGATTTAGGGGTATGTACTAGGAATCTCCACGTTAGTTAAGTATCTCTGGCCTTGTGAGAGTTCAAACAGCAAAGAGATGACAACTTTTCTTGTGGCCCTGTTTTATCTTTTACATGTAGCCTTCCAGTCCATGAGATGAGCTTTTTTGCACGTAGCATTTCCAAGGGCCATTAACCAGTCCTTTCAATCATGATGTTCCTAAGTGGCCTATTTAATCTTTATAGGTGTTCTTGATGGGGCAGGGGGACAATTCCCATTCCTGTGTTCAGAAGTTCAGAGCAGACATTTTCAAAGCAAAACTTACATATTTTTTTATAGCATGGAATACAGACACTGCAAGTGAGACTAATTCATGCAGCAATTTACAAGCATTCCATAGAGTCTAAACTCTAAAAATATTCTTAGATGACTAATACCTATTTAGAATAAAATTCATACACATGAGCTGCTTTGGTTTCCAGCTATGAGTTTGTCAGTTCTTTCTTAGCTATGGCCTACAGAGCTGGCATTTGGTTTACCATAATTACTGGCATCCATAGTGGACCTTCCTGTTTCCCACAATCCCCTTTGTACAGTGCGTATATTGTACAGTCCACACTACGTGATATAAAGTGACTCCATGTTATGGAGTGCTTCTCTTTCACATCCCCAGTACCAGCTTAACCCACAGTTTTACCTCTCCCCCTTCATCCTCCATGCTGCGAAAGTGTCTGTGAGTGTGTAAACATTGCCTTGTTTCCTCTCTCCAAAACCATATTATCCCATTCGTTGAATATAATACACCAAAAATATTCTGAATTGTGGTTCCTAGCTCACTGCCATTTCCAGTCAGAAAACAAAAGTTCACAATAGAGCCCTGCACACCAGCCCCTCCCCCTTTTTGGGGGGATAAGTTTCACTGCCCCCATTTTGACAAAAATGAAGCTTTACCCAGAATTATAGGCCCAAAGTCTTGTGCATTGATTTGGGAGAAATGCCAAGGGAATATCAGTTTGGAGAGTCTAAGGGGACTGTCAAACTCTATGGGAAGACTGTTATAGTGATAGAGGCGTTCACATTTGTCACTGGGTTGGTAAAACCTAATTATAGAAAATACTACCAGTTTGGGGTGTCTGCCCTGTTTTTGACAGTCTGCCCTGAACTGGGCACTCATGATAATGAGCCACTCCAGATAGTATGACACTCACAAAAAGATGTTCCTGGCCCCATGTTAGGTCTGCCCACAGAATCTAAGGGCCTGCTTTTTAAAGCTAGTAAGATGTGGATAAGCACCTATTTAGATGTTCAAGAGTACCTAGGCATGTAATTCTCATAAGAATTAGGCAGCTAGTCCCTGAGAGTTAGGCATGTATGCAATTTTGAAAATCCTGCTGGGGCTAGATTCACAAAGGGAATTTAGACACCTAAGTCCAGCATTTATGTATCACTGGCATTCACAAAACCTACTCTCAGTTGCTGTCTACCCCTGTAGGCACTTAAAATCTCTAGATACTGAAGTTTCTACTAGTAAAGTAGCCTAGACACCTACATTTCTGCCAGTCAGTATGTGCAAAGCCAGCTAAACCCAGACACTCTCAAGCTACTCAGCACATAGCTAAGCCTGATCAGGATTCATAAAGTAGGTATTTTCTGCTGAGCTTATTTATGAGGCCTGAGCTGAGCAAATTCCATGGAGGTAGAAGAGGAGAGGCTGCTCTTATACATAGAAGTCAGTTCACTCACTTAGGATGTGGGAGACCCAGGTTCAAATCCCCACTCAGCTGGATCAGAATGTGGGACTCACAACACACATCTCCTAACCCTGCAGGTGAGTATCCTTCTAAGTGGGTATTCTGGGACAGGTTGCTCTTATTCTTGCCTGTAGCAGTTTCATTTCATATGAAATACTTGAATCATCATTGGGTCACAGACTGTGTGAGAGTGATGGTATAGGTTGGTAACTACTACGCTCGCATGGGAGACGTGGCGTCAAGTCTCTGCTCCAGAGCCAGTTTGAAAATTGGTCTGGGCATAAGGGTAGGTTTTTGACTAATGTGACTTAGGCATCTAACTCCTGGAAAGGGTTCATTTCTGTGAATTCTGAGTGAAAGGAACATATCCATCCAGCCCAGAATGGGTCCCCTAACTCTCCTGAAATGTATGGGAAGCCTGAACACCTAACTCAAGGCTGTGAATTCCACTAGGTGGCAGGGTACCTGAAAGTCCACCTTGTGAATCTAGCCCTAGTGCCAATCTGTGTCTTTAGGCCCCTAAATTCCTTAAAAAAAATTCTCTCTCAGTGGCAATGGTGCAGAGAGGCATTGTTGCTTCTGTCAACCTCTCTCTCTTTTTCAGGGTCCTGCTTGGAATCTCCTTCCTTTATTAATATTTCTTCGCTTTGCATTTCTTGGGTCTCCCTCTATAACAAAACCATATGCTGAAGACAGCAAACTATTACTATAGAAATCATAGACACATGAAGCTCCAGGGCTAGAACCACACTATTTCATCTCCAGTAACACTCCCACAGGAAAGCACTTATAACTGCCGATACTAAATCCTTTCACCTCTCTGCAGGCTGACATTACTGCTCTTTGTTCTTCCCTCTTTAGCAATCTCTCCTAAAATGTAGTCAGCATTCTGCTCACTGGTCCATTTGTTATTTTCAAGGTGATTTGTTTCACCTTCCCTCAGATTGCCACTAATCAACGCATGGGAAAGGTTGTGAACTGAATCCCTGCTACCTGGAACTGTGGAATTAAAGGTCTGAGCAATAAGGTATGTATGATAGCATTTAGGCTAGGCAACAGGCAGGGCCAAGATTAGCATCACTAAAAAGCAAACAAAAGCAGCAGGAACAGCAAGATCAAAAGAATGTATTGAATTTAAACTAGGAAGTACATGCAGAGTTACACAAACAGAGCAGTATCAACAGAAGAAGCACTAGTAGCAAAACTGCCCTACCAGGGTCCCACTGTGTATACAAAGCATTACTGATTCCTATGACATAGACATAGGAAATAGAGGTACAAAAATAAAATATAATAAATTCAGGCAACATAAACCATAGCAGCAGTAATAGCATTACACTATAGGCCTGGTTGCATCTCATAAACCCAGTTTTAAGCAACATACAATAGCAGATAGAAGTAGATGGAACTTAAGTGTGTAAGTCTTTGCTCCAACTGCTTCAATAACAATTGCTGAATGTTTCTGAAAATATATACATTTTAAAAGACCTGATTTCCACCCTCAGCTCTGTAGCTGATCTGGTATGTGACCTTAGGCAAGTTACTGATTTTCTCTGTATCTCCATTACTCCATCTGTAAAAACGGAGACAATGATATTGACAGTAATTATCTTCATAAAGTGTTACCCAATGATGAAAACCACTTAAGGGCTAAGTATTATACCTGATGTATTACTAAGTGTGATTATGCAATGAACTAGCACAACTACAGGACTGAAGATGAGAAAATCAGAATATAATATAGTTAAATTTAAAAAAAACCCTATATCAATACTTTTAACTTACATGAAGTTTATACTTTTCCATTTCTTAACTTTTGAGTATTTAGAAGTTCAGGTTTACAGTGAAAATTTGGTAGGTGAAGGATTTAAACTCTTAAGATATGGGCAGCTTCCTTTCTCTGTGCTAAGCAACGGTGCCTGAGAACATACTAACTAAACAAGGTAGACTTTACAGGACTTTTCAGGTGAAACACCTAAAAGCCAATTAACTGGTGATAATTGAAGTCTCATTATGTTCAGTTAACAATTTAGCTGCCAGGTGCTCTAATTTATATCAAGGAGAAAGCTGGGCTCTATCATTATGTTCTGAGAGCTTGGGGTGAATGGATGGTTACTTTTTTCTTTAGTAGTAGCTGCTAAGTACACTAGGGAATTAATCTTGATGGGTGTTATATTCACAGCATAGATATAGAGAAGATAAAAATATAAATACCTGCACTCTAGCTGGAAAGTTATAAGGCAATACTACTTTATTTCTTAGAATTCAGAATCTACACACAAGCAGAGGGGCTTATCTTGCAACTAGTACAAGCAGGGGTGCTTATCTTAGAATTTGTTGAGTCTTTTTCTGTATTGTCCTTAATTTTCCAGTGCCTGGCTGTCTTTACAACCTTGGTGGTTATGGGAGTGCTTTATCAGCTGCAGAGCTTTCTTTCTTTCCTTTTTTTTTTTTCTTTTCTCAATTTTAGTGGTAAACTCCCTAAGTTTCACCCAAGGCTGGTTTAATATGGGGGAGAGGAGTTGATCAGTTCTCGGGCCTACATAAGGGATATTCAATATGAGTGGATAAATCTGGTGGGCTTAATGCTCCACTGTTTTGGAGCTAGCATGATTGTTTACAGCTGAACAAAGTGGGATGAAAGACATTGGAAAAATCAAACCTACCCTAATGAATAAAGCATGCCTGCACTCTGAAGTCTGTCTTAGCACATGCAAGATATGTGGCTCTTAGTGGTAAAAGCTTCTCTATATATAATGTTAATAGGAAACCTGTTGGGAAAATGCCTAATGTCTGCCATTTTCTGAGACCTCAAAGTGATGCACAGTGACTGCTCAGAAATGAAAATATATGAATACAAACCTATGCTTTTTTTTCTTTTTCTAATTCTGGACTTTTTAAAAAAAAATAACTGTACGATAGAGGGAAAATGAAGTTGTTCTGCAATTTACTAAATCAAGCTGTTTCATGAGTCAAGATAATCTATGGCTTTGGAATAACAGTCACAGATTCAATAGAGAAGCAAGCACTATTTTACTTGTGAATTACATGTTTAGCTTTAAACTGGACAATCAGTGTGAAGCTTGCATGGACAAATAATATTAGTAGGTCTGATAAAGTAATATGAAATATGGCTAGTTACATCTGCTGTTTGAATATTTAATATTAATAGAAACATAGTCTGCTATTACCAGAGCTGGGTGTTCATGCTGCCTTCATATCTGTAGATTTATAAGGTGCTACTCTACAGCCTATAAGGCATTCACAAGCTTCCACACATGAAATTTTTTTTTAATTTAGCTGTTATAAGAGTATTGATGGGAAAGCTGCTTCAGTGGCCCATAATATCACAAAGATGAATGAAAACATTTATAAAAACTTCAGTTAGCTACTTCACTTACACAGTACTTCAAGGTAAATTGAGGCATCTTATATACTGTAGCAAACAGCAGTTTAACTATGTAATTTTATAATAATTGAAGGCCCTACTTAATTTGTGATATTGTGGATCCCTTAATATTAGGCTCCCACCGCAATTTTTACAGTGAGACCCCTCCCCCCAATGTCAGCCCCAGGATCCCGCTGTCAGCCCTGGGAGGCCGATGATGTGAGACCTCGCTGTCAGCTTTTCTAAATTACTGCAAATAATAAAGGTCCATTATTACTTTTCCACAATTTTCCATGTCTTGTCCCCAACTCAGCCACAATTATTTGACAGTTATTCCACAAGTCAAGTAAGGCCTTAATAATAATGATAGAAATAAATCTATATATCTTTAAAGCCAAGATACATGTTACTTATAAAATAAAGACTCACCTAATGGATTGGAGGTGAAAAGGGATAATAAATAATATGGTGCATTGTTATTTGGAAATGACAGATCTATGCCTAAATAAAGTAGACTTCAGGAAAAATGTGAGTATTCACTCAGACTTTAAAATGAACTCACTTTAGCAAGGCTTACATCCCTTTTTTGTGTCCATTTTCCATGAACATCTGAATGATTGTGGCAACTCATATAAATGTTTACAAAATAATTACAGGAATACGTGCTGTAATACTTGCAGAAATTTGTATGTAGATTCACATGTGAGGAGTCACTCTGGTAATGGAATATTTTGCATGGCATAAGATACAGCTTGATACAGAAGAGTGGTGTTTCTCAAAGTGGGGTCGTCGCTTGTGTAGGGAAAGCCCCTGGCATGCCAGGCCGGTTTGTTTACCTGCTCCATCCACACTGGGTGCAGTTCACTGTTCCAGGCCGATGGGAGCTGCTGAAAGTGGCAGCCAGTACATCCCTCCACTTGCGCCACTTCCAGCAGCTCTCATTGACCTGGAGTAGCGAACTGCACCCAATGCGGATGGAGCAGGTAAACAAACCGGGCCGGCCCACCAGGGGCTTTCCCTACACAAGCCGTGACCCCAGTTTGAGAAACACTGCAGCAGAGGCATGCCAAAAACCCCTCCACAGTTCCCTGTGGCGTTAGCTGTTAAATGAGCTAGAGAGGAACATGACCACATACCCTTCACGTGTAGGACTGCATACTGTGAAATGTTTTTAAGAACGTTTTCCTCTTTTTATTAAAATTTAAAATGTTGAAGTTGTGCAATTTGAAAAAATTTGACCAGTTCCATAGTTGTTAGAAAAACAGAAGTGAAAATATCACACAAATTTTGATTCCTCCTCTTTTTTTAATTGGAAAAATGTAGATCTGTTCTGTCATTTAGTTTAATCATTCCTATTTCTTGGGATGTGCTTTGACACAGCAAGGAGAGGGGACTCCAAAACCCATCGCCAGAATTCTGGTATACAGGCAATTAAGTAACCCAAATAAAGATCTGACAACCACCTTTCCAGCTACACATCCATGAATCCCATGCAAATAACTTCAGTAAATGTGCTGAACTACTGCTTTTTCCCTGAAAAATTCAAAGCCTCGGTGGCTTGTTTAGCTCTTCTTTTGTACATAAGAATTAAATTGTCAACTAAAGAACTGGCAATAAGAAAATAGCATGTGACATGATCAATGACAACTAACACAATGTGAATTTTTAAATATTGAGTATCAAATTATTGCAGTAAACTGCTGAGGATCATTCTATAGCAGTGTTTCTCAAACTGGGGTTACCGCTTCTGTAGGGGAAGTTCCTGGCGGGCTGGGCCGGGCTGGTTTGTTTACCTGCCCTGTCTGCAGGTCTGGCCTATCGCGTCTCCCATTGGCTGTGGTTCACTGCTCCAGGCCAATAGGGGCTGCGGAAAGTGGCGTGGGCTGAGGGACTTACTGACTGCCGCTTCCAGCAGCTCCCATTGGCCTGGAGTGGCGAACCACGGCCAGTAGGAGCTGCAATTAGCTGGACCTGCGGATGGGACTGGTAAACAAACCAGCCTAGCGTGGCCTTCCAGGGGCTTTCCCTACACAAGCAGTGACCTCAGTTTGAGAAACACTATTCTATAGGATAGATTGCAGTGACCTAATTGCTTCTGTGGAAGTAAGGGAAGGTAACATTTATATTGCTCAATAGTGAACCATACAGCTAAACAAGGGGTAACACTTCTCCTTGTTTGGAAGAATACTGGAGGTTGCAACCATTTCATCTCCATCACAAATCTCTTTACTGGCTTCTCCCATTATCTGAGCATATTCACCTTCTAAATTCTACATCTTATCCTCTGTCTGTATTTCAGTGCTTGTTTCCTCTGACACTCTCTTGCTGGTCCTATACCTTTTAGCTGTCTTTCCTTATTGCTGCCTCCACCTCCATGCACTTTTCATGCAACACCTGTCTCACACAGTCTGCACACCAGAAGAGGAAGTGAGGTACTGAAGTACTGATTTTCGTCACCATGAAAAAGGCAAATATTTAGTAGTAATTACCATAACCATTGCCTTAATGCCACAGACTCTTCTCCTCTATTAAGGAGAAATACTGTAGTACCTCCGATTCCATCATGATTGTTGGTAAATAGAAACTTTAAAATAGTGCCACTCTAGCTTCCCTCTCTTTGTTCCCCTAGTTGTTGATCTAAATTAAGTATGATTCTGCTCCTATCTTCCTATTTCTTCTCTTAGGGAGTCGTGCTGACTTCAATGAGTTTTCCAGTAGGCCCTTAATTGTTAGATTGTAGCCATCCAACTTAGTTTAAGTTCCACAAGACCTTTCTAAAGCACCATGCACATCTGTTCCTCTATCTGAGTAATCAATAACCTGGACAATTCTAGCCTAATGATTGAACAAGCTAAAGAGTGCAAAGAGCTGATGTGTGGGGTTTTTTGGGGTTTTTTTTTTTTGCAGTGGTTTCATGCAAAGCCCAAAGGTCTTTGTTAAAATAAATTTATATATATGTTAGATGCAGATATTTCCTCTCCAACGCCGAATTCAGGAGTTGAACCAATAATATATGAGGTATAATATATTGTCTCACGAACAAATACAGACGATGCTAAATTGCTTCCCTCGAGAATCATCGGTGACAACGGTGCTCAAGAAAAAAAGAAACAACATATGTATCATTTACATCTCTTCTGTTTTTGTACATTGATGACTACACTAGCATTCCAATTATTTTATCTTAATGTCTGTATTTTTAGCAAGGCAGTTTAATTGTTTTCATACCACTTTCATGACATCCGAGAAGGAGGAAGGCAAGACGACGACAACTACAACAAAAAGCCCAGATCAATCATAGCCATTTGTAAAAGCATTAAGCTTGTTATGATGCAACCACCTACACCTAATGCCATCTTTAGGGGCACTAGTGTCGCCAGTTTTCCAGAAGGGAGTAAACGCTTCTGAAAATGAAGATCGAAAAGATAAGCCTCAATGACAGCTATGAAGGACTCTACGGACAATGTCAGACAGTAATGTTCTGTGATAGCTGGCTGTTTGATTCTGACTCATTAATTTCTCTCCTCTGTGGAGGCAAATTTGACAGCTCAGCTTTTCCTATTAGCAGAGCAAAAAGGCTCTGAAAAAATCTATAACTGTATACAGTTATGACCTTTGACATTCATCTTTTGTTCTAGTTTACCCAAGGTTTTATTAGAGCTTTTATTTTTCCAAGTGACGCTCTAATTTGTTGAGTGCAGAAGTTCCTGTAGCTTCTTCATCAACTGAAATGTCAGTGTTAACATTAAATAAGGTTTTTTTGTTAATTGTTGTTCTCATTCTGTAACCAAAGGATGCTGGGCAATTTAATAATATGGTACCATTTACTCATCACTTTCTAGTATCCAGAGCCAATTCAAAATGCCTTACAGTATTTCTATTAATCTATTTCTGCAAATTTCTAAAATACAACTATGATACATAGATTCCTAGGTCAGAAGAGATCATTGTGATCACTTAGTCTGACCTCCTATATAATATGGGCCATGGAATCTCCCCGAAATAATTCCTAGAACACATCTTTTAGAAAACAATCTTGACTTAAAAATGGTCAGGGGTGGAGACTACATCATGACCCTTGGTAAGTTGTTCCAGTGGTTCATTACTCTCACTGTTAAAAATGTATGCTTTATTTCCAGTTTGCATTTGATCAGCTTCATCTTCCAGCCATTAGATTGTGTTATACTTTGCTAGATTGAAGATCCCATTATTAAATATTTGTTACTCATTTGTAATGTTTTATAGACTGTAATCCAGTCACTCTTTAACCTTCTTTTTGTTAGAGTCAAGTTCAATCTATTTAGTTTATCACTATAAGGCTATCTAATCCTTTAATCATTCTCATGGCTCTTCTCTGAGCTTTCTCTAGTTATCAAAATCCTTCTTGAATTGTGGACATCAGAACTGGACACAGTGGTCCAGCAGTGGTTGTACCAGTGCCAAATACAGAGGTAAAATAATTTCACTACTTCTACCTGAGATTCCCCTGTTTATGCATCCTAGGATCACATTAGCTCTTTTGGCCACAGTCACACTGGGAGCACATATTCAGCTGATTATCCAAACCGCCCCAAAATCTTTTTTCAGAGTCACTACTTCCTATGATAGAGTCCTTCATTATCCTGTAAGTATGGTAGAAATGATTAATAATTCCAACATATGGGCTATGCTCTTTTTTCTTAGATGTATATATTTATATTTAATCATATTAAAACATATTGTTTGTTTGTGCCCAGTTTACCAAGAAATTCAAATCACTCTGAATCAGTGATATGCCCTCTTCATTATTTAACACTTCCCCAATTTTTATGTCTTCAAACTTTATCAGTAATGGTTCTACGTTTTCTTCCAGGTCATTGATAAAAAATGTTCAGTAGCACAGGGCCAAGAACTGATTCCTGTGGGACCTCACTATAAACACATACACTTAATGATGACTCTCCATTTACAATTACATTTTGAGACCTTTCAGTTGGCCAATTATTAATGCATTTAATGTGTGCCATGTTAATTTTATATCATTCTAGGTTTTTTTTTAATAATATGATGTCACACCAAGTCAAAAAACTAGGAGAAGTCTTTTATGACAACACTATTCCCGTTATCAATGAATCTTGTAAACTCATCAAAAAAGATATCAGGTTAGTTTGGCAGGATCAAATTTCCATAAACCCATGTTGATTTGCATTAATTACACTGCTTTTGTTTAATTCTTTATTAATCCAGTCCAATCTCAGCCACTCCATTATCTTACCCAGGATCCATGTCATGCAGATAGGCCTGTAATTACCCAGGAAATCACTTTTTTTAAAAAATGGCACAACATTCGCCTTCTTTTAGTCTTCTGGAACATCCCCAGTGCTCCAAGACTTATTCAAAATCAACATTAATCGTCCATCAAACTCCCCAGCCAGCTCTTTTAAAACTCTTAGATAAAAGTTATCTGGACCTACTGATTGAAATATGGCTGACTCTAGTAGTTGCTATTTAACATCCTGCAGAGATACTGGTGAAATGGGAAGAGTATGATAATTAACATATGAGATTATTATTGTTTTTTCCCATAAATGCAAAACAAAAACATTTATTGAGCACTTTTGCCTTTTTTGTTCTGTTATTGATAATTCTACCGTTTCCATCTAGTAATGGAGCAATACCATTGTCATCATTGTTTTTGTTCGTAATGTACTTTAAAAACTCATTATTGTCCTTAACTCTGCTGGCCATAGATGTCTCCTTGTGTCCCTTGGCTTCTCTTTTCAATTTCCTACAATTTGGATTTTATATTAATTACTATCAACTTCCTCCTTCTTCCATTTGTTATATATTATTTTATTATTTTTATAATTACCTTCACTTCACATAGTTGTCAATCTAGTGCTCTGGGAACCTATCCCATGAATTAAAAATTACTAAACAAAGAACTGCCATATATATGTATAATTCTATGTGTGTGCGTAAGCTATCTTATCTCATTTATTCCTCAACAGCAAGCAAGAGAGATAATAGATTGGCTTTTCAATATGCCTTGGAGATTAACAAGTCTGGGCTCTGATGGACCCCAGAGAAGGAGTAAGTTCCAAAACAGAGGAATCTTCACAGAGAACATCCAATCAGAATATCTTCTCATTTAATTTACATTGGGACAGATGCATTATGATCTATTTATTGCTGATTGCACTTACCCAGTGGTAAATTCTGAAACAGTTTGCCATAACTCATACACCAGAAGTTGAAGTCATGGATTTGCGCAGGTACTCCTGCCATTTCAGCCAAAGCATATTGCTGAGGGTTCTTATAACTGTAAGCCCGTTGTGGTTGGATTGCTAGCAAATGGCCATCCTATTGCTGTTATTAGCCTATTCTAGTTTTTCTGGCTGGTCAATTGTTGACTTGTTTTGGAAGATGTTAATCAAAAACGAACATCTGTTACAGTTAACTGGTAGCTGCGACACTCATGATTTCTGCAAAGCATGACACTGTGGGAGGCAGAGCAATGTGCAATGCCTTTTCAGTAGAAACCATTGTAAAGCAAAGTTTTTCATCTAATCTGTGAGGCTTTATCTCACATTACATGTGTTTGACTTTATAATGAATCAATGTCTTTATACAATGTTTCAAAATTTACCCTCAGAAGCTATCAATTAACACTATGAAATCTTATTAAATCTAAAATAATATATGACAAATGGAAAAAAAGGAAGTTGATAGTAATGAATAAAAATAAAATTGATGCTTGGTGAAATAATTCAGGGCTGTAAGGGACCATTATACAAACCTCAGTTTAAAGGTGATGGGAGTCTTGCTTGAGTAATGTTTTCACAGTACTGTGCCCTGCATTAATTAAAATAACGTGAAAAATTCTAAAATAGAACAAACCTGATTTACTTCAATGGATTCACTTCTGATTTACACAGAGGTAACTGAGAAGGAAATCAGGCCAGTTGTATCTCTGGCTCTCTCAGGTCTTTGTATATTTATTTTATGTCTTAGTTTGTAAAAATATGTCTATCACAATTCTCTCTGGGTCTATGCACATATGTTAAAACAATAGAAATCAACAAAAGAAACCTAACCTAAATACATGTAAAGATATACTGAATGTACCACTCTTTAACCACTTGAGCAACAGCCTGAGTTAGTTTTCATACTACATGTGGACAACCATCGGACTCAGATTCTATTGTACTAAGAATGGGAGATAATTCCAGAGTCAAGGGCTTGCCAGCAATACACCCAGCCTCCAGCCCCTGGATATTTCAGTGTAGAGGCATAGATTACAATGAGAGGATCCATATCCAAAATAAATGGTTACATCCACCTGACCAGATACAAATGGAAAAACTGTTTTGCAAAAGAGAGGTTGTTGTCTGTTAGTTTGGCTGGGATTTTACCTTTTAATACACAGCACTGAGCTGGTTTGTAGCAAAACAAGAACAAGTTTATTAACAAAGTACAGATATTTAAATATAATTAAGAATAGAAGAGATAGGTATGGTTAGAAGTACAAAACCAAAATGTGCTTGTTAGTGACTAAAACTTAGCTTCAGTAAGTTACAATCTTCGCCTAAACAGGCTTCTTACTCATTGTCAGTTTCCAGCTACTCTTACCTCCCAGGCCAAGAGGATCAATTTTTCAAGATCTCAGTGTGCTATTGGTCTATGCCCCCTAGGTGATGGATAATAAAATGGCTTTTTGCTTCTGCTTATATCTTCTCAAAGTTCATTGACCCAGTTTCAAGAGGCAGGAAGGCTTCCTGGGAATGCAGCCTCCATCCCTCTTGAGATGGTTAAATGGTTACCTTCCTCCAACTTGCTCATGGAATGGCTTTGTTTATCTTACATGTAAATTCCCTTTTCATTGTCTTTGGTCTCACTTTGCTTAATTTACATAGGAGAGACAGTCAAACCAGCAAAACAAAATTCCTTTGTTGAGGACAGGCTGGGCTAGACACTGCCTACTGAATACATTTTAGGAACATATTTCCAGCACACATCTATTATTTTTTATACATCACATGTATATAAATCACACAATAATATTAATGACCAGCATGTTGCCAGTGTTATATGCCTTTTATCTATTGTTATGTAACCTCTCTAATACCTCAACTAACTTTGGCAGTGGGTTCCTTGAAACAATACAGGGCTAGTTGCATATAAGACCTACCTCTGATCTCTCTGAGTGCTTCCCTCATGCCAGTACCCCTTCTGTGGTGGAATCCTGAGAGTCTCTCATTGTTATATTGGGTGTCAGGCTACAGCAGTCTGTGTACCATCCATGATTACTCAGGAGACCTGACTGGGTTCAACACCTTTTGAGAGCTGGGACCAAGCAAACAGCTGGGACATATAATATATTCACAGATAATTTAAAGAGCAGTTCCAAATCCATTACACTCCTTCCACTTACCCAGCACAGCATACTGGAAGTCCCTTCACACAATTCAAGAGCCTTCTTCTCTGCAATGCCTGCCATCTGGGATTGTTCTGTATTTATCTCTTGGCCTCATCAACTTTCCAACTTCTTTCCTGTCTTATCTGAAAACATAACTTCATTCCCTTTGCCTCTTAGTTTTCCTTTCTCTGCAAATATTTATTTAACTTTGCAAATTATTTTGGAACAGAGTTTGTATGAAAGTGGCTGTATGAAGTACAGTCACTTTGCATTGCACCAATACCATTTTTCTGCTGCTTTTTCAAACCACAACTCTAGCGCCTTGCAGAAGTTTGTACTTAAAATAAAACCACTACAAGAAAAACACGCCACAAACTCCATATGAGTTTAAAATTATCATCTCTATGTTGCAGTTGACCTTATGAAAAGCAAACCGTACAATCAGAGTGTGATGTAGAAGATACTCTAATAATGATTACAGCAGCAACAGAGCAAGTTTTATATCACTTTTCTCAATAAATAAGAGATAATGACTGTGATCAGTTAAGTATTTGCTTTAGGGATTTTATGTGAAAACTATTACTGTAATCAAATATAATTCTCTTGCTTTTGTTATAACAACCTTATTATACTAGTACATCTAATCCATCCTATTAAATTACTTATTTAAAAACCTTCCAGAGTAAAGGCAGGGTTTTTTTCTTTATATAATGTTCACAAGAAGGGAAGTTGTTGAAACTGGGGCAAGATATTTGCTATAGTGATGGGTGGCCAAAAAAGTTTGGAAAAAACAAAATTGACTTGAACTTTCTTCCCAAACTACAACTGACCTCTTTTAAATTAACAAAATATTAAGTAAAAATTATCCCCTGACCTACCTTTATTGAACTATTCACCAGTTGTTTTTGTGGTGAAGGACAGACAGTCAACTATACTTCTCTGCTCACTCTTCCTTTAAGAGGTAGATCTATGGGCCTGCTGAACTGAAGAGTACAATTTTTAAGGACTTGGTGATTCTGTGCGGTTTAATAGTAAGATCAGTAACCAGGATTCTGGAATTCTCTTCCCAGCTCCTCAGTGAACATGTTTGACTTTGGGCAAGTAACTCATCATGGTCTGGATGGAGTGGCACCACTGCTCTGAGGTAGTACTGAGAAACCTCTTTCTAGATGACTGGCAGTTGGGTCTCGCTCACATGCTCGGAGTCATAATGGTGGTCAGATTTGGGGTCAGGAAGGAATTTTCACACAGGTCAAATAGAAAGGGATCTTGGGTTTTTTTTTGCCTTCCTCTGAACATAGGGGAATGGATTACTTGCTGGCAGGGCTTAAATTCTCATAGATTATTTCACAGAGTCCCCCACATCCCCCCAACATGTTATAAAAACTCCAGGGCCCAATGGAGGGGGTCTTGGGGCTCTGGGCTTCAGCCACTGGGAAAGGTGGTGAGGCTAGGGGCTTCTGCCCTGTGGGGTGGAGGGGTCTCAGAGCTCCAGGGCTTGGGGTTTCAGCTCTGTATGTGCACCAGGGCATGGGGCTTCTGTTGAAGTCCTGGAGTTGAAGGGGGTGAGTTGGGGTAGAAATTAAATATGTGCACTTACATGATTAATGTTTTGTACATTTAACAGGCAGAACCTAGCGTCTATAAGCTTCCTTTATTCCAGCTGCCATCAAGCACTAAATATTAACCTTATCTTTATGGCATTTAGGACCATTGACAACTGTTTTAATTAAATCACAAAATGAGGTGTCTCTGACAGCTGTGACAGGTTACTCGTGTTCTGAACCTGCAAAAGGTTTTCAAAAGATCTCCCTGCAGGGATATGTAGTACTCATAGGGAGGGAGATAAACCTGCCACTTCTGAAGAGTTTTTGATCACTGTTATCAGCCTTACAGCGTCTTAAGCATCATCTCTTTTAGTTTGTGTTTCAGTTCAGTTCAAGGATGTGTTGCTTATTATTATTCATTGTGAATAATGCTGAACAAGTAACAGGCATTTTTGGTGTTATCTGTTTGGACACTAATCTCCATATTTTTTTCTTTTTAATAGCAAATGTGTTTGTTTTAAAAAAATGGAGCTGAAAGATTTTTTTTTCTTCGTGCAGAAAGGAGATATAATAAAACTATCCTACAGTAATGTGGGGCATAATTAAGGTCCAAGTTAGGTCTCCAGATATGTTCATATCTCCCTCAGTGCTATCCCACTGCCAAAATGCTTTATTTAAATTTGTGCCCTGAAAGTATCATGTTGCCATTTAATTTATGATGTATTTTCATTTTTCTACAACATAAAGCCATAACAACAACAATTAAAAGTTTGTTTAAGCTAGGAAGTTTAAGTAAGTAAGAGAAAAACGTCTTCTTCGATGGCTGTTACATGCAGATTTTGGAAATGAAGAGTATTAAGGGTAAAATCCTGATCGTGCATCCAACTAGTATGGGCCAAGAGTGTTCAAAACATGTGATCAAAGAATGGGGAGCTCCTCCAGCTTTGCACATTTGAGTAGAAAGACAAGTGGATACATTTGCAGAATATGCAACAGTCAGTGCTTGGCTGGATAAAGAAGGAGCATGATATTGTATATAAGGAGTTGAAAGGACACCCTCTGTAACAATGTAGCTGGAACTGGGCTCAGCACTCCTGGTCTAGTCCAGGTGTGCTGTAATTTGATGGAATGAGGAGTGTGGGGCTGTCCCTGAGAATTCTAAATGAGTCCAGAATCCTGAGAGAGAGAGAATTTAGAAGGAGAGTTTTATATACGGAGTTAAAAAAGAAGGGGTCCTGAGAGTAAAGGGTGTTCAGGGGAGGGGATGTCCTGCAGGAGGGACCCAGGAGAGTTTCCTGGTTGAGCAGTGGAGCTGGATGAGACTGGTGAAAGCAGAAGGCAGGGAAGCAGCTGGGGAGACCTACAAACTTCCTCAGGCCTGGAGCCATGACCGGAGAGGGCTGAAGGCTGAGAGCTGTGGAGAGAGAGAGAGGCCTGCCAGCTTTCTGACCTGGAGAGATGAAGCCAGAGGGTTGAAAGCTAGGGAATGATGGAGGGGTGAACCTGCTGATGTCTCCAAGCAAGAGGTGGAATCCTACCTGTAAAAGAAACAGGGAGGAGAAATGCTCCAACTAGAGGAGCAGTATTGAAACGTGACACCAGTGAGAGTTGCCAGAGGCATACCTGGAAACTGAGGTGAGGCATAGTGAGAGTTGCTGGAACCACAGCTGGAAGCTGAGGTGAAGCATGATGAGAGATGCTGGAGGCATACTGGAGAGCTGGGGTGAGGGGATAGATACCAGAGCTGTATTTGGTGAGCTGTATTTGGACAGTTATGATGAATGTACTGTTCGGACTGTGCTCAGGAGATTCTGGTTTATCGTAGTGGGACTTTGAGTAATAAATTAACCCCACAAAAAGGGCTATTTATATATTCCAAATGCTGTGTGCTGAGTTTATTTGAGGAATGGTCTCAGATATTCAGGCAAAGGGCTGCTTGCTGCTGCTCTGAGGCCGTGAGGGGATGGCTGAGAGGAGGCCATATATTTACATAAACAAATAAAGGAAGTGTTCTAGCAGTAACAGCCTCAATACAGTGGCCAAAAGAGTACAATTCTACACCTACACCTAAACCCAGCAACCACCAAGAAGACACTGATAGTAGAATTCTTGGGGAATTTTCATGCCTATTTGTTGGAACCCAAACAGTTCATGGGAAAGAGCTGCTTCTGACTAATCTCCTGATTCAAGAAATTTTTATTTTCAAAATGAGAAGTTTTATTTTTCAGTTTCAAACAACTTTAGAAATTTTAGTTAATGTATAGTCCAAAAAAACTTTCGATTTTGAACTTAAACAAATATTTAGATGTAATGGAACAAAATGTTTTGATTCAATTTGATTTTTTTCAGATTATTGGTTCACAAAAAAATTGAGATTTTGACTTTTTTTGTCCTGATTTGGAATGTGAAAATTATTTGAATTTTTCAATAAATCTCACAGGACAGGAAAATATTTCCCATCCAGCGCTCATTTACACATATGCAAAACTAGTGGAGTAAGAATCCTATAGCCAGGACACTGACTGTCCTTCATCTGTCAAGTAGAGCCAGACCAGAAAAAAACAACAGTTTACAGCAGACCAGCAACCACAATGCAACCACATAGCAAGAAGTGCTGTTGTATAGACCCAGGTGACAGTAGCACATACCAAAAAGAAGGTTCTCCACTCCCTGCTTACGTCACTGAGCTTCACAAAGGCCCATTAGGCACTACACTAAGGGACAAATCTGAACAGATGCTGTTCTGTCAATTTGGTCTGACACAATTAATGGCCACTGCCCCATATACAGATGGATTACATAGCTCACAAGGTTGATTTCCCCAAATGATAGTAGCATAGAGGGATCCCTGATTTCAGTTTGTTTTAGTTCTCAGTCAGAAGAAAATTTTCAGGTGAAAACTTTAAACAATATCAGTTGAAGCATTTTTGTGTTGTGCTAGTGAAAAGAAATGTATAAATTTCGAATCTTGCCAAAACTTGGTGGCATGAAAAAAGTTGCCTAAATAGATTCTTAGCTTTGAAAAGCATTCAGGTCAGTTCAAAAGTTACACGAAGGATTTGAGCCATTTCTTATTTTGGCTGAAACAATCTATCCCTTTTTAATTCTTAATGCTGGACAAAGGGGTAAAGTTAAGGCTGCTGTGGGGATTTTAACTGAGGGAATCTTTGCCTTAACTTTTCATTCACTAAGTATTTCTATTCAGGGTGGTTGGTGTCAGCTGAAACTTGTCAGAAAACTTGTGAACTGGATTACAGCAGAGAGTAAATATGGCTTATTGAGATCCTTAGCAAATAATACTTATGGTAAATAAATACAGCCAATGAAAATATATTTTTCTTATGTTCTTTCTGCCAAGAAAGAATTAATTAGAACTACTTTGGAGTTAGATGGGAGCTGAGAGCCAAAACAAAGGCCTTGTCTACACTACGAGGGTAAGTGGACCTGAATTACACTACTCCACATACGTGAAAAACATAGCTGAAGTTGAAGTAGCTTAGGACAACTTACTGTGGTGTTTACACCCATGCTGCATCGACGGGACATGCTCTCCTGTCGACTTACCTTACTCCTCTCATTCTGGTGGCGTACCGGAATCGACTAGAGAGCACTCTGCGGTCAATTTAGCGGGTCTTCACTAGACCCGCTAAATCAACCCCTGCTGCATTGATCGCAACAGCATCGATCCCCAGTAAGTGTAGATATGGCTAAAGTCAAAGCTTTGTAAAGCAGCTTGTAAAATTCAGGGCTTTAGCAAATACTTTGAAGATTAATGGCTCTTAGTATATCCTGTTTAGCTTTATATATAACTGTAAAAGCAAGAAGCTTAGTAATCACATTTTTTCATGCTGTAGCCAATGACACATCAGATCCTGGTCAGGCATAAAAAAATTTGTAGGCCAACATATTTTTAGAGAAATTCAATTAAAATCAACCAAAGAAAGTGCAAAAAGGCAACTTAATTTCAATTGATTATTTTTAAAAAAGTACTAAATCATCCAGATGCCCAGGATTTAAAGCCAATGTATTGTTAGAACAATTGCACTTGATATATTTCTCTTTTCTTAATCACAACCATTCAGGATTATTGATTTAAGCAGACTGCAGCTTGCCTGCTGAGCTCTTCCACGTGTATTGAATGTCTAGTAGGCAATAGCTTCAACTTCCACTCAGTCAATTTCAGAAATGTCTAATTTGAGAGTCTACAAATAAGGACTGTCTATTCCTGAAAGTTGTTTCTGGTGAGGGAAATGCTTGATGTATAACTGTAAAATTATTGTCTATTAATGTTACACCTTTGGGCCAAATTTTTAGAAATGTACACTTGCATAACTTGTCTGTGCACGTGTATTTGTGTTAAGTGCATGTACAAATCACTTAGAAGTTTAACTGGATGTTTGTGCATGAAAATAATGTGTGAATAATTCTAAAAGTCTGGCTACCTAAATAATTACTATATTAGCTTTTAAAGTTTGTGGTTAGGCCATAGGCTTGGAAGTGAGGACTCCTAGATTCTCTTTCTGATGCTGCCACTGATTTGTGTTTATACTTGGTCAAGTCACCTAATATCGTGTTCAATCTCCTCTATAAGCTTGATATAATAATCTTTACCTTCTCATTTGGTTGCCTTGTGAGGCTTACAGAGTTTTTCTAGATTGTTTTCAGGATTTTGTAGAGAAGTATTTATAAGTATGCTAAAAAGTGATGATGATGAAAACACATTTACATTTGTGCACACTTCTGCAGTTTATTCATTCTTGCTACTAAGCTGAATATGAGTTCATAGGGAACAAATATAGCTTTCCCAAGTCTGTTCTCACAATAGCTCCTGTTTGTTCTAGACATTTTTCATTAGCTTCACATGAAAAAGTTTGCTGACTAAAAATCAGCAGTTTACTTGTAAATTGCTGCTTGCATGTATTTTTTACAGCGCTACCACAATAGAGTCCTGATCCATGATGGGAGCACCTGGGTTCTGTTAGGATACAAATGAAGAAATCATGCATTCACTGTGTCATACTAAATGTGACTATCATCAGAGATAATGATGCAAGAATTAAGTTCTTCCTGATTTTGTCCTGTGATTATCGATGTGTGATTGAGACTGGAATCATGAGCAATCCAGAGACATTTTATATATTATAAAAATATTTACTGGGCTGCAAGCTATTTAAAAACTGCAAGTCCCTGTATATAGAGAGTGTTAAAGAGAATCCTATGGCACTAAAAGCAGTTGGATAATTGGGAGGTGAAGCTGACATTGCAGACTTGACACTGTTGCCAGGGAAATGGGTTTTGACATTCAGTTACTCAGCTTAGGTAACTGTCTGAGAGAATAAATCAGCACCTATAGGTAATTAAGTAGGAAACTTGCTGATATGGCAAACAGGAAACAGTACTTACCTCAGGAAAGAATCTCACACATCAAAGCAATCATCACATCAGTTAGTATAGGACAGAATCACAGAAAGTAGACACTCCAGGCTTTAAAAGTGCTATTTAATCTGATGCTACAAAAACTGACTGACTGATTGCACAAGACACAAATGCCTTTGATTAGTGGGCCACATTGTGGTAATAGGTAGAGGGATTTTTTGTATGAAAGAAACTGTTCCTGATGGAAAAAGCTATGGAATGAACTCCAATATATGAGTCATATGTTCTCAAAGTGCTTAAGAAAAGGTGATTGCTCTTTTTTCAACTAAAAAATTGATGCTTATTTAAGGCTTGTAGTCATCTTGGGGCAGATTCATCCCTTTAATGTTAGAGACTTCAGTGGAGTTACACCAAGGATGACTAGGGTCTGTTATTTCAAAGAAAGGCTCTTGAGTTAGTAGCCATGCCATATAGGGACAGGTGCAAAGCAAGATATTTCAGCACTCTGGTTCTACAGTATCTTTACATATTTCCTGAATTACTGGGTTTCATTCACATAAACCTTAATCCACTCAAATTTAGCCATGGATTCAAGGTCTGATGTGTTTGCAAATAGCTTCTACTCCCGAAAATTCAGCTTACCATCCCCTTTCCCTTCACTTTTCTTTCCATTTAGCTTATCGTCTCCTAAATAACTCCCCCATGAATTAAATAAATAAGAATAATAAATCTTTGAACTAAGGTGCTGTTTGCTGCTCTCACAGTGTTCTCTCTGCTTATGTGTTGTACTTCATCCCCTACCCTGTGTCTGTCTCATCTAGTTAGACTGTGAGCTTCTTAGGGAAGGAACCATCTACTGTTTTGTTTGTACCATGGGGTTCCATTTTTGGTTGGCCCTTAGACACTAGCTCTGTAGTAACTCAGATCCCACCCCATCTAACATCCCATTACAGACCATTGGGCATATTTACCTGCTAATAATCAAAGATGAATTAATTGCCAAAATTAGGCCATTCCATCATACCATCCCCTCCATAAACTTATCAAGCTTACTCTTGAAGCCAGATATATCTTTTGCCCCCTCTACTCCCCTTGGAAGGCTGTTCCAGAACTTCATTCCTCTAATGGTTAGAAACCTTCGTCTATTTAGTAAAGGTGTTTCAAGTATTCCTCAACAGGGTGGGCTCCAATCTGTAAGAAAAGTGTTTTGATGAGGGATTGCGTCCCTCATTTGTGTGGGAATCTACTGACTGTTATAGCAGTTAAACTGCTTCCTGAAAGCCACCATTGCTTATGATTTAAGCAGCCCATATTTAAACATTGGTTGAAAGGATGTGTCGAGGAGCAATTAAAACTCAATATAATGCTTGTACAGCTTCCTGTTAGGTAGGGAGCAGCCAGCCCTCAGACAGTATGGAGATAAGGACTGTGAATTAGGCAAATAATAACATAGCAATCCTCAATGATGACAGAAACTCTTACTTCTTGGTGGCCACCAAACACTCTTTGATTTCAGGGGAAGCTGAATTTTATCTGGCTCTGGATGTAGAAATGAGCCTGATAAAGGAGAATAAATGAACCTGGCTTCTTGTCTTTGGGCTGATTTCCTTCTGTTCCAACTGAAGTACCACAGTGTGCCCCAAACTCTGTCCTCTTCCAACCATCTCCTCTAGTCCTTATTGCAATACATGCCCTTCTGCCAGAAAAGGTATCAACATGTCTTCCGGAACTGGTAGAGGTAATTTGCAGAAGTTATAACTGGTAAAATGAACACAATGGAATGCTATATCTAGGGGAGAAGTGAGGGAGATGAATATGAAGGTGTACATGTTCATGGAAAAGGATGAGGGACAGAATACACCAGGGCTGGAAGTAAAGAGGAGTGAGAGAGATGCCTATGTCAGGAAATAAGAGGCAAGGGCAGAGTACAAGGAGTAGGAAAAGAATGAGATATATTCAACTGCACATATGAGGAAGAGGATGGGTTCATGGCAGGGATAATGGCAGAATGAGGTTTGATTGGAATGCATCTATGAGAGGGTATCTTCTGTTCCTTTGCCCACTTTTGGCTCCTTACTGCACCCTTAGCAAAGAGCTGGTTGTCAACAGTCATCTCTGCAACATCTGCTGACAAACACTGGGACTCTTTCCAGAATGGAGCCCAGAATACAAGGCTTCCTATTCCATCCCTTTCACCTTTTTTGATGTGTGATGGAGGCAGACCACATGCAGCCAGTATAAGCTAGGAGAATGTAGGAAATAATACTATACAACTAACAAGCATTTTGTGGTCCCTCAGGAGCTTTGACTAGTTTCCTGCTATTTAGCTGATTTTTCAGTCCCTCTAACTTTCTCCAGACCAAACTTTTAAGGATAGCATATTATTCATGGATAAATCTAGTGAAAATCAGAAAATAATTGTGCAGAGATTATAGTGAAGGGGGCAGGGGTTTGCTGGATTTTGCTATTTCAAAATTTCACTAACATAATTCTGTAATCCAGCATCTAACAAAAAAGACACAAGTACACATAGAAAATAAATAAAATAAAAAATCTTTAACTTGGAGAACTTGGCTTCTAGAGGTGCCTTTTCAGCACTTTTTGGTGTGATTGCTCCTGGAATTCACATAGTGTTTTATATAAAATTTATACAAAAGGCATACACAGACATCTGCATATATATGCTATCTATTTTTTACAGAGATTTGGGAACAAATCATCTGGAAAATCCACCAAAACATTATTAGAGCCCATTGAATAAGAATAACTCAATTTGCATTTTGCGGTCAATTTAAATCTAACAGCAAAGTGCAAAGAGAAATGAAAATGTGACTAGTGAGGTATGAAAATGATGCAAAGAGTCCTTCAAACCTGAAGATTGAGTTACAGGGTTCTGGAGAATCTGCATGAAGAATTAAAAAAAAAAAAAAAACTTTCAGACACATCAGGAATGTAGATGTGGAATGAGAAACCTTCATTGCTTGAAAAATAACCTGGATGGATGGATTTTTCTAAACAAATTGAAATCTTCAAAAAGGAGCAAATCGGAGTGAAAATGTGATTAAATCCAAAATATAAATGACACATTAATGAACTGTAGAAAGAAAGATCTATCTTACATCAGAGAAATGATAGTTTGTATATTAGAGAAGCAGTGTGGTCTAGTGACTTGTGTCCTAGACTGGGAATTAGGAATATGTGCCGGGGGAGGGGGTTCCTAGTTCTGAAATTGACCTGTTATGTGACATTGGACAAATCACCTCAACACTCTTTGCTTCCAAGCCTCCTCTCACTTTTTGTCTGTTTAGATTGTCAGTTTTTCAGAAATGTCTTTTCCTACGTGTTGATACAGGGCTTTTCTACATAGTATCTTAGCCTGCACCAGCAGGGGTACGTTAATCAGCATTAAGGAATTTTTAGTTCACACCAGCAGGGTCCATATGGGTCAGTGAGTGCATCACCTGCTAGTGTGTATTAGAATTTACTCCCCTGCTACACCACTGAATAGAGAAGCTAACGGTTCCTAGTACAATTGAGACATCAGGTTGGTGTGCTACTGTAATGCTAATAATAAT
Source organism: Gopherus evgoodei (assembly GCF_007399415.2). Taxonomy (NCBI): domain Eukaryota; kingdom Metazoa; phylum Chordata; order Testudines; family Testudinidae; genus Gopherus; species Gopherus evgoodei. Next base: position 25,273,991 of record NC_044329.1, on the reverse strand, counting down.
AATAATAATAATAATAATAGTAATAATAGAATGAGACAGTGTAGAGGAATGGATTGAATATGGGAACAGCTCAGAGTCAGGAATTCCTGTTTTTTAGCTCTGGCTTTGCCAGTAACTTACTTAACAGCTCTTCCTTGCTCTGACCATATGTAAAATGAAGTTGATTATAAAAAATGTTCCTCCTTCACAAGGATATTGTAAGGATTAATTAATGCTTGTAAACATGTGGGCACAAATTAGAAGATGCAAAGAGAGCAACAGAATGAACATATGCTGCTTTCCATTGTTAAAGACAATTAAAATAATGGCACAGAAGACAGAAATGGATTTGAAACAATTGACTACATTGGTTGTGGGGAGTGAAGCAGAAAAATAGCTTAAAGTTAGAAGACTGCAATTTTCAGAGTGTTCTTGTAAGCAGGAAAATTAGTGTTATTGCAAAATTCAGGCTGATACATCAGAACTGTGCTTGGAACCAGAGATGACCATACTAGTTTACAGCTTGTGCTAGAAATCTGGAATATCTTCTCTACCAATTTGTAATAAATTCTCTTACCAGTTTCCTATAAGTGGCATCAAACCTAGGAAAACTGTGATGCTTACGCAACAAGTGAGGCCTAATGATATAAAAATTGTGGGAGTAAGATGGTGGTTGTAACATATGAGAGATGGGCACACTGACCATACTGAACAGTTAATTGAACTTTTAAAAAATTTCCTGGGTTCAAAGGCTATCTTTGTGTTTTTTTCCTTTAGTCTGGATAACAGGACTATGTCTTCTTTGCAGTATTTACTTACTCCCTGAAAACTATGAGGAAATTGTCCTCATTGCATTGGTCTATTTGGATAACTATTCAGTATTGTTTCCCAGTATTCAGCATGTGATTTTCTTTAAAACAATAAACCTTTCTAAAGCAGTGTAAGAAAATACATCTGAGTAACTCAAAACAAAATAAAATATTTCCACTCGCCCCTGCCCTATTTAATATAGTAGTCTCAAAATGCAAAATTAGGAGCTGACTAGGAATTTCAAATACCCTAGGAATGTTTAGACCAGGGGTTTGAATTTCTAATATTAAAGCTATGTGATAATATTTAAAAGTGTTTATCCCTCTAGGAGCCATTATCAAGCTCATAATCCTGTTGCCAAACAATAATGTTTGCTATTACCTTTGTTCTGTTCAGCCTCTGTAGGCATGCTTATTGGAGCCCATTAGCTCTGATCACACCTATCTATTTCTTGAAGATCAAGGTGGTATCAGGAAGGAAATCAAGGTTAAATTATTTTATTCCCTAGAAACTCAGTTTCCATTTAGAAGGCATAATAGCTATTGCCCCAGGGTAAAGTAATTTATCTTAAAAAGAAGTTATCAGTCATTGTTAGCTTTTTGGCAACTAGAGTACTATCAACTAAAAATAATATTATTGCTCCTCGATGGCATAAACTGTACCTTCCAGTGCAGCAGATTTAAAAAACAACACCCATTAGACCCCCTCCAAATTTCAGATTTAAAGATAATTTTAGCTAATTCCAGGGATATTAGACCAGACATACAGGGGTGCTGGAACAATTTTTATAGTGGGAGTGCTGAGAGCCATTGAACCAAACTGTAAATCCAGGTATATAATGGAAATCACTTCAAGCCAGGGAGTGCTGCAGCACCCCCATCACTCCTAGTTCCAGCACCTATACAGACTTATGCATGGGTTCCTCAGTGTTATGCATTGCACTGTAGTTGCATTTGATGTGCTATAGATCAAATGATGTTTAATGTTCAGGTAATTGTGGTCCTATGATTAGTACTTACTCAGCAGTGAATTAGAGCTCAGTTCAACAAAGCACTTACGCGTGTGCTTAAATCCCATTGACTTCAACGACACTTAAATCCACAAGTTTAAAGTCAACCACATGCCTAAAAGCTTTGATGAATTGGGAACTTTAAGAGTAATGAGGAAAAAGATCATATCTGTTTTGGTGTTTTTAATCAAATGACTATGATATGCTGTAGGATAGAGGTTAATCTAAACTAGAAAGAGAAATATTTTATTAAAATATTTGTTGTATTAAAATAGTTTGTAGGACTTGATTGACTTTTATTTCCTCTGCACACAAGGCTCAGGATCCAATTTTTGTAACTTGAGATCTCCAAGCTCCTTTCAAGCACTGTCTTTGAAAGCAAACACAACTCTTTACAAGGTGAGACCAAGAATCTTACTGTAGCCCATCATTTATCTGCTCCTCCAGAATGGCTGAGTTCTCTCTTTTGCCTTATCCCCATCTGCAGCACTTGCCTGTTTAGCCAGAGAAGGGAGCAACACAAAATGGTGATCAAAGGAGTGATCCGTGCTCTGCCTGGCATATACACATATGTATTCGCTATGGAACAAAGCACTGAACACAACCTCTGAACAAGCAGCACTGCCTTGACCATGTCACTAGTGAAAGGATTGAATATGTACCATCTGCAGCTCATTACCACCAGTGCCCATGACACTGGAATTTATTTTAGCTTCTGAGAAGCTTAATGAGCACATGCCAAATAATGTTATATTGGTCACATGGCAATTTCCAAGGAAACATCCTGGGTGCACATTCTGGAAGTTTTTCAGAGGGAAAAAGCAAATATCACTTGGGAAGTCTGGATGGGTCTTCTACTTGGAATGAAAATTAAGTTCCAGGCTCATCTGGTGGGTAGAATGGAGGATGGAGTAGTTAGGTGAAAGGTACAGTTGTCTTTTGCAAGAAAAGAACAGCAGGAATTGCTGCAGGTTTGCACTGTTGAGTATACAAAGTTGTCAAGAGACATCTGTGGCCTAAAAACCATGTACAGCCTTTATACAGACTATAGAAGTTAGCTTGTCCCACATTATAGCATTAGCTTTATGTTAATGAAAGCTTAAGAGTGCATCCTATTATTTCCATGAGGTTATGCCATTTTTGTTTTGTTTTTAAATTCAGGTTTCAACTATCACATCCCTCCCTATCCTCCAAAACTAATGCCTGGATCAGTTCTCTATTTCACCGTCCGTTGACTTTTATATTTTTCTTATTACTCTTGACAAATTCCATTTCAAATTCAGTTTCAGTTTTGAACCAAACAGAAAATTGTACATGCTAGGGGGGGCATAATGAAGTTTTGAGTTTCCATAATGGGACCTGAAAGTGAATTTAGTTAAGGCAGAGAGAAATCATTAAAATCTGATGTGAGTTAAGAGTACACATGACATGACCACCAGCATTCTCTCAGTTTTCAAGATGCATAAGAATAACATGCCAGTTAACAAACTAGGAATTGCTTTGCTTTGTTGGTCTGAGGAGGTGCTAAATATACCTTAACATTTTCTCATAAAAATGTAATGAGATAAATAATAAGAATTAACATACATATAATTAATTAATTATAATTAATATTAAAGAACTAATACATGTAACATATATAGTGTGTGTGTGTGTGTGTGTGTGTGTGTGTGTACACATTATGGGCTAGGGCTCCTATTCAGCAAATTACTTATGTACATATTTAACTTCAAACACAAGCTTAATTCTCGTTGAATTAAATAGATCTTTAATATGGCTTAAATTTAAGCATGTTTAAGCACTTTGCTGAATTGGACCCCAGATTCTGATATCCTTATTCACAGTTAGAGGCACCTTACACTGTAAGTAGATCAATTGACTTAACTGACATTATTTGTGGAATAAGGTACTGCTTGTGAGTAAGGTTGGTAAAATCTGGCGCTGTGTTAGCCTATGTGTATCAGTATTTAAAGAAGTCAGTGTTTTATTATTATCTCAGCTGTGCACACAGAAGATCTAAAACTTACAGTTATAACTGGGTCTTTAATGTAGAGATCTGTTCTATTTCTGCCTGGTGCTAGAAAGGCTGCCTCTCACTTGGATGAGAATTTGCAGTTCAGTTTGCAGACAGTAGCTGTGCAGGGTTTCAAAAAGGTTGGGGATATCATTTTACTATTATCACAGATGTGGCATGTAGGTGAATAGTCAAATATCTGGGTATATGGTTGTCACAGCATATTGGGCAATATCTGGTTATGTGGTCATTAGAGCATACTGGGTAATTTTTATTTCTGATTTCTCCATCCTGCTGAGTTCTAAGCCAAAAAGCATCAATATCAATGCAGCACTACGTGTGGACTCCTCTCAGAGGAGCTGCAACAACAGTCTAATGTGATGCTTCCTTCCAAGCCTCTTGGACTTAAGTTTATTGTACTGCCCAGAAATTCCTGCCAAGCATACAATATCCTAAACATGACTCTAGGCTGTTCTCTCTCAAGAATCAATGACCTGTTAATCAGGGATGAACCTTTAGCTATAATTAGTAAGCTATTCATTTTTTATTCATGTTGCAAGAGCAGACAGATGTAACCACACATCCTAAGAACGCGTACACTGAACACATTGACCTGCTTATATTGACTATGACCATATGGACTATGGCCTCTTTACATAATGTAAGTTAAGTGTGGTTGAGGTTGATCAGTATTAGGAGGGAGAGAGCCACTTAAAAACAGGATAAAAGAATATAAGTGTACTTTTCCTTTGTGCTTTGATAGAACAATATGAGAAGGATATGTTCCGCTGCAGTTGCTATCTCTTAGATAACATGTAAAACACATTTTGTACCTGAGTATCCAATGACAATGGGGTACACTGTCCAACTGGAGAGATGCTATATTTTGGCTTATGTTAGATAGGGTATTATAACTATCTGGGAACCTGGCCAAGAGGAGGGAAGGCAGCCAAGCTAATTGCTGGCACCTTGTTGTGGCAGGTACCCAGTGCAGGTATTTATTCCACAGGGGATCTCATTCCCTTTTTAAATGGAATTGGATGTGGATTTAGGGAAAAGCATCATCTAAAGAAACTGGGGAATGGGCTTGGGGATCCTACCATCTGGAATAGCGAGGAGATGACAACCACCTTCCCCTAGCCTCTTACCCTTTGTACAAGTGGAGTCCCAGCAATGGGCTGGGGACCAGCTGTGGAAGGGAAGAGGGCTGATAGCATCCCTCCACTGTATGGAAACAAGGAAGGAATCATGACTTTCAGTATGTGTTATTGCTGGGTAGTTCACAAATGAGTTAGGTTAATAAAACTGAGGCCTAATTAATTGACATCCCTTGTATCTTGTCTTTTTCCTTCATGGCTGGAACAATTTACTTTTGAGGTCCCTGTATGTCAAGCCAGCAAAGTATTTTTAAAGACACTATAGAGATTGTTCTAAAGTATTGTTACAATGTACTCAGTGCTAATATCTATGGAGAAACGTTCCCCAAATCAAACATTCCTCACCCTTTTTATTTCTACTGTGTATTTAGGAAAAATTTCCTTTAAAAATAAATTAATAGCATGTCAGTAAAAGACAATGATTCCCCATGAAGTTACAGAATCATTTATTATGGTGTTTTTTTTAATTACAGTTCAGTTTTAGTGGCTTACACACTTTTAGAGCCCTCATCGAAGCCTTATGAAATTTCAGCTAATAAAATCACATATCCTTTAATTAGATGTTGAAAGGGGAACAAGTGGGATACTTAATATTACATTGTTGTTTCAGTAAAATAGTATCTGTCTCTGAGCCAGTTGCCAAAGGCAATGTGCTGGCCATGTGGACAAAACCTTCCACAGGAAGGCAACCACTAGAAAACTAATCCTCAGTGAGTAGCATAGTAGTTGAGAAACATGGGGCATTTACTTAGCTTGTTAATACCTCTCAACTTAGAGTTGATTTGTGTGAGCCGAACAATTTCTTCGAGTTAAGAATGCCTGATTTTTCATTTCTCATAGATAAAATTATTTCATTAATTTTATTTTACAGTTTTACTTACACACAGACACGCACACACAGCAGAAGGGACCTCAAAAACAGAATTTTACACACTCTCTCATGTCCCGTGAAGTAGTTCAAAATAGAAGGGAGCTTGCTGATTTGAGTGGGGGCTGCCGTAACGGATATTGACATTTGGGTGATATAATGCAGCAGCATCTTGTGGTGAAGGGGTCTTCAAGGGGAAGAGAAAAAGGAGAGATGAATGTAATCTAATTCTCCCCAAAAAGGGAGAGGCATCTGGGAGCAGGGTCTCCCTCTTTTCCTCTTCCCACTGGAGAAAAGGAGAAGCCTGCACAGGAGCAGATCTATTATAGAAGAGAGGAAGCAGACCATGGGATTTGTGACTGGGTCAACTCTTCTTTGCTCTTCAGGTTCTGCTGTTGCTCTCCTATTGCTCAAAATGCCCCAAAGCTGTTCTGGCTGCTTGGTTACAATACCACTCAGACATGGCCCAGCCTCTCCTCCGTACAGACAGTGTGGTGGCCGATCCAAATCGAGTTTCCACCTGGTACATGGGGAATCTTTTTCTCTGTGGAAGAGTTCAGGGGAGTCTGCAGAGAACTTGATTCCTGGCAGCACCAGCTCATGTACTGTATGGGAGACTCCCTGGCTGAGTGAGAGCTGGGGTCTGTGAGGGGTAGGTGGCGGAGGGTAGCTAAGTGAGTGGAAAGGAGTTTCTGCCAGGGATAGGGCAGGGACAGGAATTTGCTAACTGCCCTTCCTCCCAAGAAACACCTGAATTGTTACCGTGACAAACCAGGGTTTGATCCACCAACCTCAACTCACATAAGTGTATGGTCTCATTAGATTGATGAGGACTATTCACATGAATAAGTTCTACTCACATAAGTAACTGGCTTGCATGATCAGGCCCACAGTGAGCAGTGAGTATTTTGGAGAGGAGAAAACTCAGTTCTTTCTCTGTGAGAAAATGTATCTCCAGTTACAAGTGCTTTTTCTGTACAATTCCAACAGCTAATCTCTAAGGCTGCTGCAAACTGGCTACTTATTTCACTGAACTCCCAAGTGCCAAGGGAGAAATACAAAATCTACTTGCAAAGTTTCATTGTTATCCAAACTCTTACATTTCTTTTTGTGTTTTTCAAATTTGTAATGAAAAGTTTTGTTTGCTAGGTGGAGGTGGGGAAGAAACAAAGGTGTTTGGCATTATTAAAATTCATATCAGGGAAACAAATGCCTGCAAAAGAATAGAAAATATACTCTTAATGACAAGTTCTATGCTTGTTTGTGCAAGAGAAATCCATGTGGATATTGTTTCTATGGCTCCAGGCAGTCATGCACTAAACATCATTTGTGCTTCAAAGCAAGGAATACAGTATGCCTAGTTTGTTTGTTTATTTATTTATTTATTGGTGGAGGTGTTGTAAAGTCGAAAATAATCAGAATCAAGTAGAGAATGCTCTATAGTAACGTGGTGGCAGTAGAATTTCTCAACAATACTGTAAATGGCTTTCCTTTGCTGTGAGAATACCCCTGGGTTTGGTTTAGAACCTCTAATCTTAATCTTTAAGAGGCTCAATTTGTAGTCATCAGCTCATCCTGTAGTACACTGCCATCACTTCCACATGCAACTCAGCAAAATTTGCTATAGTAGTATATTAGGTTCCATCTTGTCAAGCTTATTTTTCCCAGGCCTCAGGTAATGCAGAGACAAATTACATTTTAGTTGCCTATTTAAACCTTTTGTAAACAGAGATAAAGTTATAAGTAGGACCATATAAAGAAATTTCATCAAGGTTAATTGCCTATACTATACACCTTGGTATTTTCTTGTATATTAGGTAGGCAACTTAAATTCTTATGTGAGATGGACCAATACAATGGCTTTAGACAAGTACTGTCAGTTTATATACTTTTAGTCAAAACAATGTACCTCATTCCTGATCTTCTCCATCCCTGTTACTCCAGCTTGGGACTTGTCTGAGCAAAGGCTTAGACTTGCTAAATTTGCTCAGTTATGTGGTCAGACAAAGGGTGTAACTGCGTTTATATTGATTCCCTCTATTTTTGCCACTGCTGGACCTAAATTGTAGGAGATACTTCCTCACGAAGATCACTAAAGATATTTTAAAGTCTGGAATGAGATTTGAACCCAGGATTCCCAGAGACTAATGGTTACACTCCACAGCATAACACCAGTACAGTGTTTTATGAATTCACCAAGGGTCTGATTTTCACTGAGCACCTACAGTTCAAGCTGAAAACTGTTGATTTGAAGCACCCAAGAAAAGGAGGTCCTAAAGCAGCATTTAATCAAAAGACTATTCAAGTAGTATTTTAGGCCCACTTTACCCATCCTTAATTTTCAGCTTACTAAAACAAAACAGACTGTATTTCTCCTCAAATTCTCTTCTGATGATTCAAACACTCTTCATAGTCTTGCACAGCAGCACTTAACTAACAAATAAATAAATAAGAGTTTTTCTCCCTGAAGCTGAAAAATTTGATGCCCGATCAAAGTATATTAGGCAATCAGAAATATACACACGCTGCTGAGCAACATAACTTGCTGTCACTGGTACCAATAAACAACATCAATTCTGAGAAACTCAATAGCTTATCTGAAAATTAACTGTGAAACAGTTAGTAATGATATCAGATTGCTAGAGAGAAGTTTGATTATCTTTAATAGTCACTGGATACCAAGCATGAAATGATGTTGGCTACAGCCAGGTCTCAAAGGCTTATTCCATTTGTCATAAATTATAAATATCAGAAAGTGGGTGGGCTAGCCAACTCTGCCTGAATTACTGAAGGTGTTGTAGCTATGGATGGAGAGAGGTTACTGAAAATGAGATTAGATGTTTGATGCTTCTGTGAGGTCTTCTACAGTAAAACACTTTAGAAATTAGAGCAAATTTAATGGGATGGAAGATTAAATGGGAGAGAAGGGTTTCATATATAAACCAAAGGTTTGCCTAGATGAAGAAATGACATTAGGATTATTTAATATATGAGCCTGCATGAGGCACCAACATTGGAAGCTGCCAATGGACAAACTCTATGCAGATTAAAATTTACTAGAGCCCCATAATATTGGGGATCAGAACCACAAGGCTGGAATCAGAGTCAGGCTAGGTCAGATACCGGGGAGCCATTGGCAGGAGACAAATGAGAGGTCTGTAATCACAAGTAGATGTCAGGAAATAAAGCCTGGAAATACAAAGAACAGGAAGAATGAGTTACACAGTCCAGAGCATGGTGGAGCCCAGTTGTTCAGACAGCTTCCTGTTCCAGCTGATGGCTTAAATAGGGTTAGCAGTCCAATTAGTCACTTTGGGACTCCACCAATTCGATCTCAGAAGAGGGAGTTAAACATATTACATAAACTACTGGACCATTTTCTGAGATACATTTATTTAGATATTAATTTAGAAATGCCTATTATTGTAAATGATACTGCTCCAAAAATAAATCAGGTAGCACCTCCCCATTCCACATTAATGGTAATCCATGTCAGTTGAAATGCTAGACTATTCTGTCCTGTTCTATTTCGAATCTTATACTGTGCTCGTTTCTGTTATATTTGAGCACCTAAGCAAATGCATCTTGAATTACATTTTAAATGCCATCAAACCCTGGCAGGAGCAAGTTCCAAATGCAAAGGCCCTTCATTGAAAATACCCTAATGCGGCACAAATCATAAATATCTTCCTGCTGACCATAACTTCTGTGACTTTTGTCATGTGTCCTATTGGTGGGTAGCAGGGAGAAGTAAGGATGTATAGTTATCAAGAGGCATAAACCTTTGAAATCACCTCTGGTTTCTTCAAACTCTGGTCACAATTAACACTGAATAAAATTCTGTATAAGATTTACAGAATTTTTTTTTATTTCTATTTACATAAAATGAAATGTAATAACATGACAATGTTGTAATAAAAATGCATTATCTCTAAATCCCCATTGACATTGATCACAATGCTAAATAGGTTGCCAAGAACTTTGTGCACAAAAGCATTGTTCCTACCCATGCTTTTTAAAAGGGAGGAGTTGAACTGAATTCAGCTCATGTCATTCTGTATTTCAGGCTCTAGTGGATTTTATTCTTCTTCTCAGAGACTAGATGGGCAAGTGAAGAACTTTCATGATGAGTCTGAGTCTGATAAAAATGCAAAAGGCATATGGTCCCAGAGCAAATTAAATCTATTTTCCAACCACAGAAGATTCTACTCATAGATTTTGCAAGTATTGAAGCAGAAATTTAGACTTCAGTAGATAAATGTGTGTGTGCTGAAGTGAAGCAGTGATTAAGGGTCAACTTCAAAGGAAGCATCTGCCCTAGAGAAGTATTGTATGCACTTGCATTACTGGAATTATATCTAAGAATAGCAGTAAAATGCTTGCAAAGGCTACCAATATTCTTTTTTCTAGGTCCACTTCTGCTTTAGTTTCACATTTGCTCCAGAGATATGTAAATATAAAGGGAGATGAGCAGTTGCTGCTGTGTAGGGATATGCCTGAGTGATGAGAGGGTAGAAGATAAACATAATATGACCTGTATTCTTATTTCCATCAAAATAATACAATTGCTCTATTCTCCATGCTGGAAGAATACATATTTTTTCTCTCTAGAAATTAGTCTTGATTAGAGATTGTGTGAAATTACTTGCCATTGCCAAAGTGTATATTATATGCCTTTTTAAAGGCCTGATTGCACTTCTCATTTACACTGGTGCAAATCAGGAGTATCTCCTTTAAAGGAAACTATTACAGCAGTGTAAGATTGGTGTGAAATCAGAATCAGGCCCAAGCATGTAGCTAGGAGTTTGCACTAACATCAATTTGCACATGCAGTTTAATGATTTTGTCTCTCAATTGATTCAGAAATCTGCCCCCAAGTTTCTTTAATACACTGAAGTATTCATCTGATTGACATTTATTTGTAATAATTACCAATTGGTTATTCATTGTTTGATAGAAGATGACAGCAAAGAGAGTGGGGAAACACAGAGAGATAGGGAAGTGATGGGGCATATTTCTCTAGGGGTTGAACATGGGAGGGCTCTGTGTCCCCTTATAGTCTGTGGAAATTATAACTAGCTAGCAGAGAGAACAGCATTCTGTCACTCTGTCAATCTAAATTGCACATAGGGCATTCATCATCTAGTAACTGAACCCTTCCCAAGGATTTATGAATAGAAATAAATCTTAAATAACTTCACTAGCTAAGTGGGAGGGTTCTTTGTGTATAAGAGACAGTGGTGTGTGTATGAAGAAATTGTTTAAGGAAAGCAGTGGCAGAGGTGGTGCGGGGGAGAGTTCCTGGATGGGAAAGGGGGTACCAAAGTTAGGGTGATTTTGCAGAATATTACAGGACTGTTGCTGTAATTCTAGCCACATGCCCTTGCCCCAAGATGAGAGAGATTTTGCCCTGTGCCTCCTAATCTCTCATTGCTTGAGCCAAATGTTAGCAAATTGAATCTCACTCCGTGAAAACAGCTTTTTACAGCAGGATAAAACAACCATTTTTAAATGGTTCACATTTTTGAACAGTAAATAAAAGAAAATATTATGACAAAGAAGCTTTAGGGCTTTGTTTTGTCTTCCAAAATAAGCCTAAATATTCATTGTCCTTTATCTGTTAACACAGCTCTATCCCTGTAAGGGTATGTATAGAAGGATGACTGAAAAGTCCTTAAACTTACTCTCCTAATTGGCATTCAGCACACAAAGTGAAGTTTTAGTACATTAGCACATGGTTTTAATGCTTTGGGCCTCTTTAGGATGACAAGCTCTGAAAAAAATTTACATAATATAACATCTGTTGGTGAACTGTTGTCTGATTTATTCAGCATTTCGCTTCACAGTTTAATACTGTGGTAGTGCCACCTGGTTTTGTATTTTCCTGTCAGTATAATAATAATCTAACCTTTAGCCCGTATGTTGTGTAAAGATTACTGCTGTGTTAAACACACTAAACAAAGTAATTAATTAGCATCTTGCTGACAGGATTAAGCATAGTGGGTCTAAACATTTAAATTGCATATGGAGCAATATCAAGACTTTCTTTTGGCAAAGTGTGTAAATAGCTCTAAGAAACAGCAACAAAGAGGTTATGTTTTGGAATTGATTAGAAGGGTCTTTCTGTAGAATGTGCTGATTGTGAAATAGAGCTTTGCTATTAAATCATGCCTTATTTAATGAAGACTGTTGTAGTATTGAGTGGGCATTATCAAAAAGGATAGAATCTGCGTGAGAGAAAAATCAGCAAAATACTCAGACAGAACGCCTCAGTTCAGCTCTTCTTAGATAGTTATTCCTTTAGGTGCATTACTGAAGTAATAAATTCCTTAAAATTACAGGGACATTTTTACCCTTTTGAGGGTATTATATTTGTTCCAGTGACCTTTGAAGACTTGTGGCTCTGCAGTCCATTTTTGCAATTATCAGATAGTGACTCCAAGGGAGATGTCTCCTTTCTTAGACTGAAGAGCAGAACTGCCCTCTCTATCATGTATGTCACTAAATACTATTTCTCATGCTCCTTCCTGCAGTTAAATGATGTTTGCATTATATTAAATCCTTTTCAAAGATCCCCGGCCTGTATAGGCCAGAGGAAAAAAACCCAAAAATATATATGCTTCATATTTCCTACCATACAGTTAAAGATGAACATCTGAACCTGAATAATTGATTGGCTCTGAACAAAATGCACAAATTAGAAGGTTTGTTCACCTCCACTTGAGGCTCATGTTGCCATTTGGAGCTGCATTACTAACATAATAAATGCCTTAAAATTTCCAGGCCATATTTATCTCTGGCTAAGTCCTTTGAAGTTAACCAAGTTTCTGCAGGAATGCATTTGAGCCAGTTTCTAAGTGCTGATCTAATGTGAGCTCAAATGGTTCCTATGGGACTGCTACACCAGCCAGATCGTACATTGTCAAAACTCCCTCAGGCTCCCAGCCCATCCAGGAATGTGCCCAACAACTGTTCAGATATACTGGAAAACAAGGGAGTTGTTCAACATTTTAAGTAAAGACTAATAGCATCTATCTGCAAGTACTTAATTTGCTATAATAGGGGACCTCAGTAACAATGATGCATCCCCCAGTGGTGTTAGCATCCTGTGCTTTTTAGAATGGACACCAAGTACACAGAATGTAAAGACGCCTCTTGCTGCCTTGAGAACCAAGTATGCTCAGGGGTGAGGCCATGAAGTTCTAACACAGGATCAAGGCCTAAATTTCCAGATTGAATATTATGTGCTATATAACTACAAAATCAGATATGGACAAATAATAAAGCTGAGGTAGAATTGGATTTATATTTTCTAAAATAAGAGTCCTTTCCCTTTTCAGATCTTTGAATTCAAGCCATTGCCAGTATGATACAGTAACTGTTGTGCTTGCTGTCTTAAGCTGCCACTCTCTAAATTGTGATTACAATAGTGAATGTGGCATCATGTCTATTACACTGCAACTGAATGAAATTTGTAATTTTTCTTTCACTCTCATCAGCTTCTTAAAGATAACTCAGGCAAACACTTCACAAAGTCTGAAACTTTAGCTCTAGCTAATCTCGAACTGAGTTAATATTTCTGTCACAAAGTCTGAGCACCATGGTCTTTAAAACTTCTTGAAATGAAAATACATGGTTTTATAATCAAATAGCGTCTCTAGGAATAACTTCACATTAAAAGCACCATTCCATAACTAATTTTCATACCTTTCACATGGCATACAATTTCAGTCCTCCAGCGCAATTTGACACACTAAGGATTCACAAGCCATTCAAGCTGATTCCCATTCATTTATCGTTTTTTAAAAGAAACAGTTTGAATGCATAAACCTAGAGAGTGAATACTTTAAAAAAAGCAAGTTCAAAATGAATATTGATTTTCTCACCTCTGTTTCGGTCTAAAATATTTGTTTTAAAAATAATCAAATCAAATCTAGAAACACTCTCTGTGTATATAAACTATCTACACCTGATACTTATATTACTGTACTATCTGAGCACCTCACAATCTTTTAATGTATTTATCCTAACAAACACCCATGAGGTAGTTTTAAATATTATCGCCATTTTACTATGGGAATTGAGGCACATTAACACTAAATGACTTGCCTGTCAGTCATAGAGGAAGTCTGTGGGAAAACAGGGGATTTAATCTGGGTTTCCCAAATCTCAGGCTAGGGATTTTAGCTCTCCAATCATCAATGCCCCATAGGCCACAGATATGACTTCCAGGACCAAGGGTAACAGTGATCGTTTGCCAGAAGTCTGAGGGCCACAGGAGTTTATGAGAGAGATTTACTCACAGATACAGGGACCTCGTCAATAGTAAAACACTCACTGATTTACATGGGTGTTGGATTAGGGCCATAATGTACTTATTTATAGCATGCCCTAGTCTTACACTGATGTATAGCACTAAATAGTGCCCAGCTCTGCACAGATGGGAAAGAGTAGGATAAAGACATGAGGATCCTGCCCATACACACACCATATTCCCCTTTTTAGGGGCCAAGTACAATCTCTCATTGTGGTCTTAGGGCCAGATTCGGCTTCAAATAATGTAAATGGAAAGTCTCCCATTAATTAAATAGAGTTAGATCAGGCCTTTGGTGCACAAGAACAAACACAAGCTTTATTTCTGGCTCTACTCTGTGTCAGCTTTAGTTTTAAACTGTTTGTGCCTGAGTTCACTCTTCTGTAATGTGCATACAATATTCCTTATTTACCTTACGGGGCTTATCATAACCTAGTCCCAGATTTGGACCTTAGCGTCCAAAATATGGGGGTTAGCATGAAAACCTCCAAGCTTAGTTACCAGTTTGGACCTGGTAAAGCTGCAACCACCCAAAAAATAAGAGTGTTTTGGGGCACTCTGGTCCCCACAAAAACCTTCCCTGGGGACCCCAAGACCCAAATCCCTTGAGTCTCACAACAAAGGGAAATAAACCTTTTCCCTTCCCCCCACCAGGTGTTCCTGGAGAGATACACAGAAGCAACCTCCGTGAATCTAAGCAGAGGGATTCCACCCTCCCCCGTTTCCAGCCGGGAAACACAGGCACTTCCCTCTTCACCCAGAGGGAATGCAAAGTCAGGCTAGTAAATCTAACACACACAGATTTCCCCCTGACTTCTTCCTCCCACCAATTCCCTGGTGAGCTGCAGACTCAATTCCCTAGAGTTCCCCACTAATGAAAAACTCCAACAGGTCTTAAAAGAAAGCTTTATATAAAAAGAAAGAAAAATACATAAAAATAGTCTCTCTGTATTAAGGTGACAAATACAGGGTCAATTGCTTAAAAGAATATTGAATAAACAGCCTTATTCATAAAGAATACAATTCAAAGCACTCCAGCAACTATAGACATGTAAATACATAAAAAAACATATAAATCACTAGCTGATCCTTTGTACTTACAACTGGGAAACAGAAGATTAGAAAGCAAGAAATAGAAATCCCCTCATAGCCGAGAGAGCATACAGGCAGAAGACCAACAACAAAGGACTCACACAGAAACTTCCCTCCACCCAGAGTTGAAAAAATCCTGTTTCCTGATTGGTCTTCTGGTCAGGTGCTTCAGGTTACTTTTTTTTTCAGGTGAAAGAGACATTAACCCTTAGCTATCTGTTTATGACAGGGCTGTTGTGAAGCCGTTTTGCTGCTAGAACACTTTCTGCTTTACACATGTTATATATGAGTCTTTATACATTTTTAGCATGAAATCATGGGAGCTTATATAACTCAAATGCCAACATACTTGGCACTTCCAAGTTCCTGGAAGTTATCTTGGGTTGAAAAGCAACTTCAGGCATGCTCTTTGCCGGGAGCTGGAATCTGCCACTATATGAGAGAACCTGAGACAGAACAAAATGTCAGACATAAAAATAAGCAGGTAATGCAAACTTTTCTAAGCCCAGGAGCTAACAGAGACTGTTCAAATATTAGTCAACGTTCAGGTCACATCATAGTCTCTTTCTGATTGTGCTTTTTCTCTTTTTGGTGACTGAGTGCAAAGGGGAGGGGTGTTTGAAGCAAGCCCAAGGTTAGGCTAGGGAGTATGGCTGAGAGACTATGACAGAAAGTGAGTAACCCCAGAATGGTGCTTTAACAACTTAAAAAAAAAAGGAAAGGAAAGAAAAAAGGATGATAAATGAGAGTTCAATATACCCCAGGGATTGGACATCAATTAGTTGTCCGGGAAATTTATTTTGTTAATATGTGACACTACTCAGGGAAAGCATGACACTTTTCTGTCACTCTCTCTGTATATGTATATTTGTATATTATGTATGTACATTTTAAATTCATAGTACATTTAAAGTCACTGATCCCTCAAGGAGACCTTTATTCACAGACTATACTGTTTACATTGCAGGTCACGTTTTCTGTTTTTTACTCCTCTTTGTTTCTTTATTACTTCTGACATTTCAGTGAAAACAGGATGCCTGTTCCTTAAGAGTTCACCTAAAGCTGCTGTGTATTCCCTATATATATCGAGAAAATATCCGTTCCTACAGCCAGAAAATCATACCCTCCATTTTCAAAAGCAAAGGAGGATCAGAAGTAGCAGTTCTGGGATTACAAAGGTTTCAGCATTGTTCTCCTGTATACTAAGATAAATCCACCCATGAGGCTGTGTCTGCACAGAAGGTTGTGTTTAGTGGGATAGTCACTGTTCTTGGTATCTCCTTCATAAAAACAAAACAAAACACCTAGAGAGCAGCCTGAGCCGAAAAATGAACTAGAACCAAACCTGGATCCACATGTAATTTTTCAACATGAATTGATCTCTAGTTAGCAATATTTCTGACAAAATGCGTATTTAAAAAGGCACAACAAGAACCAACCATGCATGCATGCATGTGATTGCAATAAGAGGCAAGCTAAAGATATTTTCATGGAAAGGGTCCTTTGAAAAAATAATTATTATGTCAACTATTTTGTGCAAGAAAATATTTTTAATTACCTCCAAACTCTCACTTGTTACAAAATGAGGTGTCTAGGTCTTTAAATTTCAACTGGTTACATAGAAACACTCAATTTATCTCAATATTCTAGGTTTATTCTATCCATGCTATTTACCTGCAAAGAAAATACAATGTGTCAGACTTTAAAATCAACAGTATTCTTCCCTGCTTTTCTAGGAAGTATCTCTGTGTTTGGCCTGCCAGCCTTGACATTCATAAATCTAATAGAGTCCAAGACTATATAAATAAATAAAAGCTGACAGCCTGTCACCTGGAACAGCCAGTCTTGTTTTTATCACATTGCAGTAGACATTTGAGTTTGCCTGAGGTTGACCTTGAGTATGCAGGTGGTTTGGGAAGCTATTTACCAAGTCTAATGGGGAGGGAAAAAAAGTAACAGGGAGCTTAAAATGAAAGCTATGACAGTGCTGTTTAAACAAGTAATATTGCTGAACTATGTCAGAATATTGCCAATTCTTTAAGGGCCATATTCTGGCTTCTGTGGCAGGGATATGCAAAGTAGTGTGGGATAGAAGGAAGAAGGACACATTCCCACTTGCATTCTGGTGAAGGAGGCAGCCAGAATCTTGCCCCATGTGAGTTACATGTTTGTGAGTATCAGTGGCGATATGGAGCAATGGTGCATGTAACCAGACATGGAAACTGCAAAGCGTATGAGGGACTGATCTAATTCCTATTGAAGCCCCTGGATAAAGGTGGAGCTAGATCAGGCTACTAGGGCTAAATTGTGACCTGGTCTTCATGTGGTTGCATAGGCTGGGGGGAGAGGGAGTAAAGGTACACCTTGTGCAGCCGGCAGAAGGGGGTCCAGTTCTTGAACTCAGGAGAGTGCAAGGGTTACCACCAGGATGCCCCCCACTAGAAGGAGTCTGAGAGGGAATAAAGAAGAGCCAGACACATGGCTCTCCTCACATACAGACATTCATTCAGTGAAATATACAGCACAGCTCAAAAAGAGTGTAGACTATGTAGTGAAATACTCCTCACCTAGTGCAAATGAAGAGGCCTGGGAAGTGTTGTGCCTCCCTGAGGTAAATTTCCCTTTAGGCTGTGCAACTCTGCACCACCCCCAACATGAGGTTGTGTATAATTATGTATACAGGGGAATGATCCCGCTATTGTGGGGAACTTTCCTGGCTTATATACTATGTGGGTGCAGTGGGCTAGCGAAAGGATCTGAGACCTCGCTCCCATTTCCTTTACCCAGAAGCCTCCCTGTCCTCAAGGACTCCCCTTTCAGTTTCCTGTCTGGCAGAGTCCTGGTAATCCCAACAAGGCTGGGCCCAGGATTCCTGGGGGGCTCGACCCCCCAATCCTGCTGAGGTCACCTAGGACAGGGGCTAGGGTGTCCCCACTCTGAGGTGCTCTCTCTGCACTGGGCACTTCCCTGACCCATTAATCATTACATATGATTTAAAGCAAATACAATTTATTTAATCAATAATTAATTTAAAAAAGAACATTTCTTGCCTCAAAGCTGCCCTTTGTTCCCTCAGAGTTACACCAACTTACACCCCCATTGACTTACCAATGTATGACATACACTGCTATTTAGCTCACCTCTGAATTTGACCCCTGACAATGAGGGGAATGGCACACTTGCCCCCTGGCCAGCAGTCTGGTGCATGTAACATGTTGTATCCATTTAAATCCTGAAAAGGTATAACCATGGATGCATTTCTTTATAATCTGTAGACAGAGCCTCTCCAGCCAGTGACCCTCCACCCCAGTCCCAAATGTTACAGTGGTTTCAAAAAACAAATTCCAGCCCTCAATGTCACTCAGTCCACCAAAGTGAATTACTGAGGACACCTATATGAAAAAGCTATCTATTTCCCTCCTTGCTTCTGCATAAAAATTAGCTGCATCTTAGGACCGAAAGGAGCCACAGTGACATATTCAGGTCAGTCCAGTGACATAGCTCATAGGAGTTTAATTTGAACTTTTAAAAGGTTTGATTACAGCCATGAGGTTTTATCGGCATTTCACACTAAATAAAGTAGCATGACTAAGTTCTCACCTTCTGCCAGCTTGTCTTCCTTAATTTATACTTATCAAGACAGAAAACAGCCTTTTAAGTTCCAGAAAATTTAGTGACTAGGAACATAAAGTGTATATCATTCAGAAGTGACCTAATTTTAAATAGACTTCATAACAGTTGCATATATGAACAAAATGACTCCTTTTCACCGCAAGCTGTTCTTCAGAGAAGTTGCTATCAGAGGAAAAGTGAGATGATAGTAACCATATTTTCATGTTAGTATCTAGGAGAAGGTACTCCTCAATCACTAAAATGTTAGTTTCTTTATTAAAAAAAGATTGTTTCATTCATGGTGCTTACAATAATTATGCCTGTTTCTCAGTTATTCTAGGACCCTTTTACACCATGCTGGTAATATTAGAAAGGTCCCTTAAAGAAGATGTAAATATAATTCAATACATTAATGATGATAATACCACCTCTTTAGACTTATGTCTGAATGTCTCATATAGTGTTGTAATTCATATTTAAGCCTTCATAACACCTCTAGGAGTAAGCGTTATATCCATTGGGGGACATGGAAAAACCAATGCACACAGGATAAGCGCTTAGTCCCAGGTGAGCAAACAACTTCTAAAAACAAGTATGTTCTGTATATGTAAAAGTTGTATAGCAAGGGAGGCAGCCATCTGAATTTGAGATAAGTGGGGAAACTGGGCTGAGTGAGAGTAGGTTAATCACCAATGTTCTTTACTCTATTTAATACATTGTTATGTTGTTAGATTACACTGCTCTACAGCCAAAATGCTTCTGAAATAAATGTAGTCCAGCTTTACTAATTCTGGGTCACTGAGAACGAAAATGATGCTTAAAATTGTTGATTGGCTCTAGTTTTCAAGATATGCTATTGGGTCAGTATATACGACCCTTGACTTGGGAATAGCAGAGGATAAGTGAGTTATAAAGGGAAGGGATCTCAATTTAAACCAGAAATGACTAAAATACATCTTTGACTGGATCTATGAATAAATCTATGACTGGGTTTGGACAGTACTTGCTTTTGAGGCAAAACAATGAATGATGCAATCTGAAGCTGGTATTGCGTCATACATGATATGAATTGCATCATGTTATTCCTACAAGTCATGGATGATGCAATCATAACGAAGCTTACATCGCTCTGCTGAACAAATTGCCCTATATCAGCTCTAGAAATCATACAGTGTGGTGCTCTCTTCTTTGTCAGTGTTTGATTTTGCAAAGGGACACATTTCTGTTTAGCCAAAGTGAGCAGAGATGCCTCGTACTTGTGTGAACAGTGCAGATAATTTCTGCTGTGTTTGTGGTGAAGTGACTTTTGCATCACAAAAGCACAGTATAACCACTATGGTTAAGAAAGCCTATCACCTTTCTTTTGGCTGCAAAATTGGAGATCAGGACAAGAGGTGGGCCCACACATATGCTGCAACCCTTGTGCAACAAATCTTCGCCAGTGGTTGAAGAGGAAAAGGAAATCTATGCCTTTTGCAGTGCCAATAATTTGGAGAGAGCCAACAGATCATACCAGCAATTGTTACTTCTGCATGGTGCCTCCAGTTAGGAAAGGTGTGTCAAAGAAGAAAAAGTGGACTGTGCATTATCCAAACATTCCATCAGCTATACGCCCAGTACCCCACGAAGGAGGACTGCCGGTTCCTGATGCACCAGAATCATTCTCACTTGAGTCAGACGAAGAAGAGGAAGAGGATGAAACTTCCGGTCCTGAACCATCAATGTCACAGGACCCACATTTTCTCCCATCCTCCTCCTCTGAACCACACCTCATAACACAAGGTGAACTGAATGACCTTGTCAGGAATTTGGAACTACCCAAGAGTAAGGCAGAGCTGTTGGGCTCCAGACTACAGCAGTGGAATCTCTTGGCAGGCTATCAGGGCAAATGGAGCCTATCAATGCTTGCAGACTATTGCTGGACAGTGACAAGAGGTGCTCCATTTAATGAATACAAGAGACAAGCCAAGAAGCGCCGAGTAGACACTGAATAGGGCTAAACTATGTACATAATAGTTTTTTGCCTTTTGTTTCATAATCAATTTTATTTATATAACGCTTTTGCTGATTTTTAAAGTGTTACATAAACAGGACAGGTGAAATATTATCTTGTAAAACAACCATAAACACATGAAAAGACCTAGGTTTACAATTTATGATTAAAACTCTACTATCTACACAATATACATAGACATAAAATGTAAAAACTTAAATATCTTAGAAACAGTAGCCAATCAGTTGTTTTAATTGTCATATTTGAATTCAGCACATCAAAATACATAATAAATATCACATTTTATCTCCAAAGCAGACGACTTCTCAAAAATTGTAGACCAGTGTTATAGTTTCTTTGACATTTTTCATTCTAATGGAGTGAGACAAATAGCTAAGTATATTGTAGGAGTAAGCTGAAGGAGAGAAAGCAAAACTGTTGCTATTCCGAATATAAGATAAGAGAAACAGTGAGAAATGGAGAAATACAATACAAAAGGCCAACTAGCAAGTGAGAGGATTTGGGTCCAACAGAGTTCTAGTCCTTTAATTTCAGTTGAGTTATATTTAGATAGGAAGAATCAAATAATTCCTGAAAATGTTAACGGTTCAATGGCAGGGCAGGCACAAAGTCAGCTCAGGAAGCTCAACAAAAGAGAATGGTGTCTAATGAAACAAATGCAATTCAGTGCACAGGGTGGATATGATTGCTTTCCAGCATAAAGATGAATATTTCCATGGCACCCAGTGCAAGG
Organism: Gopherus evgoodei; assembly: GCF_007399415.2. NCBI lineage: Eukaryota > Metazoa > Chordata > Testudines > Testudinidae > Gopherus > Gopherus evgoodei. Next base: position 25,252,389 of record NC_044329.1, on the reverse strand, counting down.
TGGTTGCACTGCTGGAGGCCAAGGTGAAGAAGCCCTACCCCCTTCTTCTTGCTGCAGAAGAGCCTGCCCCAACAAAACAAAACAATAAAAATCCTTGGCTTCACATACAGCTGGAGGCACTAACTTGCACATTGATGCGGCACAAACCCTTTATTTTCAAACACAGTAGGTACTCAAATTGTCTTTCTGAAAATACTTTAGTATCCTTTAATAAGTCACTCAGTGTGTAAGTACCTAAAGAAAAAAAACAGAGTCAAAGCCGATTTGGGACCAGGAAGGAATTTTCCCCAGGTCAGATACATAGGGAACTTGTTTTTGTTTTTTTTTCATCTTTCTCTGCAGCATGGGGCACAGGTCATTGGCTAACATCATCTGGATATATCTCACTTAATCATTTCCCTTACGCTGCAGAGACCTCAGGCATTACTGCACCTTGGTCCTCTGGTGTTCTCTGCCAGTGGCACACAATAGTTTAGTCTCCTGTCGGCTGTAATACTTTGGTCTAATTCTGGTTGTTGGGTTTCGTGCAGGGGACCCTGAGTGGTGGTTAGTGGCTTGTCATATACAGGGAGGTCACAGTAGATGATCCAGTGGTCCCTTCTGGCCTTAAAATCTATGACTCAGTAAGACATGTATGTAACAATGAAAATCTACTCAAAATCGCATGCATTTGGTGTCACACTTCCTGGGGGTAGCCAGGGCTATGAAGCACCTCACTACTACCTGTGCCTGCTGTGCATCAGCTTCTTAACTCCTCTAGCCATATGCAAGCCCTACTGCCTCTTTACAGGATAGAGATTTCCATATTCCAACCCTCGAGCCCTCTGAGTTGGAGCATCCAGCCCCAAGTCCACTGGGCACTTGCAGTATTCACAAACTTGTTGCTTCCAAATGAGCACACTGCTGCTTACCAGTTTTACCTCAGATCACCTACTGCTTAAGACACAGCACTTAGATATGTTTATAGTGAAATCAAGTATACATTTATTTAACCGCGCATACAGATACAAGTGATAGCAAGTGCATGTACTGGAGACAAATGGTTACATATAAAATAAAATCATAACATGCATTCTAGAACCTAGACTTAATTAATTAGATACTCTTATGTTTTACAGAGTAATGCTCACCCAAAGCCCTGGCTGCATTTTACAGCCAGGCTTCTTCATCAAAAAGACATGCTGTCAGCTTGCCTCCTAGATGAAAAACCTCTATGTTTCCATGCCTGCTAAAATGTACCCTAACAACCCTTTGTCTTCAGTCATACACAGGACACTCCCTGCTGTTTGTTTCATCCTGTGAATTTCCTCTCTTTGTAGGTTTTGCAATCTCTTATTTTGTTTGTGGCTCAGTATGCAAGTAGCTCTAAATTATGAGACATAAAATACCCAAATGACCCAACAGGAAGATAAGCATCTGTTACCTACTGCTTGAAAGGAATTTTTCTGTGGCTTGTCACCTCTTGCTGACCTGCCTCAACTCCATGACCTTCAGAACATAATTTTCAGTATAGATCCATTACTTCTATATATTGTCCATATAAACATTTCACAATGATTATGATGAACAGTGGGCTACTGGCTCTCAGTAAAGACCTTACACATTAACTTTTGTTGAACTATTATGCATATATCTGACCCATGGGTATAACCCTGTTTATCTCCTGTTGGCACCAAGAGGTTCATGGATCACAGTTGGGTTTCTTGAGTTCCATTATGACCTCAAAATAGCCCACTATTTGATATCAGTGTTTGCAATAGTAAGAAAAAAAAATCAGGTAAAGATGACTTTGAATTGTAGATGTGGATATTAGTTTTTATTTTCTCAAATTCTCCCCTCATGTTTTTCAGTATAAAAAATAGACATTTTTATAAAAACAATAACTTCATGAAAGAGTCTAAAAAGAAGGAAACATAGAATTTTGGACAGCAATGAGCAGTGTGTAATGGGAGTTTTCAAAAAAAAATTATGCCGAACCAATTTAATTGCTTTCTGTTATACAATGATAAGTGGAGAAGATAAAGGTAATGCTATGAGCACAGTAGATCTTGGTTTAGTTAAAACATTGACTACAGTTCAACACTACATTCTCACAGAGGGAAAAATAAATGTGGATTGCCCTGTATGTGATAGATAGGTAACTGCTTGAATCAGACTCTGAGAATAGTTACAAATACAGTAACTCCTCTCTTACCATCCTCTCACTTAATGTTTCAAAGTTGCGTCGCTGCTCCATTAGGGAACATATTCATTTAAAGTTGTGCAATGCTCTCTTATAACAAGTTCCTTATGCACAAGTTCCTCTTCTCTGCCTCCTCTTCTTCCCTTCCTTGCTCCCTCCCAGTGTTTCCCCCGCTGCCAAACAGCTGTTTGGTGGCACTTAGGACTTTCTGGGAGGGAAGGAGGGAGCGAGCGAACGGGGAAGCTGCCCCTCCCGCCCCCCGGCAGGCACGGCGACCCAAAACGCAGGGCCTTTAGGGGCTGCAGGGCCCTGAGCTAAGGGGGTCCCAGGTCCCTGGCCTGCAGCTCTAAAGCTCCTTTCGGAATGCGGCCCTGTAAGCATGGGCCAGAAGACTCAGGAGGACCACGGAAGCCATGTAACCAGTGGCCAGAGAGAAGCGGTGCTTTCCCCTTCTCTCCGGGCAGCTTTGAAGGGGAAAGCGACGTTTCTTTCCGCCCGCTGGCTGTGTGGCTGCCCCTGCTTCTCCATGGGCTGGAGGACTCAGGAGGAGCAGGGGTAGCTGCGCAGCCAGCGGCTGGAGAGAAGTGGCGCTTTCCCCTTCAAAGCGCTACTTCTCTCTAGCCAGCTTTGAAGGGGAAAGCGCTGCTTCTCTCCGGCCGCTGGCTGCGCGGCTGTCCCTGCTCCTCCTGAGTCCTCCAGCCCGTGCTCACAGTCTTGCATTCCAAAAGGGGCTTTAGAGCTGCAGGCCAGGGCCCTGGGGCCCCCTTAGCCCAGGGTCCTGCAGCCCCTGTGTTCCGGGTGGCCCTGCCTGCTGGGGGTGGGCAGCTTCCCGCTAACTCCCTCCCTCCCTCCCTCCCAGAAAGTCCGAAGCGCCGTCAAGCAGCTGTTTGGTGGTGGGGGAAGCGCTGAGAGGAAGGGAGGGGGAGGTGGTGGAGGTGGAGAATAAGAACTTTACAATGCTCCCTTGTAAAGTCAACCAAACAACGTTATAATGGAGCATTGCACAACTGTAAAAGAATATGTTCCCTAATGGAGCAGTGACAAAACTTTGAAACAACGTTAAGCAGAGGATGTTAAGTGAGGAGTTACTGTACAAGAAAAACAGAGTTCTGTACAAGTCCATCCTCAGACCAGTGCTATTCTACATTAACAAATTGGCAACCTAGTTTTTACTTCTGGCGTAGAATTCCATTGAAGTAAATGGGAGTTTTCTATGTATGAAGTTGGAAGGTGACATGTAGAGAGTCCACTAATCACATTCATGGACGGATTTGAAAGATTGCATATACTTTGGAAGATAAAATAAAAATATAGCACAATACTGATGAATTGAAGAAATCAATTTAAATAAATAATAGAATGACTAAAGTGGTTTGTAGAATGTTCATATCAGAAGGAATAAAGGAAGTAATTAAATGCACAAACAATGCATGTTAAATGGATAGGCAGAGAATGACTGGAGGATTATAATGAGTGATATAACAAATGAGTTGTCAATGTGTTTCTCACCCACACACAAAACAAATGCTAAATTAGCCTGCACAAGCAAGATAATACTGTTTTCTACTCAGAACTGGCTAGGTCTTATACGCTTAATTTAAATATATATATATATATATATATATAAAGGGGACCAAAATAAAGCCTCGGATCTGAACATCTCTGCATCTTCTTGTAAAATTTAGAATAGTTGAATGGTTGAAAAAAGAATCACAACAAATTTTCAAGGTATTTCACTGGTTTATCAAAATGTTGCCTATATTTAAAAAAATCAAACAGCTCGTGTTGCTTGTTTAAAAAAAAAAGACAATATCTTTGAAATTAATTTTGCTCCCTTGAACATTCAACTTTGCAACCAACAAGATCATGGAAACAATCTACATTCAAAAAAATGAGAGCAGCTCTAGTTGAGAACTTTCTGATTGATACTTATTTCCATTGGGGCTGAGGATAAACTTGAGTTTCAAACACCTTTTGTTCCAGGGGAAGTTTAGGTCCAGATCTTGATCCAAATTTTGCATGTCAGACCCATATTTAATTATTATTATTGTATAATTATTGTATAAGCAATGTCTCTCCTGCCTTCAGTCTTACCAACAAATTCTGCTTGCAAGTAGCAATGACATGGCCCCTTGCTAAGAAAAGCAGTCACCTTTTAAACCCATTTTTGTCCCATTTCTGCCCATGTGCTGTGGCAGGGGTGCGGTGGTGGCAGGGAGTGCAAGCTTCAGCCATCCCTTCCCCTCCCACACTGGCTATAGAAAACCCATTGTTCCAGTAGGGAAAAATTACTCAGCATTCATAGGTCTCATTGGTAACTATCTTGAAGATATCTGATACCATAGCATGAGTACATAGTATCCAAAATTGACTGACCTTTTCAAGATTAGGTTAGTTTTCAACACCACATGAATGGCTTTATCCAAGATGGAGATTATGATACACAGAAAAGATTTCAATGAAGATACAATCACCAAATGGCATTCTCAGAATAACATGGTACTCACACCAAGACACAAACATACCCACCATCTGTCACAGAAGCATTTACAATAATGAAAATCTGGCTCTTACTTCCTCTTGGAATTCTGCATAGAGGTGTGCAGTCTCCCATTAGCAAAGTCTGTACTGCACACCTTAACAGCTGCTTTCCTACAATGAATTCTGCTCCCAAATAAAGGTGAGGTGAAGTGGGAAGTGTGACTGGTTGGTTCACAGAAACCCCCTGGGGAACTGCCAACTGATGTGCCAAGACTATTCTGCCCCTGCTTTCCCTGCCTGCGTGGGAATCCAGAACTCTGTCTTGTTGAGCCAGAGACGCCAGTCTGCTCCAACACAGACCCAGGGTCTGAACCACTTGCCCCAAAGCTGCAGACTTAACCTGAAAGCAGCTTACAGAAGTGTTCCTGTCTTTAACACTCAGATGCTCAACTCCCAATAGGGTATAAACCCCAAATAAATCCGTTTTACCCTGTATAAAGCTTATACAGGGTAAACTCATAAATCGTTTCCTCTCTATAACACTGCTAGAGAGATATGCACAGCTATTCCCCCCCCCCCAGTATTAATATATACTCTGGGTTAATTAATAGGTAAAAAGTGATTTTATTAAATACCGAAAGTAGGATTTAAGTGATTCCAAGTAGTAGCAGACAGAATAAAGTGAATTACCAAGTGAAATAAAATAAAACATGCAAATCTAAGCCTAATACAGTAATACAGCTGAGTAGAGATAAAATCTCACCCTGAGAGATGTTTCAATAAGTTTCTTTCACAGACTGGATGCCTTCCTAGTCTGGGCACAATCCTTTCCCCGGTACAGCCCTTGTTCCAGCTCAGGTGGTAGGTAGGGGATTCCTCATGGTGGCTGCCCACTTTGTTCTGTTCCACCCATTTACATATCTTTTGCATAAGGCAGGAATTCTTTGTCCCTTTCTGGGTTCCCACCCAGTTCCTTCTCAATTAAAAAGCACCAGGTTAAAGATGGATTCCAGTTCAGGTGACATGATCACATGTCACTGTAAGACTTCATTGCCCACTTGCCAGCACACACTATACAGGGAGACTTACAAGTAAAACAGAGCCATCTGCAGACAACTGTCCTAGTTAATGGAAGTCATCAAGATTCCAAACCACCATTAATGGCCCACACTTTGCATAATTACAATAGGTCCTCAGAGCTATATTTCATATTTCTAGTTTCAGATATAAGAGTGGTATATTTATACAAATAGGATGACCACACTCAGTAGATTATAAGCTTTGTAATGATATCTTACAAGAGACCTTTTGCACAAAGCATATTCCAGTTACATTGTATTTAAACTTATTAGCATATTTTCATAAAATCATGTAGAGTGCACCGTCACAGGAAGTATCTCAATGGAGTTGGCCAGGAATTTTTCAATCAAACATTTTTTCATCAAAACTGAAACTGTTCATGAGAAAGGGTTGGTTTTAACTTGTTTCCTATTTTTTTTTAAATGTCTTGGAATGGGATGCTCTCTCTCTCTCTCTCTCTCTTTTTTAACAAAAGTTCCTTTTTGGAGTCAAAACAATTTTTCATTGAGAAATTTGTTATTTCTAGTAAAGGAAATATAAAAAATAAAAATATCAATCAAAACAAAACATTTCAAATTTATCATAAAGAAACTTTTTGATTGATCTTATCCAATTTGGGGGGGGGAGAGAAGATTTTCAGTATGTAAAATCTTCCAGATTTTGACTATTCTTCTCAATTAAGGCAGGAAATTTTTTCTGAAATTTAAAAAAATCTCACAGAATAACTATTTCTTCCCCATTACTCCTGACCCAACTCTAGCTTTTGGTAGCTTTCAACAGACATTCAACACCTTCCAGAATTAAATCCATAACCTTAATCCCTTTCTCATTCCCTTCATGACCAATAGAAGTAGGAGTTACTCTGTTATCTTAGATTCAGAGTACAGGGATATGATAGTGAGCTATGGGCCTATAACTACAATGTCACATATCTGAAACTGGGTGTCATTACTAGTAACCTAGCATGAGAAGCATCCAATTTTGCTTGGTAAAGAAACCAAATTAGTTTGTGTTGATGATCCCAGAACCACCATCTCCTCTAATCCTTGAGAAGTGGGATAAAGATCTCTATGACCCCCTTAGTATACATAGTAATGTCATTATTATTATTTTGTTTTACTTATCCAAATCTTTAAATGGTGGAGTCTATCCACAGGGACAACTGCCATTTTGTGATGGAGAGTTGGTGCAGTATAATACAAAGGAGACACTCTAGTGTTAACTCTTTATTTTTGTTCTTTCTTAATTTTCTGTTTCCCTATTCTAAAATAAGTCATTCAGACTGAAAGTAGACGGTTGCTCTCACACACCTGTCTCTATCTCTGCAGGATAGGAGTGGAAGACTCCCACTAACAATGATCTCCCATCAACCCCAATCTCCCTTCATAAGGGAAAAACAGGTCTAACCCTGGGGCTCCCCAGTTCAATCCTACAGAGGAAAGAAAAAATTAAATAGCAAAGTATGTGCTATATGTATGGCATTGAGAATAAAGAAAGTTTTAATGAGATACATGACTCCCCAAAAACAAATATCTGAGATTGAAAGTCAGGCTATTCTTCTGTCCTTACTGGCTATGACACATGCATCACACATATTTGATTGTTATGTATTTTTCCCAATGAATAACTATGTTTGTTCCTCTAGAAACATTAAGTATAGGAAAATTTAAAAGCATATAATAATAAAAACAGCAATACCATAAAGTGAAAAACCTCCAATGATATTATTTGGGAATCTCAAATCTATACAAAGAGAAAATCTGCATCAAAGTCATACTTTATCTACTCTATAACTTTTATTAGTCTAATAAAGAAAAAGGTAAAAACCTTGTCATTTAAATCAAATATAGATGACAAAAACACATTGTGGAAGATCTTTTGCATATTGGCATTATATTAAACAAGAAGATATTGAAATTAAATTGTTATTATTTATTTGTATTGCTGGACCTAGGACATAGGACTTGGACCCCACTGTTCTAGGTATTGTACAAACACAGAACACAAAGGTGGTGTCTGCCCAGACCTTACAGTCTAGTATATCCTTTCCTTGTAGCATTTCCTGTACATATGGTCTGCATTACAAAATCTAGATGGGCTGATGGAAAGATTTGCTTAGGACAATAATGGTTTCTTACATGAGAAGTATGGCACAGCATACAAAATCATACCTGTGTTGTCATACTGAGAAAGAATACTCCCATATGTCACCGATATACTGGAATCTGCCATAACCTATTGGCTTGTTTTCCTGTCATGTATTTATCCTTAACATGGAGCTATTAACATATTTTAAAGGAAAAAACAAACAAAAATGGAATTCAGAATTATAGTCTTCAGTAGCTCTTGAGTAACATGTCTGGCTTGTGTGATTTGACTGTTGAGTTCATCTTGGGACACAAACTATTAGCAAATGTGCATTTGGCCCTCGTTGCTTTTAGACCCTCCCCCATCCCACCCAGTTGTTTGGTTTTACTGTGCTCTGCCGCTTGTCTTCTCTGTTCCCATGTGCTAGCAGCCTGTACTCCGCTCCACAGCACTCACATACAGGCAGTGTGTTACTGTGCTTTCACAGTGTGCTCACTGAAGCCAACCAAATGCAGGCTGTTCACTAGACCAAGGAAATAAGTGTGTGTGTGTGTGTGTGTGTGTGTGTGTGTGTGTGTGTGTGTGTGTGTGTGTGTGTGTGTGTGTGTGCGCGTGTGTGAAAGAGAGAGAGAGAGAGAGAGAGAGAGATTGAATCTGGCAGCAGTAACTTTATTCAAAACTTTTACCAAACTTGGATAAACCATCCCAAACTAGTCCAAAACAAACCAGAGTGCCAATCTCCTCCACTCCAGAGGGAGGAGAGATAAGTGGAGGGAAGCAGCACACTGCAGGAGACGTAGAGGCAAAAATCCTCACCATTCAATGCTAAACCCCAAGCAACCCACTGGACTATGGTAAGCTCAGCTGAACATTTCCTACCCCACCAACTGCGCTGGAACCTGACAGAGTTAAAACATTTGTAATTTAACCACCTAAACCAGACCTCCAAGATACCAGATGGAAGGTGAAAAATCCCACAGAGCAATTTGTCAATACTGCCATGCTGAAAAAAAAAATCCTTTGAGCACCCAAAACTGCCTAGCCCCTAACACCACCAGAGATCCAGAAAGTAGACTAAGGGTGAGGCTGAAACAGGGAACCCACACTGATTACCCCACCCCAGACATCAGACTGTATCACTTTGACTCATGCTAACCACCACATAATTACTCCTCTCTGCAAGATCTGTCCTAGCTGCCTTCAGAGCAGTTGGGTAGATGAACCGTAGAGGTCAAAGCTTTCACTCCTTCAGCCCCACTGATGCATGACCTTTCAGTGAGGGGATGTGGGAATGTGTGACTGCAAGGGCAAATGTTTGAATGCCACACAAACAGGATGAAACTGGGCAAGCCTGTCATTAAAACATTTCCTCTCAGCATTTTAGGGATTTATTCCAGTAGCCTGAAGATAGAAATGTTCATAGACAATAGGTGGAAGATACCATGGTATTCTAGAAAGCACTGTAGTTATGTGGTAACTTGAGTGTGCTGTTTATTATCATTATTTTTTACTTTTTTAGAGTACTGATCATGATATCAGCTAGATGTTTATTTACAAAGTTCAGAAACATAATTTTCCATATAATTACCTAGAATGGCTAGCTTTAAAGACCCAATGCTGCTGCCAAGAGAAATCCTATCCATCAGATTGTCAGAAGTGAAACCAGAAAAAAACTGAAATACAAAGACAGGTGAGGGGATAACACTATCCTGAGCTAAATGAACTCTAAAGCAGAAACTTGGGATGTGATTACAATAAGGTTTATTGTTAGAGACAGACCAAGAAGCTAATGTTTGGGAATGAGAGCAAATGGTTATGAGTAGGGTAGGAAGTTAGCTTCAAGGCTGAATTATGTCTAGGTTTCTGACAACACCCAAATCTTACAATAATTTATGCAACCATATCTGAACCCAAGCCCCAGATGGTTTTGGATGCAAGCTTAGAATGAAACCGCAATGTTAAATTGTGATACAGAATTTGAATCTAATTTCAATTTCCCTGAATTCAAAGAGATTTGGATTCAAGGTTATAGTTAGCAGCAAAAGGATCCAAGTTAATACTTGGATTAAGAACCAAGTTAGTGCAATATGTAAAGGCCAACTTTACCTATGCTCAGTAGCAGTCATTGAGGAGACTCTCACTAAAATAATATAAAAAAAAGGGTAATACCCAACTTGAGTTAGGGTGGCAGAATCCCTTGGGTTCAGTTCTGGAGTCTACATCAGCAAAACTTGATTTGTTGGCGTGGGGGCTTCAGGACTAGGCCCTATTTGCTTTTGAATCATAAGAAGCAAACGGAGGAGCAGAAGAAGAGTTGACAGATGGCTGAAATGGCCAGTTTTGATATGGACAGAAGTCAACAGCAGTGAGAGCAGTAATGAGTAAAATATACAACATTCCTGCAGTCTGATTGACTAAAATAATTGCAATTCAGTATAATTTTCCATTAATTATGAATGTTCAAATACATTACCATTGATTATTTTTATATAAAAGATTCTTAGTTACTTAGATATCAATTGCTTTTTTCCTCCAAAAGAGAATGTTCAGTTTCTCAACAGATCCATGCTTTTTTTTCTTTACTGATGGGATGGGAGGACCTAGACTTATCTGTTTTCAGTTAGCATGCTTATTTTACCTATATATTTATATCTGCAGACTGATTTTCTTTTTATGTGCTTTTGGGTTACTGGGATGCAAGGGCTAACGTGGTATGTGTATATATTAATATTACTGAATATTTCAATCATTACTAAATGCATGTTGCACTGATAGCATTTTATTATAATCGGATACCTATTGTTTTCTCATTACATTGTGAGATCATTAATGGAATTCCTGGAGTTTGTGAACTTCACTCACTCTACGCAAAGTCTCTCTTATTAGATAAGAGCTATCCTATGAAGTATTGTTAAATAATCCGAGATTCCTTGGAGGAAACAGTACTGCCTGCTGTGAAAGGTCTTGGGCCCAGGTAATGGATTTTTAATATGATCTAGGTAGGAATTAAAGTGCTCTAAACTACTGAATAGGTGAGTGGTTCTCTTTAAGTGGGGACATTAAAGTGCTAAACTAATGTGATACAGTTTAAAGATAATAGGGTTTACTAAAAACTCTTAATTTTATCCTGGCATTTTATTTCCTTCCATCTATGGTCGGCTGAATAACATTTTTCAGAAAATTATGTATAGCTCTTCTTGCTATTTTTTCAAAAAAAAAAATCTTATGTTGCAATTCTATTTTAAACAAACAGAAGCAAAATAACTTATCTCCATGAATTGTGTAGGGGTGCATTACTGGCTTATAAGGCTGAATTTCATAAGGATGATTCTGATACTATCCAGAAATTGGTTAGTATAATTGTTATGACACATCCCTATCTATGCAACAATCAAGTACAGTTCAAAACATGCATATAAGGATGCACTTTCTATAAAGACTATAAAGTTCATGGGAAGGAGTGGAAAGAGAAATAATCTTATAATCAGTCGCAATACTCTGCCATATGAGAATCTCAAAGCACTTTGCAAATATTAATGATTTAAGCCTCACAATACCCCTCTAAGATAGAGAAGTGTTGGTATCCCAATTTGTGAATGGGGAAACTAAAATACAATGAGGTTGTGGTTGCCCATGATCAAATGAGAACTTCTTGGCATAGTCACATCTCCTGGCTTCTAGGATTGCATTTGATCTGTCCTTCCTCTCACTTAATTCAAAATGGTGCTTCGATCCCTACCTTAAATATGCCATGGCCTATATTATGCAGGAGGTCAGAGCCAGGTGATCATAATAATTTTTCTAAACCTTTTATCATTTTTGTTGCTCTCCTCTGGTCTCTCTCCAACTTGTCCACATCTTTACTAAAATATGATGCCCAGAATTGGAGACACTGCTCTAGCTGAGCTGTCACCAGTGTCTAGTAGAGTGAAAAAATGACCTCCATATCTTGAATATGACATTCCAGTTAATACACCCCAGAACGAGATTAGCCTTTGTGATAGGGTGGATTAGGCCCTGACACCCTCTGCTGGAGGCCTCACAGCCCTGCCATGCTCCACCTCAGAAAAGGGCAGTGGGCAGGGTCCTCCAACCTCCCTAGTGAGACTGCATGGGACACAGCCTATCAAGGCCCAGGAGGCTCATATAAAAGGAGCTAAAGGGCCAGAATGAGTTTAGTTTGCTGGCAGAGACTGAGTGAATAAGAGGTTATCTTGGTTGGCTACAGGGGCTAAAATGCTGGACAGATTAGTTGTTGGCAGGGCCTGAGGGAGCCCAAGAGTAGCTCCTGGCTGGCTGCCGGGACTCAACTAAGAGGAGTTACAGGGAACAACAGAGCAGCAGTTAATAAAAGGATGCAGCAGACGTCTGCTATACTTAAAGGATACCTGAGTTGGATCAGGAGCAGTGGGCAGGACTGGGTCCCTGCCACCAGCCATTGTGGAAAGTGGCTAAACTCTAAGGAAGGGAATTAGAACTGTGAAGCCCAGGGAAACAGATCACACTACTGGAACTAACTCAGCAGGGAGCTGTGGTCAGAGAACTGAGTCCAAGTGGGGAGGCTCAGTAGGAAGCCTGGGGTCACTGAGGACTCAAATAGAGAAAAGGAGTCCCTAGGGAAGAATCTTGGGGCACTGCTCAGTTCCAGAGTAAGAACCTTACAATTTAGCCAGACCAAAAGAAGGTATCACAATAGGCCTCACTGGACTAATTAAGGGCCTGAACCCAGAGAGGGCTGCAGGTTGATGCCAACAGAGATGGTACTGTGATGGGCCCTGTTGGATATTTAGAAGACTGAGCCCAGAGAGGGCTGCAGGACACTTTGGACTTATACCCTAGAAGAGGTTTGTTTGTTTTGCACATGGACAGAGTGACTTGGCTGGACGGCTGAGTCACCAAAGACTCATCTGGCAAGCACAGTGGCCAACAGGGGGCACCATGAGAGGAGAAAAACCTGCAGGCATGCATACCCTCAACTAGGAGGCGCTCATGCAAGGTGAGTGCACCTGGTTACAGCATTTTTCACCACTGCCATTTAGCCAGTCATTCCCCATTTTGTAGTTGTGCATTGGATTTTTCCTTCCTAAGTGAAGTATGTTGCGCTTGACTTCATTGAATTTAATCTTGTTGATTTCTGACTGACTGTTCAATTTGTCAAAGGAGAGTAGTGGGGGAAGGGAGGAGGGGGGAAATGGATGAAAAATTAATTTTAACTCTAATACTGCTCTTTCACGATCGTAGGCACTTTGGCAGTGGCAATTTGGCAGCGGGTCTCTGAGTCCCTCTCGGAGGAAAGGACCTGCCACTGAATTGCCGCCGCCACTTCATTCATTCTTTGGCGGCAATTCGGTGGTGGGTCCTTCTCTCCGACAGGGACTCAGAGACCCGCCGCCGAATTGCTGCCGAGGAGCCTGGAACCGGCCCTTGCCTCGGGTGCAAAAATTCCTTGTTACGGCTCTGACTAAAAGTCAGGAAGCCTTACACCTGCTTCCTGTAGTCACATGCTTACTCATTGCCATGTGCCCTGCAATTTATTTTGGCTGTTTTAAAGGGACATATCAAGGTTACTGGGACATGAGCATATGCCTCTATGGCCCACTGCCAATCACATAGCTGGATGAATAACGCAAAATAAAAACAAGTTTACAATTTGTTTGAATTTTTAATCACATCCATTTTGAGTTTTGTGCCCTGTCTGTTTGCTTTCTGAAAAACAGCTAGGGAAGTGTTTGTGATAACTATCACACATTCTATATTTGCTCTTCACAATGTACTATGGTTCCAAGGCAACATCCTGGAGATATTGTCCTATTGTGCTTGTTTCAATAACACAAGCCTATTGTTCCTGTTACAGGAACAAGGCCTGACCACTGCCTTGTTTAATAACCACCTTTACCTGAAACAATTTTATTAACTGGAGTTAATTTAATCTCTCTCATTTTTAGCCAAACTCTGTGGACCTTCCACTATTTACTGATTTCTTTTTTGCCAGTGCTTTGAAATTCAAAAACATTTTTAAAGATGAAACTGGACTCTTAGGGCTTGTCTACATCACAAAGTTGCAGCGCTGGTGAGGGGGTTACAGCGCTGCAACTTAGGAGGTGTATACATCTGCAGGGCATCACCAGCGCTGCAACTCCCTGTTTGCAGCGCTGGCCGTACTCCCGTTTTGTCTCGGGTGTAGAGGATCCAGCGCTGGTGATCCAGCGCTGGTAATCAAGTGTAGACACTTACCAGCGCTTTTCTTGACCTCCGTGGAATAAGCAGGTGTCCCAGCATACCTGAGGAAGCCTCTGGTAATCAAGCAGGTCTCCTTCCCCGGTTTGCTCTCGCGTTCCCCGAATCCCCGAGCAAGCAGGTTTCCTTCCCCGGTTTGCTCTCGCGTTCCCCGAACCCCCGAGCAAGCAGGTCTCCTTCCCTGCGGTTTGCAGGGGGGTTCGGGGAACGCGAGAGCAAACCGCGGCGAAGCTGATCTCCTTCCCCGGTTTGCTCTCGCATTCCCCGAACCCCCGTGCAAGCAGGTCTCCTTCCCTGCGGTTTGCAGGGGGGTTCGGGGAACGCGAGAGCAAACCGCGGCGAAGCTGGTCTCCTTCCCCAGTTTGCTCTCGCGTTCCCCGAACCCCCCTTGAAGCCGCCCAACAGCGCTGCAGTGTGGCCACATCTAACACCACTTGCAGCGCTGGTTGCTGTAAGTGTGGCCACTCTGCAGCACTGGCCCTATACAGCTGTACTAATACAGCTGTAACAACCAGCGCTGCAAAATTGTAGATGTAGACATACCCTTAGATCTGTCGTGGAAATTGACCACCACTTGGTTGAGTTGATCAGACAGCCTGAGGCTCCTTTATTGATTAATCACAGATTACAAGCATATATGCAGGGAGAGACGACAGGACCTCTAGCAAGAGGGAAGTCGCTCTACCTTACAACAATAATACCTGGGTTTATATAACCAAAAACCGCAAATTACCATATGAGCTTATACATCCGAGGATACCATATTTGGTTAATACAGTGACATTTTTTAACCATTTGCAAAAACTTTTACCATTACTATATTGGTTATGAGCTAATTTGCAAGCCTACTTTTTTTAACTTCCCCTTTTTACGGGTTTTTGTCATTGTCAGAACTTTGACACCTGGTTTTTGCCTACTTGCAGTGTCAGCAGCTATGTTTTCAAGCAAATTTGAGGAACTTGGGTCCAAAATGCATATTTGGCCAAGTTTATTAGAGGTTATTTTTCTGTGTGCACAAGCTGCTTGATAAACTACAGTAACCTAGCAGTTGTTAGTTTATTTTGGCAGTGATGGATGGGTTATTTAAGGGACTTTATGTCAGTTTAACCCCTTATAGCAGCATTCTGTGATTTAGCAGCATTAAATAACATAATAGTAGTGTATAATACAGTAAAATTATATAGTGAGCCTCAGGAGGGTTAGTACAAAATCAATGTTTCCACTTTGCTATATGTTAGTGTGATTGAGGCCTAAGGCCTTGATATGATTATTAACTTGATTAAGACCCGGCCTTTGGGCCTGGGGTCGGCTTTCTTTATCAGATCAAAACCTTTTCTTTTTTTTTGATTGGCTTCGTTCCCTAAATGAATATGGCCTGGAACAGAAGCAAAGGTGCTTCTGCATTTATACATTAAATGGAATGGATTTCTCCAAAAGAAGCCCCGTTATCAAGGGACTAAGGCCATGGCTATACTTACAGTTCTGCAGCGCTGGTAGTTACAGCTGTGTTCGTAAAGCTGTGTAGGGACAGCGCTGCAGTGTGGCCACACTGACAGCTACCAGCGCTGCAGCGTGGCCACATTTGCAGCATTTGCACCGCTGTTGGGAGTGGTGCATTGTGGGCAGCTATCCCAGCATTC
The DNA here is from genome assembly GCF_007399415.2 of Gopherus evgoodei. Taxonomy (NCBI): domain Eukaryota; kingdom Metazoa; phylum Chordata; order Testudines; family Testudinidae; genus Gopherus; species Gopherus evgoodei. The sequence goes on along the minus strand of NC_044329.1, from coordinate 25,236,681 downwards.
AAGTGGCTGCAATGTGCTTTTCAAAAGAGGGGAGTGGGGTGGAATGTGACAGGGAGCGTGGGAGAGACAGAGACAGTGGATTTTTGGAGCTGACACTGTTCTCAGCTCCCTGCCTTGCAAGTTCTAAGACTGGAAGACACACAATGCCTACCTTCAATCATTTTAAAAGTTGTGACCCTTCCCCCACCACTCTTTCATTCACTAAAGGCAAATTATGCACTCCTAAATAGCCGTCAGACCAGATAAGCATTTGCTCAACATGGACTTCCCCCCCCCTCTGCCGTGTGAGCGTGCTGTTTCTCTCTTCAAGCAAACAGCTGTGAACATTTCAAAGTAATTCCCCTGCCTGCCTCCGCTCGCTCAGCAAACAGGAGCTGTGTTTGTTTTTTAAATAAGCAGTTTGGCTGAACTCCGAGCTCCCCCTTTCTTCCGGTTTGTTGTGGACAGGAATTCTGGGATACCTCCTTATACCCCGGAGGTCAATAAAAGCGCTGCTGGGGTCCACACTTGCTGACCAGCGCTGGATCACCAGTGCTGGAATCACTACACCCGAGGCTCGACTGGGTGTACAGCCAGCGCTGCAGCCAGGGAGTTGCAGCGCTGGCCGTGCTTTGCAAGTGTGGCCACATCCTAAGTTGCAGCGCTGTAACCCCCTCACCAGCGCTGCAACTCTCTAGTGTAGCCATGGCCTAAGATGTAATGTGATGCAGCACAGCCTCCTCCGTCTTGACGACCTCCTAACCGAGCAGTTCAGCCTTCAAATCAGAGGTGCCTGCCACTCAAAATAATTTACCAAACTCAAGAGGGATAAGCAAATGGAGATTTATTTTGAAAGGTTAAATAAAATACATGTCTTTAGAAACAGAGCTGAATTATTAACCTTCAGTGTCATCCAGCTAGCAATAACATTTTGAATGGCAAGTGGTTGGGAAATTTCTGCAACTAACAATGGATTGGCTGGCATAGGACTACGCACAGTTGCATGTTTTTTATTTTGTTTATTATTTATTTTGTTTAATATTTATTTATTTTTGTATTTTGTATTATTTAATATATCAATAATTTTCCACAGAATTCTCAACTTTTGTATCAGACTTTATAAACAGCTGTGTTCACCAATTAAGAAGAAAGCTCAGTTTAACGTTACCATTCCACTGAATGCTCCCTACTGTAGATAATGATGATGTACATATGTTTTCCTGTTAAATCATGATGTCTTATTAAGGATTAATAAGAATTAAAATTGCAAGTTTGACATAGGAATCATTGATCACTAAATAAGTAATCCTGTCTTCTTGTCTCAGGTTATTTCCCCTTTGGCCAGTACAGTAACTGGTGCCATATAATTTCATACCATACAGTGGCTGCTCTTATAAAGTGCACGACTCTGATTTTAGCACAAAAAAAAAATTGAGATTTATTTTTTGCAGTGGAAATAGGTGGAGCTAGAAAACTGGAACAAGTATTTAGTATAGTTCTGAATATCAAAATAAATGTGATTTTGATAAGCTGAGGTCAGAGGAGCTCTAGCAAATGCAGGGGCAGCTCTAATTTGCAATTCTATTCTAAAAGGTGACTTTGTTAAAACAAACATGGTGGGTGTGACACACTGTACCTCAAAATAGCACCCTGTTACCCCCATAATCACCACTTGTACATGGTTATGATATTGTGAACAAAGGATGTCTTGGAAGGTATCATCTGAGCGGTATCATTGTTCTGTCAAAATAGGCATATCATCATTGTATACAGAGTTATGGGATTTTGTTATATGGCTATAATTGAAATATGCTGTGAGTCTGGGAGTTGCCCACTATTAGTTCTGCAGTAGCAACAAAGGAGGTGTTAAACAACTGCCACCAGCCATTGATTAGCAAATGAATTGTAAACAAGAGATTTACACTTCAATAAGAAATAGTTGTGCAAGCACCACAGAATGGGGATTGCTTAGCTCTGTGACTCAGCAAGGCCAGCCAAGACCTATTTGTGCCAGTATTTTTCCAGGAACATGAACTGAGAGTATATAATATAATAAGTATCAGTGGCATCATGAGACCACCTTTCTCCTCCCACACTTATTATGAAGGCAACAAGAATTCTGGGAAGGCAAAGAATTTGAACTTGGGAGATTGGTCCCAGGCTGAGAAGGGAATTCAGCCTGTGTACTAAGAACTGTAACCCTCCTGCAACATTCAGTGGGGTGAGAAAAGATGTTTGTTTAAAATCTTACTGAGTCTGATAAATTTAGAACGTGTGTTTACTTTTATTTCTTATGTAACTATCTCTGACCTTTATGCCTACCACTTATAATCCCTTAAAATAAATTAACTACAAAAAGATAGATTTTAATGCTTAATCATAACTAGTGAATTTGTAATCTGAGCAGATTCCCCAAACACTTTTGACAAAGACTGGTACATATCCACTAACTACCCTTTGATGAAATAGTGAACTAATTAATGATCTTGCATTGTTCAAGAGAAGGTCTTGAGCAGTTTATGATGGTATGTTTCTGGGGGTGCAAGGCTTGGGGGATTTGCTGATGTCTCCTTTGGTATAGTTTATGATAGGCTGAAGGGTCTGCTTGTCACTAGCAAAGCAGTTTAAGAGCTACCCTGATTCAGAGAGTAAAGGGGATACAGCAGTCCCACAGTCTTGTTTGTAGGGCCGGCTTCAGACACCAGCTCAGCAAGCAGGTGCTTGGGGCGGCCAAGGGGAAGGGGTGGCACGTCGGGCTCTTAGGTGGCAATTTGGCGGCGGGTCACTCAGTCCCTCTGGGAGGGAAGGACTTGCCACTGAATTGCTGCCAAAGAAGAAAGCAGCATTTGGTGGAGCTGCCGCCATCATGGCTTTTTTTATCCCCCCCGCTGCTTGTGGCAGCAAAAACCCTGGAGCCGGCCCTGCTTGTTTGTATACACTGGGAATCCACATTTATTGTCTCTTAATGAACCCAGATCAGATTGTAACTGCCAGCTTTGCAAACTCGGTCTGTCTCATGTGCCATTCACCATTTAGTAATACAGATTCTGCAGGCCAAACCCTGCCTTTAGTTTCACTAGTACAAACAAAGGCAGGGTCTAATATGAAGACAATGAAATTTCACAAGTGAAGCTGCAAATGGGATTTGGGCTGGAATATGCAAGAGGACCGTGGGCTTTGGGCACCTAATTCCCTTAAGGCTCCTTTGAAAACCTGAGCCTTATTCAACTATTCTGAAAGCAAGGATTCATACTATTAGGACATGAACATGCTTTTCTGACTGCAGCCACTATTGCCCTTTTGTTACCTAATATATATCATTTCTCTACACTGATGCTGCTGTAGTTAACAGATTCGTGGGTCTGTTGCTTCTTTAATGTCTCTACTGAGCTGCCTTTGAAGCAGCTGGATTCAAAGTAAATGTGATATTTGAAAAAGAGAATACATACCTTCTTTATAGTCTAAACAGCACCTCCATTCAATTCTCAGTCCCTTTCTCAAGGTGACTGCTCTTTGTGTAACATGTCTTATCTTAATGCTCTGTGACTCAGCTGCCAAGCATTTACTGCATTTAAAAGGAAACACTAAAAATCTCAAAGTTGCAGTGAGACCACTGAGATTTACTAATTAGATTCATAAACTATTTTCCAATTGTAAGGAAAATTCTTCAACTTTTTTTGTAATTCTCTTCATATCTTTTCATTAGCAATATTTTTCAGCTATCTTTTTTTTATTCCTTTGAAAACATTTTGTTGTAAAATGTTCATGATTGTAATCTTAGTGCTACAATTAACATTTTTCCAGCAATAAAATATTAGATTATAGGATTATAAAGTGTATAATTTCTCTGCAATGTGCCGTAGAAAGTCCTGGAGAGGAAGAACAATTTGTGCACAAAAAATTTAAAGATTGGTTCAGGCATTTTTATAATAAAAACATAGAGTGACATAGTCCTCCACAAGGGGACAACACCGCATGGGAACTGGGAAACACAGACAGTTCAAATTTGTTGACTTTCATCCTTAATTTTCCATGAAAGGCAAATTTTCTCCTGTGGAACAGGCAATACTTCAGCCACCTAACTCCAAAATCCACGTGCTGGAATTGTGAAAGGTTGTTCAGGAACTGCTCCATTCCTTGGACAGTCTGTCTGTACCTAACTGCTGGCAGGTTCTATCAGTTCTCTCACTTTTTATGTCTGGTTTATTTTAATCAAATAACTGGTAAGATCTGTATGAGTTGGTCCACATACTTCTTGATCTTGGTGTCCGTTAGGAGTTGTTCTTTCACTGATGATCTGTGTCTCCCTTTGCAAACATTCCTTTGGTTTGGTTACATCACAGATTCCCATGTGCCTATAAGATTTAGGCAGCATGGCCATACCTTCTTGCCATTCATTGGGGTCTTCCAAGTGGGCTATTATGCCCACTTTTTAGATCTTTTTATGCTTTAGCCATCGTGCTAATGGAGCTGTGAATAGAATTGATATGACTTGCAAACAAGATGAATCCTTTACATTATTTTTCCCTCTGCAGTTTGCCTGTACCCATGAAACCTTCTGGCTCTATTTCCATGAATACTCCTGAACTGTTTCAGTTTATTTTATAGCAAGTATAGCTATGACAACTGATAGGCAAAGTAGTGGACTTACAAACCCTATCATCACATTTCTTGATCTATTTTCTCAAGAGGATTTATATATTTTCTTTTTCCTGAGTTTTATATAGAGTTATATTTTCTGAGTTGCTAGTCAGAACTTTTTGAGGACTTTGAAGTATTTCTCTCTGTGTTTGGGATGGTTGTCCCTGCACTATCTGTACACAGCTTAAAACAGACCTTCCTGTATAACACAGAAGTTGTAAAGACCAGTCTAAGTCTACAGAGGATATTTTGCAAATGTGATCAGTTCTCTCTCTCTCTTATTTTTTCTTTTTTTTTTTTTGTTCTTAACTGTCTACCATTTATTTAGCATCTGCTTTGAAGTTCTTTACACAATAATTCTGTTTAATGTTATTATGACATGATAGCCAGATTCCTAGCCTGGAAAGTTGGAGGTTTCTTACCAAATCTGACATGTTAGGGTCCAAATTCTGATGTTGTTCAAACTGAATATTGTCTTATTCCAAGGTAATCTTGGTCACATTAGTGGGACTAGAAGACTTTTAGTTCAGAACCCCTTTGTATTATGCACTGTAAAAACACAGAACCAAAAGACAGTTCCTAAGTATAAAACAAGATACAACAGATGGATACAGAAAAACAAGGAAACACAAGCAAAAAACCATGAAACCATGGTCTCAGCATACGAGTAGCATATGAGTAGCCTAACCGTTGTCAAGTTTTTTGTAGGCATCATGTCAAAAAAGAATATTAAAGAGGGCTAGTCAGCCTGTTAGCATTTAAACTGCTTTACAGTGTCATAACCACCAAAAAATCATCAAATACTCATGTGAGTTGTCCCACTGAAGAGTGAGTTAAGAAGCAAGATTTGGCTTTTTGATTTCAATGAGAGGTTTTATGAATAAGGAGTTCAGGAATGTCCCCCTGCCTCCACTGCTTTGAGCTGTTACTATGTTAATTGTTGCAAAATTATCTGCACTGTTTTAAATTCATAGTATCTAAGGCCAGAATGGGCCACTGAGATCATGCAGTCTGACCTTTTATATAGCACAAGCCATAGAACTTTCCCAAAATAATTCCTAGAGCAGATCTTTTAGAAAAGCATCCAATCTTGATTTTTAAGATTGTCAACAATGGAGAATCCACTATGACCCATGGTTAATTATGCTCACAGTTCAAAGTTTGTCTTATTTCTGGTCCCAGTTGGTCAATTTCAATGGAAAAGACAATAAAAAAGTTATGTTATTGCCAAGATTATGCTGTCCCACCCTCTTTCCCCTCCAGGCACCACACAAGATCAGACTCAATTGGGGTTATGTCATTTTCCACTGCTGTAAGAGTAGTTCAGTTTGTCTTTAATAAAAAAAAATTATTGAACCAACTCTTTTTGGTGTAAAAACTCAAAAGTTTGCAGGCCCTTATTTACCCTTATTTACCACTGTCAATTCACAGTGTTATTACACCTTTCAGTGTAGGTGAACTGGCCATGGCTTTCCCATCTGCAGGCCCCAGTTCTTTATATTTGCAGTTGCATTATTTATGTTCATTTGTTAGGCTGTGTTATACAATATGTTGAACCCTAGGCAATAAAATGTTAGCCACAGATTTTTAAAGGACCAGGGACCTATTATATTTCCACACCAGAAAGCTGCTGTCCATCCAAAGAGCAGATACTGTAGAGAATCTATGCAATGTTCATTACTGTGAGTACCCTGCAAAACATTTCACATTTGATATGAACAGTAGGAAGCTGGCTGATAGCTGGCAATTCATTAGTGAAACACCATATGTTAGTAGCCATGCAGCAGATGTGTGTGTATATATGACAGAACTAGGTAGAAAGTTCCAAACTCTCAGAGTTCAAACAAGGAAAGAAACTAATTATTATGGGACCTAAAAAAAGCAACTTGCCTTACTTCCCAGCAGCTTCCCAGATGCTTCAAAGTACAGTGTTTACTGGAAATTCAAACTGTCTGTGCAACTGATACAGATCTCCTACTATATACTAACTGTTCTATCTTTTTATTCTCACAGATTCAAAAGTTACATCCCTGGATCTATTGTTTACTGTTGTCAGTGGTCCTGGTCTGTGCATGAGGCTCACAGAATTTCCTTGGACAGTATAACCCATTTAAAATAATAACCGTCTATTAATTATAATATCTGTATTAGCCTCAGAAAAAAAGTTGATAATTTTATGGAGGTGAGGAACAGATATGGTCTAGTCCTGCCTTTTGCAACCAGTGATAATTTTTCTCAAAGCTTGATATGTGATTCCCAAACTGATTATTAATAATGCTTATTATTATCTGGAAGTGCCAATCTAGATTGGGCTTGTACTGAGTTATGCATTGTACAAACATAGTAAGAGACAGTTCCCACCATGAAGTGAATGAAGTCTAAATAGACAAGACAGAGAGAGGAAATATCATCCCTATTTTATAATTGGGGAATTGAAGGACTAGGATACTTGCAAGAGATCAAACAGGACTCTGTAGCAGAATCAGGATTCGAACCCAGAGATCTAGTGAGTCCTCATCCAATGTCTTAATGAGAAAATCCGCAATCCTCTCCTAATTATCTCTGAGTCCTCATCATGGAAGCTCTAGTCCAGGATGTTTAAGTTTCAGGTTTCTAAGTAAAAACAATGAGGAGTCCTTGTGGCACCTTAGAGACTAACAGATTTATTTGGGCATGAGCTTTTGTTGGCTATAATCCACTTCATCAGATGCATGGAGTAGAAAATACAGTAGGCAGGTATAAATATACAGCACATGAAAAGATGGGAGTTGCCTTACCAAGCAGGAGGATCAGTGCTAATGAGGCCAATTCAGTTAGGGTGGATGTGGTCCATTTCCAACAGTTGACAAGAAGGGGTGAATATCAACAGAGGGAAAATTACTTTTTATAGTGCTAATGAGACCAATTCAATCATGGTAGATCATAGATGTGGCCCATTCTCAACAGTTGAAAAGAAAGTGTGAGTATTAACAGAGGGAGAATTATTTTTTTGTAGTGACTCAGCCACTCCCAGTCTTTATTCAGGCCTAATTTGATGGTGTCAAGTTTGCAAATTAATTCCAGTTCTGCAATTTCTCATTGAAGTCTTTTTTTTGAAGTTTCTTTGTTGAAGAATTGCCACTTTTAAGTCTGTTATTGAGTGTCCAAGGAGATTGAAGTGCTCTCCTACTGTTTTTTGAATGTTACAATTCTTTATGTCTGATTTGTGTCTATTTATTCATTTGCGTAGAAATTGTCCAGTTTGTCCAATGTACATGGTAGAGGGGCATTGCTGGTACATGCTGACATATATCACATTGGTAGATGTGCAAGTGAACGAGCCCCTGATGCAAAAAGAACCACAAGTACTCCTCGTTCTTTTTGCTGATATAGACTAACTTGACTACCACTCGGAAACCTGAGCCCCTGATGGTGTGGCTGATGTGATTATGTCCTATGATGGTGTCCCTTGAGTAGATATGCAGACAGAGTTGGCAAGGCAGTTTGTTGCAGGGGTTGGTTCCTGGGTTAGTGTTTCTGTTGTGTGGTGTGTAGTTGCTGGTGAGTATTTGCTTCAGGCTGGAAGGCTGTCTGTAAGTGAGGACTAGCCTGTTTTCCAAGGTCTATGAGAGTAGGGGTTCATCTTTCACAGAGTATTTCAACTTACTTTATGACATGTCGGCAATAGCACTGCATAATATGACACGGCATGTTATATTATGCGCTACTACTACTACCATGTCATAAACTACTATAAAGAAAAAACAAAATTGAAACAATTTTCACATCGGAATGAAACTGAAACTTTTCAGAAACAAATATTTTTTCATTGCAGATTCTCCCTCCACTAAAAAGTTGAAATGTTTATATATAATTTTTAGTGTGATATTTTCAAAAATATTCAGCATTAACCTAACTCTGATCCCCTTGAAATCCATGGTAAAACCCTTATTGTCTTAAAATACTGCCTTAAATATTTAGCTTCTCTCTTCCCCATACTGTTACTCTCCCGCTAAGAGAACAGGAGTACTTGTGGCACCTTAGAGACTAACAAATTTATTTCAGCATGAGCTTTCGTGAGCTACAGCTCACTTCTTCGGATGCATAGAATGGAACACACAGACAGGAGATATTTATACATACAGAGAACATGAAAGGGTGGAAGTATGCATACCAACAGGAAGAGTCTAATCAATTGATATGAGCTGTCATCAGCAGAAGAAAAAAAACTTTTGAAGTGATAATTAAGATGACTCATAGAAGATGTGAGGAGAACTTAACAGTTCCCTATGTTAAGTTCTCCTCACACCTTCTATGGGTCATCTTAATTTTCACTTGCATACATGTTCAGAGCTCAGAATAAGGATTCAGTATGCTCTGAATCCTTACTCTGAACATGTATGCATATATGTATACATGTATGTATAACTGTATGTATGTATGTATGCATGTATGTATGCATGCATGAATACAAACATGCTCACTTGCATACATGTTCAGAGCTCAGAGTAAGGATTCACCCATGTGATTTCCATTCACATATAGAGGGCTCACCTGACTAAATCCCCTTCTGCTATGTTTTGAGGGATTAAAGGTGAGAGACAGAAAAGGGTAGAGCCACCTAATCAAGAATATATGGACTACAATTTTGCTGCAGCATTAATATAGTGAGAAAGTACAGATTCCAAGTCAGGAATTTTCTGACATACAAATTATCCTCCTATCTCAAGCAAGTGAATATGAGTTGACAGTCTTTGTGTGATGTCCTGTAATATGACAATCCTCTTCAATGAATGAGGTATTTTGTATGTGATGCAATACTAGCAAGGTGCCAGTGGAGGTCACTGAAGCAAGATTAAAAGAATGAAGAAAGCACATACAGACTTAATGGTCCTAGAAAAAGCTAATTGAGTGACCAATAAGAGGAAGAAGTAATCACAATCTGAATGAAATTGTAAAAATCTCAGAGATCGAAAATTAAAAGCCAAATAGTTCCAAGCCTACATAAAACCGATAGCAAAATTATCTGCTAACAAGATCTTATTAAGTGATCTGCCGCATCAAATAATCACAGCTACTAAAAAGAAAAAGTACCATTCAATTCAAGTATACATGATGTGTGTGTCTAAAATAAAGATTGAATTTCAGGAAGTGATTGCGTGCAAATCACATCACAATTATTTGAACATCTGTTTGCAAAAGTCCATCATGTTATGTAACACTGCTCTACAGCCAAAATGCTTCTGAAATAAATGTAGTCCAACTTTACTAATTCTGGTTCACTGAGAACGAAAATGATGCTTAAAATTGTTGATTGGCTCTAGTTTTCAAGATATGCTATTGGGTCAGTATATACGACCCTTGACTTGGGAATGGTGGAGGATAAGTAAGTTATAAAGGGAAGGGATCTCAATTTAAACCAGAAATGACTAAAATACATCTTTGACTGGATCTATGAATAAATCTATGACTGGGTTTGGACAGTACTTGCTTTTGAGGCAAAACAATGAATGATGCAATCTGAAGCTGGTATTGCATCATACATGATATGAATTGCATCATATTATTCCTACAAGTCATGGATGATGCAATCAGAACGAAGCTTACATCAGTCTGCTGAACAAATTGCCCTATATCAGCTCTAGAAATCATACAGTGTGGTGCTCTCTTCTTTGTCAGTGTTTGATTTTGCAAAGGGACACATTTCTGTTTAGCCAAAGTGAGCAGAGATGCCTCGTACTTGTGTGAACAGTGCAGATAACTTCTGCTATGTTTGTGGTGAAGTGACTTTTGCATCACAAAAGCACAGTCTAACCAATATGGTTAAGAAAGCCTATCACCTTTCTTTTGGCTGCAAAATTGGAGATCAGGACAAGAGGTGGGCCCCACACATATGCTGCAACCCTTGTGCAACAAATCTTTGCCAGTGGTTGAAGAGGAAAAGGAAATCTATGCCTTTTGCAGTGCCAATGATTTGGAGAGAGCCAACAGATCATACCAGCAATTGTTACTTCTGCATGGTGCCTCCAGTTGGGAAAGGTGTGTCAAAGAAGAAAAAGTGGACTGTGCATTATCCAAACATTCCATCAGCTATACGCCCAGTACCCCATGGAGAAGGACTGCCGCTTCCTGATGCACCAGAATCAGTCTCACTTGAGTCAGACAAGGAAGAGGAAGAGGATGAAACTTCTGGTCCTGAACCATCAATGTTACAGGACCCACATTTTCTCCCATCCTCCTCCTCTGAATCACACCTCATAACACAAGGTGAACAGAATGACCTTGTCAGGGATTTGGAACTCCCCAAGAGTAAGGCAGAGCTGTTGAGCTCCAGACTACAGCAGTGGAATCTCCTGGCATGCTATCAGGGCAAATGGAGCCCATCAATGCTTGCAGACTATTGCTGGACAGTGACAAGAGATGCTCCATTTAATGAATACAAGAGACAAGCCAAGAAGCGCCGAGTAGACACTGAATAGGACTAAACTATATACATAATAGTTTTTTGCCTTTTGTTTCATAATCAATTTTATTTATATAACCCTTTTGCTGATTTTTAAAGTGTTACATAAACAGGACAGGTGAAATTTTATCATGTAAAGCAACCATAAACACATGAAAAGACCTAGGTTTACAATTTATGATTAAAACTCTATCTACACAATATACATAGACATAAAATGTAAAAACTTAAATATCTTAGAAACAGTAGCCAATCAGTTGTTTTAATTGTCATATTTGAATTCAACACATCAAAATACATAATAAATATCACATTTTATCTCTGAAGCAGACAACTTCTCAAAAATTGTAGACCAGTGTAACAGGAAATTTGCATTATACCATACATTAAAAATTGTTGATGTGATTTTAGTAATTAAATACTTTTTAGTTAGCATACAGGTTTATATTGCTGATATATATAATTAGCTATTATGTTTCACTGAAATATCAGGAGATTACAGATGACTATGAGGTTTTCTATCGGGGAAGTTATATTGTATGAGCGGTATCCATTTTTATGTCGAAATGAAGCCATGATAACAAGAAAACAAGCATAGTCTTTTTTTTTTAATTTGATGAAAACATTGTGACAGTGTTTTTATAAAAATATTTTCTTCTCGTTTGCCAAGAGACTGAAGATCTAACAAGGCACTTGGCAATTAAAGAAAAATGCTATCAAGCAGAGTTCTTCATGAAGATTTCTGACTTGTGTTATTCCCCTTTGTTAACAAAAGCTATAAATCTGTCAAGGCATAAAAGTGAAACCTTTTTAAATACCAAAGTCAATTCCTTTAAATGCCTTTTATGCTTGGTATCCTTAGAATTTCTGGGTGAATTAGGGACAAATCTTTATTTTTTAACTAATCTGCTATCGATCCACTCCATAAAATGTTGGGCAAATTTTTAGAAGAGGCTTCAACATTGGCAAGGCAAAGCTTTTGCATGATTATTTCCAGGGCTGGTTGGAAAATTTCCATCTAAACTATTTATGTATTGTTACAGAAAACTGGGTTTTTGATTAAATGAAAATATTGAGTGAAATTGTCAGCTTTCCTTCAATATTTTGTTTTTCATATGAAAACAACGACAAAAAAGAAAACTGAAAAGTTTGGGATTTGGGCAGTTTTGGACCAAAAGTATTTAGTTTTCAGCAATTGAAAACTGAAAAACAAAGTTATCATTTTTTTCCCCAAAACTGATATTTTCCATGAGAAAAAAATATCAATGTTCTGACCAGCTCTACTTTTTTCTTTCCACCTGGCTTGTATATGTTTTTTTCCCTAGATTTTGTGTAAACTGGATTTTTCCACTAAATCAGGTTAAACGCCAAGCTTTCTAGTACAGAGGTCTGTGACTCAGGTATTGAAGCATGAATTTTTTGATGCAGCTGCTACACTTTCAAACTCATCTGCTAGCAAGAACATTGAGAAATGCTCCAACTCAGGAAAAAAAAAATTGCTGGAAATGAGCAAGAAATGTCTCAACACCAGGAGGCTGATAGAGTCTTAAATACCTAGCCTGAGTCCTGAAGTGTTTTTAAGTCCACAGAGAAAGTGGGTAGATGAACTCCATCATTTAAATAACAACAACAACAACAACAACAACAAAAGGGTTGAGGGGAGAGTTAGATGGCCTAGTACTTGGTATTAGGACATATATCCTTCTACATTAACATCACTACTTTAAATCCAGTTCAGACTGATGGTAACCAAAAGTTGTTACTGTATAATGGCTCTTTAGTGGCCCTTGCAAAACCAATTTGTGGCTTCATTTCAGTTCCCAGTGGTCAAAGGTCCACATCTCACCCCCTCCTTCTTCCCCCACAAAAAAGGGAAATCCACCATAATTTACATATGTTTGTCAACTTTTGAGGCAGTCTCAGAAGAGAAATCAAAGAGTGAGAGGTTGTGAAGACTCAGCTATTCTTTCAGAATTTCTTCTCCAAGTCCAATTTGAGACAAGTTGGCAGAGCAATGTCTGAAGGCTTGCACCACCAGTGTTCATGTTATAATTGTTTTGTAGAAAGAGCAGCAAAGAATCCTGTAGCACCTTATAGACTAACAGACATTTTGAAGCATGAGCTTTCGTGAGTGAATACCCACTTCGTCAGATGCAGGCATCTGACGAAGTAGGTATTCACGCACAGAAGCTCATGCTTCAAAATGTCTGTTAATCTATAAGGTGCCACAGGATTCTTTGCTTCTTTTACAGATCCAGACTAACACTAGCCCTCTGATACTTTGTAGAAAGAGGAATTCACTCTCCAAGGCTAACATCTAGCACCTTTTAAAAACTACTAAATTCACTCACCCATTTTCTCTCACATTCTCTCTCAGCAAGTGCTCACTAAGCCTATGGATAGAGAAAGCAGTAAATTTAATGAAGATGAAACAGCTGTGAACACTTGGGGTTCAAGAAGGAAAAGATTCAATAATATCCAGAGAAAGATGACTTCCAAATATGTGTGTACAGATAAGTACACTGGAATGACCTACATGGAGACAGAGGCAAACACTGCACCATTACTAGTCAAGTTAATGATTCAAGGGATGAAGAATGAATAGCTCAGAAGACCATATTCCTAAATCTAATTACAAAGGGAAGCAAATCTTTTTTTAATCCTAAATTTGGGGCCCCATTAACCATGATAAAATAACAATTTGTTTAAAAGACTGTTGAAGTGCTTATTCTTTATCCTATTTAGAGTTAACATAAGGGCCATAAATATATTTCCTTTGATATTGTGACAGCTATTAAACAATTCCCAGATTTGATGGAGGGGGTGAAACCCCCTTGAGTTCTGTTAAACTGTGCTGCAAAGTAGTAAGTTGGCCTTAGAACTGTAAGATAGATTCTCATTGTTCGAGTATGATGGTTTAACATCAGAGAACCTAACTCATCTCTATTCCAATGGCATGTGTTACTTACAGTAGGTTATTTAAACATGTACAGTATTTCTATCATTCAGATGAGATCTACAGGGACCTTGATCTCCAGTGGTATAAAAGTGAGGGGCTGCTGACAGCGCATTCTCCAAAGGACCCTATACTTTTGCAATGGTGTAAGGTTTTCCCTGTCTAAAATTGCCCTAATCTGACGGCCTTCAGAATCCTATGCAAGGCTCATCATTGATAGAAGCCTTTGGTCTGGTCTACACTTAAAAATGTTACCAGCATAGCTATATCTATTACAGGCATATGTTTTTTTTATCCATTCAGCCATGGCAGTAAAGGCATGAGTGTGAATGCAGTTATACTGGTATGGTTTAGGGGGAACTGGTATACTATAGAAATTTAAGCACTTGTTTACCAACACACCCTCTAGTGCGGACAGAGTTATTGCCAATATAGATACACTGATATATCTATACTAGGAGAATCCTCCTATTGTAAGCAAGGATTTGGAAGGGGGAAATGTTGCTTGAGGCTTGATGCTTAATGAGCATGGAGGTATTTTTTATTTGCATTACACAGTATATCAGCTTTTGTTAACATTTGCTAAGGTTGTTGCTGGCTTTCTTTTTTATGTATTTTAAATGTCTTTGTCACTAATTACCAAGGGTAAGATTGACACCGCTTGTGCTTTTATCATCGTAAGTAACTAAATATGAATGAGCCATGCTTTTTCCTAGAGCATGCAGCCCGTATTCTGGTAGGGAGTCCAGCAACATCTGGAATATGACTCTGTGGAATAATTCCGAACCTTTAAATAAACAAGCAGCAGCTATAGTCCATGTATGTGGAGGTAAGGAGATTCACATTGACTCACACTGACTTCCATACTAGAACCAGTTCTGATGGTATGGCCTTTGATGCAAATAAGGCTGGGCATGATTTTTTTTTTCCAGGACAAAGGAGGGTAACCATTAAATATTTCATGTTAAATTCTTACAGCGGCTTTCTGTTTTTATCAATATTGCTGGGTTTAGTTTCAAGATCCCATGCAGCAGCATTACTAACATATCTTGCCATCCCGCCAGAGCAGAGAATGGATTTTTTTTTCTGAACAGAAAATATAGCTATTCAGGTCTCCTTCTCTTAAAGGCAAAATATATGTTTATTCCTTTTTAAAATTATCTTCTTGTTTCTTGCATGGAGAAAAGATTGAAACTTTAAACCTGTTAGAATGGTAATCTTGAAAAATATATACATATTTTAATGATTGTCAACTTCAATACATGTCCAGCTCAGAAAAAATGGAGTTTGTAGGGAGAATGAACTAAATCCAGAGTAGATGACTGAAATGCAAAGTTAAAAATATTGTGTTGAATCTAGACCAGATATTAATTACATATCTTTACTAAGGGATAAAGCAATTTCCTCTATGGCGTGAAAATTCTACATCTGAATCTGAGACTTAAAAATGATTACCTTTTAGCTGCCTACAGTGTGATGGATTTTTATGAGATTAAATTAACTGCACGAAGATATGACATTAATTTCGTTCTTCTTTTGAAATTTGAGCTGCTTGTCAGTTTTTGGAAGTGTTTTTTTTTCAAAAATAAAAGCATATTTGAACTGTAAATTGAACCATATTTTGCCATCAGCGATGAGACTTTAATCCCAGAACCTCCTCTGAGCTCTATATTGTTGAGTTAATGAGAGGGAGAGAACCAGTTCATGGCCACTCCCTTCACAAAAATGATGGACTGCTTGGATCAATATTAATATTTGTATTTCTATTGGTAAGATTACAAAGCTGATCTTTGCCTATTTCATTCCATACCAACAGTCCTTCAGGTTTACATATTATGGGCCAGAACCTCAACTGCATTAAATTAGAATAGTTCAATGGCTTAAAGGAGCTGTGCTGATACACATCAGCTGAGGATCTGGCTGTATATTATTACAATTATTAACTAATTATAGATCTATTTTTTTCTCAGTACTGTCATTACTTTGTCTTTTGGGAACATAATTATACTAATGCTTCCTATAATAATAGATTCATAGTATAAATTATCATAACTACAGTAAAGAAGACAAACCTGGAAAAATTAGCTTCAAGTAACATTTTTCTGTCATTATTTTCTAGATGTTTATAAAGATCTGGTTATTTGTAGCTTTCACCCTCTAAGAAATGTTCAGGCTGTGTGATTAGATCTTCATACCTCCTCTTCACCGTGGTTTCATAATTCAGTCAGGACTGGCCAATTTTGATCATTAAAATACAATAAGGTTTATTGGCCAAATTCTCAGCTGATACACTAACTGTAGTCTCATTGACTTCAATTGATTACTATTTTAGGTCAGCCAAGAATCTGTCCCTTTGTATTTAATCAATCATTAGATTCAATTTACTCTGGAATTATATTATATGGGGCAATTCTGCTAACTGGCTGACAGAGGCAAACCAGGCAGACAGTGTGGCATAGTGGATACAGCGATGGACTAGGACTCCAGAGATGTGGCTTCTATTCCTGGTTCTGCTAATGACATGCTGTATGATCCTGGCAAGTCATCTCCCCTGTTTGTACAGTTTCCCCATCTGTAAAATGGGGATTATGTTACTGACCTCCTTTGTAAAGTGCTTTAAGATATACTGATAAAAGAACTATATAAGAGTTAGGTATTATTATTAAACCACATGAGGTAGTACAGTTTCAAACACAAAGGTAGATGGACTTGAAGCTTAACTAGAGAAACAGAAGTCTGCTAAATTTTGAACTCTTCAGATACTTGCATAGTTTGTCAGAGTACCAGTCCATGGTGGTTAGTGACAAAAGTCAGAATAGATTAATTAATAATGTCTTTCCTAACTGAACATTAATGTGCATTTGTGTCTACATTCAGCTGGGAGTTAGTGTTGTATTAATTTAGTTCATTTGTTAAGATGTGTTATATAATGAAACCCAAACAGGGACCTGACAGATTTAAAATAGCTAAACGCACCTGTTTCACCTTTGGAAAATTGCTGCTTTCTCAAATAGTAACTTTGTCCAGATTCCCTAAAATAAACTAAATGTCATCGATTGACATGAATTTATTCTTAGTAGTTTTACAGAGAAACTAGAAAGCTGACTCATGTCTAGCAAGTTATTAATGAGGCACCACATGTTAAAAGCATACAGCAGATATAAAAAGTATGTGAGTTATGTCTTGCATTGGATATATTATAAAATCTTTTCTGAAATGCATTGTGGATAAAATAAAAGGCAGCACCTGATATTCACTAAAGGAGTTACTCTAAAACACCTGACCCCATGTTTTGTGCATGAATGATTCCTAGCACAACCATAGGGGCTCTTCATACAATTCCTTCTATGAGCTCTATATTCTCTATTCTTACAAGATCCATCCCTTCCCCTTTCTTTGTTAAACTGCACTGCCTTCACTTATATTGGTTTTGGAGATCATCTTTCTTATCCCAGTGCAAACCACTAAAACAATATCTGGTAAAGAAACAGGGTATATTTTTCAGGCAACTAACTAATACCTCTGTCCAGTAAGGAATATTTCTTTAATGAAATATGCATCTTTTCAGAGAACAGATTTACAGTGAACATAAAAGTAAGTTATAGAGATGGGCTTGAGTCACGACTTTTAGCTTTGGAATTGGATTTAGTTCTGAATTTCCTCACCATGCAGGGGAATTCTGGATTTATTGTCCACTTTGACCATTAAAGATAGAGTCAGGGAGCTCATACATGGCTCTGAATTTCTCCTGAGTTTTAGGATGTTTAGATTTACTCTTCTGAATTCAGCATCTCTCTATTAAAATAAAATTGAAACTAAATAGTTAATCGAAGTGACTAATTCATTCCTATATTATGTAAATACTAGATGGCACTGAGAAAAATAGCAGTAGCACATTTCCCAAAAGCACACTAATTCCTGTGATTATAGTATTATTGACCAAAGATGAAAGTTTAGGGCAATACATTAATGTAATTGCTGCAGAAAATGTTTGTTTTTACTGCTATGATGTTTGGCAATAATTACTCACCATTTGTTTTATTATCCTGTACTGACTACTTGGATTATTCTCCACTGAAGTTGATTTATTTATTCGGTGTATCTCGTGACTTCAATGTGGGCTTGCTTGTTTATTGCCTACAGAGGTTGGCCAAGAAACTTCAACATTTAAAACTGCTCTAGCTAGCTGATTTCTGCCACCCAAGAAAAGCTGGACAATTGGTATGGCCCATTCTTTTGCTGTTGAGATTTTCACAACTAGGCAGCTTTTCTTAGGTGGCAAACATGAAAGGAAACCACATGCTATTGTTTCTGGTTCCCTAATTGGTTGAGTTCACCCATGTGGTCAGGAAAGGTAACCGAAGACTGTTTTTTCTGAGCGATTGAGCCTATTTACACTTTTTTTTTTACTACTTTCCCATTTAACCAGCAATGGAAACAAATTATTACTTTTGTGTCAACATTTGCATTTTTTTTTATGGCAGTAGCATGTTATCCCCGTAGTATCTTACTGACAGGCAGAGCAGTGTCGAGATAAACCCTCTTATGAACAAGAACTATGTACAGAAATGAGGTAAAAAAGTTACTACTGCTCTGTTTCAGCTGCAACCTATGACTGTGCAGGATATCCTGGGCATCCTTGTTTCTGACACAACAGGAAGTGTGTCCCAGAAAATCAAAAATCGCCTGTAGAGTAGCATCTGTATGTGTGTTGCTTCCTTCATCATTATTGCATGCATAATGGCCTTTCCTTACAGATCAACAGAGCCAGATGTGTACTCAGAAGCCTCCTACTGCAAGACAAATCCAAGAAAGAAACCAACAGAACTCCACTGGCCATCACATACAGTCCGCAGCTAAAACCCCTCTAACGCATCATCAGGGATATACAACCCATCCTGGACAATGACCCCTCACTTTCACAGACCTTGGGTGGCAGGCAAGTCCTCGCCCACAGACAACCTGCCAACCTGAAGCATATTCTCACCAGTAACTTCACACTGCACCATAGTAACTCTAACTCAGGAACCAATCCATGCAACAAACCTCGATGCCAACTCTGCCCATGTATCTACACCAGCGACACCATTACAGGACCTAACCAGATCAGGCACATCATCACCGGTTCATTGAACTGCACATCCACCAATGTAATATACACCATCATATGTCAGCAATGCCCCTCTGCTATGTACATCGGCCAAACTGGACAGTCCAGACGGAAAAGGATAAATGGACACAAATCAGATATTAGGAATGGCAATATACAAAAACCTGTAGGAGAACACTTCAATCTCCCTGGACACACAATAGCAGATTTAAGGGTAGCCATCCTGCAGCAAAAAAACTTCAGGACCAGACTTCAAAGAGAAACTGCTGAGCTTCAGTTCATCTGCAAATTTGACACCATCAGCTCAGGATTAAACAAAGACTGTGAATGGCTAGTCAACTACAAAAGCAGTTTCTCCTCCCTTGGTTTTCACACCTCAACTGCTAGAAGAGAGCCTCATCCTCCCTGATTGAACTAACCTCGTTATCTCTAGCCTGCTTCTTGCTTGCATATATATACCTGCCCCTGGAAATTTCCACTACATGTATCCGACGAAGTGGGCATTCATCCACGAAAGCTCATGCTCCAATACGTCTGTTAGTCTGTAAGGTGCCACAGGACTCTTTGCTGCTTTAACAGATCCAGACTAACACGGCTACCCCTCTGATACTTACCTGGTTGAATCCAACGTAATAGTAAGTTCAGGACACCATGTCTCTGTCTTTAATATTTGTCTTTTTTACACTGACTATTTCATCATGTTTACAAACTACTATCCACTCTCCTTGATTTTCTCTCCTTGTCCTAAGGGCATCTGCCCTTCAACCTTCATCTGACAGCATTTTAGTACATTGCCATTGGTTCTGCATTTAATATTTCTACAACCTGGGGGCTGCTGAAGCGGCAGCCAGTAAGTTCCTTGACCTGTGCCGCTTCCAGCAGCTCCCATTGGCCTGGAGCAGCGAACTGCGGCCAGTGGGAGCTGCGATCGGCTGGACCTGCAGTTGGGGCAGGTAAACACACTAGCCTGGCCCACCAGGGGCTTTCCCTACACAAGCGGCGACCCTGATTGAGAAACCCTGATTTAGCGCACCTGCCTTCTGAATCTTGTTCTTGTTCAACTGAGACCCAGTGCAGCAATGATCCAATAAAGAGGGAGAGCTATGACTTAAACAGGAACAGATACCAAAGGGCCACCACCAGTCACAGAGGGAGAGGCTTAACATCAGCAGCATTACTTTATTTTTGGACATCTTCTACAGTGTCAGGTCTGCTTCCCAGCAACCTCAAAGAATCATCGCAGAGAAATGCTTGGCTATTTGATTGAAACAAGCAAGCAGTTAGCAATTTGAGGGCAAGCTTTGGAACCAGTCTGTTGCTCAGGAAATCTCTTAGGTAGCAAGCTTTTGTTTGAAGTGGTTTTCACAAGTTGATACATGAAGAAAAATAAAAGTAATTAAGACTACCTCTGCTGGCCTGCTCCATAACCCACTGATGTTAAGTACTAGGATGAGGATAGCCATTCCTGAAGTGTTCATAACTCTGAGGTTCTACTGTAGTGACAACCTGCTTATAGGGTCTGTGAAATTGGCCCTTCCTGTATATGACTGAACATCAGTAGAGATTATCACTATTTTTGTGGCATGTGTTAGACCTAGTGTTTTCTATCTAAATGAAAAGGGGTGGAGAATGAGGGAACCGGGAAGTTTTCTTTTGGAAAATATTGTGAACTGATAATTTTGTCTGTATTTCCATTTTCTGCAATTATAGCTTATTTCAAATAGCATTTTAGTGCCATATTTTCAGATTTTTAAATTGGCATAACTCAGATTACCTTAGTGCAGGGATCAGCAACCTTTGGCACACCGACCGTCAGGGAAGGCCACTGGTGGGAGAGGATGGTTTGTTTGCCTGCAGTGTCTGCAGATTTGGCCAACTGTGGCTTTCATTGGCCACGGTTGGCCGTCCCAGGCCAATGAGGGCTGTGGGAAGGGTGGTCAGCACATCTCTCAGCCCGTGCCACTTTCCGCAAACCGCGGCCAGTGGGAGACGTGATTGGCCAAACCTGTGGATGCTGCAGGTAAACAAACTGTCTTGGCCTGCCAGTGGCATTCCCTGATGGGCCTTGTACCAAAGGTTGCCAATCCCTGCCTTAGAGGAACTACATTGCATTCACAAGCTTAGAACTGGCATGTAGTATATGTATTCTAATTATAATTAGGCAACCTTTTTCCCATTATTCCTGTGGTTAGAAACACGATGGAGATCCAAATTGTAAATAAAGAGGTGAAGGCACAAGGCATTTAAAAAAAACAAAAAAAGCGCTGAAGACGTTCACTGAAAAGTTCTTTATGGTAGGATAACTGCTGTATGGGGAGTTTCTTATTAAAGTTGAGGTGACTGCTGTTAAGTTTTGTCCCTTCTGCAATATTGAATGAGCTATTTTTTCATCTCTTTTGTTCTTCTGAGTGAATGCTCCCTTCTCAAATGCTCAGATTATTTGCTGCATATGATATTAGTTTTTCCATCTTCTAAGTTTGTTTCGTTTTCCTTTGTCAAATTGTCAAAAAGAGTCACTTTCCTCTAAGATCTTTTTTTTCTTTTCTTGCATACATCTTCTATTCAGCATGGTACTCTTTTTAAAGTAGAATTTAAAGTGTCACAGCCTGGTTCTGCACCACCAAAATCTTTGGGACTTTTGCCATTAACAACAATGGTAGCAGGTTCAGATACTTAATGAAACCACAGTTACAAACATCCTTCGCAGACTCCAGGACTAGAAAATTGGAATGCAATATCTTGAACTAGCTACAAACTAATCTGAGCTGCAAGACACCATATATGCTGAGAAGGATTTAGGCTAATCAAATATCTATTGGGTAATAAACAATCCTAAACCAAGCAAGGGCCCCATTGTGCTAAGAGCTGTACACAGATACTAAATTACAGTTCTTGCACCAAACAATTTACAATCCAAAATATTACTATTCTCTTGATACAGAGGAGCTGACTAAGAGTATAAGAACAATAGAAAAGCTTACTATCAATGATACATACTACTTTAACTCTGGCAAGGTAGGAGTGGGTTCATGGATTGCTGTGATACTATATCTACTGTGATAGACTTCAGGAAAGCAACTTTTATGGAATTAGGAAACATAGGACCAAATCCTGCAAAACCTCCATTGCAAGGACTGCAGGAGTTGGCTCTGGTAAGTAAGATACAGCAGAAGAAACTATTAAAATCTCTCATATAAGAGAAGTCCGTAGTGTCCTAAAACCACCATATTTATGACTTAAAGATGAACAGTTCCTCTGAACAATAAAAACAACAAAAATACAGGAAATCAGAAATGGACAGGATTGATTCACAAGAAAGTGCTCAAAATTCTGAGATTAAAAACCTGTACTGAAAGAATACTCCACTTCATTTAATGTTTGTAAGGGGAAAAAATAGGAGCAGCAAAAAGAGCAGAATGAGTCAATGCTAGTCAAAGGTGGGGAAAGGCAGATCCATTGTCGAAGGGAATTAAATTAATGATGACTCAGAAATATCTGAGATACTGAGAATGTGTTTTTTAACATGGAAAATAAAGGACAGAAATTGGGACAATCAGGGAAGAAGGGCCTTATCCAAATCTGACTGAATTTAGTGGAATCACCCACTGAATTTAGTGGGATTTGGATCAGGCCTATAACTAGCAGATAAAGAATACATGGAAAATCTGAACATACTGGGAAGAACCTGCCAGCCTGGTGATAGGCATTTTAATATGTTAAATGAACTAGTTGATGAACTTGCATTACCACCTATGCATGCACACCACATATCCATACCCACCCCCAGAGGCTGTTTAGATCTTAGTTATTCAACGCCATAGATTATATAGGGCATTGGATCTGACAAATGATGGGTTTAACTGAACATTGTGGGGAAATGGTTCTTAGTTCCTAACACTTCATAATTGAGGAGGATGGGAAGGTAGCATGAATGTCAGATAAATGTGTGTTCCATGATATTTCCAGATGCTAATATTGTTAGACAAAGAGAGAAACTGCCACCCACTCTTCAAAAAGCAATGTATTGCTTCTAGCAGCCTCTTGCTGTATTTTGTACAAAGTCGGAACTCTTGAGAAGGTAATGTTTTTCCCAATAGGCTGAGCTTTCCAACCTTGCACATCATCAGTTTGAGCTGTTAAAACAGTGAATTAAAGATGATGCTTGATTTTAATTTTATTTTTGTTTTTTTAAAAAGCCTTTTCTGCAAGTGATTAAAATCTGACTCCCATGTCATGTCCTTCACTCCCCACTCACACAGATACTAAGACTAAAACAATATGCTGACTTTGTGTTCCATATCAGAACTCCACATTCACAAAAGAAATGGCCACATGCCAATAAAATGAAAATAAAATTATTGGTGGAAGACTCAGGAATTCACTTCCCCCCTTACTTTGTTACAGCATGAGTCTGTTAACCTTCGGGGCATAATGGAAGACTCATAAAAATTAAAATGGTAGTGAAATATTTCAATTTTTCAAATAGAAAAACTGAAATCAAATAATAGAGTCTGATTGTCAGAGGTGCACCTATTGAAAAGTCCTACTGGATTACTTATATGGTACACACTACTGTAGCTTGCAAGCATCTCACCACTTTTTTATAAATTTAAATTTGCCCGGGGAAGGGAAGTATTATCTCAGTTTTACAGGTGGGCAAATAAGACATAGGGAGATTAAGTGACTTTGCCAAGGTCAAAGAAAAAGATTGTGGTAAAAACAGAGACTGAGTCCTAGTCTAACACCTTAACTGCAAGACCAAATAATCTTATTTTCCTACTTCTTATATCAAGTTATCTTTTTCTGAATCACTGATTTTCGTTTGACTTCCTGATTAGGTCCAGAATTCTGCTACTTAACATGAAAATTTCACTGAAATGTTCCTGCTGTTATGTCCTCCTACTATTTCTCTTGCTTTCTGATGGAGCCAAGGCTTCAGTAACAGGCTGCTTTCCATCTCTACAAAGTCTTTGTGTGAAATCTCAGCTCCATTTTAATCAATGGGTATTTTAGCACTGATGATTTCAGGAGGACTAGGATTTCATCCTTTGTATCTTCTTTCCTTCTTTTCCTTGTATCTGAGAGAATCTCCTTCTTCCTGGTATTATTCATCATTCTATGTTCAACGAAAGTAGAGCTGGTCAAAGAATTTCCAAATTCAATTTTTGTATGAAAAAAGGAATTCTTTCTCTTTTGGCTTGACTTAAAAGGAATATGCTACAGTTTTATTCTAGTTTAAATTGAATTGCCCCCTTTGTTTCACAATTTTTGTAAACCCTCATTATTCATTTGTCCTCACAAAGCCATTGATACAAATCCTTACATCCCTTGAGTTGTCCTTGTTCAGGAGATCACTTCCATTAACATTAATGGAACCAGCCACTGGAATAAAGACTATTCACAGACATTAGTAAGTAGAGCAATATATAGAGCTAAGCAATGCTTTTTGAGAAAGGTGTCTGGAGCATTTGATATTGTAACTAGATGACTCATTCCTTAGTTAAAAGCAACTAGGAATGAGCACTTTTATATTTTTCCATCTACAAGCAAAGCATATGGATACTTCAAATCAGAATTATTTTAGACTAAGGACAACAGCGACAAGAAAGAACCAACATTTCCATGGAAGAGATGACAGTGTATGTATCCCCTTTGTGAGAGTCTCCACTGAAATGAACATGAAATGGCTGCAGCCTCATCAGGTATCAGACTACTAGGAGAACAGTGCAATGAACAGGACTCAAAGGCATAACAGTTACTGCTCTGGAAGTGTAATGATTTCCTGGCTGCTTTTAATCATGATGGAGTAGGAGGGCTTCTTAGGAGACAGGGGTCTGATTTGTTACCTGACCTGTTTCTAATTGAGAACCCTCTCAAATTAATATTAGCAACTAGATTCCTTCCCTCCTAAATACTTTGATTTTCAGCTTTGTATGGAAAGAGACCACAGAAGCTATTGACTTCATCCTCAGGTAGAAACAGATTCAACACTTTGCAGGGCTAGGCACTTAAATTTGGTTGTGGAGAATGCACAACCTTCTGATATCAAATTCCTTGACCTCTTAAAATGTCGAACTTTAAACTAGTTTGCATCATGCACTTTAAGCAAAGAAAGGTTTATTATGATGATGAGCACTGTGTTGACTTTGCTGTAGGTGATAAGCGCTGTGCCTCATGAAAGGGTTGTTAGCATTCCGTTAGAGTAAGCTGTAAGGAAACAGCAATACTACAGATTCCTCAGCTACTCCATTTCAAACAGGCAGCCAAGCTTAGCAGAACAGGCTTCCCAAACATCTTGCATTCATTGCAGCTCTTCTGGAAGCTTGAGCGTGTCAGACTCCCAGCCTGCTTGGAGAGCTGGGGAAAAAGAAACTTTAAGCAATTTCAAACTGTTTCTTTATTAAAAAGCCACAATAAATTCAGCAGTTGCTGCTATGACAAGTTTCTTTAAAAAAATCAGGGAATTGGTACTCTAGTGAATGGACGAGAAAGAGGTGGTGAAAGGTCAAGAAGGAGACTTTAAGTAGACATCAAATAAAATGAGTTTTGACTTGTAGTATTTACCTGTTCAAAACCAGGTACATCTCTTGCCAAATGGTGGTGCCAGTTTTAAAGTCTATTGGAAAGGGCCTAAAATGCGTTAAACTCTGATAATTTTTCACATGAGTTATGATTACGAGTTGCATGGATTTGATTTCAGTCCAGCTGGAAGGAACACTCTCCTGCATTGGCATAATTCAGCAAGCAGCATGGGTAGAGGGTGGGTCTGGAGCCAAAAGACTTGGGCCTGGCAGGTGGGCCAGTATGCTGAATAACTTCTAATTTTATAGCTTGCTGCTCAGAAAAATGGGCCTGGTGTAAAAATTAATAAAGGTCTGTGAGTGAATAATGCTTCCTCGTTGAAATCCAAGTTTGGCAGAGTAACCTAGGGATAGAAATGCCTTCTTATTCTGAAGGGGAAAGCAAGCTGATTTCATCAGAAGCTCTGTGGCAATGTACACAAAAGCACGAATATGAATATATATAATATGAAATATAATTCTTGATACTCTGATTAAACTGGTCAATTGTAAAGATGCAGGGCCTCCTCCTCAGCAGGTGTAAATTAGTGTAGCTTCATGGACTGAAGTGGAGGCAAGTTAAATATTTTGGCATCTGAGCAGTCTGTGTGAAAGCAGTTATCAAGCAGTCAGTAGGTAATTAGACTACATCATATAAAATAAAAGTCAGACTTTAACCTTCTAGAATGAACAGTTAAAAATAGTTAAAACCACTCTGACAGGGCAGTTAGGGATTCTTCTAGCATTGAGGAATTAGTGGCTGGTGGAGGGCTGGCATAGCTGTCTCTATGTCACCTCTTTTGATCCTCACAATGTAGCAGATGATTTGGGGATGAGAGTGGCCAAACTGCACTATGCTTCAGCAATCCCTAGCTCTAGAACATTTGCATTGAGTGGATTGCAGCAGAATGTAATTTGGAGGAGCCCTGAAGCTGCTAACAGTTAAACCAGGGACAAACCCAGCCCCGACAGCACTGGGGCTCAGGAGAGTGCAAAGATAGGATCCATATATCGGTTCAGCAGAAAAGTTTACTTGTGGTACAGGAATGATAGTAATATCTGAGTTAACTATTTCAATTATACAGCTCGGTGAAAGCCTGCTACAATAGCTCATAACAAGAAAAGGTAGTGTATCATGGAAAGGCCACTTAAAGCGCTTACATTTTGCAATTACTACAACCCTTCTGGCCTTATAATCTATTAAATTTATAATCTATGTATCTATGATGTTGCGCTTTATTGCGCTGCCATATTTCCTATGGAAAATTGTAGGCATATATTTCTCTTCTGTATAGGATTCCAAAGTATGTTTCTTGCAAACTGTATTCTAGGGTAGGCTATTTTATACCTTGCAACAATGCTAGAGCTCTGGATTATCTAATTAAATCACAAACAGCTAAATTTGTAATGTCGACAATGCTGTTTCTCATAAGGTACTTTCACTCATTAGCGCATGAGTCTACGTGGACCTTACAATGATTTCATTGCTATATTGCATATTTAAGAGGACATACTTTGAAGTCCTACATGCTTATGAATTAAGAATCACAGATATGGACAATAGGAATGGAAGCTTCTATTTCTAGGCAATAACTATCTCGCTAAGAAGCATCCTGTCATTGTGTAATTGATGTTTCTTTATTTTCACTGCTCTTGGCCCTTGCAACCTGGTGTTTAATTCAGTACATAAAAAAAACCTTACTTAGCTTTCAGTTTGTATTTGTTTCTGTATAGTGTCTCAAACAACTGCAAAAAAATTGACCTATTGCCTTCTGAATGCTTTGTTTTCTCCCATATAAAAAGCCTGCAGTTTGCTTCTCGCTGAGGCATAGCAGTATGGCAGTCTGTGACAATTCCCCTCCATTGAACAAATTTAGAACCAGATCTTTCACCTTCAATGTCTGTGTTTCTCCCAAAGCAAATGCAGTGTCTCAGATTCAGCCATTGGAACGTCTGGAGGCTTAATTCTATGACTGTAGCCTGTGACCACTGGAGACCCTTTGAAGGGCCAGTCATATACGTTCATGTTGCAATGACTCAGCAAGGAGGATGTATTTCTGAATTTAAACAAACCCAAGACAAACATAATTTTCTCTTCAGAAGAAATGTAATAGTTTCACTGATGGATCCCTTAAATACACATTTTTGTAAATATTGGTTTATAGTTATGTAATGTCTTTAAAATTGGAAAGTGCACCATTTATGTATGCTTCAGGCATTTAATGCTTCATATGCACTTATGCTGTACTTTTGCTAATTTTTTGAATATACAATGTTGTTGTAGCCATGCTGATCCCAGGATATTAGCGAGACAAGATGGGTGAGGTCATATCTTTTAGCGGATCATCTTCTGTTGGCGGGAGAGACGCTTTCAAACTTACACAGAGATTTTCTTCAGCTTGACCTTGTCATCCATCTTGTTTCTGGAAATCTCCCCCTTTGCCTGATTATTCAAAAAATTAGAGATTTCCAAAGGCCCACATAGCAGTTAGGTGCCCAACTGCCATTAAAAGTCAGTGGGAGCTATGTGCCTAATTTCGTCTTCCCCAAAGCAACGTTACTATGAACACACTTCATGGTTAATTTTACCACATTTTAAAAGTGTTTTTTTTCTAGCTATGGCTTGAAGAAACACTTGACAAATATATTTTAAAAAATAGCCAGATTCGAAAGTCCTTTTTCATACAAGTAATCGTGTATCATACAAGTCTCCCTATTAAAGTAGATGGGTGAACTCAAGTGTAGAGATTACTCATGTCAGCATCTGCATTATTGGGCTCAATGATGGCATCCTTTGATCTAGTATACAGCTTTATTTTTGATATAAGATGTTTGTATTATGACAATCCACATGAAAATTACAGTTGAAAGAGGACTTTTACAGAAAAACCATATGCTCACTCACCATTTAGTTAATACTTATGTTTGGCTAATGCTTGTTTTTATATTATAACTGATTTATCAATTTTCATTGACACTGAGGCAGATTTACTATGTGGCCATTTGTAAATTCCACTCAAAAATTACATTGTCTTTGATATAGTAGAAACCTGTAAACCATGCACCTAATTATCACTGATTTTTTTTAACAGATTAATTTCAGAGGGTCCATGAAGTTATGCGCTAACATATCAGACAAATACATATACGAAAGAGATTTTTGCTAGTATTTTTTTATTGTCTTTACCTTTTGAAGCCTTAAAAATTCATTTTAAGGCTATTCTTGCATAAGGGAGTTAGCCAATACAATAAAAATAAGCAAAGGGTGGCTGTTCAGATGGACCACAGAGAGAGTGAGAAGGAATAGGAGGAAGAGAGACTAGAGATATAGGTGTAGGCAAATAGGAGGATGTGGAAACAGTTATAAATGAGGGGAATAGATGGAAATGAGAGCAGATATGGATGGGGTTGGAAGTAGTAAATATATACATATTTTGAATTGATGCATACTTTCTTTTACTAGGTTTATGATTAAAACAATTGTATATAAAACTGATTGTTGCGGTGTTACAGAGTATGAATTGTCTTTCTTGTAAGTATATGAGAGTACAGTTAAGTAAGCCCTAGTTCAGGGTAGGCAACGTATGGCACACGTGCTGAAGGCGGCACGCGAGCTGATTTTCAGTGGCACTCACACTGCCCGAGTCTTGGCCACCGGTCTGGGGGGCTCTGTATTTTAGTTTAATTTTAACTGAAGTTTCTTAAACATTTTAAAAACCTTATTTATGTTACATACAAAATAGTTTAGTTATATATTATAGACTTTATAGAAAGAAACCTTCTAAAACATTAAAATGTATTACTGGCACGTGAAACCTTAAATTAAAGTGAATAAATGAAGACTCAGCACACCACTTCTGAAAGGTTGCTAACCCCTGCCCTAGTGACTCATCTAAATATTTGAATAACCAAAGAATAATCTGGATTCTAACAAGGCTAGAGACCTATCCCTATCCCATCTGTAAATGTGAGAGACTAAATGCACTCTAGATGGGAACATTCAATGAAAAAGCATACTTAGAATGGTAAGTAGTGATCAGACTTCATGGTAGCTGTACCATCTCCCTGTGTATGAAGAAGGAGGGATTATGTTATGTCAGGTGTCACCCTTATCACCATTCTTTTTAATCTTCTCAAGGCAGGTACCATTTAATCATATATGTGAATACATGATCTAGCAGTTGTGGGCTACTTAGAGATACATTAGATTTTTTTTTATTTATTATTTATCTATCACTTTTTAAACCACTAAAATATTTTTTCTTTAAAAGTGAGGCCAGCAGGTATGGCGTAGGAGGCAGGTTTTGACATATTTTTAAAATATGATCTCTTCTTTAATCATCTTGGACATAGGTTTTCTGCAGGTATTACTTCCTTTGATCATGAAAGCAACTGTATTCATCAAACAGATATTTTACTTGTAATAAAGTTCAGTCCATTATTGCAAAAATGAAAACTTAGAGATGCTCCCAAAGGGAAATTTGCTGACTGTGGCTTCCACCCCATGATTTTGTAAAAGACTTACGGAAAGGAAAGATACAATAAATTTTAAGTAGTTTCTTCCTCCCTCCAAAGGAAATATCTACAGACAGACATTAGCCATTTAAAACAGACTGATCTTTTGCTTCTTTTATTAATGTGGATATGGTTTTTAACTTTTGATTTGATTTTGAGCCCTGTGCATTTAACCTATCAGCAATGCAGATGAATCTTACAAGTAAGGTTACTTCCCAATTTATGATGGCTCATTTGAGACAATCTACTCTTTTCCCTTCTGGGCACCATACAAGGTGTCACCTTGGACCCACTCCATCACATCTACACCAGCATAAAGCTAAAAGGAATGTGTGTATACAGCATTAGTACACCACCAAACAAAACATAAAAGTCAGTTCTCAAGTGGCATTGGTGCAAAATTTTAAATTATTGACCAAAGTGTTCATTTATTAATAGAAGATGGAGGAAGAGGAATCAAACAAACAAAAAATCAGGTCTCTCGGGGGAACTAAGAAGGAAATGATATATGGATTTTTATACTGTGGTAATGATAATTCTGCTAGATGTGTGTGTGTGTGTGCACTAAATGCTCATGCAAGTACTTTCTTATTTTGCACAGTTGTTGTTTTCAATCCTATTCTGTCAATTGAGAATTTTATTTTATTTTTTAAAAAGTCAGTCACACTTTGTTTCATGGTGCATGACATTTTTAAAATTTGCTACAAAGGTAAAGAGCCATGATGTAAGTGGTTTCAACATCAAAAGTGAACTGTAAACATAACAAATATACTCCAGAAACACCAATATACTCAAGGGCCTGAATAAGGAGAAGTGTTTGATGGTCTTTTATGAAGATCCACAGACTTTGCCAGACCAATGAGGAAGAACATTATTTTCTGCTGAGAAATTCTCAGCCTGTTTCTGATCATACAATGATTTTACTCTAGCTAAAATTCCATGAGCAATCAGGGTACATAAATGCCCTTCCCTTGTAAATCTCATTGACAAACTATGTCCAATTGCTACGCTCACCATATTCTATAACAATGGTTCTCTACCAGGGGCCTGGGGCCCCCTAAGGGGCCTTGAGCAGGTTTCAGGGGGCAAAGCAGGGCCAGCATTAGACTGGCTGAGGCCTGGAGCAGTAAGCCAAAGCCCCACCTCATGAGGCTGCAGCCCATGTCCCTGAGCCCCGCCACACAGGGCTGAAGCTGAAGCCTGAGCAATGTAGCTTTGTGGGGGGCCGGTCCCAGACAAATGCCCTGCTTGCTACCCACAACGGCAGCCCTGGCTTTTATATGCAGAAAGCCAGTTATTGTGGCAGAGGTGAACTGTGGAGTTTTTATAGCATGGGGGGCGGGGAGGCTCAGAAAGCAAAAGATTGAGAACCTCTGCTCTATAACAGGTAGGAATGCCAACTGTCTAAGCACACAAACCAAAACACCTTGCCTCACCCCTTCCCCACCCATTCCCTGAGGCTCCACCCCTTCTCCGAGGCCCCATCCTGCTCACTCCATCCGCCCACCCTCACTCACTTTCACCAGACTAGGAATGAGGGATTCGGAGTTTGGAGGAACATCTGGGCAGAGTCTGGGGCGCGGGTTGGGATACAGGAGGTGGTGTGGAGCTGCCCGAGGTAAGTGAGGCCAGGGGGCTTTGCTCACTGCCCCTCTGCACATTGCTCCCAGAAGTGGCCAGCGCATCCCTGAAACCCCCAGGAAGGGACCAGGGGACTCCATCAGACACTGCCTTCACAGTTCCTATGGCTGTAGTTCCCCCTGCAGGGCCCGCTGCCTCACTACACTTTTAGCTGCCTAAAATCTCCTAGTTTGGCTGCTGTAGCCTCCGGGAGGTTGATTCAGGGAGACTGCAAATTGAGGCGTGCTGGCAAACCTAATAACAGGCTCTCCTGGAACAACCAATTCCTACCCTAACTTGTGTCTTATCCAGACACAGGGAAAGTAAATGTTCTGAGCATGATGCAAGTGAAATGTGGAGTTGCATGTCATTCTGCTGCAAACAGGATATTTTAATATCATATCTGTTCTTCAAGCACTTAGGTTGGTATCCATAAGCCAGTAGCACCCAAATATTTTCCAATTTCAACCACCTTTGATACCAGCCTAAGAGCTCCAGCAAATTTATATAACACTAACATAACATTTATAACATAACATAATATACCATGAAACATTTTATAATACCTTTGTTGTGACTTTCAGAAAAGAATTAGAGAACTGTTGGATTCTTTAATATTGCCTCTTTTCGGAATCCACAGGAGTCAATTGCTTTCTTCCTTGCCAAGAAACTGTCCTCTGTCACATCACTGTCCATTCACATATTTGATCAGACTTTGGTGCGGATCATGTAGTTAGCTCGACTGGAACTACATAAAGCCCCTATTCAACAAATCACTTGAAGAACAAATCACATTCAAGAACATACTTAACTTAGATGGAATTTTAGCACATTCTTAAAGTTAAGCATGTGTTTAAGTGCTTTGCTGAATGGGGATAAATGTAAATACATGCTTATGAACTCTGCTGAATCTGGGCCTAACTCTGAAGTAGATTCACTTCATTATATTCTTCATTTCTATTCAAACACTTCTTCTCAGCACATAGAAGAATCTTAATGTAACTGTTACCTGACTATTCAAGCTTCACAACATTCACTTGCATATTCATGTAATTACAAACATGTTAACGTAACCAACATTTTGTCTTCAGCACTTCTCCATTTTTTATCACCCAAACATTCATGTGTCCATGCATTCATAATATTCCATTAAGTGATATGGCATCCTGAAATTCTGTTGTTCTACAAACTCTGAGAATGTTTCCTTGGAGATAGGCCATATCGTTTTGTTGGGATGATAGTTTCCAGGTCATAATATTCTTCTTTCTCTTAAGATGCGGTGAGGTATGAGATGATGACTTTGAATAAGGAAATGTAGTAATCATTACAGTTGGCTGATAATAATAGTAAATTAGAATTATTTTATGTAGAACAAGTCATGGAATTCATGTATGTTCACAAATATTCACTAATTTTTCATCCCGCTCTATAAACTGTGCAAATAATTAAAATATTCACCAAATAATTTATTTCCAAAAGATTAAAAAAAAAAAGTTATTTGTCAGCTGTTGTACCGGAGTGTATTCAACTTCAACTACAGTGGAGCACTAGGGTGAAATCCAGAGGCAATTTTCCTTTATATTCTACACAAAGAACACAATCACCAACCACTGCTTAGCTTTGCTATGTCTGAAGCTGATGATGACTCATGTTGGGGAGCAACTAATTTGACACTGGGCAATATGCATACAAACGTTCAACAAATGTCTTTTCATTAGGGCCCTGTGGTGTTATTCAGTAGTTATGAAGGAAACCATCTAGTTTCATAGTTGTTAAACTACTTTATGCAGCTTTATTCAGGGGCCACATAAAATATCCTGACACTTGATTGGTTTATGGTCAGTATGCAATGACTCAATGATGCTTAAAATAAGATAATTTGCAAAATTCTTGGCCACCATATGGCAGACAATTATGTTTTTCATCTATATAATGCCCCGAAGCTTCCCAAATGAAGAGCAACAGTAGTTGCTCTATTATACACCCTCCTTTCCCTCACCTCTTTTTTCCTTGTTTGTTTGATTCCTTGTACTTTGAAAAAGTGGTGCCTCTGGGATTCACTGCAGTATTATAACTGGTTGTAATTCATAAAACAAGAGAACCCCGATATTGGGTTCCAGTGATCCTCCAAGCTAAGCAATCCTTTGCATGACTTACAGAAGGCATTGAGAGTTGCTTGGTCATTTAACATTTGCATTTATTAAGAACTTGCTCCTGTACACTAACCACAGTCCCTCTGAGTTGCAAGTCAAACTCTGGAGGGGATTCCATAGTTACTTAGACTACAGTTACGTGAAAGCCCATAAACTATGTTATTCAGGTTAAAACTGAGGGCTCAATACTGGCTTTTTTTTTTTTTTTTTAAGGAGGAATGTGAGGGGGAAATCTTTGCAAGTAGACCTGTGCTTTTATACAATCCGAGAACAGTATTGCACAGAAAAAAAATGTAATTTTAAGGAAATGTTCTTCTTCCCACCACTAAATTATGCATTGTTCAAGCAAACCATGGAAAGAGGACTAGTCCATACCTCCTAGCCTCTATATATTATAGTGATTCTCAAAGTTTTCTACTGGTGACCCCTTTCGCACAGCAAGTCTCTGAGTGCAACACCACCCCCCTGTACATTAAAAACACTCTTTAATATTTTTAACACCATTATAAATACTGGAGGCAAAGCAGTGTGTGGAGTTGAGGCTGACAGCTCATGACCCCCCATGTAATAACCTTGCACCCCCTTGAGGGGTCCAAACTCCCGGTTTGAGAACCCCTGATATATTAAGTGGTGTCACTGCTGAATCAGCATAGTTTCTCCCATATAACAGGATTCAGAGATGGTACAACTACTTTTCCAGTAGGTTAACCTGTGTCAAAGAGCACTGAGCTTATTGTACAGGTGCAAAATGGAAAATCTACAAGTGTTCTAGTATGAACTGATCCCAGTTTCTTCATGCATAACATTGCTAGAAACTAATGGGAAATGTCACTCAAATCAAGATCTTGTCTACACTTAAAAATTAGATTGATCTAGCTACTTCACTCAGGGCTGTGAAAAATTTTGCACCCTCATTAGATCAATCTAATCCCCCTGTGCAGTTATGGCTAGGTCAACAGAAGACTTTTATGTTGGACCTAGCTACTACCTCTCAGTGACATGTATTAACTACATCAATGGAAAAGCCCCTTGCTCCAGTGTAGGAAACATCTATACTACAGCGCTTCAGTGGCACAGCTGCAACAGCTGTAATGTAGACAGACCCCAAGATAAATGGATGCATTCCAATATCTGAAGTTTTTGTGGTCCAAATCTTCATATTAAAAGGCTAAAAACCTTGAGGAATGCATTTTAGGCACTTTCCCATAGGCATTTTAATCTCAATATTAATCTATTTAACAATACACTGCTTCCGTTGAACAGCCATTTTAATAATAAATACTACCTAGACATGCTTGAAAGCTTTTATGGTGTTATACAATGTTTCATGACTGTTAATTTTATAGATTTGTGCTGTTGTCACTCTAACAGGACCTCCTAACTATAAAGAGCTTTAGAAACTTATTGAGCATATATAATAGCAAATATTTGGTAGTGAATCAATAGGTCATCTTGTCATGAAGAATAATGTTAAATAAAATAGGCAAAGGTTACTATTTTCACAGCATGATGATGTCTTTTATGGCAGATCACTTGCTTCTCTTATGCATAGTTGCAGCTGGTTCCAGCAATATGGAGAATCTCACAAAAAGTGGAGCAGGTAAATAGGATGAACATAGACTGGAGAAATCTAGGCTGAACTGGAATGCAATGTAGCAACTATAGCTGGCTTCAAGTGAAGTAAAAAAAACACTCAGTGGGCTTCTGACTAATAAATAAGTTGAAGAGATAGTGTAACCTGGGATCTGCTAGTATGTTGTATTCCAAGGAAAAACAAAATGGATAAAAGAGTTTTGAAAAGAGATGAGTCCATGCTGCCTATTTGGTCAGCTACAATAGAAATCGGCATATATCCAGCATAAGATATTAAGCTAACATCTATAACCAAGAAAAATGGGCAGACAAATGAGTCACCCTTAACAGAAGAAGAGAGTTTGTCTACAACAAAAGTTATATACCAGTTAGAATGACACAACCTCCATTAATATGGATGAAGTTATAGGAGGCATATAGGATGAAGGCATAGGAAATAAGCTATACCATTTTAAGGAATTTTTATACCACTATACCTCTGTCTGTGTTAGGGGTTGTAATGGTATAAAAAAATTCACACACCTAACTGAAACAGTTGTATTGGTACATACATTGCATGTAGATGAAGACTAAGGAAGTGGAGATTAACTAATTTTGGGATGATGCATTTGGAACAGGAAAGTGAGGGAACCTTTCAGAGGTGATGAGAGAATAGTTGTCCTTATATAAGGCAGAAAGACATTGGCATTTCTTCCAGGTGGCACTCCTGATCAAACACTCCTTTGTGAAAATGTTAATGTAACCTTGCCTGCTATGATAATGAACTCCTTCACCTTGGACCTGCCAAGCAGGTTCTCTGGTCAAAAGGGAGAGGTTGTCAGAATGACAAGGGAATGGTCAGAGAGGTGAGCTGTTGACTTCTAGAGAGAGAAATTATTTATTTTTTCCTCTAAGTTAAGGGGAGCCTACCTGACTCGGCTTTGCCAAGTATATAGATGTTTTAGGTTGTTTTGTTTTACTAGCAGGTTGTTGATAAAAGTTGGGAAATTGAGTCACAAGTCCACCCAATTTAGGCTTAATCAATTTTTTTATTTATACAATTTCAGACAGAATTAATGTCAATTACGGTGTCTGAACATACATATATACATTAAATGCCAGGTAAATAACAATAGAAAGGATAGAACTGGCACTGGAAAGTCCTTTTCCCTTCCTTGATAGTCATCACCTTCTCTATTCCATTGGGGTTCTTCAATCCCATCCTTCAGCTTCTGGTCCGGTGTGTCTCCAGTATGGGGCCATGTTTACTTAGCTCTTCTATACAGTTCTATATTACCGATTAACTAATCTTTATTCAATTGCCTTTTATCACATTAATCCTTTGGGTATTAGGTAACCTGTATGTTACACATGAGCAAGCTTCAATTAATCAATTTCTGCATTTTTCATGCTGGTATTTGCACTTTCTGAGTCATGTCATTTTATCACCCTGTCCTGGGTCCTTTTTTGGTACAGGTTTGCTTGTGTTTATCTCAAAACTTCCCGCACAATATGTTTCATTTGTTCTTCTTCGAGTGATTGCTCACATCCATTCCAGTTAGGTGTGCGCGCCGCGCGTGCACGTTCGTCGGAAACTTTTTACCCTAGCAACTCCAGTGGGCCGGCAGGTCGCCCCCTGGAGTGGCGCCGCCATGGCGCCCAATATATATCCCTGCCGGCCCGCCCGCTCCTCAGTTCCTTCTTACCGCCGTGTCGGTCGTTGGAACTGTGGAGCGCGGCATAGCTGTCCTCCACGTCCCTAGCTCTCCTAGTTATCTATCGTTATCTATCGTTATCTCTAGTTTCATTATAGTTGTTAATTAGTTTGTTAAGTTGATAGTTAAGTTAATTAGTTGTAAAGTACTTCTATCGCCGGGGGCTTAGCCCTTCCCGGCACCCGGCACCGGGCTCATGCCTGGTTCGCCGGGCTTCAAGCAGTGTGCGGCCTGCAAGAAGCCTATGCCTACCAGCGATCCCCACGAAGCGTGCCTGAAGTGCCTCGGGGAATCGCACAGATCCGACAAGTGCCGCATCTGTAAGGCCTTTAAGCCGAGGACAAAGAAGGAGAGGGATCAAAGGCTCCGAACTCTCCTAATGGAGGCGGCACTTGACCCGACGGCTTCGCAGGCCGTGGTATCGGCACCGGCACCGGATCGCTCCGGCACCGAGAAGACTCCTCGGCACCGACCCTCTCCGGCACTGGAGCCAGAGCCAAGGCCGTCGAAGTCTAATACTCCGGCCAGGCAGACCCGGCTAGAGCGCCCGGCCTCGACATCGGCCGCGGCGCCGCCGGCACCGTCAGCACCGTTGACTCCGGGCCCGGCGGGTCCGTTGAGTCCGGTGCCGCCGAGCTCCCCCATGAGATCTGGGGTTGAGATAGTGGTCCCGTCCACACCGGAGACCTTCGCCTCGGCTCGGGACCTTATTGCCCTGACGGAGCCTACTCGGCTGCCACCCCCGGTACCTCCGGTGCGGGTCGTGTCCAGAGGCAAGCCCATGATGTCGGCACCGCCCAGAGACAGTCGTTCCCGATCCAGGTCCCGACGTCTTGGGCGCTCCAGATCCCGACGCCGCTCGCAGTCCCGGCACCGCTCCCTTCAGCGGTACCGGTCGCACTCGCGGCACCGGTCGGCATTGAGAAGGTCGCGGTCAGGCTCCAGTCGACACCGGCACCGCGACTCCAGGAGCAGGTCCCGACGCTACTCGCCGCACCGGTCGACCTCCCGGCACCGAGCTGGTGGCAGGTCCCGGTCCCGGTCTCGCTCGACCTCCCGGCACCGAACTGGTGGCAGGTCCCGGTCGACCTCCCGGCACCGAGCTGGTAGCAGGTCCCGGCACCGAAGCGGCGCCCGGCACCGAAGCGGCGCCCGGCACCGATCAGGATCACGGCACCGATCAGGATCACGGCACCGTGACAGATCCCGGTCCCGATCCCGGCACCGGTATGACTCCCGGTACCGGTCCCCGGCACCGAGACGATCCTCCGTGCCGGCCCGCGCAGACCCGTACCATCCAGGGTCGGCCCCACCGTGGCCCTCGAGACAGCCGTCCGTATCCTCCCAGACGGACAGCGGCTATGCGCTGGGCACCGACCGGCAGGCGGCGCTGTTTGGTGATCCGCCACTGCAGGACCAAGGCCCACAACAGTGGGGATTCTGGACACCCTGGGCGTACCATCAGGCCCAGGGCCCCCAGCAGCTCCCTCCTAGGCCGGCGACTGCGGAGCGTAGGGCCCCGGAAGCCTCGTTGTCTCGCCCCCCTCCCTCCCCGGAAGGGGAGGAAGGGTCCAAGCAGCAGGACTCCGCTGTGGCTCCGGAGGCAGAGGCGAGGGCTGAGGAAGACCCTCAGTTAGACACTCTCGGGCCGGGGGTCTCATCATCCTCCTCCCCGGATGAGGCGGTGGCGGGTACCTCCTCCAACAGTCCCCCCCCGCTGGATCTCAGGGCGCACCAAGACCTCCTCAGGCGATTGGCTCAAAATCTGAGTCTGCAGGCGGAGGAGGTCTCGGAGATAGAGGATCCAATTGTAACCATCATCTCCTCTGATGCTCCCACCAGGGTCGCCCTGCCCTTTATACGAACCATCCAGGCCAACGCCAACACCATCTGGCAGTCTCCGGCCTCCATCTCTCCGACAGCAAAAGGCGTCGAGAGGAAGTACATGGCCCCTTCCAGGGGATACGAATATCTCCATGTACACCCGACCCCGTGTTCACTGGTGGTTCAATCGGTGAACGATAGGGAGCGTCATGGCCAGGAGGCTCCGGCCCCCAAATCAAGAGAGGCCAGGCGGATGGACCTCCTTGGCCGTAAGGTGTATTCGGCTGGGGCGCTGCAGCTCAGGGTCTCCAACCAGCAGGCCCTGCTGAGCAGATATGCCTTTGATTCCTGGGTGGCAGTGGACAAATTTAAGGAGCTGCTGCCACAGGATGCTCGCCAAGAGTTTACGGCCATCTTGGACGAAGGCAAGAAGGTCGCACGCACGGCCTTGCAAGCCTCCTTGGACGCTGCGGACTCGGCTGCCCGTACCCTTGCGTCAGGTGTTACGATGCGTCGCATCTCCTGGCTGCAGGTTTCCGGCCTTCCGCCGGAGCTCCAGCATACCATACAGGACCTTCCTTTCGAAGGCCAGGGCCTATTTTCTGACAAAACAGACCCCAGACTCAAGAGTCTGAAAGATAACCGAGTCGTTATGCGGTCCCTCGGGATGCACACTCCCGTGACGCAGCGTAGACCCTTCCGGCCGCAACAACAACAACAACAACAACGCAGGCCGTTTTCCCAGTTCCGCCAGCGGCAGGACCTTTACAGGCGCCGCGGCAGGAACGGGAGGCGCAGGCAGTCGGGGAACCAAGGGGGGCAGAACCAAGGCTCCTCAAAACCCCCGCCTGGTCCTAAACCTTCATTTTGAAGGTGCGCTCGAGGGCGCAGTAACAGTTTCCCCTATGGATCCTTCCCCCCCATTTTCCAACCGCCTTTCGTTTTTCCTCCCGGCGTGGTCCCAAATAACATCGGACCGCTGGGTCTTAAGCGTGGTGCAGACGGGATACCTCCTGCAGTTTGTTTCGTTTCCTCCTTCCCGCCCTCCTTCCTCGTCCCTCTTCAGGGACCCCTCTCACGAGCAATTCCTTCGGCAGGAGGTGCAGACGCTCCTCAGCAAAGGAGCTATAGAGGCGGTTCCGGAAAACGAGAAAGGCAAGGGGTTTTATTCCCGCTACTTTCTGATCCCCAAGGCCAAGGGGGGCCTCAGGCCTATCCTCGACCTGCGAGAGCTCAACAAATACCTCGTGAAGTTGAAGTTCCGCACGGTATCCCTGGGGACCATTATTCCATCCCTGGATCCGGGAGACTGGTACGCCGCCCTCGACATGCAGGACGCGTATTTCCACATTGCCATTTGGCCGCGCCACAGACGCTTTCTCCGCTTCGTTGTGGGGGCTCTTCATTATCAATTTGCAGTCCTCCCGTTCGGCCTGTCCACGGCCCCGAGGGTGTTTACAAAATGCATGGCAGTTGTCGTGGCGCATCTTCGGCGCAACCGTGTCCACGTGTTCCCTTATCTGGACGATTGGTTGATTCGGGGCACGTCGGAACAGCAGGTGACCGGCCATGTCCGCGTGATCACCGGCATGTTTGCGAGTCTGGGCCTGTTGATAAACACAGACAAGTCCACCCTGAGGCCCTCTCAGAAGGTGGAATTTATCGGGGCCGTCCTGGACGCCACTGTGGGCAGGGCCTCGCTGCCTCTGCAGCGGTTCCAGACCATGGCGGCGATCGTTCAACGCTTGCGGTCAGCCCCGTTGACGTCAGTGAGGACATGTCTAACCCTGTTAGGCCACATGGCGGCGTGCACCTTTGTGACCGACTACGCTCGGCTCCGCATGAGACCTCTCCAGCTGTGGCTTATCAGTCATTACAGGCCGGCAAGGCAACCGTTAGACATGTTACTCACAATCCCCCAGAAGGTCTTAGATTCCCTCGGCTGGTGGTTGGACCAGTCCGTATTGTGTGCGGGTCTTCCCTTTCACCCGTCTCAGCCCTCGGTATCCCTGACAACGGATGCCTCAGATCTAGGCTGGGGGGCCCACCTAGGGACCCTGCGGACGCAGGGCCTGTGGTCTCAGGAGGAGGTGGGGCTACACATCAACATGAGGGAGTTGAGAGCGGTCCGCCTTGCTTGCCAAACGTTTTGTCATCAGCTTCAGGGTCGTTGTGTAGCCGTGTTCACGGACAACACGACGACCATGTATTATATCAACAAGCAGGGCGGCTCCAGGTCCTCCTCCCTGTGCCTCGAGGCGATACGACTCTGGGACTTTTGCGTAGCCCACTCCATTCACCTCAGGGCTTCCTTCCTTCCCGGAGTACGGAACACGCTGGCGGATCGATTGAGCAGATCCTTCCTGTCACACGAGTGGTCCCTTCGCCCGGACGTCGCTCTCTCCATTTTCCGGAGGTGGGGTTATCCCCGGGTGGACCTCTTTGCGTCCAAGGGGAACAGGAAGTGCCAAGCGTTCTGCTCCTTTCAGGGCAGGGAGCCGGGGTCGATAGCGGATGCCTTCCTCATCCAGTGGTCGACCCACCTGTACTATGCGTTTCCTCCGTTCCCTCTGGTTCACAAGGTCCTCCTGAAGGTGCGCAGAGACAGGGCTCGTGTGATCATGGTGGCCCCGGCATGGCCCAGACAGCACTGGTACACCATGCTGCTGGACTTGGCCGTAGCCGACCCAGTTCCCCTGCCCCTTCATCCGGACCTGATTACCCAGGACCACGGGTCTCTCTGTCACCCAGACCTGCAGTCGCTGCACCTAGCGGCGTGGCTCCTGCGTGGCTAACTGGTTCCGAGCTGCGCTGCTCCACGCCCGTGAGAGAGGTGCTCTTGAGCAGCAGGAAACCGTCCACAAGAGCCACGTATTCGGCGAAATGGAAACGCTTCTCCTGTTGGTGCGTAGAGAAAAATCTCCGCCCTATGGAAGTTTCGGTAACCGAAATCTTAGACTATGTTTGGTCCCTCAAAGAGCAAGGTCTGGCTTTATCGTCGTTGCGAGTCCATCTAGCAGCTATCTCCACCTTTCACCCGGGTGCGGACGGTCGCTCCGTTTTTTCTCACCCGACGGTGTCGAGATTCCTTAAAGGGCTGGAACGGTTATTCCCTAACGTCCGTCCCCCTGCTCCAACCTGGGATCTTAACCTGGTGTTGTCCCGGCTCATGGGGCCCCCCTTTGAGCCGTTAGCTACTTGCTCCCTGCTTTACCTCTCTTGGAAGGCTGCCTTTCTAGTAGCTATCACCTCAGCTAGACGGGTGTCGGAACTCCGAGCCCTTGTGGTAGACCCCCCATACACGGTCTTCCACAAAGACAAGGTGCAGCTTAGACCGCACCCTGCCTTTCTACCCAAGGTGGTCTCAGCCTTCCACGTCAGCCAAGAGATTTTCCTCCCGGTTTTTTTCCCAAAACCTCACTCCTCAGGCAGGGAGCAGCAGCTCCACTCGCTGGATGTCCGTAGAGCTCTCGCGTTCTACATAGAGAGGACCAAACCCTTCCGCAAATCCCCCCAGCTTTTCGTGGCGGTAGCGGACCGTATGAAAGGGCTTCCTATCTCCTCCCAGAGGTTATCCTCGTGGGTTACGTCCTGTATCAGGACCTGTTATGACTTGGCCCATGTCCCTACGGGCCGTGTGACTGCGCATTCTACCAGGGCGCAGGCGTCGTCGCTGGCTTTCCTCGCCCGTGTACCCATCCAGGAAATCTGTCGGGCAGCGACCTGGTCATTGGTCCACACCTTTGCTTCCCACTACGCCCTGGTACAGCAGTCGAGAGAGGATGCGGCCTTCGGAACTGCAGTGCTCCATGCCGCGACTTCTCACTCCGACCCCACCGCCTAGGTATGGCTTGGGAGTCACCTAACTGGAATGGATGTGAGCAATCACTCGAAGAAGAAAAGACGGTTACTCACCTTTGTAACTGTTGTTCTTCGAGATGTGTTGCTCACATCCATTCCACACCCGCCCTCCTTCCCCACTGTCGGAGTAGCCGGCAAGAAGGAACTGAGGAGCGGGCGGGCCGGCAGGGATATATATTGGGCGCCATGGCGGCGCCACTCCAGGGGGCGACCTGCCGGCCCACTGGAGTTGCTAGGGTAAAAAGTTTCCGACGAACGTGCACGCGCGGCGCGCACACCTAACTGGAATGGATGTGAGCAACACATCTCGAAGAACAACAGTTACAAAGGTGAGTAACCGTCTTTTCTGTCATCAGTAACATAATTTTAAGCAGCTTAGCAATTCTATGAAAAAGAAGATTTGGGAAAACCACACTTATGCCATCAAGATCTTTGCCTAAGTCTTACCTCATCTGTACTCATTCACTGTGCATAATTACAAATTATTAAAATATATCTATCAAAGCTTTTAATTTTACCATTTAGCAATCCTTCATTTTATATTTCAGTGTTATAAGCTGGTATATCTTTTATCTTTATGTTTGGGGAGGGGATTTTGGAAAGCATGCTATGATTCTTTAATGTCCGCATTTCTTATCCTTTTTAAATATGAGTTTTCCATACAAAGTTCAGTTTTCTTTGTGAATCATTAGAAAGAAACTTCATTCTAATTTTTCCTGTGAACACATTTTGAGGGGTGTCTCAATTTTAAGGTCTTGATATTTAGTTGCTTCTAATGGTACCCCAAGAACCATTATCTCTGTATTTTTAACTAATTTTGCTTTAAAAATTAGTATCATATCAGGTATTTTCATGCATTACCCCAAAAGAGATGAGAATCCATCAATGCCTAAAGAAAGAGATTGAAGGATGAGGAGATTCTGAAGCTTAACTCACTATTCCAGGTCTCAGACAGAAGAGGCATGGATCTCCTGCCTAGTTATTAGCATCTATGGCAGTGGTCACACCTAGTGGATATGGTTCAGTGGGCGGCAACTCCACCTAGTGGATGCAGAACTCTTGTCAACAACTCCACCTGGTGGATAAATGCAGGGGGCAGTAGGAGAACCTGGGCCCTCCCGCTCTACCAGTTTCCGACTGAGTGTCCTGGGAGGCTCGTTCAGCTGCTCACTTGTCTGTGTTTTGTGTCAGCTTCATGTCAGCTTACCTGGATCACTTCCTACTTCAGTCTGCA
This sequence comes from Gopherus evgoodei, assembly GCF_007399415.2. Taxonomy (NCBI): domain Eukaryota; kingdom Metazoa; phylum Chordata; order Testudines; family Testudinidae; genus Gopherus; species Gopherus evgoodei. Next base: position 25,192,499 of record NC_044329.1, on the reverse strand, counting down.
CCCCATCTGGCCACTGCCCATCCCTGGGGAGAGTCGCCTTCTGGTTTTCCAGCCCCAGTCCTAGTTACTGTGTGTTGTGGCTCCTCTGCTCACTGATTCGGAATGGGCCCATGCTCATATACTCCACTGGAGCTCCCAGGGCACATCCTCATCCCTGATTTACAAGCTTCTGACTGAGCTGCCTGGCAGGCTTCTAAACCCTGTCTCCAACTTGACCATGCTCAGCACAGGTGGAAGGGTGGGGACTCCATAGCCCAGAGTTGCTCCTTAAGCCCCTCCTGTACAGTGAAGGGTTTGTACACCCTGTCACACATGGACACAGATGTCCTTGCCCAGTAAAGTGTATCACCAGAAATGCAGCAGATGAACAAAGGGGAGACACACAAAGACAAGGTACATTTGTGAGTTGGCATGGGGTGCAGGTGACAAACCGCAGAGAATGAGGAGAGGAATCATCCAGTATCACCTTCTAAAAAGAAAGAAAGAATGAAAAATAGAGGCTAGTGAAACGGCATGATCAACAACTTAGCATTATTAATTATGTGACAGCATTATCAACATATTAAAGATTTTAATTATGTGACAGCTTCCAGCCCACCTCTTCAAATAATTGTCTTTTCCATGTTAATTCATGACAATTAATTCAGCATAGCTGTAATATTTGACGTGTAAATAGATGTTGTTTAAAAATAAGTGCTTTCAGACTTGATTCCTTGATCCACCTGATCATCTAGTCTGACCTCCTGCATATCATGCCACCAATACCCCCACATGGTAATTAGACCAAAGTATCACAGCCATTGATGGGCTGTACATATTTAAACAAGGGGCTTCTAACGAAATGTCTCCCTTTAGCCACACTTAACCCCATGTCATGGGACATGCACTTGCAGAAAGAAGGGCTGAGTGACTGAGAACTCTATTCATTTGACTTCCCATTTAAACAAATACACTTTCTCATAAGCACAACCAGAGCTGAGGCACACAAACTGGCATTCAAACTAATGTTATCTGCCACTTGCTAGAAATGCTTCTGCTTTGTTATTGAGAACTAGACTCACTGTTCAACTTCTGCAATTTAAGGGTCTCTTCCCTTAGAGATTACCTGACATATGGCACATTCCACAGGCAAAATAATGGCTGGTCTGAATTAATTTTATATACCCATGTGTTGGGCTGGTGCCAAATTATTATGAATTGCTGTGATTGATACGAATAAATGTGGAAAGCATGAGTTTGGTATGACTTGGTAAAATGAACCTACTAGAACAGTGGTTCTCAAACTAGGGCTGCCACTTGTTCAGGGAAAGCCCCTGGCGGGCCAGGCTAGTTTGTTTACTTGCTGTATCTGCAGGTTAGGCCAATCGCGGCTCCCACTGGCCGCGGTTTGCAGCTCCAGGCCAATGGGGTGGGCAGGAAGCAACACAGGACAAGGGACTTGCTGGCCGCCTTTCCTGCAACCCCCATTGACCCCTGTAGACCAAAAGACCTGAGAGGGGAAGGAAAAGAAGAGAAGTGTCCATCTAGAATTGGTATATATGCCTGCTTTGTTTGACAATCAGGATACTGTTTAGAGCTAACATAGTTACCGAGTGTTTATGCTTGGGGAGCTAAGGCTTATAGGAAAAGATATGTACTATGTAATCTTGACTGCTTGTGTGATTCTTTCTCAAACAAATTACTGTGCATTAAGCATATTGGTTTCCAAGTTCTCACTGGTACCAGTACCATCTGTCAAGCTGTTGGCCATAAAAGATCCATTTCAACACCATGAGATAATAGTCATTTCAGGCAGGAATGATTCAGCAGTATCCAGAGGGCTGGAGGGAGGGGAGTAACTGGGCAGGAATCAAAAGTTGGGAAATCTCTCTAAAGTTCCCTTCAACATGGGTACCAGATTTTAACAAAGGACTCTCAAAAGTCTCCTCCAGCACATCACTGCAATTCCTGCAAGGAGATTGGAAACTTCTGTCACTCCCAAGAGACAGCCTATTAACATGTTAATGTAAATGAAAGCTCTCCCAGCAAGTGGATGAAACATTAAGAAACAAATCACTGAATTTTAATCATGTGCTACTGGTGGATGTTCTGAAGGCTAACTGCCAAAACAAGTGAGAAGTACTGGAAAATTACCTCAAAAGAAAAACAAATCTACAGATATTCACTGACATTTCTAATGATGACTCTCATACTTCCTTTGCTTCTTTTTTGTATTCACTTTCCTTTACTATTCTAGGGAAAACTTTACTAAAAGTGAGTATTCATGAATTGCTAAATTTAAACTCAAATGCTCAGCTATTCACTGAAAGTGAATGTGCAATTAAATATTTGATTGTGTATTTTTTTCAGTGTAACCTGTGTTGGTTATTGACATGAAGAGATAAGAAATGGTCCCACATGACTTATGCTGGTAGCCAACATGGCACACATTTTGAAGTTTGAATATTTGCAATGAACTCTTCATAAATGACCCACAGACCTAGAATTCTTTGCTAAAGAAATTGCTAAATAATATTAAATGATGAAATAGAGAAAAACACAACTTGTTTATGGACAATTTGTGAATCTAAGAAGAGGTGACATTAATTGACTAAGTTGTCCTTTATGATTTATTATTCAGGATGGATTGCATCAGCCAATCTGGAGAAGCAGAAGAACATTTTTCTCTCCATTGCAACCATGGGGGCATGAAAAGCATTTTCCCCTTTTCCTCTTCAGTGAGACACATTTTCAGCAAACAATTTTAAAAAGGGGCCTAGTATCTGTCGGTTAGGAGTGTTTTAATATGGAGGATAATTACATTGGCAGTTATGAAAGTGCTTGTGTTTCTTTGCTAAATACAGGCAAGGGCTGTTGAATGGATAGCACAGAGGAAACCAGAAACTGCATGTTTGACTTCTTCCGCATAATGGGCAATCATCTTTGTGATGCAGAATGTATACTGACACTTAGGCCCTGATCTTGCCTTTTGTGTGGCATGCAGCTGATCAGCTTCACCCATGTGGTGTTGCATTGAAGTTAACTTGACTTTGATGATTCTCCAGGAGATGCAGCTGTCCATCTGTACACTACACAGCACAGGATTCGGGCTCTACTTTAGATCTACCCACAATGGACTATTGGGCGAGATTAGAGTAAAACTGGCCAGTGTGATAATAAACTAGAACACCTGGGGAAATGCCAGTGTGAGGGGAGTGTGGGCTGAAGACAAGCCAGGCACATTGACCAAATCATTGACAAGGGGGGTTGAAAAACAGGACTGAGGGCAGAGGAGAGAGACCCTGGGAAACAGGGAAATGAACAAATTTCTAACAGGTTGTCTTTGACAAAAAATGGGGTAGGAGATCAATATTGTATACGTTATTATTGTGTGTTTGTGTTTACATTGCTTTCTAGAACCACGCTGCAACTAAGCTGAGGTGTCTTATCTTGGGAGAAGCTTTAATCTAGATAGATTCTGCAAATCAATTCTTTTTTAACTATAATGTTTTCTCTATTTTAATAATAAAACTATATAAGTCTTAGACTTTGTGTAATTGATCCCCTCAAAGAGAGCAAAACTATTGCTCTCTTGGAAGAAGTAGGCAAGGAGGTAGAGTGCCTGGAGCATGTCTCTTTTCATTAGGTGTTTCATAAAAGGATGCAGACTCAAGAGAGAAGCCCACCAGCCAAAGAGGGATGCGAGTGGTAAGGGTGCTGTGGCAGGGGAGCCTGAGAGCAACACGGTCTCCATTTGGGAAGACAACTCCATTGACATTACTGGAGTTTTGATCATATGCTTGAATTTGCCCATATATGACTACATTCAACAATACTTTTAACTAGCAAAAGAGGAATAGCAAATAGTATTTCTATGATTAAATATTAAATATATTTGCAACTTGGTCAAATTATAATTGATTTTGAAACTTTACCATCACATTATAAATAAAATACGATTATAAGGGATATAAACTCAACATACTTAAGTAGTTTTCTGCTCTAAAACTCTTATAAAACATTTTTTATAAAAGTTACTGGCACATGAGAGATAGAGAGCTTATGTGGATATTAGGCACCATGCCTCAATTTGCTTTGCTTGTGCTTAAGGCTAGTCCTTGGTAAATGAATAAAAAGAGCCCTTGAATAATAACTCTGGAGATTGATTTTGCTATGTTAATCTCAGTCCTTCAAGAATGAGTGATGGAGCAGATAGAAGTAAGAGTGAATAAAGATTTTTTTCCCTTTGTGCTGAGAATTCAAGTAAGTATACTTTGATCAATAATGTATACGTTATTATTGTGTGTTTGTGTTTACATACAAGAGCATCACTTAAGGCAAGATGATGATAGTACAAATTGATTTTTACATATTAAATTATCTTCCCCGATATTTCTTTTTTCCAGAGAAATGTGACACTGTCTCCATCTTATGCTATGACATTTATCTTGCACTCATAACACTGGAAAGTTATATAGGCAACACTCCGAAACTGCTTTAGCTTTTATTGGCAATGCTTATTAATGATAATTCCTCCATCAGGTACCTACCTACTATCATGCATCAGCAATAACTTTCAATACCTAACAGCCACTGGGCACTTGGCCCAAAATGTCCTTCAGTCATTTACAATGACCTGATTTTAAAAGTGCTCTACAGCTGCAGTTCTCACTGAAGTCAATGGAAGCTGCAGTGCTCAGCACCTTTAAAAATTAAGGCCATAATTAGCTAGCTGGAATTTAGTCCATAGTACATTTTCAGCTGTACAAAAGATTTTGGTTTTGCTTCCAAAAATATTGTCTTTCTACGTGCCTTCATTTTAGCATGCAGTTTGGTGCAAAGCATCAAGTAGGCTTGTCGTGATCCTGCCATTTCTAGAACTCAGTTATTTGTATTTTGGGGTCATTTCCCTGAGGGATTTAGACACAGTTAATGGGGAGGTTTTACTGGACTAGAGCCAGTGTTTAAAACTTTTCTAACAATACATTTCTATAGGACTGTGAACTTTCTGCTCATAAAAGGTGAAACCCCTGAAGACTGAAGTCCTGTTCATCTATAGAACAGATGCAGCCAAGGTGATAGTAGTGCTTGCTTCCCCTTACTCTGCCCTGGCAATATTCATCAAAGTTAATTTGGAAGGCACACTTCTTGGAGAGATAAGGTTAGTTCAATCTCCCATGCCCTTTAAGTCCTTGGAATTGCGAAGGTCTGAAAGCGCTAGCTTCATTCTCACAAATAGATTAGAGAATAGAGCTGCAGATTCATGACAGCTGAGTACACTGTATAGTAAAATTAATGTCAATTTCCTGCCAGAAGTATGTAACATATCTTAAAAGTAACCCAGAAAATTCCAAGCGCTTGGATTTCTAATTCATTAATGCTATTTTATGTCCTGTATGCTATGCAAAATGGCCTTGAAGCAGCTGGAGATGGCCACTGGAGAGTTCCCTCTGTGCAAGAGAACTCTGAGCACATGGAGATCTAGTGGAGGCAGTTCCTGAGCTAGTCATCTCTCACAGAGATGACAGGGGAAGGAAAGGGCATGCTGGAGATTTTAAAGGAAAATATTTGGCTTTAGGAAGAAGGGGCAACGTAGCATGATGGAGAAAAACTCTGCTACATTTGATCATCCAATGGCATAATGTCTCTGAGTAACAAAACTGGCCAGAACATTTTTGAAGAAATGAGCTGAAACTCCTCATGAGAAAGTGACAGTTTCAACTATACTTACAACAAGAAGGTTTCAGAGATCCCAGGTGGACTGTCTGGTTACTTCCATAATGCAAGAGAGACCTGAATTGAAAACCTGATCTTTTAACCCAAAAACTGACCTTTTATCACAATTCCATTTTGTGAAATGTTTGTTTCAGAACAAAAACAAAGTTCAAAACCTCAAAAGTTGTCATGAAATGGAACTGTCTTTCTCTGGCCAGTTCCACTGAAAGATTTCCTGCTTGTAGAATAAGTTTATCACTGTGCTTGTCCAGCTGAGAATTTGGGATTCTCAACCGTCTCCTTGTATCCTCCCTACTTCACTTTGTCTGAATCAAACCCTAAATATTTATCTCTAGTTCTGTTCTTTCTGGTATAGCCAAAAGGCTGATAACCCCTGGATCATTTTCTCTCTTCTCTTTGAACATCAATGTTCACGTTTATATTCTGGTAGGTGACCTGTCCGACTGTCAGCATTTCCTTTTGGGGAGGATGAAGAAAGGATTCTAAACATGTTGTGAGCACTTCTTTCTCCAAGAAATCACTTTTAGAGTCACCTGTTTCCCAAACCTGTTTCCTTAAACCTTTAGGCGCTCACCCAGAAGGTGTCTCAAAAAAATTGTGGTGAAGCACAGTGTTGTTAGTTTGTGAATGTGATGATGATAATTAACCACCTGCGAAAGACCTTAAAATCCTTTAAATATTTGATCCTCACAACACTTTGTTGAGGGAGGTAAGTACCAATCACAAATAAACTGGAGTAAATAGTGTCAAAGAGGTAAAATCTTTGTTGAAATTCTATAATGGAGAAGAGGGGGGAATCTTAGGAAGAAACTTATCCCGCTGGACTATAGCTACCTGAAATATCCAGATCTTACATGCTGTGTAGTTCCTACAAGTTACAGTTACCTCAGAACAAACAGCCTCTCATTCCATCTCTCCCCAGTTAAGGAAAAGCCCTGGAATTCCTGAGATTTAAAGGAAGCAGACAGCCAAGGCCGGCTACATATTAGCAAACTATTACCTAGCAGCTCTGTGTTCTTGGGGAACCAGTACTCAGCCTGTCTGACTCACAAAAGACCTCCTTCCTCCCCCAGCCTCTACTTGAACCAAACCTGCATCAGAAGAAAGACTTACAAAAAACAATGAAAAGGCAGTGGGAGACACACCTAAACCCTTGGGATAAGGATGACAGACTTGCAGGGAGGGATAGCTCAGTGGTTTCAGCATTGGCCTGCTAAGCCCAGGGTTGTAAATTCAATCCTTGAGGTGCCAGTTGGGGATCTAGGGCAAAATCAGTACTTGGTCCTGCTAGTGAAGGCAGGGGATGGGACTCAATAACCTTTCAGAGTCCCTTCCAGCTCTGTGAGATAGGTATATCTCAATTTTAAAATTAAGAAAACTCCCCTAGCCTCATTTACATTGAAGATGGGACAAGGAGGCATCTCCATTAGCATACAGAATGGAGAACAGAGATTCCAAGGCAAGAACCGCATGGAATTCTGGGACCAGAAAAGCAGGGAAGCACTGCATGGTGGGGGATCTCTGCTCCAGATGTTAATGAACCCACACCTGCACACACCCAGCTCAGTAGTTATCAGACCAATTCTAGTAATAAATCCTTTATTGGTATCCAAATAGTGAAGCTCCCTAATTGCATTGTGAGCTTCCTCCAAGGAACAGTGCCCAAAGCCAGGAATGATCAATTCCCATGTCTAGCCTGAACAAAACAACTTTGATATTCTCCCTTGTTTACATATAAACAAATCTAGTGTTCTCCCTTGAACCATTGTTGTTTCTCTACAAAAACTCCTACCCATGCTCAAGTAAATGTTCTGATGCCTGGATCCAAAATTTGCATCAGTTCCTTTGGGACTTCATCTTCTCCTGACTGATCATACTGGGAGCTCTGCCTGTCTCCAGCATTCCAGACCCTCAGCTACCACCACCACCTTGGACCCCTAATCGATTCAAGCATCACAGAGTGGTGGGAACCCAGCTCTCTCTCTCTCTCTCTCTCTCTCTCTCTCTCTCAGAGTATAGCTTTTTGATCCTGATTTGTGTGATCAGTTATATTTTTCTAAACCTGACTTTTATAATCAAATTTAATTTAAATTTAATATTATAACTAGTTTGTTCGTTTGATTCCCCTATGGTTATTACCTGGCAATAAATAACTTTCATGATTAAGCTGGTTGCTTCTGTCTCACTCTCGCTCTTCCCCTTATGAGTGGTTTCTTTTGGATTCCTCATTCACTCTGCGGCACCCAAAAATCCTGTGGGATTTGCTCAACAAGTAGGTTACTACCAAAACAATTGTAACGTGAAAGTGGGAATAGAGATGTGCTGAGGTTTTTAAGGTCAGGCTTGACAAAGCCCTGGCTGGGATGATTTAGTTGGGAATTTGTCCTGCTTTGAGCAGGGGATTGGACTAGATGACCTCCTGAGGTCCCTTCCAACCCTGATATTCTATGATTCTATGAACCTGGGACATACAAGCGTGGCAGCTTGAAAGGGTTGCTTGACCCAGTCTGCTGAGTCCAGGGGCATATGAGGGTGGCAGATTGAAAGTACTGCTTGACCCAGCCTACTGAGGCCAAGGACATATAAGGGATCAGCGAGGGAGTGCTGTTTAACCTGGTCCTCTCAGATGTGTGTGTTAGTCTGATTCTGGGGCTGGAAAAACCCAGCCCTGGGGAACCTAGGTCCTGCAGGTTAGCTCCATTGAGAGAGAACTTGCAGCAGGGAGAAGTAGAGCTCTGTATGAGAACACAAGTAGTACATTGATAGTAGTACAGACCTCCCCACACACACACTCCAGAAGAATAATCCTAATAAATGAGCATATCCAAAAGTAATGGGCAAACCTGGTAACAAAATGTGTAAGAAGCTTTTTGGTGGATGGTAGGAAGGACTCTGTATATTCCTAATCTTTTAACCAAAGAGCCAAAAAAAGTTTGAGTTTGATTTATTTCAAGATTAAGGCTAAGGTTAAAGATAATTATAATTTACCAACATAATTTGCCTGGTCAATTGCTAATATAAAGATTCTCTATGGCTGTGAGAAACAAAAGTATTGGAGCCATATGATATAGTAGACACTACAATATTTCCTATCTGAGTTCAGTATTTCAAAGCACTATTGTTAGGAAATGGAAAAATAACATTGTACTGAAACTGTAACACTATAATAATTGTATATAACTTAACCTATTTTCCAGACTCCTTTTGTTCATATACTGCACTCTGGTCTTAATAGGCTAATTGTCCTTTCTCAGGCTAGTCGAGTTAATTCATGGGCATCCAACATGCCTTTTTAAATCATTTTGGCAGTCTAAAAAAGGGCATTCTTCCTGAACTGTATTCAGCTGTTTGCTTTATTAAGAGTGTGAGAGTGACTGTCCTCTGTCTCTGGGATAATAGCCACTGCACTGATACAGAAGTACATTACTGGTAGCAGTAAAAAAATGAGGCTATATGGTAGATGTCATTTTCAACAAATAGAAACTCTGTGTCTCTGTAGTAGAGAGCAATACATAGCGAGAAAAATTATTTGTGAACATTTTGATGACTTCTAAATAAAATTTTGCTTCTCCCTTCTCTTCTTTGTTTTTCATGAAAATTTGAGTGAGTGCTATTTTGTTTACATGCATGCTGATCAAAAGCAAATTTCAGCCCTGTAGTCAAGATTTGCTTAATGAAAAACTTAAAATAATTTCATAAGGAAGTGGAAGTTGCTAACAAAGTGTAGGTCACCCAGTCAGGGAAAGAAATAATACCATGTGAGTTAGGTGGTCATAATACAAGTACTGAATACCTGAATAGTCAAAATGTGTAGAGTCCTGCTCTACCAGGAGCTGCAGTGACGAAAGCAGCAGCATGTCCGGCCGCTACTCTCAGGAGCCAGTGTCGAGCCTAGGGAGCTCCTCCAGCATGGCTGTCCCACCCCCAGCCCTGCCTGCTGGGGCGGGTAATAGGCTAACTGGCAGCCACTTGCACACACTAGCTTTACCAGGGATAGCTGCTGGTGAACCTGATGCCCGCCGCCATGGGCAGGACAGGGAAGGTTATAGCCACGCTGGAGAAGATGATCAGGCTGGCTGTTGGCTGTTGCTTTCACCACTGCAGTTCCTGATAGAGCCCTTCACCTCCACAGATATCCACTTTATATGCATGGATATCTGCATCTGTAGAAATACATTTTGCATCTGTGCAGGGCTCTAAAATGTGTGATTTTTGTGCTCTCTAGAGGATGAAATGTACTTGTCCAAATGAATTAATGGGTGAATGAATTAACAAAAAATAACAGTCTCTTTGATGGCAGGTTGTGAACAAAAAAAGGGCTAAATTAACCAAATAAAGTATTCATTGCAAATTGTTTGCACAGTTCTATCACTGTAATCTATTTGAACGTAATAGTTAAATTAGCAGAGCCTCCCCCCCCCCTTTTAACATATCAAGCTAATGTTGCCTACATCAAGTATGGAAGTTAAAGTAAAGTGAACTAACACATGTTCACTATATTAATAGCATACTTCAAATTATCAAGTGAACAATTGTAAAGAATATCCAGTGAGTGCACAAAATATACAGTATGTCAAGTTAATCAAGAGAGTTTAGTGAAATAATATAGTGAACAGGACATTCCCTAATGCATGAATAGGCAATATGGATATTGCAGCATTACTCTGTTTATACTTACAGTACACCAAACAACTTAATGTTGGTACTGGATATTCAGACTGAAAGCATACAGTTTGTTAAAATAGTTGTGTTACTATTTATGCACAGTGACAACTGATACAATTTAGTTTCAACATCAGTCTGGTATAATATAAGTAAGGGGCTAATCCAACATGCTATACTAGACATTATCTTTATAACAATGTATAATATAAAGAAGAGTATGATCTAGTATAACTGAAGAAAGGAGAGGAAGAATAGCAAGTTATCCTCTTTTACTAACTAGAGCCCAGATCCAGCACTGAAATCAATGGGATTGCTCATGTGTTTTAAAATTAAGCACATGCTTAAATGCCTTGTTCAATAAGAGCTTGGGTATATTTTGAAAACTTCCAAGCTCTTAGCGTTTATCTATAAGTAATGCAATTGCATTTGAGTTCTTTATCCTGTCAACTACAAATGCTTGGTTAGAAAATGTAGCAATTGCAATAGGATGGGCATATCTATTAAGAAAACCAGCCATGTAAAAGCAGAAGTTTCAGAAGGCCAAAGTGGATGAGAGATTATTGTGGCTCAAACTACATAAGGAGAATCCCTTATTCTTTGTAATATGTTTTTTTAGATGCAATATTTCAAAGCATTCAACTTCCATATTTGGTGGAACAGAGCAAGCCAAGATCTATTCTCCCTGCAGTGAAAGCTATGAAACCCCATTAACTCTGAGAGGAAGGGTACTCCTGAGGTGGCACTGAGGCTGGGGATAAGGTGAATTGAGTTCAGTTCTCTATGTTGCCACAGACTTTGTACAACATCTAGCAGGGCCAATAAGAGGAGGGCCATTTGGCCTGGGCCTCAAGTTCAAAGGGGGCCTCAAATTTAGACACTTGTTAATTTTTTGGCATGTAAGTTTCACAACTTGTTTTTATGTGCAGTGCCGCTCAGAGGATTCAGGGGGCCTGGGGCAAAGCAATTTTGGGGGCCCCTTCCATAAAAAAGAACTTTCAATACTATATTCTTGCGGAGGGGCAAATTGCCCCACTTGCCCACCCCACTTTCAGCGGCCCTGGTTATGTGCTTTCCTATTGGACCAAAATGTGACACATTCTCTCAGCTTAGAAATGAAAGTTTAAGCAAATAAGAGATGTGATTTGGTAAAAGACATAATTTTTTTGATGGTTGTAATCAACTCAGACTCTAGAACACTAGATTCACCTAAATCTATACAAGGTTTGCTACTGTAACTCACACATCTCCTGTCCCAGCTAATGGCACCAATACCACTTAATGTAAGAAATAAAAAAATGAGTCTGCTCTACAACCTTAGCTAACAGCCAGTTGGCTTTTAGCTCATGCTCTAAGGTCCCAGGTTCAATCCCGCCCAGGGGTGACCGGGGTCTGTCAGCATTACACTACCAGCTCCTCCTAAATAAAGGCTAATCTCATGGTAGATTGAAGCTCTCATGGATTCTCTGGCTCACATGAAACATGTTTCTTCTTTGTTTTATTTTAACAACATTGTTTCACCTTTTAGTGTTCTGCAATTATTTAAAAAGGAAATTATAGGAATTGACAGTTTTAATAATATATGTTTTTCTTCAGTTATATAGCCAATGATTTAGGTCTGTTCCCTCTGTAAGTGCATGTCAGCAAATGTCTTCTTTGTTTCATTGCAGGCATGAATGCACAATGTACTATTACTACAATACCACTAGTGATTCCCTAATTAAAGAGGAATTTGTCTCACAATGAGTTAAAAGTGAAACATGCATGTAATTTTTCAGTCTACATTCCAAAATTGTTAGCGTCTTAATTTTCTTTTATCTACCAAATATTTATTAAGAAATAGAAAAATATTCAGAGTAGACAATCCTCCAGCCATCTCTTTCACTTACAGTATGAATTTTTCTCATAGCACTCAGGCCCGTGCACACCATTATATTTTAGTTTTACCTACTTATTTGCAGATGTCACCAGCCTCCATTGCCTCCTCCAACTCCCCAAGACCTCCTTTAGTGCTATTTTAGGCCTGTTTCTGTATCTTTTTCCAGATTTTAGCCAGATCTCAACTTGCATGTCCCAAATGTGGGATACAATGTGTGACAAAGACTCAAAAAGAGAGAGATGATAAAGTTATTCATGCATGTGGGATTTCTTCCTTTAGTGCAAATAATTCCTTCTATATCTTCAGTTTCATGATTCCTTACTTATGATGCAAATAATCTTCAACAATACAAGTAAGAGATGCCAAATTTGGTACCGAAATGAGTAATGTCCCTGGAGATGAGCTGAAGCCTATAACCTAAAAATCCAAGACCTAATATAGGCAGTACTGGGTTTATCATGGTGCCAGTGGCTCCATGGGGCCAGACCCACACTCAGAAGGGGTCCCAGTGTCAGGACCATGGCTCCAACTCCCCTTCCGGCTCTGCTTGCGCTCTGCCCCAAGTCCCTATGCAACGCTCACTCCTCTGTCTTCACCCGCCTCCCTCCATCTGACCCCTGGGTGTGGGGCCAGTAGTGTGGCTGGGTTGGGCAGGCTCTCAGGGGTCACAACCCAGGGGTCTGCCCTACTCCCCAATGTAGCTCTGGCTTGGGCAGGCTCTGCTGACTGCCACCCGTGGGGCCCCGCCCACCTCCCTGGGCTGAGCTGCTTGGGACAGGGCATGGGTGGGGCTGTTTTGGCCAGTGTGGGGGCAATGAACGGGGCTTAGCTGCACCCCTCCAGGCAAGTGGGTCCTGAGGGAGCTCGGCCCAGGCAGGCCCCACTCCCACTTTGTCCTGGCTGATTGCGCCATTCCCAGGGGGCTAGAGCAATCCCTGATGGGCCCCAGCTGTACTGCCAGCTCAGCTCACATGCTGACATCGTCACTTCCCAAGGGGCTGGTGGGTGAGGCTGGGGGGCAGACAAAGTGTGGGGGAGTGGTGGGAGATCTGTTGGGGGTGTCTGTGTGTGTTGGGGCTTTGGGCACTGGGGGTCTGTGTGCTGGCATAGAAGGGCAGGGCTCCAGGTTGTTTCTGGGGCAGGCCTGGACCTTTCACTGTGTCAGGGTTGAGTGCAGCCTCACTGCCTAGTCCCTGTCATGGGGTGGGGTGGGAGAGGCTGTAGGGTGATTTCCCACCTCCATACAACCAGTGGCCTGTGCTCCCCATTGTCATTCTGGAGCTTCCACATTTATTGGCAAATAAAATGTGTGGAATTTTTAAATATTGTGCGTAGATTTTTTTTTTAATGCAGAATTCCCTCATGGGATGCTGTGCAGTTATGAGGTGGGTGCTGGGCAGTGAGGGGTCTGTGGGCGGGGGGCTCTGGGCAGGAAGTGTGGTGTGCAAGGCGCTGTGCAGTTGTGGTTGGAGGCCAGTGTGGGAGGTCTCTGGGTGGAGGGGCGCTGGGCATAGACAATGAGGAGAGGTGTCAGTGAGGGGGTGCTGGGCATAGGGATCTGTGGTGTAGGTCCCTGGGCAAGGGAGTGCTGGGAATAGGCTGGGGCACTGGGTACGGGGGAAGTGTGGTGCGGGCCCACCCCTGAGTGGAAGGGGCATGCTGGGAGTGCAGGGCTGTGTGGGCCAGTGTGTGTCAGGCAGCTGTGGGTTTGTAAATGCTGCCCTTGTGCTGGGCTGCGTGGAGTGGGGCCGCTCCTGCCATGCCCTGCCTCATTGCCCCCAGCCCGACCCTCACTATGGGGACTGACCCTCCCCTGCACCATTCCCAATTGTCCCCATGGTGGCACACAAATACATTTGGCGCTGGGCCCACAAAATGTTAATCCGGCCCTGATACATGAAAATTATGTTAACCTCACTTCTAAAATGTATACTGGTATGAAAACAAGATTAAAAGCAAGGTAGTAAAAGGAGATTAAAGTATACCCAGGAAATTAAAGACATATTTTAGTTTCCTTCCTCAAACTTTTCCTTCAGCAACTAGAACCATCACCGTTGGATGCAACCAGAAGACTGAGCTCCTTAACCAGTAATGCTGATTTGAAGAGTCATTTTAAAGTCACTTTAAGTACTCAGATGTGATTGGGGGTGGGGTGAAGTAAACCTGTAACACTTTACTTGATGGTTAAGAGACATCAGCACATCCTTTTTGTTATTCAGTGGTATATTCAATACAAGCTGATGGAATTTGGGAAATGGCACACTGAGCAACTGTGACAACAGATGTCAATGCATAAGGGCAGCAGCTCAGTTCAGAGGCCCTTTAACCTAATGAGAAGGCATGTATGTTTAGGTGAGTAGTAGCTGCAATTACAAAGGATAGAAAATTAGAATGGAGGGTATCAGTGACAGTGCATGAGGAGAAAACACTGAAATCTCACCAGTTCCAAAGGTCATCCTAAATAATTGCAAGTATAGAGGAGGGAAAGGCAACTTTTGAGGACAATGGAACATGCAAAGCAAAATCCAGGAAAGCAGAGGGAAGGGACAGAAGACAAATACATAAAACAAGAAATATGCTCCCTTTGACCCTGTATTGCAGGGATCGGCAACCTGTGGCCCACGGCCTGCCAGGGTAAGCACCCTGGCTGGCCGGGCCGGTTTGTTTACCTGCCATGTCTGCAGGTTTGGATGATTGCGGCTCCCACTGGCCACAGTTCACCACTCCAGGCCAATGGGGGCAGCAGGAAGTGGCAGCCAGCACCCTCAGCCCGCATTGCTTCCTGCCGTCCCCATTGGCCTGGAGCGGCAAACCGCGGCCAGTGGAACCTGCAGTCGGCTGAACCTGCGGACGTGGCAGCTAAACACACCAGCCTGGCCCACCAGAGTGCTTACCTGTGAGCCACGTGCCAAAGGTTGCCGATCTCTGCTGTATTACCTGTGCTCCTTAACTCTTATTTGAAAATTATTTGGAAGTTGGAGTCTGAGGCCTTTCCAGGGAATCTTTTTTTTATTCAAGTAAATCTTTAAATTGGAAATATTTCTAAAAGGTGATTGCTAGATATTCTCTTTTGCCCCCTATTGGCTCTGTTTATTTATTTATAAACAAATGCCCAAATGGAGTGTGTTCTTCATCTGTAAAATAGGGCAATAATCCTTCTTATCAGTGGGATGAATGTTGTATTATGTCAAATCTCCACCCTGACTTGTTGTTGGGGACATAAAAATCATCTCAGATTCCACCCACACTTTGTTCAAATCATTCCCCAAATACACTTACACTCTGAACCTCACTCAAAGATTCCCTTTGGCTTCAATGAGCTTTGGATCAGGCCTTTTTTCCATGTGTGCCCCTTTTCTCCTTCAACTCCGCCACTCCTTTTCTCTTTTATGTTCTACCCTTTACTTGTCTGTCAAGTTAATTATTTATATCCTGATCATGTAACTTGTTCCATGACCCCTACACACAGCACCATTAACTTCCCTGGAGTTCTGTATAGGAGCAGGGGTCTCCCCATCCCAAGCTTAATGCCAGATTGGCACCTTAGGGCATGGTTATATAGAGGTGGGTATTATTTCACACTGAGATTGAGCATAGTGGTTGGTATGTAGTAGGTAACCTGCAGTAAGAGCATGCACACGCACTACTTCCTGTTTCACTTCTGTTTCAATCCATATAATTGTGTACACATGACAGGGACTTTGTGTGGAATAAGCATGCAACATTTTGGGTGTGTATCCCATGGTCCTTTGCCTTGCTTTTGGGCAGAGTGCATTCTGGGACTTTTCTCCTAGCGCATTGCGAGATACATACTAGAAGTCATAAAATCATAGAAGATTAGGAGGTCTTCTAGTCCAATCCCTTGCTCAGAGCAGGCCCAACCTTGTCTTTTAAGTCTTTTAAGTGTTTGCTGTGAAACACTGAGCACATTTATGGATGCAATATAATAATTACAGTGCAAGTTAAAAGGAGAGGTAGCTTTAGGGAGATTGTTCTAAATGGCAGAGAAAAGAAGCAGCAGGTCACAGAAATGAGAACAGGAGAAATGTAGCTGCAGTATTCAGAACACCTGCCGTTAAGCTACAAGGCTGTGCAGTAACTAATATTTGTTTTTTCGACAGGCTGTTCATAGACTTTGTGGCTTCCTCTAATTGCCTGAACCCCTGTACTGGCTGTAGGTAGAGGGCATGACAAAAAACTTTGCTAGAAATCAAGGATGAGTCACAAACCCATGATTTCAACATTTGCCAGGATTCATCTGTGAGTGTTCTCAGAAATTTCTGTGACCACACAGACATATTGGTAACCCATTAAGATCTTCACTCCAGAGAAATAACAAGTAATTGATTTAGTACATACTCTGCTTTTAGCTGATGTTGCTGAGTGTCGACAGGGTCCCAAGAAGCATACTATAAAATGGAGTAGGAATAAAAAATACATTTTTTTTGGAAAATGAACATTTAAAAGGAGAAAAGAGAAAAATGCAGGATTGAGAAAGCTAATCTTCCCAACATCATTCTCCTATTAGTGTGGCTGCACTAATATGTCAACTCACAACAGATAATATTCCATTGTGTCTTGCAAACTTGAAGGTCACCTTAAGATTCAGCATATGGGGAACAAACAATTCTGGCTAGGGTACATGTAGGATGTCTGTGACCTCTCATAGTTTTTCACTAAAGGACCATGTGGCAAAATGCAAGGGGAAAAAAACAGTTAAACTCAGCCAGCCTTTCACAGTTGGGAGCTATTGGATTTTGGCATGGAGTATGACAGAGGAGCTATGAAAATGAATGCCAGCAAGAACCTGGAATGGTTAACTTGGCTGTTGCAACCAATTAAGTAATTCACTAAGCTCATATTGAAATGCTTTGTAAAATGTAAAAGTCAAGGAGTGCCAGCAGAGTCAATGTATTTATAACATCCCATCTTCATTGAAAAGAAGCATCATCTTGAGTGCTTCTGGGCAATCCTAAAGGAATTCTGAATAATTTCCAACTCATAGTTTTATCTTTCTTCATCAGTGCCAGCAAAGAGTAACTCTGAGATGAAACTGAGCCAAATACTAATGTGGCCTCTTTCAGCTTTGAGTTGCTCAAGTTCCAACAATCTCAACAAACCAAAGTAACCTCACCTGTCCACCTCCCAATTACTTAAGCAAAATACAACTTGCTGGATTTCCCTCAGTGTTCCTGATCTCATTCCTGCTCTCTCAGTACAGTCCCTTGCCACATCAGCTATGGGATTTGTTCAAGAAAACGCTTTCTTAAAAAACAACTCCAGCATAAAAGGATATATAATGTGAGTTCAGACGGAAGTCTAGAATATAATCTATATATTTTTAAACAAACACAAATAGGTTTTCTTTAAAAAAATGTTAGCCTCTAAAAACTAAACTGAGGTGCCTTCAATTGGCATACCAAAGAGCCTACATTTTACTTCATGTAAATGAAGCAAAAATGTAGCCTACTGAGCTGAACTTTTAGCCTTCACTTAGTGCCTTTAGTATCCTATTCAGCATGACCAACATTTTAACAGCTTTGCTTGAGATTTATACACAAAAGGAAGCACTCTTTAGAAACCAATATTCCCCACACTTGCTAATTAATGTATCGAGTTAATATCCATCCAGAAACTGAAAGCTACTTCCTTGCACTATTATCATTTCCACAAATTCATGGCACAGCCTCTGTGAAGAACAGAACATCTTTGCATTAGCCAAGATTATTATTCCAGTAGTTGGATACTAACTCTCCTACCTAGACCAGTTATTTGCATAGATTTTTAATGTTCTTGGTAGGGGAAAAAAGATTTCTTATTGCATTAGAAGGGGAAAAGCTTGGATGCTCTCTCCTCACTGTATTGAGTGTTTGTTGAAATGTTCCAGGTTTATTTTATTTGCTTTTATTTGTACACAGAACAGAGAAATCATGAGGCAGCTGTGGCAGTTTCTCCACATGACCAGCAGTGCCACTAATGTGTTTCCACCTGCCCTAAAGAGAAACCAAGGTAGCTCAGTCTCTGTGCCTATTCAATCCTCAGCCTCCCTGAAACTTCCATCAAGGGTGTCAATTAGTATAACTGTGAGAGCAGACTTGGGGATGTGCCCTGAGAATAGGAAGAATAACACCCACACATTTTCACATGGTATGGGCCACCAAACATATCTAACAGCTTTGAGAGCTACTGTTAGTTTCAATTTGTATCTGTGACCCAGAGGTAGAAAGTTCTGTAAACTATCATCCTTAAAGCAACCATTCTCCTAAATAATTGTCATGATGTTTGAGATCCTAATACATTTCTATCCACAGTTCACTCATAGAATAGCAGGGTTGGAAGGGACCTCAGGAGATCATCTAGTCCATCCCCCTGCTGAAAGCAGGGCTGATCTCCAGACAGATTTTTGCCTCAGATCCCTAAATGGCCCACTCAATGGCCCACTCAAGGATGGGTTTAGCAGGTCAATGCTCAAACCACTGAGCTATCCCTCTACCTGTTTTTGCCTCTTCTCTCGCCTCTATCCTCTTTCCCCAGCTAGAGAAGCTTTAACACCAAGCAAATAGAAATTAACTGATGTTGCTTGATTTAATATCACTCTAAAAAGCTTTAGGGACTTGCTCACTTTGTGTGCTACTTTATTTGGTGTGTAGTCCCAATGAACTGAAAGGAACATTTGTAGTATTCAGCAAGGGTAGCAGATTCTCTCCCTTAATTACCAACTGATCATTTGTTCAATAGCATTTGTATGAAACATTAACTTCCTTGCATAAGGGTGAAATTCTTCATATATTTTTAATTAAACTGAAAGCCTTCCAGGTTTGCATAACTTTTTTTTTCCTTTCTATGTTGTATATCTTTGCCTATTCTTTTTAACATTTTTAATGAGTTCTTCTTCTTAGCCAAGAAACCTGCATGGCTTCTCTTTACTGTCTCTGAGCAATTTGTTGTTCTCCACAGTCTGATCCTCACTGACAGTTTTCTTGACTCTATTTTCTGTGCACAAAGAGAAAAACATGCACTTCAGTCTAGATTACTTTCATTTTAGATTAGGGAAAACAGCAGTACAAAGTGAGAACGAATATAAAATCTTCATGAGAGGAAAGAAAAGTATCTGTACAATCGGTAATGTAAAACACTCTGTAAATTCTTTAATCCTCTTGGAGCCCCGTCACTAGCGGAAAGGCAGTTGGAGAGACTTCTCATTTCATGGTGTAGGAAGGATTGGTGGGAGATAAGGTCCAGGATTGGGACTGAGTAGATCTAGGTTCCTTTCTCTGGCATGAGCTTCATGTGTGTGCTGAGGCACATTGTATGCATTCTCTGTACCTCTGTTTCTCATCTGTAAAATGGGAAGATTAATACTTCCTTTGCCTATCTTGTCTATTTTTATTTTTGCTCTTTAACAATACCTCCACAGCAATAGAAGAAATATCTGCTTGATATCATTCAAATATTACAACATGTGCCTTAAGCTGTTATAACAACAGCCCAAATTCAGCAAAGCACTTAAACATATGCTTATGTTTAATCAAGAGCTTAAACCCCATTGACATCAATGAGATTAAAGCACCATTACTAAACAAGGATGCTTTCCTAAATCGATGCCCAAGATTGCAGGGTATTAAATATCTTGAAGGGGAGTGTCACTCATACAAAATAAAACATATAACATAATATAATAACATAACATAATATAATATAATGTAATAAGTATATGAAATGTCCATTGCAAAATGTAAACATTAGATTTGTCTCCAAAATAAGGTAAGGCTGAGGATGAAGTGAGAACAAAGCTATATTTATTTTTTCATTTATTTATATTTATTTTGCGTTGCCATTCCCAAACTTTAAACACAAATGAACTTTACCTTTTTGATGTTCAATGGATATAAGCTGCTATTCTGGAGATAGTTTCAATCGTTTGCAATTCCTTTCATCAACATTGTTAAAAAATTCATTTTAGCCCACTTTCACACTGCCAAAAAATGTGTTCACTGTTCTCTTTGAACTGGGTCAGATTTTCACTTTGTGGATCTGACCACTGACGTCAGGGGATCAGGCATTTGCACTGCGGGTAGAGTTTATTCATTTAACGGAAGACCGTACAAGCTCCTCTGGCTTATTTAATCCTTCATTGCTCCTGCTGAGTGAGGGGGCTATGAGCAGAACACCTGCACAGGGGGCTTTCTGGTAAGTAGTACTGCACCTTCAGCAAGATGTCTAACTAATGTCTATAGAGATATTGTAGAGAAGGAGATATCCAAGAGAAGATACTCGGTGCCCTGAGCATCAGCACCGTGCTCTCTACTGCATCTCACCCTCGTGCATTCCAATATCATGAGTCAGGCCCCTAAAAATCATGAGATTGTCTTAAAAACCAGAAAAAATAGTTATTTTTTTTAAAAAGTGTCTTCTGGTTTTCAAAGTTTTAGAATTCATGTTTCTAGTTTTTCTCCATATCCTTGTTGTCTAGAGAACAGGTCTATAAACCCTGCACTAGCCTGGGAGAGGTTAAGGAGCTACTTTGGGCTGGCATGGTCCTGCCCCTCTGCACTTGTACATCATGCCAGGACTAGAGGAGGAATTAAAAGGAGGGAGCCCTGGTAAAGGAACAGGCTATTGAGCTTTTCCAGCCTGAAGACAGGGCTGACAGCCTGCAGAGCCCCTGCTGTCTCAGAAGAAAGGTGCAGATCCCCTAAAAGGGAAAAAGAGACTGAGACTTGCACTGGAGACCCAGTGAAAGCTGAAGTGGACAGTGATACTGAAGCCAGAGCCGCATATGCTGACCAGAGCTGCCTGCAGATTTCCCCCTCCACATTTCCTTTCCTTTCTACCCTTCTTTCATTTTATTTGCTGTGTGCTCTGTTGTTGTTACCCCTGGAGCCACAAGAGGGCCAGAAATAGCCAAGAGGTCTTCTTGGCCAAAGGGCTAAGTGCTGGGCTGCTAGAAAGACACCCCCCTCCTGCAGCACCTGCTAGGGTGTGAGTAATCAGAATCACACGAGTCCCCAAGTAGCCCCTAAAGAAGACACACTATCACAGACTGATCAAGACAGCTAGAAACTTGCTTTTCTAGAATATGAATGTTGAGATTCTGATGCGCTAATATGGCTGCAAGACAAGAGCTGAGACTTGGGGGAAAAAAGACCAAACATTATGAAGTTCACAATAACATTTTGAGGGTTGGTTCACGTTCTGCCTTGGAGAGATTGTGTTTGTGTGATTGTCATAAACAGACAGTTAAGGGTTAATGCCTCTTTTACCTGTAAAGGGTTAAGAAGCTCAGTGAACCTGGCTGACACCCAATAAGGGGACAAGATACTTTCAAATCTTGGTGGAGGGAAGTCTTTGTTTGTGCTCTTTGTTTTGGGTGTTGTTCGCTCTTGGGACTAAGAGGGACCAGACGTCCATCCAGGCTCTCCAAATCTTTCTGAATCAGTCTCTCATGTTTCAAAATTGTAGGTAATAGCCAGGGAAGATGGATTAGTCTTATTTTTGTTTCCTCAACCTGTAAATGTCCTTTTTTTTGCTGAGAGGATTTTACCTCTGCTTGCTGCTAGAGGGGGTTCCTCTGGGCTATACGAATTTGATTACCCTGTAAAGTATTTTCCATCTTTATTTTACAGAGATGATTTTTACCTTTCTTCTTTAATTAAAAGTTTACTTTTTAAGAACCTGATTGATTTTTCCTTGTTTTAAGATCCAAGGGGATTGGATCTGGACTCACCAGGGATTGGTGGGGGAAAGGAGAGGGGATGGTTAATTTCTCCTTGTTTTAAGATCCAAGGGGTTTGGATCTGAGT
Organism: Gopherus evgoodei; assembly: GCF_007399415.2. Classification (NCBI taxonomy): domain Eukaryota; kingdom Metazoa; phylum Chordata; order Testudines; family Testudinidae; genus Gopherus; species Gopherus evgoodei. Next base: position 25,170,440 of record NC_044329.1, on the reverse strand, counting down.
TCACCAGGGAATAGGTGAAGTCCCTCAAGGCCACTCAGGGAGGGGAGAGTTTGGGGGGACAGGAAGTGCTCCAGATACTAAAATTTCTGGATGGTGGCAGAGTTACCAGATCAAAGCTAGTAAATAAGCTTAGAAGTGTCCACGAAGGTCCCCATATTTGTACCCTAATGTTCAGAGTGGGGAAGGAACCTTGACAGTGATAAAACTGAACAAATAAAGGTTAGAGAGAAAAGCTTTCCACTTGTATTAAACTAGCTTCCAGAGCTGAGGCCTGGGAATCTTTCAGTATATATCATGGGATTCTGTTAATTTAGATTTAAAAAAATTATTTTCTAATCATAGCAAAAAGAGATTCAGGAACTGGAACTAGTTTGCTAACTCTAAAAAAGTAGTTCAGAGATTTTGTAAAATCTTGTACTCCATTACTTTACTTATCCCTTAGGACTGCATCTCTTAAAAACATGTCTCTTTCACCTGCTCTTCTAATTACTCTTCCTTATCTAATACACAATTACTATTTTCCTCAGGGATACAGGGTTGGAATTAACAAGAAAGAAGGTTTTCATTTGTTTTAAGTATATTTTGAAAAATTACTGAATATCTCTAGAAAACTGGTCCCTATTGTATCTATAACAAAATATATTATGTATAAATTTTCTTTTTATGTTATAAATTGTATGGCTTTTGAGTGGTTAGTGGAATTGTCTCATTTACATATGGATTAAAGAGCCCTATAAATGTTAACAAGTTTTTTACTGATGTAACTAGAGAATCAGTTCAGTCCATTTTTATTTTTTGAAGTGTTCAGAGAACACAAATATTTGCTGGGCAACATGACTGTGTCAGCCTATTCAATGGAACTATAATAAATAATTCACACATTGTAGAATTACTTAATTGTACTACCACCAGAAAAGATGTAGGAAACTTCTCTTTTTCAAGGACCTCTGATTTGGTGAAAGGTATTTAAGAGCAAGGCTTTTAGATAGTCAGTGTATGAAATAGCAATTTGGATTACCTATTTAATTTAAATTCTTTTTAAAATAATTTCGAACATACTGTTTCTTAGTTGTATGTGTCATCATTTTTTCTGATATTTTAACACTGGATAAAATGTAGGTATCTGTGAAAAATTAAGCATATCACATTATATTCTACCTGATGAAGTGACAAGAGGAATCTTCCATGAATTTCAAACTACTAAAGCCTGAATACATCCTTTCTATAGGAAAGACAATCCCTTAACTAAATAATATTACTCAGAACATATAGAGCCAAATCCTTGTAGATAGTTTTGCCATTGACTCTAATAGTCATACAATTAGGTCATCAGTGTGCTTTATGTAGACGACATCCAGGAATATTTTAACTCATAGACTCATAGGTCAGAAGGGACCAATATGATCATCTAGTCTGACCTCCTGCACAAGGCAGGCCACAGAACCCCACCCATCCAATTTTATAACAACCCCTAACCCAGGACCGAGTTATTGAAATCCTCAAAATTGGTTTGAAGACCTCAAGCTGCAGAGAATCCACCAGCAAGTGACCCGTGCCCCACGCTGCAGGGGAAGGCGAAAAACCTCCAGGGCCCCTGCCAATCCGCCCTGGAGGAAAATTCCTTCCCGACCCCAAATATGGCGATCAGCTAAACCCTGAGCATGTGGGCAAGACTCACCAGCCAGCACCCAAGAAGGAATTCTCTGCAGTAACTCAGTTCCCATCCCATCCAACATCTCCCCGCAGACCATTGAGCAGACCTATCTGGTGGTAATCCAAGATCAATTGCCCAAATTAACGATCATATCATAACATCCCCTCCATATACTCATCAAGCTTTGTCTTAAAGCCAGAAAAGTCTTTTGCCCCTACTACTTCCCTCGGAAGGCTGTTCCAGAACTTCACTCCCCTAATGGTTAGAAACCTTCGTCTAATTTCAAGTCTAAACTTCCTAATATCCAATTTATACCCATTTGTCCTCGTGCCTACATTAGTACTAAACTTAAATAATTCCTCTCCCTCCCTAACGTTAACCCCCCTGATATATTTATATAGAGCAAGCATATCCCCCCACAGCCTTCTTTTGGCCAGGCTAAACAAGCCAAGCTCTTTGAGTCTCCTTTCATAAGGCAGGTTTTCCATTCCTCGGATCATCCTTGTAGCCTGTCTCTGAACCTGTTCCAGTTTGGATTCATCCTTCTTGAACATGGGACACCAGAACTGCACACAGTATTCCAGATGGGGTCTCACCAACGCCTTATATAACGGTACTAACACCTCCTTATCCTTGCAGGAAATACCCCGCCTGATGCATCCCAAAATCGCATTTGCTTTTTTAACAGCCGTATCACATTGGCGACTCATAGTCATCCTGCTATCAACCAGTACCCCAAGGTCCTTCTCCTCCTCCGTTGCTTCCAACTGATGCGCCCCCAACGTATATCCAAAATTCTTATTATTAATTCCTAAGTGCATGACCTTGTACTTTTCACTATTGTATTTCATCCTATTTCTATTACTCCAGTTTACAAGGTGGTTCAGATCTTCCTGAATAGTATCCCTGTCCTTCTCCGTGTTAGCAATATCCCCCAGCTTTGTGTCATCCGCAAACTTTATTAGCACATTCCTGCTCTTTGTGCCAAGGTCAGTAATAAAAAGGTTAAATAAGATCGGTCCCAAAACTGATCCTTGAGGGACTCCGCTAGTGACCTCCTTCCAGCCTGACAGTTCACCTTTCAATACTACCCACTGGAGTCTCCCCTTTAACCAGTTCCTTATCCACCTTACAACTTTCATATTCATCCCCATCTTTTCCAATTTAACTAACAGTTCCCCATGTGGAACCGTGTCGAACGCCTTACTGAAATCTAGGTACATTATATCTACCGCATTTCCTTTATCTAAGTAATCCGTCACCTTCTCAAAGAAGGAGATCAGATTGGTTTGACATGATCTACCTTTAGTAAATCCGTGTTGCAATTCGTCCGAATTACCATTGACCTCTATGTCCTTAACTACTTTCTCCCTTAAAATTTTTTCCAAGACCTTACATACTACAGATGTCAAGCTAACAGGCCTATAATTACCTGGATCACTTTTATTCCCTTTCTTAAAAATAGTAACTACATTAGCAATCCTCCAGTCATACGGCACAACCCCCGAGTTTATCGATTGCTTAAAAATTCTCGCTAACGGGCTCTCAATTTCATGCGCCAGTTCCTTTAATATCCTCGGATGGAGATTGTCTGGGCCCTCCGACTTTGTCCCATTGAGCTGTTCAAGTACGGCCTCTACCTCAGTTGCGGTAATATCCACTTCCATATCCACATTCCCGTTTATCATCCCTCCATCATCGCTAGATTCCTCACTAGTCTTATTAAAAACTGAGGCAAAGTACTTGTTTAGATGTTGGGCCATGCCTAGGTTATCCTTAACCTCCATTCCATCCTCAGTGTATAGCGGCCCCACTTCTTCTTTCTTTGTTTTCTTCTTATTTATGTGGCTGTAGAACCTTTTACTATTGGTTTTGATTCCCTTTGCAAGGTCCAGTTCAATGCGGCTTTTAGCCTTCCTCACTTTATCCCTACATGTTCTGACCTCACCAAGGTAGCTTTCCTTACTGATCCTGCCTTTCTTCCACTCCTGTAAGCTTTCTGCTTTTGTCTAATCCCCTCTCTGAGTTGCTTGCTCATCCAGTTTGGCCTACAACTCCTGCCCATGTTTTTTTCCCCCTTTCTTGGGATGCAGGTTTCTGACAGTCTCCGCAGCTGCGACTTAAAGTAATTCCAGGCCTCCTCCGCATTTAAATCCACTAATTCCTCCGTCCAATCCACTTCCCTAACTAATTTCCTTAACTCTTTAAAATTAGCCCTCGAGAAGTCGAAAACCCTAATCCCAGATCTACATTTGTTTATCCTTCCATCTAGTTTGAACTGAATCAGCTCATGATCACTCGAACCAAGGTTGTCCCCTACCACCATTTCTTCTACGAGGTCCTCACTGCTCACCAACACCAAATCTAAAATGGCATCCCCTCTCGTAGGTACTTCAACTACTTGATGAAGAAATCCATCCGCTATCACATCCAGGAAAATCTGACCCCTATTATTCTTGCAAGCACTCGTCCTCCAGTCTATATCCGGGAAGTTGAAGGCCCCAATAATCACACATTTCCCCTTTGTGTTTACTTCATTAAAGACATTAAAGAGGTCTCTATCTATATCCCAATCAGATCCCGGCGGTCTATAGCACACCCCAAGCACTATCTCAGGGGAAGCTCTAGTTGCTTTTTTACCCAGTGTGATTTTTGCCCAGACAGACTCTGTCTTATCCATTCCATCGCTTCTTATTTCGCTACAGTTAATTTCATCATTGATGTACAAGGCTACTCCACCACCTTTGCCTTTCTTCCTGTCTTTTCTAAACAGCACATAGCCTTCAATACCCGTGCTCCAGTCATGAGTACTATTCCACCAGGTTTCGGTTATGCCTATAATATCCGGTTTCACTTCCTGCACCAGTAACTCCAGTTCCTCCATCTTGTTACCTAGGCTCCTCGCATTAGTGTACAGACCTTTTAATTTTTGGCGTTTGGCGTCAGTGACATTCTTTCCCCCATTGTGCAGAGACCTTCTACCACCAGCATCACCTGTTACTCTGGTTTCTACTATTTAATCCCTACAACAGTCCTGTGAGGTAAATATATATTATTGTTATTCCCACTTCTAAAGATAGGAAAATGAATAGATAGGAAAGGTTAAGCCCAAGGTCACATAGTAAGTGAGAAACTTCATTACTTCTAGGTCATTCCTCTTATGTCCTCCTCAGAGAGCTCCATCACAGGAGCTCCCAAATATGCACCTCATAGGGTTGGAGTGAATTTTGAGAACTTTCAGAGGGGCAACTGCACCTGTATGCTCCCTTGTGGTCCTGCAAGGACACCCACTTTTGGGGTCTTGGCTCCCCAGCCAACATCTCTTTTGGGCAGAGACCTGCATAGCTCTCCTTCTAACTGGGATTTCTCCAGGCTGCACATTTCTCTGCCTCCACTATGTAATCCCAGCAAGCCAGACTGCCTAGACCAGCCAGCATCTTTGTGCTTTGTTTTCTCCTCAGAGGCTATAAACAGAGTAATTACCCACAGTTATAAGTTACCACACTGCCATTTCTAAACAAGCATATGTACTCTTAAAGTGGAAGTATTACAGAGAAAACATTAAAAACAATAAAAGAACCTACACGCATGCTAATAATCCTATCAGAGATCACCCCAGCTCCCGTCAACTTCAGAAGAACCCCACCAAGGAGTTCTTCTGTGGTTACAAGTTCATAAAAGCTTTTTCTCAGAACAATCACAGCCATGAATATATCAATCTCTCCTTTATATGTCTTGGTGTTTGATCTTCAGAGTCAGGGACTAGCTAGTTAGCAGACAATGGTTCTCTCTTCAGGGCATAGCTTCAAAAGGTTGGATATTTGAATTATTGAGGTGGAATTTTGTAATCACCTTTCCCCAGGTATTTCCTAGAAAACCCACTTAACTTTGTTTGCAAAAGGTCATTCTTGTCTGGAACATTATTTCAAATAGCCTTTTTAAGTTTCTAACACTTCCCAGGATTTACACTGGTCACATCTCCCCTTTAGAGAAGTTCCATACAATCCTACAGTGATATATTCGTTTTGTATTTTTAATACAATGGACTCCAAAGCTACTTCAACTTAATTTAATTAGGATTTTCAAGGACACTGCAGGAAATTGCTCTATCTGTCACATACCCCGTAATCTCCCTGCTGCATGAGATAATGCAATATAAACCATGAGACTCTCAACTCCTGAAATGTTTGGGCAGAGCTATTCAAATGTTGTTTCTTGGGACTCCTCTCTCACATAAGACAATGGCTGTGCCTCTGTTGTTTTTTTCTACTGTGCCTGCTCCTAAATCCTCGCCCTTACATGTCCCTTCCTACACATATTACTATGAGAGAGAGATTGATAGAACCAGGATAAATTTCTGTTGTGCCATCACTATATATTTTCATGCTGTAAGCACTACCCACCATAAAATCTGTGATGGGTAGTGTGAACCTGGGCCCCAGCTGTACTGGGGCAGGAGTTCCTGGCCAAGGCAGCTACTGCCAGTGCAAAGGATAAACCATCTCCAAGAGCAAATACTTGAAGTCAACAGTCTGCAGGCAAACCACAGGCTGAACATTGATCCAGAGTATTCAGCAAATATTTATGAATATTGGAAATATTCTTAGAAACCAGGATCATTTCACAAATAATCCACAAACAATAATAAAAAAAATACAAATAATTTTTTGGAGAATTTGTTTGCAATAAAGAATTCAATTAATTTTCTCCAGCTCTAGAATGTTTGGACATTATTTATTTATTTGCTTGGATATATTGTTCTGTACTGTTCAGTATCTTATACTGCACTTACCACCATTGGATCTGAATGTCTTAGATAGCTCGGGTGCAAGTAGGTCAGTATGTGTAGCACCTAAGAAATGATTCAGTAAGACAGTGAACAGGTCCTTCTGGTGATGAGCATGGCTTCTAAAAAGAATTGTATCACAGTTAGCAATAAGCATTTCTCCAGGATCTAAATGCCTGCATAGTCAGTTAAAAAGAACTTGTAAAACTACCTGTCATGGTGCCATTTAGTGATTTTCAGTATAAGAAATTTCTTCTGGCTCTTCATCCAATTATATTGCTGGATCAATGTTTTGGCTTTGTGTTTGTTTCTTTATACAGGATTCAGGGTATATTTGATATTTTCCTTTGTTTAAGAGGAATTCAGGGGCCAAATTTATGCAAGCATGTGCTTTAACAATTATCTATAGGGAATGAGGGTGGAGGAGCAACTTTTTATTGCCCATAACCATTTCCTAAGCAGATATCTTGGTTATATTGTTCTGCATACTTACTCAGAAACAACTACAGGGCTGATATTTCTTTAATACCCAGAAGGGACTGTCAGATCCCATCCTTCCAACTTCTTCCATTAATATAACACTGGTCTACAATTTTTGAGAAGTCGTCTGCTTCAGAGATAAAATGTGATATTTATTATGTATTTTGATGTGCTGAATTCAAATATGACAATTAAAACAACTGATTGGCTACTGTTTCTAAGATATTTAAGTTTCTACATTTTATGTCTATGTATATTGTGTAGATAGTAGAGTTTTCATCATAAATTGTAAACCTAGGTCTTTTCATGTGTTTATGGTTGTTTTACATGAGAATATTTCACCTATCCTGTTTATGTAACACTTTAAAAATCAGCAGAAGGGTTATATAAATAAAATTTATTAGGAAACAGAAGGCAAAAAACTATTATGTACATAGTTTAGTCCTCTTCAGTGTCTACTCGGTGCTTCTTGGCTTGTCTCTTGTATTCATTAAATGGAGCATCTCTTGTCACTGTCCAGCAATAGTCTGCAAGCATTGATGGGCTCCATTTGCCCTGATAGCCTGCCAAGAGATTCCACTGCTGTAGTCTGGAGCCCAACAGTTCTGCCTTACTCTTGGGTAGTTCCAAATCCCTGACAAGGTCATTCAGTTCACTTTCTGTTATGAGGTGTGGTTCAGAGGAGAAGGATGGGAGAAAATGTGGATTCTGTGACATTGATGGTTCAGGACCAGAAGTTTCATTCTCTTCCTCATCTAACTCAAGTGAGAATGATTCTCATGCATCAGGAAGCGGCAGTCTTTTCCGTGGGGTACTGGGGGTATAGCTGATGGAATGTTTGGATAATGCACAGTCCACTTTTTCTTCTTTGACACACCTTTCCTAACTGGAGGCACCATGCAGAAGTAACAATTGCTGGTATGATCTGTTGGCTCTCTCCAAATCATTGGCACTGCAAAAGGCATAGATTTCCTTTTCCTCTTCAACCACTGGCGAAGATTTGTTGCACAAGTGCTGCAGCATATGTGTGGGGCCCACCTCTTGTCCTGATCTCCAATTTTGCAGCCAAAATAAAGATGATAGGCTTTCTTAACCAGAGTGGTTATACTGTGCTTTTGTGATGCAAAAGTCACTTCACCACAAACATGGCAGAAGTTATCTGCACTGTTCACACAAGTACGAGGCATCTCTTCTCACTTTGGCTAAACAGAAATGTGTCCCTTTGCAAAATCAAACACTGACAAAGAAGAGAGCACCACACTGTATGATTTCTAGAGCTGATATAGGGCAATTTGTTCAACAGAGTGATGTAAGCTTCGTTCTGATTGCATCATCCATGACTTGTAGGAATAACATGATGCAATTCATATCATGTATGATGCAATACCAGCTTCAGATTGCATCATTCATTGTTTTGCCTCAAAAGCAAGTACTGTCCAAACCCAGTCATAGATTTATTCATAGATCCAGTCAAAGATGTATTTTAGTCATTTCTGGTTTAAATTGAGATCTCTTCCCTTTATAACTCACTTATCCTCCGCCATTCCCAAGTCAAGGGTCGTATAAACTGACCCAATAGCATATCTTGAAAACTAGAGCCAATCAACAATTTTAAGCATCATTTTCATTCTCAGTGACCCAGAATTAGTAAAGTTGGACTACATTTGTTTCAGAAGCATTTTGGCTGTAGAGCAGTGTAATCGGAGTGTGGGAATAATGTTGTGCTACTGTCCCATACATTTTTAACAAAATTATTAGTATACGCCTCGTTACCAGTTGTCAAGATCCTATATTGCTATCATTTGTAAGGTAAGCTTGTGCCTAGCTAGTCTGCATCCAACATTCCCTGACACTCTGAAGCCCCTTAACAACCCTCCAGGGTACATTCTGCGTATGTGTTTATATTCTCTAAAGAATAGTTGAAGCTTCACGAGAAACTGAAAAATTATTGAAACTAGAGAATATGGAGGGGAAAAAATATCCACAGATTGGCTCATAAAGTTCAAAATACATTCACTGTGGCCACACTTAAACTCTTTTGTTTTTTGCTTTCTGAAAACATTCTGGTGATATGAGCATTCATGGAAAGAAAATTTCAGGCTACAAACCCAGTGAGGATCACTACAGTAGCAGGGAAAAGAAGGTGTGACCATAAATAAAGATGGATCAAAAGAGTATAAAGCCACTCTTGCGCATATGTGCCCCTGACCTACACTATAACTCCATCAATAATACCCTAGGACAGTGGTGGGCAATCTGCAGCCCATGGGCTGCACGCGGCCCATTAGGTCAAGCGCTGGTGGGCCCCCAGACCATTTGTTTACATTTTCATGACTGATCCCAGCGGCTGTGGTTCACTGTTCCTGGCCAATGGGAGCTGCAGGCAGCCGTGCAAATGTAAACAAACGGTTTGGGGGTGCGCCAGTGGCTTGCCCTGAGAGGCCACATGTGGTCCGCGGACGGCAGGTTCCTCATCACTGCCCTAGGATCTAGTCCACTAGCTCCTAAAAGATCACCTATTATTTCTCAAAACTTATTTCACAGTATTGTTTCAAGGGATAAAATTAAGTTGTTATTATTGTTGTTAAGTGCAGAAGATTCATTATGTCTGTAAGGAACAACAAGAGTTACCACTGGAGTTGTATGGTTGCATGTGACTGTTGGGGAAGGGAAATAGGAGTGGACCCAGTAAACTGCAAGACTTCTTTCACACTGTAAAGGAGCCCTTATAGAACAAACCTCTCTGCATTCCAAGAAGCCAGTTTATAGCCCATCTAAATTAATATTGTTATGGGCAAACCTGCAATTAGTAACCAGTAACCAGACAGATGGATTATTTTATGCATGTTCATCATATGAATGTTAAGAATGAAATGACAAAGCATCAGCATTTTTCCCTGTGAATCAATTGGGGTGATTTGTTTTTGAAGCTCTGCCTCATTCTCCAAAGAAAAAGATGACATTGATCATTCATCTTATAGATCTTATCTCATCTCTAAACTGTAAAGAAAAATAGAGTGTTAGTAGGATAAAACTAGGTCTTATCAGATATAGATTTCATTATGCTAGTAGCACAAAGCGTGTGCCTGATGTGAAGATCAATACTTTTAATGTGCTTTACTACTGAGTGAATTAAATCTTTGTTAATTCTTTCTTTTCTTTCTTTCCTGGTTCGATAGATATTAATTTTAAATAAGGCAAAATGAGAGAGGCTTTTGCACTCTTGATGTCCTCAAATTTTTTTTCTATAAAAATCTTATTTACTTTTCTGAAGAAATTCACACTTGGGAGTGAAAACAATGAGGAGTCCTTGTGGCACCTTGGAGACTAACAAATTTATTTATGCATAAGCTTTCTTGGGCTAAAACCTACTTAATCGGTTATTATTCAAAAGGGTGTTAACTTGTAAGCAGAACTGTAGCACATTGTTCACACTCTAGTGCTCAAGATGCCTGAAAGCTTATGTACTATGTCTTCTACATTTTTCACTGTATATCAAAAAACACTGCAATTAAAAAAACAAAAACAAAAACAAAAAAACCTCTCAGTGATGTGTCAGCTGGGAACTCAGAGCTTTTCAGTCATGAAATTCTCTGTATATGCTGAATATGAGCATCCAAAGTGGGTATCATTGAGAACGTTGCTTTTGACTTTTATGGGAGGAGGATTAGGCCAATAACTGACATAATGATACTTATTAACCTGTAAAGGCTTCCATGAGATTTAATTAATCATTGTTTGAAAAGCAGTTTGAAATCTGGTATTAAGGATAATACAGACATTTTAAAATATTATTATTTCTCCTAGGCTTTGGTTAGGACTGGTTTGGTTTGTGCTTCTTGCATATGCTTTATTCTCATTACAAATGCATCTATATAGTTGAATTCTGCCCTCTCTGAGAATTCTTCATCAAATGGTAAGTAAAATCATTATTTATTTACCATGGATGACACCACCATCCACCCCGTTACACAGGCCTGGGAGATAGTTTCATTTTTCACTTGGGTCCTATCACTGGACCCGCATATTCAGTCCACTTATAAATGTTGCTGATTTTTTGTACATATTGCTTCTAAAATCTGGCCTTTCTTCCATGGCCACATAGCCTAAATCCTTGCCCACATTTAATTCATTTCTTTTATTAATTACTGCCACCTCCACGTTTGTGTCCTCAGCTATTGCTCCCTTGTTCCTATTCAGGATGCTGCTGAGAGAGAATTAATGTGACTGGGTGGTAAAGATGGTGGGTAATGAGATCGGAGAGGCAGGTGGGATGAGTGAGGCCAAAGCAAGGACAATTTTGAACTGAATTTTCATTTATCATTAATAATGGTAAAAACATAAGTTCAGTCACTCTGTCTGTGGTCAGCTTCCCATCTGTAAAATGGGATAAGAATAATGCTTCTTTTGTCTGCCTTTTCTCTCGAAGTTTCAAGTTTTTTCAGACAAGTTCTCTTGCTATTCATCTGTAAGCAACTAGCACAATAGGGCCTTATCTTGGCTGGGGGCACTAGGCACTGTCAGAATACAAACAACAAAGAAATAATAATTCTTGGCCGTGCTCTTACCTACCATATGGACATTCCTGAAGGGTGTCCCAGTGCAACTGTGGCAGCCTGTGCCATATTGGGCTTGAATGTATTTAGCAAGTGTATTCAGTTAACAGGCAAAGCGCTTCCTTGGAATAAAGCTGACTATTTTCTGTTGCAGCAGATCTCTGTAGAGAGCAGAAAAACCCTCACTGAGTCCATTGAAATGTCACTTTGCTTGTTGCTTCATGTTTGCTTTGATAGCCTAACATTACAATACACAGGTGACCTTTGAGCCCGTATTGAATAAGCAGTGGAGCGCATGTTCAGAGGAATGTGTCTATTCCTGCTCACTCTGAGCCAGATTCTGTTTCCCTTACTACTGCCTGAGTCTATGAATAGTTTTAGTGAAACTAATCAGGTTCCTTGAGGAGTAAGTTCGTACTCAGCCCAATTAAGGCTAGCAGGATCATGGCAGGTGGTGTTTGAAATGGTTGTTTTCTTTCCTTCCTGTAGCTATACATGCTGAGATAAAGATACTCAAATCTCATGCTTCAGATTTAAGATGGTTACCACAAAGTCCTGAAATGGATATTTTCTTCACTTGCATCACTGTACACCCTTGAAGGCTTGATGCATTATTGAAATGGGAATGTATTAGCCTTTATTTAAAATATTTATTGTCTCCTACTGGAAAAAGGATGCTAGCCTTGATGATGGTGAGTGATCTGTTCTGGCATAGTAAATCCTAAATCATAATAGTTTTATTTTGGTCAATATTTGGCATGATTTGCTCCTGCCGTGCACCTTGCATAGTCATACTTTCAGATGGAGACTCAAACTAGTATCCTTTTTCAGACCAATACATCCATTCCATTGGTTTTCAAGAGTGGGGTGAACCTAAAGTGGTGATCTACTTGAAGGCCTTGATCCTGCAAATACTTCTTCAAAAGCTCATTTTCTCATTTTGAAGTCAAAGAGCCTATTCACACGCTTAAAGTTAAGCACATGTATAAATGGTTTCCGGATTGGGGGCTAAATCATTATTATATCACAATCTAGCCAGTTTAAAAATAAAACCTTCTCAAGAGCAAACTGTAATACTGTTCTAATACGCTTTAAGCTACTTTTAACAAAGTAACCACAAGGATACTGTAGAGTGGAGTGCAGCAATTTTATTGAAAAAGTCCACTAGGGTGTGCAGTTCCTTTATTAAAAGGTTGTCAAATACATTGGACAAGGAACAATTGATGATCAAGAATTAGTTATACCTTGCTATACATGTTTGTTTCCAAAACTATACAAACAGTGGAAAACTGTCCTTATGTCTCCATATAATCTATTAGTAATTGTGTAATAACATACATATACATCTCTCATTGCAAACTCCAAACCCATTTTTCTAGAGTTGACATTTTACATCTTTGACAATAAAAAAAATGTCAGTAATATTTACATGTGCTTAACATTGCATAATTGAGCATCATACAGGTTCTGAAAACCACTGGCTAAATGAGTTTCAAGATTCACCCAGGTGGGTTAAATAGTTTTTAATACACATAAGCTATGCACATATGATTTATTAACAAAGAAACTCTTCATTTCCTTTCATTGTTTCAAGGTTACTTGTAAAGTGTGTGCTAGCCAGGGTTAGCGTCTGTACTTTTGGAAAGGTATGCACAAAGCAAAAAGCAGCACTGACTAATATTGCTGTTCAGAAACATGAATGGGTGGTGAATGATAGGTGTATACATAGTGCAAAGTATAATGAACCAAAATGAACCTGAAGTTTGCCTAAAAAATAAATATTTGTTGTGGTTGCTAAGAATCAAAGCTGTTTCTAATCCTTCTGATTAATTCAAATTGATTGTGTATTATTATTATTATTTATTTATTAGTGTATTTGTATTACTGTAGCACTTAGGTGCTCTACTCATGGGCCAGGACTCCAGTGTGTTAGGTGTTGTGCAAACACACAACAAAAAGATGGTGTCTGTTCCAAGAGGCTTACAATCTATTTCCCCAAAACACCCTGTGTGAGAAGAAGAATCAAAGTTCAGGTTCAATATGGGAAAAGATTCACTAAAAACTTAAAAGACCACAGATGATCTTGCAATGTATAATAATTGTAAATTCAGCTGAGACTTAACAATTTTATCATTGGAAAATGAGGGCTAAAACAGCAGGGAACACATACAGTTACTTTATAAACTAAGTATCGATTGCTCATACAGATTGTTCTGTCTACATGTTAGTTGTTTCAATCCATAAGGCTTCTCCAAAGTCTTACATGAAAGTTTTGTTGTCTGCTTGAATCTTCCCTGCATAAGGGAAAGGGGTAATTCTTCCAGAGGGGAAAAAAAAAACCCACATTTCAGTTATAATAGCACAGCCAGAGACACAAAATAAAAGACAATACGTTATGGTACCTTTGCTTCATTTATTTTGGCCAAAAGAGATGCATGCACTAGAGACTTTAAGTACTACAAGGTATTGAAATATTTACAGCATTGTACATGTGTTCTTAAAAGGATGGCATAGTGAAATGTCTATTTTTATTTGAGAGGGAAAGTTACTTTGCTAGCCTAGTAACATTTATTTGAAGTGAAAGGTGAAAGATGACTCTTCCAAAAAGAAAAGCCCACAGAGGACCAAGATATAGCATATTTATAGTAGATGCTAACAAACTGTACAATACTTTACCTTGAAATTCTAGCCTCAGTCACTTATAATTGAAATGACAATATCCAATCATTACTGAAAGTTGGCATGTTTCCCTCCCTTTTCCCCAATACTGCTCTGTTTGTTTCTATTCCAGCTGGTAGAGCTGTATGTTACCTGTTTTATTTTTTGTTTCAAATCACTTAAACATATTGAATGGAATCGTTTAAATCACAATAATTATATGATAGTTTTAGATGAACAATACGATATGGTTGATATTTACTGGGTTATGGCACTAGAGAATTCAGACCACTATAAAGCGTGTCATAAATACCTTAAGTGGACTTCAAAAGGAAACCATCTCTCTAAGAAATTCAGTGAGTAAGGCTTATGTCACCTATTTCCTTTCTGATTTTAAAGGTAAAGGTAGGATACCCAGTACACCAGGTTGAACAAACAGAAGGCAGTTGGAAAGAAGATGCGGGCATAGGAGTCCATTTTGGCAACGCGGATGTGTATTCTTCCATGCCGCCACGCCCCTGTTCGGCAATCCTCAAAGCAGCAGAAAAAACTGGCACAGTCCTTGCCATCGAGACACTCATACCCATACTCTTCATCCCTTTCTTGAAGGTGTGTGGCATTGTTCATTTGAATAGTAGCTGATCTTGGTCGGATATCAATTGTAGGTGCCTGTGATGAATGAGGGACAAAATATGGGAGCAGGAAGAAAGAGATTGTTACAATCTTCGTAACAAAACTTGATTTAGACTAATGGTCTGTCTATGCAAATAGGACTAAATAGGGATTAATAGGGACTTGCTAAAGAACAAGGAGCTCTAATATTAAATCCTTAATTTTAAATTATTAAAAGAATATATATATATAGCTTAAATTCTGAGATAAGCAATGCAGATTAATATTACATATTAATAAATATGAGTAGGTAGGTTTGGTGTCAAATAAATTAAACTTTAGAGGTTAAAGAAAACATTCAGGAATGCAACTTAATGGCCATTTGGATTGCTTTTCCTTTTTATATTTTAAGTAGTTGCATGATATATGAAGACATTTATTGGTGTTGCACATGAAAGGAATTGCAGTAATCAACTGGAAATGCAGGATTTTATTTAATAAAAGTAAGTCCATGCTTAGGCACTGTCAAATATCTGTAATCTGCTGAAAAGAGCGAAGAGAATGTTAACTGGTTCTTCTGAATCAAGAGGTTTGAACAGTCTCCAAAAGTTTGCTTTTATTAATCCATACAGCTCAGCATCTACCATTGTTCACCATCTAGAAGCCTCTACATGTCCAACATTATATACAGTAGTTGTACATGTATGTACATTTGCTATAACTTGAATTAATTAGGCATTTCCAACTATTTTGAGCAAGTGGTGAACATAGCATTGCATAATGCATGCCACCCAAACTTTTGGCTGACACCTGCCCAATTTTTTTTGTGATTCTAGAAAATTACGACAGGTCAGTTTCCACAGAATATGTCAATTCTATTCGCTTCAGCTCAGACCTTCTTAATTTTTTCCCTCTGGAACTCAATCTCTGCATTTCTGAATGAAGATCAGAGTCAGATGTAGTATACAGCTATCTATATTTGCTATTTTGGATAACAACAGTATGTGGATCCAGTGACAGTATTAGAAAATGTATGCATTTAAAACCCTTTCAAAACTCTGACATTAGGCATAAGAACACCATAGTGGTAATTAATGATGGCAGTGAATTTTGAACAGCTCATCATTAGAGGAGATTTTGGTTTTGTTTATTTAAATTAGATCACAAACGTTAAAAGGGGTCAGAGTTGAGTTCTAAAAGGGTGCATTACTGGTGCTCAGTGTGGCTGGTGGTATGGGATCCCATGGGTAATTGATAAAGAGAGCTATACAGATGCTTTAAACACATGAAGCTCTCTTAACTCATGCGATCCAAAAATGTTGGGCTCTCTTGAACTTCAAGTTCAAAACCATAAGTGAATCAGGGTTTGGGCTGCTGAATCAACTCTACAAATTTGTTTAGAAATCTGTAGCCATTCTACTTATTTAGGATGTTGCCCTGAGTAGAATGTTTAAATATCTAATTAAAAAGGAATAATCTCATTTAAGCTCTAATAGTTAAATTCAGCAGTCGCATGCAGTAAATTTCCATTCCAAAAACTTTATACCTTGAAGGAAAACATCCGAAGAAGCTTTTGTTTTGTAGACAGAAAAAAGAATCAGAATTTTTTAAATAAAGAAAGAAAGAAGAGGAAGAAAGAGACAAAAATGATATAAATTGAAGATACTTTTTAAAAATGTAGTAAGTAAAAAAATAAGTAAATTATAAACAGGAAAGGGGGACAGCCTTTTAAATAAAAAACTGTTATAATACGGATAAGAAAATATTTCTCTCATCTCAGTAATGTGTAATTAAAGTGGACAAAGCCACAAAATAGAGAACTTGGTTTCAATCTTTTTGTTGTTCAGGGGAATTAAGAGCTGTCATTTGGGTCATCCCATTTTAAAATCAGAGGCTATCTGCAAAGTTTGGATTTACATTTGGGGCCAAAGTCTCTGCTGCTGGAAACTGGCCCTTCAACTCTCCACCCTAATGTTTTTGGTTTCTTTGAGCCTTGATTTAACATCAGGCCCATCCCTTCTTCTGATCTGAGGAAAGAAAACCTAATCTTCTATTGGACTGTAGAAAAGAGTTGTAAATTTCCCCAGGTGCCCACAAACCTTTAGTGTTTACATGACTTCTTCATTTGGTTATTTATCCAGCACAAACAAATTCACGTTTTGTTTTGTTCTTTTTGGTAAATCAGCAGATCATTGACAAGCTTTTAAAGAATGAAGTTATAACAAAATTATTTACAATAAGATAAAACTGTGCATTACAGTGACAAAATATGTTAATATTTATTTGCTCTCCTGTGTATTTGCTCTCCTATGCACTATAAGTGCCAAAAGGATTTAGAGTAGCAGTCATGTTAGTCTGTATCTGCAAAAAGAACAGGAGTACTTGTGGCACCTTAGAGACTAACCAATTTATTTGAGCATAAGTTTTCATGGGCCCCATGCGTCCGATGAAGTGGGCTGTAGCCCATGAAAGCTTATGCTCAAATAAATTTGTTAGTCTCTAAGGGGCCACAAGTACTCCTGTTCTTTTTTTTAAAGGATTTAGGTGCTCAATTGACTTAGGTACATTTGAAAATGTCCCTTAGGTACATTTGAAAATCTCCACTGGTGTACTCCACGTACTGTGAGTGTGTGTAGAGGGAATGCAGAGGAGAAACTTCAAATGCATTTTTTTTCTTTTTATCTTTTGTCTCTTTTGGTTCCCTCCCTCCTCCACACACTTAGGCCTTGGCTATACTTGGAGGTCTGCAGCGCTGGTAGTTACAGCTGTCTTCGTACAGCTGTGTATGGAAAGCGCTGGAGTGCGGCCATGCTGACAGCTACCAGCGCTGCAGTGTGGCCATATTTGCAGCATTTGCAGTGCTGTTGGGAGTGGTGCATTGTAGGCAGCTATCCCACAGAGCACGTCGTCCCATTTTGGTGCCATGGGTTGTGGGAAGGGGACAGAAGGGTGCAGGTCATTCTGCTTCCTGTCCCAATGCCCTGTGATGCATCGCTTTGCATCCCAGCAGTCCCTGTTTTTCCGTCCACGTTTGGCGCCATTGTGACTCTCCCAACGGTTTCTGTGCAGCGCGATTTCTGTGAGAAATGGAGCCCAAACTGCTGAGAACTTTGCTGATGAGTGTCGCCAGCACATCAAGTTTGGCAGTTGAGCTATTCCTTAAGCTCCAAAGTGATGAGGAGTCCGACGATGATTGCGAGTCGCCTGACGCGTACGACACGACATTGCTTGTGGCTTTCACGGAAATGCTCAGCACCGTGGAATGCCGCTCTTGGGCTTGGGAAACAAGCACTGAGTGGTGGGATCACATCGTCATGGAAGTCTGGGATGATGAGCAGTGGCTGCAGAACTTTCAGATGAGAAAAGCCACTTTCATGGGACTGTGTGCTGAGCTCACCCCCACCCTGCAGTGCAAGGACATGAGATTGAGAGCTGCTCTGCCGGTGGAGAAGCAGGTGGCTATTGCAGTCTGGAAGCTGGCAACTCCAGACAGCTACCGATCGGTCGGGAACCAGTTTGGAGTGGGAAAGTCGACCGTTGGAGTTGTTTTGATGCAAGTTTGCAGGGCCATTAATTGCATCCTGCTAAGAAGAACTGTGACTCTGGGGAATGTGCAGGACATTGTGGATGGCTTTGCACAAATGGGTTTCCCTAACTGTGGAGGGGCAATAGATGAGATGCATATTCCTATTCTAGCACCACCCCACCTAGCATCCGAGTACATTAATCGGAAGGGGTATTTCTCTATGGTTCTCCAGGCGCTTGTGGATCACCGTGGGCGTTTCACTGACATTAACGCAGGCTGGCCTGGAAAGGTGCATGATGCACGCAGCTTTCAGAACACTGGCAGTTCAGGAAGCTGCAGGCAGATACTTTTTTCCCAGACCGGAAGATCAGAGTAGGGGACGTTGAAATGCCCATTGCGATCCTTGGAGACCCCGCTTACCCGTTAATGCCTTGGCTCATGAAACCATATACAGGGAAGCTTGACAGGAGCAAGGACCAGTTGAACTACAGGCTGAGCTGGTGCTGAATGACTGTGGAGTGTGCTTTTGGCCGTTTAAAAGGGCGCTGGCGATCTCTGTATGGGAAGCTAGACTTGGGGGAAAGCAGCATCCCTGCGGTTATATCTGCGTGCTGTACCCTCCATAATATTTGTGAAGGGAAGGGTGAAACATTCAGTGAGGCATGGACCTCTGAGGTTCAACGCCTGGAGGCTGAGTTTGCAAAGCCAGAGAGCAGGGCTACTAGAGAGGCCCAGCACAGGGCTTCAAGGATCAGGGATGCTTTGAGGGACGAATTTGAGGCTGAAAACCAACAGAAATGTTTGGTGCCTTGCACGGGAGTGAAGTGCAGTGATTACAATATTAGTAGGAATCTGTTTTTCCTCAGCTGATTTGCAGTGCCTGTTTCTTTCCTGGGCTAAGGTATCTTTGACTTTCTGCAATAATAAAGACTGTTTTCAAAGCCAATAATTCATTTATTGAAAAGAAAATAACTTTCTTGACAGACACACAACATTTTGGGAACCTAAAAGGGCAGGAGGGTGGGGTGGGGAACTGTCCAGTCACAGGTTTGAATATGTCCTGTCTGGAGTGCTGTGCAATGACTGTAGCACTTCAGGATGCCTATACTGCATGGTGATGGGGGTTGAGTGCAGAGGGTAAGGATCGTAGTTCTCAGGGCTGGTTGGTGAATGTACAGGTATTGGAGGCAGCTGGTGGAGGTAAGAACCTAGATGTTGGGCAAGGGGGTTTGGAGCTGACATTGGGGCACAAGGGAAAGAGCTTTGGGACGGGGGGGGAGCGGTGCGGTAGTGCTCTGCCTGCATGGCTACGAGCGCCTGGATAGAGTCCGCTTGGCACGCCAGGATGCTTATCAGCTGCTTTGTGCTTTTCTTCCTGGCTATTGCGTTCCTCTAGTGGATCCTGCTTTCCCTTTCCCTCCAGTCCTGCAGTTCTTTATTCTTTCTGGCAGAGTGATCCATAACTGTTTGCAGCAGGTCGTCTTTGCTTTTCGTGGCTTCTTCCGCAGGTATTGGAGTCTTTGAGCTGCTGTTAACACAGGCAGCTGAGACCTCAAGGTCGTTTGTGGAAGGAAAAAAAGGCAACAGTTAACAGAGGCAGCATTGTTTATATCTCAGACAGTTATTCCCACACAGTAAAGGAGTTTACAGTCTTCACTTTAGCATAATTTTCCCATACCAAATAGAGCGCACATAACCCACAGGAGCCCTGAAATGGTGAGTAAGGGGGAATGATCGCTTCAGGGCTGTGCTGGGGTTTCTGTGCATTGGGGAAAGCAAACAGCTGCGGGGGGCACCTACACTGAACACGCTCCCAACATTTCCCACAGGAGTTAATCCTTGAAGATATCTCGCTGCTGTGGGTCACCTGAGAAGAGCAGGAGGGTCTTCTATAGCAATGCGGATTCTGCCCTGGCCCCTATGTAGGTTGCCTGTGTGAGCAATGGTCCCCCCACCCCTCGTGGCACAGTGGTGTGGACGCGTTAGCCTGACTGGGAAAAGGACCACAGTTGCTCTACCTATAAACTTGCAGAAGCGCATTGCCCACGCTCTGGCTGAAACTTTTGAAGAGATTACTGAGGCCGATTACTACGACATGATAGACCACATCAATGGGCTATTCCACATCTAGGCATGCATGCATGCAGCCCTAACCCTCCCTCCTCTCCCAAAACATTTCCATCCTGAAAATAAAAGCCGCTTACCGGGAACCCGCTCCTCTGTTTGTCCTTCACCAAGTACCGGCTGCTGCAACTGATTGCCTTCCTCCTGGCTTGAGAAGAGCTCCTGGCTGCATGCCTCCTGGGACTCTGGGGTGTCTCCCCCCCCAGTACCCTCACTCTTGGTATCCTCCTCCCCCCACTCCTCCTCCGCCTCCACTTCTCCCCCTGCTCTGAAGTGTCCATCTTGGTCCTTGGATTGGCGGTGGGGTCACCCCCAAGTATCGCGTCCAGCTCTTTGTAAAAATGGCAGCTCGTGGGGGCAGCACCAGAGCGGCAGTTTCCCTCACGGGCTTTGCAATAGGCACTCCGCAGCTCCTTCACTCTAATCCTGCACTGCACCGCACCATGTCCCGGTCATGGCCCCTTTCCAGAATGGCCCTTGATATCTGCCCATAGGTATCGTAATTCCTATGGCTGGAGTGCAGCTGTGACTGCACAGCTTCCTCCCCCCAAACACTGATGAGGTCCATCAACTTGCCATTGCTCCATGCTGGGGCTCGTTTGGAGCGTGGAGGCATGGTCACCTGGAAAGATTCACTGATTGCACTCCACACCTGGCTGAGCAAACTGGAAGGGGATTTTTAAAATTCCCGGGGCATTTAAAGGGCGGGTCACCTGAGGCCAGGGCAGGAGAGTTTGAATTGATGAGCAGAGTGGCTGAGCAGACATTCTGGGATACCTCTGAATACATCTGGAGGCCAATAACTGTGCTTTTGGTGGCCACACTGGCAGAGCAGCGCTGCATCACCAGCGATGCAGTCGTTGTTCCCCAGGCAGAGGAGGAGTACAGCCAGCACTGTATCCAGTGAGATACAGCGTTGTATGTGCCTTGCAAGTGTGGACGGTGAGTAAGTTGCAGCGCTGTAAAGCCACCACCAGCGCTGCAACTCTCCAGTGTAGCCAAGCCCTTAGATTCTGTTGCTCTAGAAGAACAGAGTTTTGCTTCAGCATAGAAGGGTAAGATGCCAACCTCACTGAAACCAAATAGTCTGCAAATACTGCACTGACAACAGGGGAGTTCCAATGGCCTTCACTGCAGCTGTTATAAAGGCTGTTATCATATACTTGTTACTGCTAGCAGGTAATGTTACAAGTGTTAATAGAATCACATTCTGGGGTAAAAAATAAAAAAAGAGATTCAGGAGAGAGGGTACAGAAAGGAAAATAAAACAAGGAAAGAATGGTAAGGACAGAGAGACAGGGATTTGCAAGAAATACATTTTGTGCTTTGAAAATAAAAATTAAACACACAAGTGCTCTGTATTCTTCGCTTTGCCTTTGTCATTCCCCAAGAAATAATGGCACATAAACAGGTATTTTTTCCCTATATGAATGAATCTAACAGAGAAAATTCCCATTGTGACCAGAAGTTTTGATAATCATGCAACAAGATGGGGACAGCAATAAAAAGTAGAATAGCTGAATTTTTAAATCTGTCGTGTGCAGTCAAGAAAAGAGAATCATTTCAGCGTACAAACAGGAAGTCACCATATAGGGTCACAAGATATGGGCAGAGCTAAGACAGAGAAAGTGATTCTCATATCAGTGACTCTATTTACCATAACACAAAGGTATGGTTTTGGTAATAGTTGTATCTTCCAGAACACTTTGGTTAGATGGAGCCTGCCACTAAGAAATCAATCTCTAGGCTCCCAAACAACTGTAATATGTCAGCTATTCATTCCTCATGGTTGACTGAGTTCACATTCCCATTTATGTCTGTAAACGGTTTACAGCTATAGCACAGTATAATGAAAAGACAAACACAAAATAGGATTTAATTGCTATCTCAGAAAACATAATTGAGAATTTATATAGGGAAGTGTTCAGTCTTGATAGTAAAACAATACATACTGGGTTTTTCTTCTTTTTGTCTTTATCCTTGCTTGGCTTTCTGTTGCTGACAAAGTAGTGCAGGGTCCCATACTCCACCAGTGCAGAAAAAACAAAAATAAAACAAACTGACACGAAAAGATCCATTGCTGTCACATAAGAGACCTTGGGAAGAGATTTACGAGCAATTGTACTGAGGGTGGTCATTGTCAGGACAGTTGTAATACCTGGTAAGGAGACAGAATTTAACAAAAGGAATGTTACTATTTAAGGTGACAAAGTAATTCTGTCACTTGCCACATGCTGACTGGTTTTGAAGGATGCCCTGGAGTCCTGACATACAGCAAGAGTGTTAAAAAGGAGCATGCTAGGCACTGAGGGGCTGGTGTATTCAGTGAGAGACTCCAGGCAGTCACAGGAAATACAAATTACAATGCATTGTTTCCAATGGGACTCCCATGCCGTAGCACCTGAAGAATATTAGGAAAAAAGATAACTTTTCAGCAGAGGTAGCCAAACTCAACTGGGAAATAAAGATCAACGTCAACAACTTTGTCCTTCCATAGAACTGAACTTTTTGAAGGTTCTTTACTGTTGAAATAAGTTTCCTTCATTTTCAGTTTCTGGGCAGTGCTGAAATACCCAAAGAAAAGTGTTTGCAGCTATGACAAGAGGTGGAAATGCCTATAATCTCTCAAGGAAGTATTATGAAAAAAAAAAGTGGAGAAAAAAAAAGGGAGCTAGAATCTTAAATGTCAACAAAAAGTCAAGACCTATATTTAACGTCTCATATGAATATCTCATATGAATGAGTTTGATGTTCATTAAATAAAGGATTAAGGATGCAATCCAAAGCCCATTGACAGTGGAAAAACTCCTACTGATTTCATTTGGATTTGCCTCTGTTCTTCATAGCAGTCAAATATGTGGGGAAACTTGCACCTCACTATCCACACTATAATTCTGACAATTCATCTTAATTGTAACTAATCCACTGTTTGTGGGACTATCCTGTAATTTTAAAGTTTTGGATGCAAAAATCAGAATTTCTATAGGGCCTAATCCAGAGACTCCCAGAGACTATAATGGCCTGTGGATCAAGCCCATAAAGATTTAACAGAAAAAAACCCACAATTTAATCCCAATTTGTGCTTTTAAGGATTGAAAAATAAAAAAAAAATGGGGAAATTACCATTTTTCCCTAATTACAAAACCCCTAATTATAATAACAATAAATAATTGTCAGCTTGAGCTTTCACACTTGCCTACATTCTTATATTTTGAGTTTACATTATGAATACCTATATACTTTGAGTACAGAAAACTGCTCATCCACACACAAGAATTGAAAACCAACATTGATTACCAAATAGAATCTGAACTTGTATGTATGTGAAGTGACTTCTCCTGTATAATGTTGAAAGTGAACATCACGGATGGTTTCCCACAGTTGAAATAGCCCCAAAATCCACATACAAAATGACAGAAACTCTGCTGATCCTTGTATGACACTAAGAACATTGGTATTCACACCCTTCACATGATTGAAATAATCTTTGTACAAAATATGTCTTGTAAGGTATCATAAGAAAACTAATAACTCACAGATCATTAATATTCTTCTGAGAAGTATGCATGCAGTGGGAGTATTAAGAGTTCTGGATGTATGTATGCTAGAATTATGACTAAAGTATGTAATCCTGGAAGGTCAGGGGGAATTGTTAAACAGGTTTATGTCCAATTTTTTATATATTTGTTTTGTTTTGTAAAAACAAAACAAAACACAACTCTGTGCTGTGTTTAATTGGAAGGGTGTACTTACTACAGGTAAGTTAATAAGTTGTGATGTGCTTTTGGGTCATTAGAGGAAAAAAATAACCTTATTATTTCTCTGAACTGTCCCAGAGAGGGCTGGATTTTGCAGAGAACACAGTTCTGGGAAAATTTGGGACTGGGAGGGTGTTGGGGTCACCTTGCTGGTTGTAACCAAAGTGGGTAGAAGTCAGATTGGGGCTGCAGACAGGCTGCTGTAGTCAGAGTTGCTAAACCAGGCCTATATAGCATATGGACATTCAGGGCATGATCTGCATGTTGGTAGGTTGGCTAAGCACAAAGCATTGTAAAGCACCCAGGGCTGCAAGGCAAGTAGTGACACAATCCCTCACTGGTCTGGATTGTCCCACTCCCACTCTTGAACCCCATCACACCCTTTGGTAGGGAATGACTGGCACAAAGCCAAGATTCAGTACATTTGCAACAGGGAATTTCCTTCTAACACAGAGAATTCTCTGCTGCCCATTTGTGGTCAATTTCTGGTCCCTTTAAGCCTCCTGAGTGGTGCAAACAGGCCAGTTCTCAAGAGAGAATCTGATCCATGCTGTACATCTGAAAAATAATTGAATTCATTTACTGATCTTGTACGCATACAACATTATTTTAAAATGCTCTGTCCTGCAAGTCCTTGATAATCCAGTTCTGAGTCTCCATTGGAAAGAGCTTTACAATCGTGTTGGCTAACCTGTATTGTGTTTTTGTGCAGAACTGAAAATTAGCCTGGCAAATCTAAAGACATTTTTACTTCTCAGGACTCAAATCCAGGTCTCTGAAAGTGAAAAGTGGGTGGCCTTAATTTTATCATCTAGACTCATAATTTTACTTTGCATTTTTAGTGCCATCAGCTGTTTCTCAGACACAAATTATATTTGTCCTACTCTTAGTTTATCAATCGGCCAATTCATGTAGAAATTGCTAATTGTAACTAATTGCATATGAGACTTTTGGGACAACATATGATAGGAACTCTGATGGCATCTCAAAATTCATTTGATTTATAGTTGAGAGGACTCTGTTCCTGTGAAGTTTCCCTCCTAACTTTTGCCAGACCGAGAGGTTTGGAGATTCTTAGAAGGCTGGTTTGAATTTTGGGGTTGTTTACTTGAAAGAAACCCAGACTTGGGCCTTTTGAAGTTTGCCCATCACTAGTATAAAGTCATGTGATAAAAACTGCCATGAAATATTTCAGGTATATTTCAGAAATGCACATATTCACATACCTACCTTCAATGTCCCAGTCTGTAGGTGAAGTAAACCCCATGGATGAAGTTCATCCCTCAGGGAAACTTACAAAGCATAGACCGACCACTGCAAGAGCACAGAATGCTGCTGAAATCAATGGAGCAGGCTGGCTGTGCATTGTAAATTGCAGGATCAGAGCCTTAAAGTCTAATTTAAGATCTTAAAATAGGTCTTATGTGGTGTATAGGCCTTGTGTGTGCCATCCGCAGAGGGCTGTCTGAAGATGGGTGATGTTCAGAGACAATAACTTTGGCAATAGCTGAATATTTTTTGTGGAAGCAGAGGGCCAGGAGAGGTCACACAGTAAACAGTCAGGTTTTAAAACACATAATCATACAGAAATAAGTATGGAATTAAAATACAAACAACTGAGATACCAAAACATGGTGAACAATAACTCTTTAAATAGAGACAAAAACAAATCTTATAACTAAACACCACCACTTCTTAATAGAGGTAAAAGAACAGCTGATTTTTGGTGCTTTTGAGACATACATAAGAGATTTGGTAAAAAGAAAGATTGTCCAGATAGCAAGATAATAAAAATAGGTTTTATCCTTTAGGGAAATAAATTTCTCTCATGCATGGATGTCCTTTACTGAACCAGATGTTCACACAAGGAAACTGGGAGTTAGACTATTGTGCAGCTATCGAAAGAAAAAGGATGGAATCAATTTTTCTAGTGTGAATATCACATCTTTTTCCAATAATCCATTGTTTCTGCTACCATTTAAAAAAAAATAATAGTGGGATATACAGACTTGTAAAATGTTAAGCTATGTGATATGCTGCCCAACACACTTATAACTGATTTTTTTAAGGATATTCTTATTAAGCAGGCAAAGGAGGGTAAATATCCATTTTCTTCATGAATACACATGCACTATGATGGCTAGTACAGATATGACGGGAGATCTTGCAGCACCCTTAGAGACACCTCAGTAGAGGAAAGCTCAGGACTTCACACGATACATACCCCTGCTCCATGCATGTACCTTTGTTCACCTTTCTTCATAGTATCTCATCGGTAACTGGCCAGATTAACTCTTTCTTGGCATTGACTATATTCATAGCATTGGATGTTTTTGTGTAAATGCCAAGCTGCTCAAATATCAGAAAAATGTTCCCCAACATTTTTATGGCAAAAAAAGGATGAATTTCCAACTAGCTCTTCAAAAAATGCAAGGTCTTGAGTATATAATGGAATTAGGTGTTCCTGAAACTCACTGCTGTGCAGGCTTCCACTGTAATTATTTGAAATATGCAATTCCTTTGCAGGATTCAAAATAGTAAAAGGAGGATGGGAAAGAGATGCAAATATTGCTTGACTCACATTATACCTTGACAAGTGACATAAACTCCAGTTGCCATCTAAGTGACAAATGGAACTCTTTTGCATGTGATACATAGGGAACTATACTAGACCTGCAGCCAGATGCTCCCCTATAGTGGAGCTCTGGTAGAGACATAGATCATAACATACATGCTGGAAGACATGGCAACTCACCCAGAGATGTTCTGGCTGGAACTGCATCCTTGTTAATCCAGAAAGAGACCCAGGATAGCACTACAATGAGTGTGCAGGGTATGTAGGTCTGAATAGTGAAATAACCCATTCTTCTGCTCAGGTCAAAGTAAACTGACATGACTACGTAGTCCCCTGTAAAACAAAGATATACATAGAATTGCATTTAAAAAACCTTTTAGATTTACCATGTGTTACCTAGGTATATATATACTGAGTGGTGTTCAGCATATTTGGATAGGCACAGGCACACACACATATTCTGTAGAGCTGTGTAAACCTGGCTAAGTTTGATTTCCTGCTGTTCTTTATTAAATGAATCCCGCTCGCTTCCATGTTAGGGAAGGAAGCATCCGCCATGGCCCCACATGTATGATGTACTCCAACCTTCAAGAGGAACTACTGTCTACACAGCACAAGGTGCTCCCTCCCCTACTGTCTTATTCCCCTCAACCTGCTCTCCTTACAGCTGGATTTATTGACCAATTTGCAAATCCCTAGCATAGTGCTCCATGTATCCTAGCACCTGTCTCACTAGTGGTACAGCATGTCTCCAATCACTGTATTCTGCTGATCAAAGTGTTCATGCTCTCAGTTGTGCTTCAGAGTGCTTTTCACACCTATACTGGGAAATCCTTGATGCAAAAGAGTTGGTGGGAGAACATGGCCCCAGGCCCACCAAAGGCTCCATTCCAATTTGTGGAAGTCTCTGTTAAAGAGAAGCCCCAGACTAGAATAGCAGGGACTATTGTAAATCTACATTGAGGTACATTTGCAGAGCTGTAGGAGGGAGGGTTGACCAAAACTTACTCTTGCTCAAGTCAGCATAGTTAGTTCTTCATTTTGAATACAAAATTTACAGGCATATTAAAATTAAAAACCAGTACTTAATCTTCATTGGAATAATCCCTAATAAACTCTAAACATGAAAGAGTTTAGAAGTAGCCTTTCCAGGACCAGTGCTTTTTCCAATGGAAATGTCTCCGTCCTCGCCATTCCTCACTGCCCATACTAACTATATTGACTATTACTGGTAATATAGTCTTTATCAACTAAAGCAAAAGAAACTTCCTTACTACCATTAGAATACTGACAAACTAATATAATAGATATCTGGTATATACTGAAGAGTCCGAGCTAAATGCTAAGGTTCTGTTTTTATTACTTTACCCTAATTCTCATATCATTTCATGGACAGGCTAAAGTTAAATATTTACAACATACATGGTTAAAGAGTGCTATAAAATCAAAAGCCATACAATTGCAATGTGAACGATTCTCATCTCCTGTGAGTCTAATTGCCCACTTTATGAAAGATAGGTTTTTTTGTCAATTTGAATTTCTGTATTGATTCACTTTAACACCTGCTATTAACAGCCCTGGCATTTCTAAAATGAGTTATCTCTCTGCCATGCTATGATAGAGATTACACTATGTATCAGCTGCTGTATTTCAAAGGAAACATCCTTTAAGAGGAAGCTTTTTTCATGTTTATAGGTTTTTTGTTGTTGTTGTTGTTTTTGTTTTTTTTTAATGAGGCTAAAATCAGCAGAGGAACAAGAGGTAAAACAAAGACCAAAAAGTCTGACAAGGAACGGATACAAAACACTGGTTCATGGCAGAACTAACAGAAAACAGGTTTTCAATGTGCCTCAATAACTCATCAGAATATTAGAGTCCAAAGTCACAGCCAAGGACATACATAGATTGTAGACCCTATGAATGTTGAAAATTGTATTTATATTATATAAAATTACAACAATCCACTGCAGGGTTTCTTGCTTCTTTCTCTGAAATTGCTGGTCTTGAGCCAGTATGTTGGAATGGATGGACTGGTATGTAACTAATTGTTAACCCCACATTTTATCCTAGTTTAGAGCTGATTTCTTTTGGTCCAGAGCTCCAGAACCTGTAGCACTCTCAGCTCCAAGCACTTTTTACTCATAAGAATAGGAAATGGCATGGCTAACTCATGCCAATACCCTTTTTGTTATTGTTGTTATTGTTGTTGTTGTTGTTTTTAGGCCTTCTAGGACAAAATCCAGACCTCAGAATCCACCCTGACAAGATAGGCAGATTAACTTCACCTACTCAGGTAGCAGAACTGCTGTGAAGTCCCTGTGCAAAGCATATTCAATAGGACTTTATGCAACATGCCCCTGACTCCCACACCTTGCCCCAACTTACAGGGTGGGGAAAAAAGAATAATTAGAGGTATACCTACCTCCCAGAACTGGAACAGGTACAGAGACAGGCTACAAGGATGATCCGAGGAATGGAAAACCTGCCTTATGAAAGGAGACTCAAAGAGCTTGGCTTGTTTAGCCTGGCCAAAAGAAGGCTGCGGGGGGTTATGCTTGCTCTATATAAATATATCAGGGGGGTTAACGTTAGGGAGGGAGAGGAATTATTTAAGTTTAGTACTAATGTAGGCACGAGGACGAATGGGTATAAACTGGATATTAGGAAGTTTAGACTTGAAATTAGACGAAGGTTTCTAACCATTAGGGGAGTGAAGTTCTGGAACAGCCTTCCGAGGGAAGTAGTGGGGGCAAAAGACTTTCCTGGCTTTAAGACAAAGCTTGATAAGTATATGGAGGGGATGTTATGATAGGATTGTTAATTTGGGCAATTGATCTTGGATTACCACCAGATAGGTCTGCTCAATGGTCTGCGGGGAGATGTTGGATGGAATGGGAACTGAGTTACTGCAGAGAATTCCTTCTTGGGTGCTGGCTGGTGAGTCTTGCCCACATGCTCAGGGTTTAGCTGATCGCCATATTTGGGGTCGGGAAGGAATTTTCCTCCAGGGCGGATTGGCAGGGGCCCTGGAGGTTTTTCGCCTTCCCCTGCAGCGTGGGGCACGGATCGCTTGCTGGTGGTTTCTCTGCAGCTTGAGGTCTTCAAACCAATTTTGAGGATTTCAATAACTCGGTCCTGGGTTAGGGGTTGTTATAAAATTGGATGGGTGGGGTTCTGTGGCCTGCCTTGTGCAGGAGGTCAGACTAGATGATCAGATTGGTCCCTTCTGACCTATGAGTCTATGTAACTGGAGGAGACCTTGAAAGGTCATGGAGTCCAGCCCCCTACCTTCACTAGCAGAACCAAGTACTGATTTTTGCCCCAGATCCCTAAGTGGCCCCCTCAAGGATTAAACTCACAACCCTGGGTTTAGCACACCAATGCTCAAACCACTGAGCTATCCTGACAGAAGAATATACTGTTACCTATATTTCCCCAGTTTGCCCAGGTCCTATCCTATGTGAGACCCCTATAGAGCCATCCACATCCAGTCTTCTATTGTGCTACTACTGTCTGGGAGCTATGAGGCAGGTGCTTTGTTTGTTCCTTAAGGCAAATATGAAGTATTAAGTATTATAATTATTATTATTATTTTATTATATAGTACATTTAATGGACACATTTTCTTATTTAATTAAAAAAATTAATAAAATTATGTCATTCCTTCATCCTCCTCTCCCCTATCCCCCCAAAAAAGTATATAAGGAAACTCTCAAGAAGTTAATAAACTAGTAGAGGTCTTGACCCACTTAGCACCATTTAAACATACCTTGGATTCTCACTCTGATGTCAACAGCTCTTCTCTATGAAAATTTATTTCCATGGAAATGTGAGTTCTCTTTCATCTGGCACTTGCTATAGACACTGGGGACACTCCAGAGCAGAGGCGGCCAATCTGTGGCTCCGGAGCCATAGGCAGCCCTTCAGAAGTTAATATGAGGCTCCTTGTATAGGCACCTACTCCGGGGCTGGAGCTACAGGTGCCAACTTTCCAGTGTGCTGGGGGATGCTTACTGCTCAACCCCTGGCTCTGCCACAGGCCCTGCCCCCACCCCACCCCTTCCCATACCCTCCTCTGAACCTGCTGTGCCCTCTCCCCCTCACCCCCGAGCCTCCTGAATGCCATGAAACAGCTGATCGGGAGATGCAGGGAGGGAGGGTGAGGCGTTGATCGGTGTGGCTGCCGGTGGGTGGGAGGCGCTGGGAGGTGGACGAGCTGATGGGGGGCTGCTGACGTATTACTGTGGCTCTTTGGCAATGTACATTGGTAAATTCTGGCTCCTTCTCAGGCTCAGGCTGGCCACCACTGCTCCAGGTGCTAATGTTTTCTATTTAATTTATCAAGAGTTTTGGTCCTTTTTCTGCTGCTGCATTCCTGAATTGGAAATGTTGGTAAATGACACATTTCGGTCAACATGTTCCCTTGAATCAGACACTGATCTAAGCTTTTAGATTTTGTTCCTTCTTCACAAACACCTTTTATTCTTTCCTGCACTCAAGACTTGCCTAAGGAACTTGATTAGTGCCCCTGAATGTATCAGCTCATAGCAACATCTGCATAGTTCCCAGGTCTCACTCCCAAGGTCTGGGCGAGGTTAGGGGAAAAGTTCCTTGGGGGCTGAAGCAGCTGCACTCATAAGGGTAAAATGCAAGCTAAAGTCAATGGGAAGTCTACCTGAAGAAGTGCTGCTGGACTACATCTCCAGTGGTAAAGAGTGTTTATATCTGTGCAGCTGCTTTGAGGTGTTTGTGGGGAGTTGATGATGAAGGACTGTCTACCACTCAGGGCACTGGATTGGCATTCAGGAAAGCTGGGTTAAATTCCCAGCTCAGCTACAGATTTCTTGTAGAAAATGCTGGCCCTGTTGAAGTCAAGGTGAGTTTGGCCATAGGCTTCAATAGGGCCAGGATTCCACCCTTTTAAGTGAAACCCACTTACTCTAATCTATCTTGCCTCTGTTGCCTATTTGTAAAATGAGGCTAATACTTCCCTAACTCACAGTGCTGTTGTGAAGATGAAATCCATTAATGATCACACGCTACAGTTGGTGGCGATGGTTTATAAAAGTAGCTAGTTAGAGAGACCCTCTGCTGTATATTTATACAGAACCAAGCTTTGTGACATATAGACAACGAAGTGTTCTTTACACTGTAAAGATATCAGTAGTATCAAGGATCACTTGTAATAGCAGCCACTGTGACCCCACACTGCAAAAGTGCTCTGTCTGAGATGATAGGCTTGTTGTGTCTCTCACACCATTTTCACACTAATATATCACTCTATTGACTCCTCTGGAGTTATTCTTTATTTCCACATGTGTAAAAGTGTGAGAGGAGGACCATGCAAGGTATCTTAGCCAGCAAAAATTATGTCAACACTTCATCAAAAATCCCACCTGACTCCCAGCCCAGTGTTCTACCCATTATATTCCATATCTAATTCCATAAATTAAATATAGTTGACTAAATTTTCTTGAACGAGTGACATTGTACATACTGATAAAGAGAGCCCAAACTGTGCAAACACATACATTGCAACTAAAATATTTCTCAGTGAAAACTATGGGATAATTGGTCCCATAGCATGAAAAAGAAAATAACTGTTCACTTTCAGACTATGAAAGATGATAGCCTATATTATGTTCACTATATCTATAAGCAGTTTCTTGATGGATATTTATTGGCAGTTAAAAGCCAGGATGCAGTCATTTGGAATATTGCTGACACAACCATATTTGCACCCATCTATGAACACTCGACAACATATCTTATAAACATACCAAATGCTAATTCACTTCAATTATTTTAATAAGTAGCTCTCAGATTTTGGGCAATAAAATTATGCTTGCCTTTTGTTCAACCCTAGATCCAAAGTACAGGTTAATTACATATCTGTGTTGAAAGTAGTCAAAGGTAACAATAAAATATTATTTTTATGCAGCTTCTTTCAGAGTACCATATTACTGTGACACTGTAAGGGCCATTAATTAGCCTTCCTCACTGTTAGCTATACACTGTATCCCCATTTCAGAAGAAATTCTTCAAATTCTACCTGTAAACTTCCCTTTCACAATTGTCTCATTTTCCATCAAGCATATGCTTGGCTTTATTTTTAAATTTCCAAAGTACACCTGGAAGATCCTCTCTCAGCACAGGTGTATGATATGAAAAATAATTGCACAACTTGCAGATATTCAAGCTATCCAGATTTCTAATGTTTCTCTCCCCACACCCCTTTTACTTGCAACTGAAGCCAAAGGAAAAAATAAACATGATTTAAAAGTATGGAAACATGGAGACATAGATAGGAATAATATTTTATTTCAAATTAAAAAGAATAAAAGAATGTATGATTTAGAATGTGTGGAGAATCCCATCTTTTTCAATTAGCATGAACTGTAAATGCTAAAAGCTATTCACTAGGAAATATTTCTGTAAGAATACGTGGTTTTGACCACAAGAGGGCACTGTCACCTCAGAAAGGAAACATGCAAAGACCATAAGTCTGTCAACGGAAAACAGAATCTTAAAGATATCAATGACTGCTCCTTAAAATGATTTGCATAAACACAGCAATGGCATGATGCATTCTGTAAGTATATTGACATGGATGCTCCTTCAAGAGAATGTACTACAACTTTAAGACAACCCAAATCCTATGTGATAGCAATGTTACTAAAGTAATGGTGCCATTATAATATCAGTAATTGAATATAAACTCCATGTAAATTGTTAATGGGAAAATTGTTGTACTGTGGTGGCAGACCTTACCGTCATTTTCCCCATAAATAACTACATTAATGGGCAATAGGTCCATCAATAGTCATTAGCCAAGATGATCAAAGACATCCCATGCTCAAGTTGTCCCTAAACAACTGCCAGAAGCAAAAGGACAGGGAACTGATCACTCAAAATTGCTCTGTTCTGTTCATTCTCTCTGAAGCATCTGGCATTGGCCACTGTCAGAGGACAGGATTCTGGGCTAGATGGACAAACAATCTGACCAAGTATGGCCATTCTTATGATCTTAATAGATACATTCTTGATCTCTTTTATTGTTAACACCACCAAAAGAATCTACTTCTAGCATACAAAGATTCCATTTCATACAGGGTTTAAAGAATTAACTGATTAGGCAAAATACTGGGGTTTAATGGAAAAGGCATATTTTGTTATTTTTAAGATCTATTATATGAAAATATCTTCACTATATAAGGGGTTGGCTTTCATGAATATAGCCTTTCAATTCGACATGATAGTTATACTACCTTAATCAAAGCAATCCTGGGCATCACTCTGAATAAAACTTTTAGCCAAGGTAAAGAAACAAGTGTTAAGTGACTACAAAGGTCCCTCTCTTACTTATTTCCCAAGACCTATATATGGTTTTCTGCAGGAATTTGCTATATTTATGGGGAAGCTGGTGGGAACTCCATAACTAAGGTACTACTGAAAAATGCATTTAGAGAGACATCTTACCCTATGGTGGTTTTGCAAGAAAAACAAAATTGCTATTTTCCAGACTCTCACAATTTACAAAAGTGATGCAGATTTAATATCTATGAAAAATGTACACGATTCCACTGAATAAGTTAAAGTTTAGAAGCTGTTCAAAATGACTCATTTCTGATTTTTATAAGTCTTATTAAGTTCTTAGGGTTCCGCTACTTTAATACCTTTAAAGAGGTGAAGTGTCAAATTTACCATGTGAAGAGATATTGATAGTATCTTGTCTAACATAGCATGCTTTTGTTTGCATTTTTCACCATAACTTCTTTCATTTCTGGCAAAGCATTTGATGATAAATGCACATGATGATGGATGGATTTTAATATAAATGCGACCGTGAAGCTACAATGAAAGTGATATATAATGCATTTAACCAGGGCCACTGCCAGGATTTAAAGAGCCCAGGAAAAAGAGCCCACCAGCTGTTCCATCCGCACCGCACCACCAAGTTGCAGACCCTACCATCCAACCTACAGCCCCATCCTACCCTTAATTTTGTTTCTGTCCCTCACAGTGATTTTAATTCTGTTCCTCAGTCAAAAATGACTATTTTTCTTACTATTTCCATGCTTCATTGTATTTGTTCATTCATTCATTTTCCAATTACACAAGGACTAAACAGTTTAAAAAAGAATTAAAACATTCATCTGCTGCTACAACAACAAGAACAAATAATAATAACAGTTCCTTTCCTTGCAGTTGTAAAGCTGCCAAACTTCAATAAATGACCAAACAGATTTCTGGTTTTGGAGAAAATACATTCAACATTAATATCTTGGGGGGGGGGGGAGTGGAAATCTGCTGCAGTACTGTAGATAGCTGCTTAAAACAAAACAAAAGCCCTCAGAACCTCTGAAATCCTACAACCGAATGTTCAGTATTTGGTGTGTCTGTCTGTTATATAAGGGACAAGGCAAGTGAGTTCCATTCCTGTCCATTTCAAAACCATGATTA
Organism: Gopherus evgoodei; assembly: GCF_007399415.2. Classification (NCBI taxonomy): domain Eukaryota; kingdom Metazoa; phylum Chordata; order Testudines; family Testudinidae; genus Gopherus; species Gopherus evgoodei. The sequence continues at coordinate 25,135,248 of NC_044329.1, read as the reverse complement.
TAGTTTGATTATGTAATGAAGTAAAACAACATTAAGGTTGACATGCATCTGACGAAGTGGGTATTCACCCACGAAAGCTCATGCTCCAAAATGTCTGTTAGTCTATAAGGTGCCACAGGATTCTTTGCTGCTTTTACAGATCCAAACTAACACGGCTGCCCCTCTGATACTTAACATTAAGGTTTGCACTGTAGTCGATTTATAGAGGATTATCTCTGGGATTCAGCTATCCACAAGCCTGGTTTTCAATTTACATTCCAAAAGATGAATTAATCCTAATTACCTTCTACAACATGAAGAGAGAGAGAGAGGTTGGGGGGTAGTGTTTTGTTATTAAACAAATTGTGTGTGTGTGTGTGTGTGTGTGTGTGTGTGTGTGTGTGTGTGTGTGTGTGTGTGTGTGTGTGTGTGTGTGTGTGTGAGAGAGAGAGAGAGAGAGAGAGAGAGAGAGAACAAACACATTCTGATCATGGAGAAAAAAAACTGGTTTGTGCTTGTTTTTGTAATGACAACCCCAGAAGATGAAACTACTGCAAAATTAGAAGAATCATATGGCTATTCAAAGAAATGAAATAACTTTACTGCTGGCTACCAGCCTGACAAGTCATGGAGTTTTGTTCAGTCCATAGCCACTTATTTCAACTTGGATTTTGATATCTCATTTCATTTCACAGATGGTGTTCCAATATCATTTAGTTTCTAATTATAGGATGGACCACTGTAATGATGCCAGACAGTAGCTAAATGTCCACAGGTTTCATTAGTGGAACTCTCCTTTCTCCCCTTTGAATCTATGGGAACAAAACTCAACCATAAGAATTCACTGTGGCCTGAAAATTTTGGCATGTTAGGGGGTATCATTGTGGTGTGTGTTTTAAATAGTCCATATCTGAACACTAAAAATTTGAATAAATCTTGAATGTGGGTGGCTTTGCATTGTCCAAACAATTTTCAAATGCAATTCTGTCAGTCCTCCTTTCCCCGTTTGGGATGTAATTAAAAACAAACTAAATCTTTTATTTTGAAAAGCAGCAAAGCAACTGAGCTGGCATTAGCAAGCACTTTCCAGCAAAAACAGGAGGATTTTTCGTGTGCAGGATTAATGTGCATGTGTGACAATGGCATTGATGTAATAGATTGTAACCGCTCTAAAGGAACTGTTCTGTGTAAATAATCTGCAAATTAAAGAACCTTCTGTTTGGTATATATAATAATGAAGCAAATAACTTAGCAAAATAAAATAAATGCACATGTATATGACTAACATCTGCAGTTACAGCAGCTAGAATAAAAATAATATGCCCAGATTTTCAAAACAACTCAGCATGTAAGGGTGGAGTTCTTTTGCAAATCTGGCCAGATATGTCACATTGGGTCCTCAACACTTTTGAAAAACTGGGCCTTATTTAGATGCCTAAATGAAAGCTGTTCTCTGTAAACCTGGCCCTGAGAGTGGGTGCTGAACCTGGCCTTGATTTACTTTCAACATTTTGACCAAAAGAGTCATCATTATAAGTGTGAAAGCTCCAAAAAATAGCGTGATTGTGAATTTGCGTAAGGAAAAAATATTGTCCAATGATATAATCTTGCATAGTTAGAAACTCTGAGGTGGAGCTCTAACCTTGCTGCTGTTACAGGGAGGCGATGTGGCTGGATGGATTATTGTTGTGGTCGTGTATGGATGTTTCAATGTTTATTAATTTATTTACCTATCGCTGTTGGTTTAGATTAGATACTATGCTAGGATTATGGAACTGCATGAGATGGAATTTGTAAAGATGCTATTAATTTAGTCATGATAAAAACATAACCATTCCTTTGGATAGATAGTGACAAGGAAAGAAATAACCTAAAATGGAGGATTTTTTAAAAATTGGTTGGGAGGGTGTTGGATGAAGACAAATTATTAAGAGACCGTATTATGTGGGAGGTTTTGCATTTATAGACTTCCTAGACAAGAATGTATTTTCAATAAATATTTGAATGACAAGAGGGAGGGAGTCCACTGTGCTGAGGATATGGAAATTATTCTGAGTACAGTAGCATGCTTGGAAGAAGGCATGGAGGTAGGAGTGGAACAAACAGAGCAGGAGAAGACTTTGTAGGGGTCCAGTTGTATCTAGTTCTTGCATCTGGGAATGGCACATTGGGAAGCTTCTTAAACATAAATTTTCCCAGGCACAACCTTCCACATTCTTGCCCAAAACTTCAGGAGAAGGTGCTGTAAAATAAATATAATGCTGATCTCCACAACAGGAGAAATCAAATTAGCTAAAGCTTCTGTTCCAACTAACAAACCACTTGCATCTAGTGTCAGCAAAGCTCCCAAAAAACAGCATTACTGTTGAATGAGCAGAATTTTGGGCATGCCATGGGCAATGATGTGACCACTGATGAGTGGTATAGTTCATAGAATGTTGCCTTACGAATTCTCTTTAAAGTCTTTGTGGATTGTCTGTGATATGGCAAAGGTCAGTTTGAAATTCCTCTGAAAGACTTTCATTCTGGGAGAGGAGAGAAATTCAAGGGTACTGAGCATTAATTTTTCATCTTTATATTTCTAGTTATTTTCAGAACCAAGAAACAGCGTTATATAACCTCCACTACTGTAATAAAACCAGATTTTTTTTCTGTTTTTCCCTCAACAGAGTGGAGTATATGAAATGGGAAGTCAAGTTCTATAGGGAGGGTACAGATTGTACAGATTTATTCTGTCTGAACCCCTAGCAGGAAGTACCACTAGAACACCAGCATCATGCTTCCACAGAATGCACACAGAAATCACTCGAATGTTGGTCTTATAAACAAAGAGCCAGGAAGATTCTGGGATGCAAGGAGGAACATAAGATGCTTTATTGCTGTGATGTTGAGCAAGTCACTTCATCTCTCTGTTCCTTTACTGGCCCTGTTGTTACTTCAGAATATAAGTTCTTTGGAGGAAGGACTATCTCTCATTATGTGCTTGTGCAGTGCCTGGTTGATTGGTGTCCTAAATTACATGGTATTTTTTACTGGAAAAAGGTTTCAGCTAAAAATTTTTGCCCAGCTTTTGTGAGGAGGAGATTGGTTTCCTGGCTGCCAGGACTAAGGGCAAGGGCTGTCTGTACTTTCTGCATTTGCTTTTGTGTCAGCGTTCTAGGGAAATACTCATTAGTGAATTACATCCGTTATTGGTATATGCTGAAGAACTGTGAAGCACCCACTAGGACATCCTTTAAGTGTGTACATTAATCTTCATTAGACATAGAAATAAGCTCCCATGAAGGAAAGAAAGATAAGAAATCACAGTCTAAACAGCTTAGAGGCTGGTAGTCTCTTCTGTCAGAACCTTCCTCAGGCCAGTTATGTCTAACAACTAAGGCACAGAGGCAAGCTTGAATATCAGATACAACAATCTTTTCCCTGTTCCAGCCAAAACCAGATATTTTAATTAACCCATGTCTGCATTTTTGTCTAGAGTCTCACTTGAGAATGAGGAACAAAGGAGTCAGATAAGCATGATAAAGATGCAGTCACTAAAAAGAAGTTGGCCACAGTGATTTTTGTGGATCCTCATCTCCTGGACATTGCATGTCTTTGTAACAGAAAGACATGATGGAAGGGTCAGGGAGAAAGGAATGATAATACTTCTACTTCACTCTTAATGATTTAGTGGTTTTCTGGGTAATATCAGAGACCACGAGACTGAAGGAGTGAGCAAAGCAATTGATAATATAATGGCCTTCAGAACCATTATGTAAGAACTACAGAGCTGGAACTTGGGAGGTTTTGGGCCACTGACACCTCTGCATCACCACAGGAGGATTAGGCTAGGCTCTCTGCTGGGCTCAGCAGAAAGTAGCACCAGCAGGACCCGAGTGGCAGCCCCTCACAGCATACTGATTGGCCGATAGCAGTATTTAAACCAGTAAGCCATGAAGCAGAGCTTTCTGAGGAACAATACAGACTGCCTGCCTGTCTCTGCTCCATACCAGGCTTGTGATAGACCCTCGGTTTGGCTTTTGACCCTGGTTTGTCCTCAACTTCACTATTTGACTGCTGTCTGTAACCTGGCACCTGACTGTGATCTATTGGTAACCTGATCCTGCCTGCCTCCTGAGGCCTGATTCTTAGTTTGCTCTCTTGCCTGTCTCACATTGTGATCTCCTGGTACCTGATGGGCCTGACTTCTGCTGTGACCACTACATATGACCCGCATCCCAGTTGTGACACATTAAGTGACTTCAGCTATTGGACCCATTGTTAGAGGCAAGGAAAATAGCCTAAACTTTCCATATTCTAACCACATTCAGAAGGTTGTCCGATATGTACTGGGGAATGTGGACTTTTACAAGGTGATCACGTTGTGATTTTTTGACCAAAAATTTTACCCTTAGCAACTGTGAATGTATATGAAAGTTCATAACATGTCACAATAATCTTTTTGTCTGCCTGAGAATTAACCTTGGAGAATAGGTCAAGTTATTGTCAATAAATAAATGTTGTGAATGGGTGCAAGAAAGCCAGAGAGAAAAATGGAATTAATCCAAACAAAAATGGCCTATTGATGTAAGTCAAGAACTATGGTGAGAGCATTCTTAGTAAGCAAGAAAATGTGGGAATGAAGTTACTTATACCAAGTTTGGCCTTATGGAAATGGATTTACTTGGTGGACAAAATAATGAGGATAAAATATGCCACCCGTTTTTACTCCTTAAAAAGAGACTTTTAAAAAAGTCATCTTCTTTTCCCATGTCATTCCCCAACCTTACGGCATTACAACTCATGTAGACTCTTCTCAGATTCCTTGACTTCAGGTCAGAAGGATCAGATCAGGCTAAGGGATTTTTTTCCAAGAGAAAGGCCAGCTTGCCTTGCTCTTGTTTAAGGACTTTGTTTTCAGCTGTGAGTGGTGAATGTCATCACATTTAGTTCTCAGCGCATCACTGGGGATATTTAGTTACCCACACTGCAGAGACACATAAGATCCGATATTGATCTCCCTTCCCATATTTTATTGTTTTCTGCCTCTTTTCATCTTTTCTACTAATTCTCTCTCTCATTCCCTTGGCTTTTCATCATATCCTGAAATCCAGGCCTGCCATGTTTAAAGAAAAAAGATCAAACCAAATGATGTCCTTTACCATAATGTGAACCAAGATCCAATCAGCAGGCGTCGAAGTAAACTTTCCAGCTCAAAGCATCCATTCATAACCAACTAGTAGTCCAATGTTCCAAAAACATCAGCAAAAGCTGTATTTCACCCATCTTTTTTATCCCGTCTCTCCTCCACCTTTTGTCTGTCTGTTTCTTAAAAACAGGATAAATGAATGCCCTCCACACATCAGGACTGAGAGTAAAATTAACACATTCCTTTTCATCAAAGAAAGGTTATTAATGAAAATAAGAAACTTTATTATTTTAATTAAAAAAAAATAAAAACTTCAATTGGGTGCAAATAAGGTATGTGTTGCATAATCACCCAACCACAGTTTCAATATAAATGCTGGTTTTCATTTCCTAGGGTTTTTTTTTTGTGTGTTTAATCAATCAACTTTCAATTTATGGATTCATAGATTCATAGACTCTACTGGAAGGGACCTCGAGAGGTCGAGTCCAGTCTCCTGCCCTCATGGCAGGACCAAATACTGTCTAGACCATGCCTGATAGACATTTATCTAACCTACTCTTAAATATCTCCAGAGATGGAGATTCCACAACCTTCCCAGGCAATTTATTCCAGTGTTTAACCACCCTGACAGTTAGGAGCTTTTTCCTAATGTCCAACCTAAACTTCCCTTGCTGCAGTTTAAGCCCATTGCTTCTTATTCTATCTTTAGAGGCTAAGGTGAACAAGTTTTCTCCCTCCTCCTTATGACACCCTTTTAGATACCTGAAAACTACTATCATGTCCCCTCTCAGTCTTCTCTTTTCCAAACTAAACAAACCCAATTCTTTCAGCCTTCCTTCATAGGTCATGTTCTCAAGACTTTTAATCATTCTTGTTGCTGTTCTCTGGACCCTCTCCAGTTTCTCCACATCTTTCTTGAAATGCGGTGCCCAGAACTGGACACAATACTCCAGTTGAGGCCTAACCAGCGCAGAGTAGAGCGGCAGAATGACTTCTCGTGTCTTGCCCACAACACACCTGTTAATGCATCCCAGAATCACGTTTGCTTTTTTTGCAACAGCATCACACTGTTGATTCATATTTAGCTTGTGGTCCACTTGAATGAATGTTTTTGTGTGTGGCCATATAACCAAGTAAATCCAAGATCTCTGTAAAAAATAAATAAATAAACATAACCCTATCACTGTTTAATGTTGGACAGTGCAGCCCATAGAGATAGTGCTTGCTTACGTTTATATAGAAATGTGTTGAAATGTAAGTAGGATCAAAAATCGATTTCCTAAAAATAGGCTTGACAATAGTTAAATGGGACCTGGTAAAATTAATGCAGTAAAGTGGGAGAGCTCAGAGGCAAGTTAGAGATAAGTTAGGATATAACCCCAGGTCATGTTGTAAACACGCTCTGGTACTAAGTGGTTTTTACAAATGTTTTTGCATTTTTCTAAACATTAACAATTTACCTATCTATATTGATAGTTATTGATTACCTCCCAATAATCATTTCATTTTATCATGCAAGTACAAGTTAAGCAAATGAGCATCACAATATAACCATAGACTGCACTATTTTATAATAAAGGGTTTTTTTTTAAATGTATAATTCATTGAGTCATTCATAGTCCTCCAATAAATTAAATTATCTGTAACTGCCCTACAGGCTGGACCCTTAAAGAATTCAGTTTGGTTTTCCTTTTCCTTTTGTAAATTACTAATTGGGAACACGTGCATTGAAAGTTACATAGAGAAAGAGTTTATAAACACCTTTACCTCTTGGGCATTTAAGAACACTATCGCTACAACATTTCTGGCGCTGTGACTCTAGGCAATGATAAAACTGATCTGCTTGCCAAGGAAGGTGCACTAAACAGATTGCCGCAGGAATTTACATGATCTGACCAGGCATCTCCTGTAAAATTCCAAGCAGGAACATTCACTTGAGGACAGGGAAAGAAAGCACAAGCTACTTATGATGCCACTGCTTTCACTTCTGCAGGTGGGAGTCAGACAGAGCTGGTATGACCTTTATCAAAGATGACCCCAAAAAGGATTTGGTCCAGGCCCAACTGAATGATCCAAAGGTATCCATTATGTCCAAGATCCTGTTAAATATTCTATTAGAGATAACAATGGGAAACAAAATCCAGCACTGCAAACAATGTAATTCAAAAGTCAGACTTAGCATTAAAAAAAAAACCAACCACTGTTTATAAAAACCAGGCAAAATTAATCAGGATGGTGCCTGGGTTCTGGTGGTGTCACCGAGCAGAGAACTTAGTGGTGTGTAAAGAACAACAGGAGAGCTGGTAGGAGCGCCCCTGAGCAATCAACCACTCCAGTGAGCTGTCAAAGACAGCTAAACATGAATGACCTCTGTACAGCCAGGGGGAAGCAGGGACTGTACTTGACATGGGGATCTCTGAGACACAATATCTCTCGGGGTTATTTCTGGGCTGATGCAGCTTATGCATGACTCCTTGCTGAGGGCTGTGTCTAATTTGCACCACCTTAAACAACTTTTCAGAATATGTCCTCCTCCAATCCCCAACGAATCTCAGTTATACTCCATGTCTCTCTGCTCACATTTGTATTACTGCTGCACTGTGACTCAATACCATCTTGCTGCAGCAAGCTGTAGCTGTTTGTGACTATCGGCATGAGTTGATCACACCTGAGCAGTTCACTGAATCAGTCTATGAGCTCCACTCTGTCCCTTATCTTATGCAAGTTTTGTGTGTGTGTGTGTGTGTGTGCTGGAGCTGGGAGAAGAAGGAGACAACGTCCTTTTTATCAATGAGCATTTGTCAGTGTTCACGTAATAATAATATCAGTCCTAGTGTTCTCTGCTCTGACTCTCACTCCCAATATGCAACCAAGTGCAGTTTGTATAATATGTATCACTGAATTCTACACTGTGTCCTTCCTATAGTCTAGCCAAATGCAGTGGTGAAAGTAGAAATCATTTCTTGCTGGTACTGCACTCATGGACACAAGGAAGGGCATGTGACCTCCCCACATGACCCTCCATGTGACTCCTCCCCGTCCCACCCATAGTCCAGGCACCCAAACAGATGCATTTGTAAAATGATTCTTTAGGCCTCTGGTACCACCTGTACTTCCAGGTGTCATTGAGGATCCAGCAGCACCCCAAATTGAAGACTTCTTAAATGAAAGGAGGCTAGGAAGGACAATCACCCCATTTTCCCTTAACACACTATCAGTGCCTCCCTTACGTCCAAACTAAGCTTCTGCCAGCTTTCCTTTATCTAAGTATTGCTTTCCACCAGTCACTAGGAAAGCAAAGATGCTGCGCCATCTGGGTTTGATGGAAAAGAGGCCTAGAACTGTGTGTGCCATGTGCATTTTGACAGAACTACAGCTCAAATTGTTTTATTATTTTCCTCAAAATGACATACAGGAGGGGCAATCAAAATCAGCCTGGCAGAACATGCATGAGAACTGTCTCTGGACAGAGAAACAGTTGATTGAAATCACGTTCTGTGATCTCCTGGGGCCAAATCCTGTTCCCATTGAGATCAAAAGGAGTTTCGTGATTGAGTTCAATGGGAACAGGCTTTGACACTTGGAAAGGAAAGAACAAAACCACTCAAGCAAGGGCTGCGTTGCTTATACCACAGGTATCAAAGGCTGCTGACTCATGTGAGAAAATCAGCAGACATTTGATCTTTGTCCATTGCAAAGGAGAAATCAGCAATCAATAGGCTAAAACAGTCTCTGTACCATCTCCAACTCATAAGTCCATATGCAAAGGATCAAGGAAATATGAAGGCTCCAGATTACCTTTAAGTCCTCAGTCCCTTGGTTAGAATGCTCCTATTAGCATATGTTCATAGACCAGAGAATGGAGCAGGAAAGAGGCCAGAGGAGGAAAGAGACAAAACTGAGATGTTTCCAGGCCAGGGCCTTTTTGGCTTCTGCCAAGTGCCAAGTAAAGGGAAATCTGTTCTTACTGTGAGACGGTGTTTGGATCATATGGGCAAGTTACATGTCCATCACCCCCACCCATATTCTAGTTAGAATATTCACAAAAAAAGTCCATTAAGTGTAGATAAGCATTTTCCAGGGTCCATTGTGAACTTAGTGTTCCTTAATGGGTCATTCAACTTGAGTTGTCCCTTCATGTGCTAGCTAAATACCTTGTGGGCTTTATCACAGGAGCAAACATGTAGTAAACACAGCTAATATTCAAAACTTCAGAGACCAAGATGAATATAGATGCATAGAAATACCAGCTATTTCACCTCCATGACTATTCCCAAAAGAGATTCTGAAAAATCACACCACGCACCTCAGAGCCTATGTGCCAGCACCATGCCCCACTGGAGCTTTGTTATCTGTTATGTAACAACAGAGATGAAGCCAGTGACATGACTCCATTTAGCTTAAAAGGGCAAAGTTAATTTTTAGCTGTGCAGGTGTGACGGCACCTTTAGTCCATGAGGGCGTCCTGGCTGGCACACATTCAGGTTAATAGGCTTCAGTGTTCCTTTGCAGTTAATTTTTTAATGTTCATAAACCTGGTATGTGCTGAGGCGGCTTAAAGCATAACACAGGTTTTTAGTTTGCAAATCTGTGAACCTCTGCCTCTTTGAGAATGTATTAATTATTATTATTATTACTGGTCATAACGTGGGAGGGTCTCCTCTCTGCCCTATGCTCTTGAGGTTATGTATGTATCTTGTAGCACTCATCTGAACACCAGCTGGAAGGAATTTTTTTCCAGTAAGTGTGGACTGATTCTTTTCTCTTAGAAGGCATGCAATTTTTTCAGGTTTACACTGATTAACACAGAAAACAATTGGGGCTGTTAAAATTTCTTCAAATTCTATAAAAATTTAAGTTCAGCTATATTTTCCAGTAAAGTGATGAAACGGGTGTTTGTATGTACAAACATCAACATGCTTAACTACTCACTTCCCCCCTCCACCCCCGAATATGCAGTATTTCAGACTGTTTATATGGAATATGGGAGTTCGGTGAGGAGCCATTTCAGCATATGTATGACTTATTAAAAGACAAATTTTAAGTAGAACTGTATCCTAAATTGCATTATTGTATTGTACCTAAACACTGCATTTCAATGGGAGATTCAACTTCCTTTATAGGGACAGAATAGACTCCTGAAACTCTTACCACAAAAGTGGTCCATAGACATGCAAATAGTAAGAGTTCCTGGAGTCTGTTAGACTAGTTTGGCTGCAAAGAAGAATTCTATATACACTGGGGACAACACCTGATAGCTGTCAGGCTGCAGAACTGGGCTAACATCAGAATTCAAACATCCTCTGGTCAGTGCAAGCAGAGGCCTGCCTCTACTGATTTGGACTTGATGTGATGCGGTATGAATATCATGGATATCGAGCCCTGATTTTTGTAAAACACATGGGCAGTAGGATTTTGTTAGGTTATTTGCTAATTATAAGCTTTAGAACATTGAGGTGCCACTGAAGATGAGACTTTGCTTTTTGTTTCTGATCATTAAAAAACAGCTTCAAAAGTTGGGGATGCTGTGAAAAAATTCGCTTACACTAAATCTGCAAAGACTTCAAAACCTGACTAAGATTTTAGGAAGATTGGTGTATTGTATGTTGTAAAATAAAGGGAGTATATGTTTCCTGAGGGACATACTGACCGCCACTTCCAGCAGCTCCCATGGGCCTGGAGCGGTGAACCACGGCCAGTGGGAGCTGCGATTGGCCGGACCTGCGGACGGGGCAGGTAAACAAACTGGCCCGGCCAGCCAGGGGCTTTCCCTACACAAGGGGTGTCCCAAGTTTGGGAAACACTGGTTTACAGGATAGTCACTTAACCACTATAGATTGTATTTGTAAACTGAGGGTGGTAACTAACTGGTGTTTATGTAATGCTTTTTCATCTGTAGATCTCAAAGCACATTAAGGTGCTATAGCAGACTTGGAATTTAGTGTTTTCAGACTTCTATCACTTTTAAAAATATAATACTTGGACTCATAGTTCTGACCTTTTATCATTATTTAGGCATGTTAACAAATAAAGAAAAAACCTAATACACTTGTATTTTAAAGTGAAATGTCTCACTAGGATGGACTCTCCTTCAAAAATACCACTGCAGACTCCAACTGAGACACAGATAAATGCCATTACTCATTCTCATTCTCCCATCAATCTGCCTAAGGATGATGTCTCCTCCGTCTGTAGATTCCAAAGTAATCATGGTTTGTTGAGCATTTTGTCTTGCAGAGCCAGGTGCAAACCTTCAGCAATGTGCAAATTAATCTTGCTCACAATCACAGCCAACATTTAACAGCACAAGCAAACACTGCCAAAAGGAGGTGCTGCAGAACAGCCCACTACATGATTGGTGAGGAAACTGAATAGAGGAAACTGTCAAGTTTAGCTTTAACAGAACAGTTATTTATGTGCTGGGAAAGGAGATGACAAATGTATCTGGGTATATTTTTAGCCTTCTTGAGCGTTTTAGAAAGATATTGTTGCCAGGTGGAGAGTGAGCAGCTTTGGAAGAAAGAGAGAGGGAGAGAAATGCCAGGAGTGTGAAGGAAAGAAAGAGAGAGAGAGAGGACATGTCAAACCCAGGAGCCCTACAAATTTTAGATCAAAATATAAAGTTTATGGATGTGGGAAAAGAAATGGAGCAAGAAGAATGGCCCCGATTATGGGAGAACAAGAGGAGATGATTGCACATAGCAAGGACACAGTCAGAAAGAGATGGTTGGGGGAAGAAAGGAAGTATGATCAGAGTATAGAAAGTATAAAGTAATAGAGACAGATTGAGTCAGAGACAGTGATATGTAAAAAACGACAGAGTCCTGTGGCATCTTATAGACTAACAGACGTATTGGGGCATAAGCTTTTGTGGACGAATACCCACTTCGTCGGATGCATGGCAGTGATACGATATTCTAGAATCATACTGGCTCTAGAATAAAGGAAGAAGACAGCCTTGAGACCTTGAAGGAGCAAATCCTAAGGAAAGAATAGAGCAAGAGTGTGTTTTGCTCAGGGATAATATCTTAAAAGATCCAGCTGAAGAAACATCAATATTTTATATTCATTATCATCATTTAAGTCCTAACAGATCAGTTTAGGATGTGAAAAGTCCCCATGAGACTACAGACACCATCTTCGACTTACTGTTTTTGAGTATTCAGATTTATATTAGAAAATGAAGCTCTTCCAAACAAATACAGGCATTCACTCATCAAAATAAACATACCCAGGGAAATGTTCAGAGTCATGCAAAGTGTGGTCATGCGGGAACTTATAGCTTACATTACAATGTGAAAATGATGGCACTGGATTTGTTTTCTGGACTCAAATTGTATCCTAAAAGAAACATACATATTTTGGGTTCATATGAACCCAAAACTCACAGTGAAACTTGGGCACCCAAAATCATCGGCGTATCCTAAAAAGAAATATTCCATTGTGAATACGAATCCTGACTGGAATAAAAAACAGCTTTAAAAATGTTTTACCTTGGGAAGCCTTAAACATAAGAGGAAACAGAGGAAAACTCCCTTTAGTCATTGAGAAATTGTTCAGATTTTCCTTACAGAATTAGAACAGATGAAGTGAGAGGCAGAAGGGAAATCCAACATAAACCCCAAACATGACAAATAGAAGAAGATAAAGTGACAAGTACAACTATCAGCACAAGCATTATAGTCAGTGCCAGGATCATGCTGCGTCATATAATCCAAGCCCAGACAGATAACCCAAACATTATGCTTCTCCCCCATGTCATGTAGGTCATACCACAGTTTTGGTCTATTGATCCTAGAGCTAGTGGCAGCTGAGCTCACAGAACTGCTGCAAGATTCTTGCTCACTTCATTAAGCTTTGGATCAGACTTTTACTTCCCCAAGTAGTCATCCTGAGCTCAGTCCTGACTTGGTAGTGTTTTATAGACACTTTGCACAGCTCTGTATGGCAACAAAAGGTATGGCAGTGGAGAATCAGGTCCAATGTATTTCTTAGCCAAGAGGTTATGCATTAAGATATAAGTTAAAACATCAACCAGCAAAAAAGCCCATAAAATGCAACACTTGAGGCACAATTTTACAACCACTGGTATATGTGGGCACAAAATTGTGAATGCAGTTATTTGTGCTCCAATACAGATACTAACTATTCAGCTACCAAACATAGGTCAGCATTGGAGCTAAAATTAAGGGCCTAAAATTCAGTGGAAAAGATAGTATGATGTAAAGATGAAGTCACTAGAATATCTAAATTGCAGTGTTTTATTCCAAGATGTAAATATTTTTGTGGGGGAGAAAAAATAGGGGTATTGTTATGCTGTCATAACCCAAGTTAAAAATTCTTCCTACAGTGAAGTGATCATTTCTGTACCATTTAAAGTATAAAAAGAGAAGACACTGAAAGTGTGGAGAGGAGGGAGGCTGTTTAAAATCAATACATATTTCCTACTAGACTATTAATGGTTTTAAGTAGTAAATTGTCTCTCTTCATTCCATTACTAACATAAACACAATTGATGTTACATCACAGAGTATAATAAGCAGCATGGTACTATCTGCATCATATAGTGTGCTGAAGAGATCTGCACTGAGCCTGACCCAACTCCTCTTTGAATGAGTGGAAGAAGAGGTGGGCTGAGCCATAAGATATGGATGCTCTTATTTGAGATGGTGGAGAGAAGCTTCATGTATGTCTCAGTACTCCCTATGGAATGAAGCAGCACTGTAAACACTGTCAGTCAAATACACTTTGACTTTTAAATAGAACTCTCAGCTGTTTTGTTTCTAAGAGGGTCCCTTCCAATGCGATGGGGCTAGCTGCCATCTCCTAAATAAACATAATGCACTTTTGCCAGTCCAGCAGCCTTACTCCAAGACAGCAAGATCTGAAAACCCTGCTACAGAGTAACTCTTATGGTCCCCTGTTTGCTGAACTGAACTGGAAGTACCTGCTCACTCTCTCCTTCTTTCTCCCTTCCTGCTGAATATCTTTAGGGCAACACTATGGTTTGAGATGACATTCAGAAAATCCAGTGAATCCCCTCTGCTTATAAATGCAAGGGCTGTGCAACCCCTTTTTCACTATTTCAGTTCACTAGGACCCTTTCAGACCTTACTAAGGAGTTCAGTGCCTATGATTTCTGGTGCCCAAGCTTCACTGTGAGTTATGGGTTCACATGAACTTCAAAGTGTATGTTTTAACTTCATTTTATATTATTAAAACAAAATTAAGCAAAAACCATGCAAATCAGGTAAGCTTAGCCAAAAATGATACGTGCAGTGCTCTTCTCTTTGGGTCTTCTGTGAGGCTAACTATTGGCACAGGAGTTAACCCACATAGATTCAGATTGGGGCTGAGGTGAATTTCATCTGGTTCAGGGTTTCATAGCCAATTATAAAATTTTTTGTTCAGCATCAGTTACTTTGTCTCTGTCTTCATTCCCCTCTCTCTTTGTGGACACAAAGCCAAATTAGCATACGGGGTTTGTTCAGGAGCTTCATCATCCCCTGCTGTTGTACAAACCTGTTCATTTTACTCAGTGTTCTGTCCATTTTACACTCCTGTACCAGTCCTCTCAGTTAGGGTTTAGGTGATAATGTTACAATCTGCCTTGTGTAAAGGGGCTGCATTGTAGTAGGATCACCAGAGAAGGAATTAAGACTCAGAGAGAGACACACAGCCTCTCCTGCTGCTCACTTTTTTCTGGATGAGCAGGAAATTAATCCACTTCTTTGCTGGAAAAGTCTACTCTTCACTGTGCACTCAGCCAGTTATTTTAGCCAACAAAAAGAGGGGACAGAGCCAGAGCTCCACACACTTCTTGACTTCTCTGGCTGTTCCACACCGACTTCCTCCAAGTAGAATGTTCTCAGTTCACCAGAGTCACTACCTGAGCAGAGCAGTGCAAGGAAATAAGAGAGAACCTTACCATTATTATCCTAAGTACATCCTGTGACAATCTAGCCCTTAGTAAGAGGGCAGAGGGCAGGTCTGCCTGTCATTGAAGAATTCTATAGCAGAAACTTTTGGAGATGGGCAAAAAGGGACTCATTTTTCATGACATTTTTCACAAAATATTGTCCTTTTTCCTGCCAAAAAAGATTGAAATTGTCCAATCAGCTCTAGCATCTTTTATTTTATCCATTAATTCCAAACTATGAAAATCAACTTTCACATGTCTCTGACCTATTGAATTTAATGGTATTTTCTGCTGTAAAGTCCTTATGGATTTTAGGATGAGTTTTTTCCTTTCCTCACAAATAGTACAGGAGCTGATAAACGTAATTTTATAAGGTCTTCCTCAGGTCTCCAAGGCCTTGCCTCATCTCTTAGGCACCATTAAGGATAGACAACAAAGACATTTCCTATCCCCATAGCTCAGATACTGTCGTGATGAGGGATATATAAGCACATAAATGGAGACTGATATTGGTATGAAGGATAATAGAGAAGCTTATCTTGGAAAATGGTTTCATTCATCAGGTGTATGCGAACACCATAATGCGGTATTGGGTGCCACTCCTAAACTTACTGAATCAGCAGCAAGGGCAGAAAAAGTTGATTTTGCTAAAATATGAGGTTAGCCAAACCTAATGGAAATTCCAATAACCTCCATGAGGCTTCTTTTGGTTTCAACAGGAGTGTCAGTATCTTCAGAAGCCATAAGTCCCGAGAACCAGTACCACAATAGACGTTGTTTTCTGTTAAACTAGTTACATCAACTGGACCGGTTAAAAATGTTCAGTTGAAACTTCTGAACCCCATTTCTTAAAACAGTGCTTATGAAGCCTGTTTGAAGTTCTGTGAAATTCTGGTTAAGGCCCGTGGTCTCCTTTGGTTCCTGCTATTCATACTGGTCATAGTTGATGGCTTGCAGAGCAAACAGAATAGCTAGTGCTATTTCATGTCTGAGTTAACATTTCTACCTTGTTTGCTGAACAAAATGGGAGGGCTATTGGGAATAAGAGACAATTTGAATTTTGGAAACCTGTACCCCAGATGTTGACTTCCCAATGCTGATTATGCAGATACATTACCAATTCCAAGCAGGGATGGACCTATGTTTTGCAGGGCCCTGTATGAGGCAAATGGGTCTCATCATCCCTTCGCATTCAACACACCTATGAAACTCAGCCTGTCTCCTCCTTCCTGCTATAAACATTTCTTGTATGGTGATTCAGCAGCTCGTAGTGACCCCCTAAATGGACTGGGAAGCTAGGAGATAGAGCTGGCACCACACTGCATTCTTGCAAAATTCATTTTTTGCTGTAATTTGCAGCAGTAAAGTAAGGCAGAAACACAGAGAGGGAATAAGGGATGATGCTTGTCCTGGCAGGTTGGATATGTGCATTGTAATACAGAATCTATGGAAGTGCAGGGTCCCGTATGGTCACATAGGTTGCATTGCGCTAAGACTGCCATTCTGTTCATGTTATTTGTTTTCTACAGATAAAGCTGTCAATGTGACTAAATAGATTAGGATGCATAAAACAGTCACCCAAGCTTGTTCATGTTTATCTTTCTGTGGAAGACACTATCATAATAGACCTGAGGTCGAGATGATTGGTTGGATGTAGGAATAATACACTGACTATTCACTTGCAGCTGGAGTCCGTTACTTATAGCCTGTAAGTGAGTCAGTTGTTATAGCTGAGCAGGGTACATAAAAAACAAAGCAATAAAAACCCTACTGATAGCTCATGATACTACATGGAGGTATTTGTTTAGCGGGAGCCCAGGAATTTCCTGGCAGGGATGTGAAAATGCTCCTTTCTTACTGTTGCCAGTTTCTTTAGACAAGTTGACATTCTTATAAAGACAGAGGAAGCAATCTTCCTTTAACAAGCTGTCTGTCCAGCAGCATGTTTCTTTTTAGCCTCCAGTGGCACCATTCCATAAGAAGCATTTACCATTAATTCACACATGCTGCATACAGGAGAGTGAAGTAGTAGCCAAGAGAGTCAGCAGTTCATGTAAAGCACTGCAGTAAAGCGAAACAGGATGAGTAAACAATTCACAATGACCACAGGCTTTAACTGCATAAACAACAGTAATGGTGTTATTAAATTGCATCCCAAAGGGATGCCAATGAATCTTAAATCTTACATCTAGTTTTAGTATACAAATGTCTCTGTTCAAAAGAAAACCTTTGTGTCTGCTCAGCTTTGTGGGTCAGATTTTGGAGTCCTTATATCCCTTCAGAAGCACTTACTCACTTAAATAATCCTATTGGAGCCAATGGGACTGCTTGCATGAGCAAGTTCTCACAATTCTGAGCAAGGGTTCCAAGATCTCGTTCTTTTTTTTTCACCTCTATTGCTACTATTTATATGTATTGCCATAGAATTGAGGAGCCCCAGCCCCGGAGCAGGACTCATTGTGCTAGATGCTATACAGAGAACAAAAGGCCAGTTCCTGACCCCAAAGAGTTTACAATTTAAGTAAATTATCACTGAAACTTTGTAATATTATAATTCAGAAAGTCAATTTCTATTCCTTGTGATTTTTCTTCATTCTGGATCATTACTGAGTCTTTCCTTTATATTTATTTTTATTTAAACACTGTACACCCAGTTTTCAAACTTGGGACCACCATTAGTACCACCAATTTTGCATTCGGATGTTCATACTGACAGTCTCTAAATTCACCTTTTGAGTTCCAGTGCTGACTTGAGTAACTGCAGGGAGCTATAGTTCAACTAGTCAAGTCTGAAAACTGGGCTCTGCAAATGAATTTTAGCACTTCTAAAAGTGAGGGAAATCAGCACAGGCAGGAGACAGGCATAGATATGGGAGAATTTGTTGTGAAGGCTTTTGTCTCAGCTCTGTTAATGTACTGCCATCCGGATTGGAACTGGTCGATGATTATTAGACATATTTTGCCTAATTTTGCATGCAGAGCTCACTAGGTACCCAAAATCCTGGATGCTTGTCTGAACCATATCCAACTACATACATCTCTTAGAACTGAAAATTTAGGCTGAAAATTGCAGAAGGGTTCTATATTTCATGCTTTCAGTGTATATCCAAAAAATGTCATGGGAACACACTTCAGCTATTTTTGGCTCTTCCAGTTTGCAACCCATCTGGAAGCTGAAGTTGCAGAGGCTTGAGAAAATTAATTAAAAACAAAATGAACTTAACTTTCTCAGGAATGGCTCTGTTTGGAGCTTTGGTTGACATTCTGAGTCACGTATTCCTTTTTTAAAAAATCTAAATGTGTTCTTACAGGGAATCCTCTTATCACTCAGGGAAACACAAATCCTCTGATCAACTTGCATACATTTATGGACAAATGTGAACACACTACAGAGAGGAATACAGGGTAAGGAGCCCTTTTCACCTACCTTACCTGGGACCACGCTTATGTCTGTTGGATGGGTTGAAACTAGGTGTGCTGAGAGCTCCAGAGGGGGAATTCCTGCTTGTCATCGTTAGGGTGTTTTAGCATTACAATCTTGAGGAGTTGTGGTAACTAACACAATATTAATCATGACTTAACAGTCAGCATAATATCAGCTGGATTTACCTTAGCTTAGCCAGCTGGCATGACATTAAACAGTGACAGTCCTTGTCTGCACTGAGTGTTTAACATAATATTACCATGACACTCAAGAACATGTTTTAATATGAGTTAATTGTCTAGTGAAGTCTTATGTTGGGTGGAGTGAAAAATAAAGGCATTACCCCTCTCCTCTGTGTGTACAAATACACCAAGGGAGACGTGTAGAACACTTTGCAAAGGTGTAACTTGAACTGTTTCCAGAGCAGGCTTCCCTCAGTGCCCAGACAGTATTATGCCTTTCGAAGAGTTAAAGTTCTTTCTATTTTTATAACATGTCTGTT
The DNA here is from genome assembly GCF_007399415.2 of Gopherus evgoodei. Lineage (NCBI taxonomy): Eukaryota > Metazoa > Chordata > Testudines > Testudinidae > Gopherus > Gopherus evgoodei. The sequence continues at coordinate 25,116,293 of NC_044329.1, read as the reverse complement.
AATAGAGTTATTGGTTTTTTTAATGATAGAGATGGTGGGGAAAAAGTAACTGGGTCCTTGTGTGTTAGTCAGTAATATCTTTGGTTTTCTCTGGATGGCAACTTAACACTGCTACTAAGTTGTTTTTCAAGAAAACCTGATAAAAAGGACCCTGGCTCTAGAACAGTAGCAGAGGCAGCAGGAGTGGAAGATACTCTAATAAATTACCTTTGGTTACTGCTACTGAACCTGCACAGGCAGTGGGAGTAAGAGCCATTGTAGTGTCCGAGACATTAACTTTCTTCTTTGTGATTTTACCCTTCTCATTATTCTTGATTACTAGTCTGGAACAAAGCTGTCTACTGCAGTGAGCTGAGAAATGGACTTCAATGAGGGAGGCTTGGAAGGATTCAGTTTTTATTTTATAAGAATTTGAGTGGATAATAGCAGATTATATTCCAAGAAAATCCCCCCAGTTTTTACTAACTTTAATTTTTGCGTAATTTTATGTGTATACTATATGACCACAAATAATAATTATTTATTCAAAATATAAAGGCTTCTGCTCTCATTTATATTGGTTTTTCACTTATTTAGTCAGGAAATACCAAAAATAGCACATGACCAGTTATGACACACGTTATATGACAAATCAGCAATAGTTCAAACTAGCATTGTCAAGGTGCTCTAAACTCAGAGAGAGGAAAAATTGTTGGATGAGCTACAACCTAAGTGATCTGGAAAATAAGCATTTTTCCAGCCATCCGTATTATTGACTTCTAAAAACAGATATTTTCTGACTAGTACCACAACCCTCACCCTCAGCCCTCAGCCCTCACAAACCAAGGAGTTTGTTCTTCATGTCACAGTAAGACTTGTCCACTTAAAAACCAGTGTTGTGAGGCATCATTCATTAGCCTGTAAAGTGTTCTGAGATTCCTTCATATAGGGCATAATAGAAAAGGAAAGCATTATTACATTAACTGTATCCTGCAGCTCTTTAGCAGCATATGTTATATTTTATTTATTATATTAATCTAATAATTGTACACTCTGCTCAGTGGCAGCAAGGAACAAATTTAATAGACTGTATTTTCTTTTTAGATAAGTGGCATATATATAGCTGATATATATGTATATATATCGAAATGAGGAAATTATGCCTTATTTAAGAGGAAATAAAGAAATATGGTATTTGCAATAAAGAATTCATCTCACCAGCAGAAATAGGTCAGTTCATATTAATTTATTAAACTTGATTTCATAAGGATAAAATATTGTTTCCCATTCAGAAGGAGAGATTACTGTATTTAATATTTCACTCTTGTGTTTCCCTTGCTAGGCTACTGATCCTAAGAAGTATACTAAAAATGTGACCAAAGCAAAATGGTCTCATGTGTGGAACTGCAGAGTACATCTACCAATAAATGTAATATAACAGCATGTGCAGTATTTACCTACAGGGTAGCTATATTATAGGGAATTCTACTAAAAGCCTGCACATGCTGTGCCCATTTCCATTTAACCTCCTATTCCTATTTTCTTTTTATTTCTAACACAATTAAAAGTAAAATCTAGACCTAATGGAACTATGCCGATTGATGTCAGCTGATCACCTGGTCTCTTAAAAACCCGATGGTCTTAAATTTATTTTTCATATCATTTTTCCATATTGAAATATTTAAGTTGATTTGGTTGTTATTACCACCTATTGACGTTGTGAGACTCTGACAGGTCTGTTGCACTGCCATGTATTTAATCAGTCTCTTCAATTATATCAATTCAAATACAGTGATGGAAAACCCACAGCATCTTAGCTAAGTAGGTTACCAAAAATGCTGTGTAATGACATGAAGCTGAGAAGCTAGCAATTGCACTTACAGAGTGAAGGAATTTAATTGGGCAAGAACAACCTTGGAGGCATATGTGTTTATTATTTAGGACACACATACACCAGAGGCAAATCCAAATTTATTTCAAATGAGCAATCCCTCTGTGATGCACAGCATCCGCGTCAAGCTATCACTGCCTTCACACATTCCTTCTAATGTTAATTTTTAAACAGGCAATTTAGGTTTGTTAAAGCCTGATTCAAATATATTACTCCCACAGCAAGAGGAACAGGAAGGAGCTGAGGAAGGAAGAAGTGGAGGGAGGAAAAAAGAGAGAGGTAATCATGGCCAAAATAATTGTACAGTGAGTCAGTTGTTATGTTTGGACGCTTGGAGTTTCCAGAAATAAAGCATGAGTAGGGAAGAAATTCAAAAATCAGTGCAATGCGGATCAGCGTACCGTTTACCTAGCCTATTTCATGACTCCATAACTGCATAATAGCCTTAGTTTGAAGAGTTCAGGATATCAAAGTAGATTCACATCCTACTTCCATTGCAGAATTGTTTAATGTATCAAGTTGTTTAGACGTGGAAGTTACTAGGTGCTGAGAATTCTAAATAGCATTTTAGGCAACTCACCAGAATATAGCACTTATTCCTATAAAATTTTTAATATGCCCTTCTATTATACAGAAAAGTCTTCTAAAATAGGACTTAATATACAGACTCAGAGTAGTTCAAAAGTAATTATGAATCTACATTTTCTTTAGCCACTAAGCCATTGTGTATAATCTTTTTGAACTAAGGATTTCCCATCACAATTCATTTTAATTAGATCCATCTCCAACTGCAAACAATAAAATTACAGTGATTTTCTCTTGTGGTACTACAACAGTTTCCCAGACAATCAATCATTCATACCAATATTATGATTTTATTGCAAACAGGAAAGAGGGAAAAAAAGAAGAAGAAAAAGGAAAAAACAGAAGTGAGCTGTGTAGAGGAAGTTTTCATTTTATATACATAATGTGCCTCAAAAACTCATCAGTACTTACAAAGCTATATTCACAACTGTGCTAAGGACAACATGATTGTTTTTGTGATGTCTGTAAGCTATTTGCTTTGTGGAAAATGCTTCTGAACATGTGATCAAACTATGGATTTGCTGTTTTTATCCTAAGAAAAAAAACAGTCAAGGGACCTTTTTTTTTTCTTTCTTTTTTACAAGTTTAAATTTCATACTTTATATGTTCGATATTATTTGTCCTACTATTTTAAATAGATGAGTAATGTTTTTCCCTTGAAGTCACTGTTCTCTCATATCAGAAACAGTCCTATATTTATATGTATTACAAAACCAATTATTGCATTCAGCATAGGTGCTTTTCTAATTAATACTGCCTGGGAAGCAACTGAGATGTTTATAAAATCTGGCAGCTCCTTCACTCTCTGATTGTTTGTATATTAATCTCTTTTTCCCTTACCTGTCCTTCCTAAAGCTGTAGTAAACCATGATGCAGGGCAGATATATAGAAAGGCAAACTTGAGCCCAAAGAGCATCTGCTCAATAGAGCACTCTTACTATCTGAGGGTAAGAGCACTTTTATGACTCGGCTACAATACCCGCCAGGGGAAGTCATCTTTTTACTTTGTTGGGGTGACTCAGACAGCGTTACAGCCATGAATAGGCAAGACTGATCAAGGAATAAGATGGCTGAATTATGGTCACTGAAATGTCAACACCCATGTGATTACTGAAACCTTTAACCTTCCCTAAAGGGAGAAAATCTTTATCAAAGAGTCTTTCAACTCTCCTTATAGCCACAGTTAGCAACAAGCAAACCTGAGGCAGAAAATGGAAGTGTAAAGTTCTCAGTATCTTTATCAATGCAAACTTGAATAGAAAAGTACATCTTTCAAAGTACAGGAGTTCAAAATATGTATTTCCATAAGAACACAGGATTTTCCCCATCAGTTCAGACCTTTAGTCCACAAAGCCTAAACTTCCACTGTAAAATGATAGTTACAAAGTTAGGACGTCTTTTTGTTCTGAATGCTTTTATGCATTAACAATGAAACTCTGATAGCCCTTCAAACTCAGTTACAATAGCAGTATGTGGCTAATGCATCTTTTATAATTCAGCTTTCTTGGCTGTGTGCTCCCTCTCAGCATTTTGCATTGAGCTGTTTTCCAATAGTTATGGCAGACAACAAAATTATGGAATCATAGCATGCACTGACGCAACTATCGTGGTCACATTAGTCCAAAAGTTCTCACCGAGAGCTGTTGTTCCTGAAAGAATGACATTTATTTTTTTCCAACCAGCATGGCAGGGCTGCATCACAAACTTTGCTGCACCATGTCCAAAAATAATAGGCCTCAATTAATTATATTTCCTGGATGCCCTGACTGTGTCCTGTTGGATTTCACAAATGTGTGTATTAGAAGTCCTTGTTCCCTAAGGGCTGAAGTCAATATAAGTTTTGTTATTGACTTCACTTGCCATGGGATCAGATTCGTGGTGATTACAACAACTTCAGACTATAGCACAGAATGGCTTGGTGGATGGTCTTTTCACACTGTCGTCATGAGGTGCTACTCACCTGCCTCTGCTAGACAGTAATATCTCATTGGATTGTATGTGCTATTGTCATATGTGAAGTTATGAAGTTCAGCTATATATATGTTACTGAAACATGTTGTGAGGTTGAAAACACCTATGAGCAGCCTGTCAGGTACAACAGTAAAACGGCCAAACAATGATAATAGCTTATTGAGGAAATGCACACAGCTATTGCCCCAGGAACTGTGTACAATAGAACTATCTCAGAGACAGCATTACACTGTTTGATCCAGGTCACAGCTAAAGGGCTTTCCAGCCAGTAGGAAGAAGATATAAAAAGGGGAAAATGACATCATGATGGTTCCTTGTTCTCTCTACAACAACACACCTGGAAATACCTGAGGACAAGGACTGTGTGAAGTGATGGTCCCAGGCTAGAGTGATTTTTAGTCTGTGTATGAAAATCTGGGAAAGCCAAGGCAATTTGTACCTTAAGAATCTGCCAACCTGTTTATCACTCAGGGTGAGAATTTGCTAATTCATATCTTACCTATCCAGTGTTTTAAGTTCAGTTTGCAATTTTATTTCCTACTTTGCTTTTATCTGTTTGCTATCACTTAAAATCTATCTTTTGTAGTTAATAAAACTTGTTTTTATTTTGTCTAAAACCAGTGTGTGGAAAATATAACTTGGGGCAGAAAGTTGTTGCATATCTCTCTCCACATTGAGGGAGGGGTGAATTTTATGAGCTTACGCTGTACAGTTCCCTTTGCAGCACAAGACAGTGTAAGTTTGGGATTACACTCCGGGGGGGGGGCATGTCTTAGCAATGGAGAGGTGTCTTAACTGAGCCTTCCCATGCAGAGGATCTCAGCATCTGTGTGTGAAGCTGCAGCTGGGTATGTCCCTATCTGTATGTATAGTATTAGGAGACAGAAAAAAATCAGGCAAAAACTTAATCATGTGTAAATTGGTTCATCCATATAGTTGAGTAAATATATTTATAATTATTCATTTGTCACACAATTAACCAATTTGGATGGCCAAAGGTGGGACATGCAGTGTATATTTTTGTGCTCTCACCTCCACCTTTTCTTTGTGAACAGATGACTCTCATCGAGAGTGGTACAAATTATTCACAGTAAACAAATGTTCCTGAACAAATTATAATTTCTACAGATGTGTTCATTATTCATAATTGTTTGATTCATAGTTATATGACTAAATTTGAACTTGTGGACTATTCAGAAAATGGTTGCTAAGCAGATTCACTCATCTTGTTTGCTATTGTAGGATTGGTTACATAAATTATATGGTATTATTTCTATTCCCTAGTTGGGGGTTCTCAATTTTATAAATAGGAAAAGTCCTTTTTTCTGTTCACAGATTATCCAGAACTATATAAATGTTGTGAAACAAGAAATAAACAACAAGTATTTTGTGTGAATAATAATAAAAAAACTTTACTGAAGAGTGGACCCAGTGTGGATCCACTCACAAGTATTATTGTATTAATGGCAATTTTGCTTTCTGTAGATATTGTTATGAATAAAACTTTTTCACTTGAATATTCACAAATCAATGAATAAAAGGGTGGTCTGGTATGCCATCAACAAATAGGTTTTGTTATCAAAAGTATTCACTAGTATTGTTTATACTGTATCGGCTGTACCCTAAAGTTTATTTTCATAGGCAGCATGACAAGGAAGACTCCTGGGTGATTCTCTCTGTGTCTTCTGGAGTACTGAGTTTATTTCTGGATGCTACATTTCAGGAAAGATGTGGAAAAATTGGAGCCAGTCCAGAGGAGAGCAACAAAAATGACTAAAGGTCTACAAAACATGAGCTATGAGGAAAGAGTGAAAAAAATGGGTTTGTTTAGTTTGGAGAGGAAAAAACTGAGGGTGGATATAACAGTTTTCAAGTACATAAAAGGTTGTTACAAGGAGTTAGGGTGAAAAATTGTTTTTGTAAATCTCTGAGGGTAGGACAAAAAGCAATGGGCTTAAATTGCAGCAAAAGAGGTTTAGGTTGGGCATTAGGAAAAACTTCCTAACTGTCAGGATAGTTAAGCACTGGAACAAATTGCCTAGGGAGATTGTGGAATCTCCATCATTGGAGAGTTTTTTAAGACCAGGCTAGACAAACACCTATCAGGAATGGTCTAGTTCAGTGGTTCCCAAACTTGTTCTACCACTTATGCATGGAAAGCCCCTGGTGGGCCTGGCAAATTTGTTTACCTGCCATGTCCGCAGGTTCAGCCAGTCGTGGCTCCCAGTAGCTGCGGTTCACTGCTCCAAGACAATGAAAGCTGCTGGAAGCAGCGAACCGCGGCCACTGGAAGCCACAATCGGCCAAATCTGCGAATGAGGCAGGTAGACAAACCGTCCCAGCCCGCCAGTCCCTTTCCCTGCACAAGCAGCGGAACAAGTTTGCGAACTATTCATCTAGTTATTACTTAGTCCCACCTTAAGTGCAGAGGACTGGACCAGATGACCTACTGAGGTCCCTTCCAGTCCTGCACTTCTATGATTCCTTAGGATAATTCAGCCAGAAATATTTAAATTGACATAAAACATAAGAGTTACTGTACCATTGGGGTGCTGAATATCAAGATTTGGAATTTCAGTCTGTCTTTTCTGCCTGCTTTAAATGTTCCATTGTCCTACAGAGAAGATGTTCTTTTGGCTCTTGTGTCTGAAGTCATAATTTAGTATTGTTTTAAAAAAAAAAAGCAAACAAGGGTTGTGAAATAAATCTCCCCCTAAAGCATTAAGAAGGGACCAATAAAGATCCTAAAGATAATCTCAGACACATTGGTTGTCCACTGCCTTGCACCTGTGCAATGTGATGTTTAGGTGAGTGCTGCTCACTGCAAAATCAGAATACAAGTATATAACACCTATTCACTAACTAAATTCTTCAGTTTTGGCCATGGAACACTTGGTACTGCTCAGGAGGGATTACTTGCATAAGTGGCTATAAAACCCCCTCCTCCCTACCACTCCTACTCCCGTGGCTGCTGTTCACTGAGCTGGACAATTTAGAGCAACTTAAGGGTTGCAGTAACTTGCATTGTCTGCCTGAGGCATTGCTAGGTACAGGGACATTTCAGCCATGACCCTTTGGCCCTATCCCTGTACTATGCTGGCTTCTAAGCAATCTCAGGATTGTGCTATGTAGAGGAGAACCTCCTGCAGTCACTCAAGCCAGTTTTACAGTAGCCTTGAAACAGAAGAGCAGTTAGAAATCTGGCCTAATGCAGGTGAGAACTGGGCTATATAAGTCATCTTTGTACTTTCCTGATCCTGAGTTGGCTGTGCCACCCATGGTCATCTCCCATCATAAGTTAGAACAGACTTAGGTTGCACTAATGTTCACTGGCTGTTAGTGGCGCAAAGAACTGTTATGGTGGTTGGGGATAGCCAGCACATAGCGAGGCATTGGACATGCCCCTGTCCCCTAAATATGCCACTATTCAATTAACATTGCTGATCACTGCCTGAAGCTGCTGTGCAATTGCAGTCTCCTGTCTGCTGGAGGACATCAGTCTACTCCCTGATAAACATGATTTAAAAGATTATCAAGTAGATACGAAATATTTCTGTGAATAATAATGTATAGAATACACTATGTGATGCTTTGCTGAATTTACATTAGCATCTCCATTTCCTATAGCGACATCTAAATATGACATACAAAGTATATGTGTCAATACCATAGTTCAGATTAAAGCAGAAACATGGGAGAAAACTGATGGCTGTTAGGAGCTCTCTAGGATTTAGGAGGATTGACTGCCTGCCAACTGTTCACTTCATTACAATGGTGCATCAAGATCAAATATAAGAGCATGTAAATGTGTTCTGTTTAAAAGAACAATGCCTCTGACCAAATTAACTTGTACAAACAAAGAAGGCTGCTTGGGGAAGAAAGGTTCGTTTCCTACCTGAGTGAAAAACATCAATACAGGTTGACCAAGATTTTGTGAGCATGGACTGAAGTTCATGGACTGCATGAAACCTCACGCCCAAGCTCAGTTCAATATGAATGTTTCATACAGCCATGTGGTAATGGCCTATGGACATGTGAAATATTTGATTGTAAAGAATGTGAGCTAAATCACTGTGGTTCCAACAACACAGATCTCAGGAAATGAAAACTTAATTCTCAATGACATTCTGCCCCTTTGCTCAACTTCACAGCACAGACAGCTCACTTCACCCATGGCTAAAACACAGTTACCTCTGTTGTTGTGCTAGAGGTGGCAGCCATTCTGTACCAGCATCACAATAGCTTTTCAGTAGGGAAAAAAATGGTGCATCCAACTGAAACTACGGGGGAATATTTGCAGGCAGAATGCAATTATTTCCACTTAGGAATCTGATGCTGAAGAGCTGTCTCCTGCTGCACAGTGAAATCATTTGGCAAATGAATTAACTGCCTGAAAGCTTCCAAATGTTCCAGGTATATTCACATAGAATGCACTGGCTGTGTCTCTGACTGTTACTGTGCTACTGAGTGTCTAACAATCCATTCCTTTCAGTGGAGTATTCAGAGACAACAGCAGCAGCAGCTTAGCACCTTTAGAGTTAATATTTCTTATTTACATTAAACAAATCCCGGATGTCATCAAAGGCTAGAGCCCATTTGCTCAGTCACCACTTGATTTTTTGGTTCCATGTGACTTTCCAGGTACATTAGAGATGGTTTGAGAAGTTCACTATTTATGGGAACAGGTTCACAACTCAGGATGACTCACTGCATTTAAAAGGAGATGATAGGTTGGCTTGTGATATTCTAGTCGTCTTTTTTTCTTTTGTAGAGGGCAATAGTCTAGGGCCAGATTTCCAAATTTGGGCTCTCCCAATTGTGTGCTGATAGGGGTGTGTGTGTGTGTGGCTAACATGCTGGTTGTGTGTATGCACATTAGGGAGTTGCATGTGCAGGCAGTCAGGTCTTACACATCTTAGTGTCACATATTGTGATATCCAGGTCCCATTGGTTGTTCACTACTCTGTGTCAGCAGCTCCTGTGAGGCCTGACACACTCACCCTACCTAACACATTGTTGTCATAATCTGTATCTAAAAGGTGTCATGTAAGACATCATATCAAAACTCAACTCACTAGTCCTGAAAATCGTGGAGTCTATGTATGGCATGGGTACAAATAGTTATAATTGTTCTTAAAATGTGTTGGGCAACAATACATAAGCCCAGTCTGTCACAGATAAAAGAATGTGAATTTGCATATCTGATCAGCCTCGTCCTCAGGCAGAGATAATGGAAGTTCGCTTACACATAGGGTAACAAAGCTATCAAGATAACAAGCAGTGGGGTAGACAGCACGGTGTCTATACCCCAGCAGCAGAGAGAAACTTTGTCTGGGCTTACTTTTCAAACAATACATTTCAAAGGTTTGCTTGACTATAAAAAGAAGGGGAGAGAACCCCATAGTTATCCTTCACCTAAGGAGTCAAGGAAACCAAGCGCTTTGAGCTCTGTGTGTTGTGTCCTCGCTAAAGGTTTAACCAGCCATGCTGGAAGAAAGTCCATGGTGAGAAAAACTTCTTTGAACAAAAGACTCTTGTTTGTTAAGTTGAGTTTTAGTCTTAGAAACACATTTTTACTTTTTCTTTGTTTGTAGCCATTTCTATCCTTATTGCTTATACTTGATATCATTGAAACCTATGACCTTTTGTTAATAAACTTGTTTTACTTTTACCATAAAGCAACACGGAGGGGTTGACTGAAGTGAAGCGTTTGTCAACCCCAGTTAATAAGCTGCTGTGTACCATCTCTTCAAAGGAGCAGCAAACTTGCTAAGGCTTTCTAGATGCTACAGCAGGGGTCGGCAACCTCTGGCATGCGGCTTGCCAGGGTAAGCACTCTGGTGGGCCGGGCCAGTTTGTTTATCTGCCGCGTCAGCAGATTTGGTGGACCGTGACTCCCACTGGCAGCGGTTCGCCGTCCCAGGCCAATGGGGTGGCAGGAAGCCGCGGCCAGCACACCCCTCGGCCCGCAGCTCTTCCCACCACCCCCATTGGCCTGGGACGGTGATTCGCAGCCAGTGGGAGCCATGCAAATAGCTCTAGCAATAAAAAACCGAGAAAAGAAAATAGAGAGAACATATGATAAACACTACAGGGAGGAGATGCCTATGAACACAATGTTTTTCCAAGTTGTCTGTGCAGTCCCAGCAGGCCTTTAAGAGAAGCTTGGCAGGACTAAGTTGCTTTGGAAAGCATTTCTTGTCACTGATCTAGCGTTGGCTAAAGTAGGTATTTACTGACTTTAAATGCACAATTAATATTGATTAGTTTATTTGTTTAAGTAAATGAAAAAGGGAAACAACAAATATGAGCTTTAAATTATATTGGTTCTCTCAGAGCACTATCATGGTTTCTCAGACCAGATTAAGGGTCCCACAGGAAGAGCTTTTCCTTTTGTGAGAATGCATCATTTCTTTCAATGAACACTCTCTTAATATTACAAGGAACATCATCAAATGCTCTTGATTCACAAATGCAGGAAGCAGCGGAACAATGGAACTGAAGCTTGTAGTATGTTCAAATTGTATTACTTTCCTCTTCCAGACAAATATTTTCCATTAGAGAATGGAAAAAAAAAACAAAGGAAAGGGAAACAGCAAATAAAAGAAACACAAGTCAAGTCTGAGTGAAGTCAATGTGAGATTTGCTGCAGACTTTAATAGGAGCAAGACCAGACCCTAGAACCATCCACTTATTCATTGCTGTCTTTTGTGGATGTGCCTATTTTAGGGGCATGACTGAGGAGAGATGCTATGCTGATTATATATTTTTTGCTCTGGGGGTGAGTGACTCAACCATGCCTTACACAATGCAAATTATTAGTAGCTGTGTTCCACCACTCTCCCCTTGCCCTCCTTTGCACCTTTCATCTGCCAGAAATGGTGGAAGGTCAAACATTTCCTTAATGAGATGACAAAATATTTTCTACAGCGAGGATGGCAGAAGGTGCTTTGAGACAAATGTGACCACAGACTAAGAAGCTTCAGTCCTTTTCTTCCTACCCAGAAGACTAAATATGTCATCAGTGGTTAATATCCACTTTCTCAGGAACTAGGAACCCGACATATCCTGAACCGCATTGCTTTCACTGCGTATAATGTATAAGCAGGCAGCTTTCAGCACTAGCATACCTCCTTTTGGATTATGCTGGTAATGTGACCCTTTTATTAATAATTATTATCATTAATTATTGTCACAAACCCACAGATCTCTTTCAACTTGTGGAATAAAATTTGGTATCATCAAAAGAAACCTCTTTCATTTCAGCTTTCCTTTTGAAAGAAAGAATCAATGACAAAATAAATGTACATGAAAGAATATTAGTATGCAATACCCTTTTGGACTCTTAATAGCTTCCACCAGTCTCCAAATGGCTAATCCTTTCCACCACCAATGCTAGAGTGTATGTGTTTGTGACCTGATTTATTAAGTGGCATGCACTTTCCTGCCTAGTTAATGGAGTAGTATTAAAAATGGTGACCTTACTTTATCATTTTAAAGTCTATTACATACTGAAGGAGGGTAACACAGATAGAAATATGGAGCAGAACTACCTGAGACACACCATATCTAGTTCACGGTAGCTTTTAATAATTCAGAGCTAGCCCTGAGTAAGGGGCAGTGTGCAGCTATGTTGCTGCAACAAGAGAATTGTAACTTTGGGTCACAATTCTCTCCCTGGCTACCCCCCTTGCTTTGGGGGAGAGGGGGTGGGAGGGACAGGTATCATGTAGTATGGTCCAATAGTAGCTTATTACCCTCTGCACAACTGCTCAGCTACACAGCCCAGTGTCCTTAGGGATCCAGTCAAGGCTCCACTTATTCTCTGCTACCCACTCCCTGTCCACCTCCATTGGAGGGGGGACTATGGCCTCCGAGCGGCTGCTCTCTCCTTCCTGTGCTGCTGAATGTGCAGGGCAAGCTTGTGCAAGAGACAGCATTTCATTTTGTAGGATACATGAAGATCTGGTGACTCATAAGGAGTTAAAATCAATTTGTTCTATTAATTGCCAGTGCTGAGCTCCATATATAACATAAAACAAAGAATTTGAATGAAAACAGATTAGAAAAAAGCAGCTTATCTTACCTGAGGTTGTCTTCACTACCTCAGTGGAATTTCTCAGTCCAATAAAAGAAAACTGGTAGAGCCTCCAAGATCTGGTGTCTCCCACTTCCACCGAACTGCGTTTCCACTGATAAATAATTTCTTCCCTGGGGTAGCCATCTTCAAGACAATTACAAATACAGCTGCATACTCTTATTTTTTTTTTTATTTTAATTTAAAAATTTACATTGTGGGAAACATGTTCATTTTCTATTTATCCAGAAAAAATATGGAGCAACATAGTCAGGGGAGTGGGGGTATGTTAGTTACCTTTTAATTAATTTAATATTTTATTTATTTTCCAAAAGCGCATTTTTGGATGGGTTCTCTTTTTGCCTCGCCCCACCTCACCAACTTGACATCTAGAGCACAATCTGACCCTTCTGAAGTCATTGTCAAATCTCTCATTTCACCTTATAGCTTGATTTCAGAGATGTCAACCCACATGCCAACAGTAGTCAATGGAGTGACACACGTATGCAACAAGTGTGACAAAGATCCAGATCACAACATTTATTAATAAAAGCCAACTCTAATGGCAAGCATAATTAAGTATTATGAATATCTGTGTATTCTGATCTAAGCTATGTGTCTCAAAGCACATACCATTCTCAAGTATAATTATTTATTATATCTGTGAACATATACAATGTGTACACATTTACAGAATAAGTTCCAGATCCTCCCTGATCCAAATTCAATTGAAGACAACAGATTGTGCTGATTTACCCTAGCTAAGAATCTTGCCCTACCTATGTCAATGAAATGAAGGTGGAACAGGAAATTTAGCACACTACTTACAGCTTGAAAACTCCAGTGGACAGGAATGTTCATCCATTGGGAAGTTGTGCAACTGCAACTGGCACTCAGCATCTATTGTCAACCTAAAGAGAAGAGATGACAAAGATTTAGTATCAGAATATACAGTGCATGCCATAGTAATTTCTATTGAAAACTAGTGTGGCACACAAACCAAGATTCTTATCAACATGCCCCCAACATACCAAATATACAAAACACAAAATACTATACACACATAAGCACTGTATACAATGGGTATAATTAAGACATGATAATGGGTTTGAAATGGGAGCAGGGTTGGGCATCTAGTAATTCTTTGCTCACATTACTGCCTTTTTCTTCCTTTCTCATTTCATCCCTCATCAATCCAACTTCAAGATTACCTGATATACACTAAGAAGGCAAAGCAATCTGCTCATCAGATAATGATATTCTGATCTCTAAATACAATTTTTTCACTCATGTCCTTGTTTAAAACTGTTTGAATTTACCACATGCTCCATAAATTCAGTGACAATTTGGGTTTGTATTCTGTTGTGGGGATGTTTTAATATCACTCATTAGCATGAGTCCAGTTGGATCTTTCAGGCTTGCAAAAGAGCTTAAGTCTGTGGGTACGTCTACACTACAGGATTATTCCTATTTTACATAAACTGGTTTTATAAAACAGATTGTATAAAGTTGAGTGCACGCAGCCACACTAAGCACATTAATTTGGCAGTGTGCGTCCATGGTCCGAGGCTAGCGTCAATTTCCGAAGCATTGCACTGTGGGTAGCTATTCCGTAGCTATCCCATAGTTCCCGCAGTCTCCCCCGTCCCTTAGAATTCTGGGTTGACAGCCCAGTGGCTGATGGGGCAAAAAATCATTGTCGCGGGTGGTTCTGGGTAAACGTCATCAGTCATTCCTTCCTCCGGGAAAGCAACGGCAGACAATCATTTCGTGCCCTTATTCCCTGGATTGCCCTGGCAGACGCCATAGCACGGCAACCATGGAGCCCGTTCAGCCTTTTTTTTTTTTTTTTTTTTACAGTCACCGTATGTGTACTGGATGCCGCGGACAGAGGCGATACTCCAGTGCTACACAGCAGCATTCATTTGCTTTTGCATGATAGCAGAGATGGTTAACAGTCATTCTGTACCGTCTGCTGCCAGTGTAAACTGGCAATGAGATGATGGTTATCTGTCCTTCTGTACTGTCTGCTGCTATCACGGGTGCCCCTGGCTCAGATCGGCTGGGGGCGCAAAGGCAAAACTGGGAATGACACTCTGAGTCAATCCCTCCTTTATGGTTTCTAAAAATAGAGTCAGTTCTGTCTAGAATATGGGGCAAGTGTACTAGAGAGCCAATGTATCAGAGAGCACAGCTGCTACATGTCAGATCCCACAGAAATGATGAGCTACATGCCATGAAGTTATAAAGAATGAAGGAATAAGAAACAATGACTTGTTAGTGAGATAAAATGAGGGGGAGGCAGCCTCCCGGTGCTATGACAGTCCAGGCAGGACATTAAGCGATGCGGAGGAGAGGAGCCTAGCATTCCGCCGCTATGATAGTCCAGGCAGTACAGAATCTTTTCTTTACACAGGAAAGGGAGGGGGCTGATGGAGCTCAGCCCCCCAGTTGCTACGATGAGGGCGGTTACCAGCCATTCTGTCCCATCTACTGGGAATGACCAGGAATCATTCCTATTTTTACCCAGGCACCCCCGGCCGACCTCACTTGAGGCCAGCCAGGAGCTCTCATGGGCTGATGGTAATGACGGATATCAGTCATATTGTACCGTCTGCCACCGGGGAGGGGAGAGGAGCAAATACTGTTCTTCACTGCTGCACATCGCGTAGTGTAGACCAAGCCTCTGTTAGTAATTCTACCTTGAGGGGCAAGGTTGGCTAGAACATAGTCATACAAATGCCAAGATTTTCACTATTTTCATTAGAAAATCACTTAAGATTTGTTAGGGAATTTAGTGCTCATGACAGTGAGTGACCAACAGCAATGGCTACAGCCAGGCATAATTCCGGCATGCGCTGTGCAAGCTTCAACATACAAGTCTTTGCTCAATATACCATATTTCATCACTTCCAATACTTTTGTAATATGGGATCTTGACTCAAGCTAAGATTTATTATCAGAATTTGAATGTTACTGGAGCTAATCATGATATTTAATAGAACTACGATTACACGTTAATGTCAGATCACTAAAGACAGAAACTGAATGTTTTGAGGAGAAAAGTAGTGAGGTCTTAAGAGAGAAGAGAGCATGGCTTGAGATATTAAGACCTATTTAACATGTCAAAAGCAGATGTAGAATGTGATTTATCAGACTGACTTTGATTCACTCTGGATTTAAATTCCAATCATTTTCCTATCTCTTCCTCAAAATGTGATGCATAATGAATGTAAAATAAATGCAAAATAAAACTCTTGTAATTCAGACATTTCTTCCAACATCAAAAAAAAATTCTTAACCAATGAAGAATGAAGAAATTTTTTACTAACCTCTAAAAAACCAAAAGAGAAATACATGAACTGATAGATACATACAGTGTCCTAATAAAACTTTGATGAATATGCTTTGCATCAGACCTTAAATGACTAATATTACCTCACCAATTTTGTCTTTATTTCCACCAGGATTTTCAAGAATTAAACATTTTTCACCTTGGAGCTTTATCCAGCTCCACTGACGTCAGAAGGAGCTTGAAATGGACTTGAATGAGAACAGGAAACTTTGATGCAAATTAGGTCATAAATACTGATTAATTCAATCAATGATTTTAAAATCCTCTAATTTAATAGCTAAAAGAGAAAATGATAAGAGTGGCAAAAAAAAACCTGGTAAGCGATAAATTGTAAACACAAATCAGGGACAAGATTGTGATACCCTTATATTGAATAGTTCCTTACGCCTCATATAGTTCTATTTACTTTAGTGAGATTCCTTGAGGAATAGGATAGTAAAATCTGAATGGAAATGAGACCCTTAAACTATGGCAATATCCAGCCTTCTAAATAGACAAAGTACAAATGATCTAAGCATTTCACATTTACCAGGACATTTTAAAAATACAATCAGACAAGTTATATTCTAAGTTATGCATTCCAGTTATGTTTAAACCTCTCCTATGATTAGAAATTAATTTATAAGGTATTCCCTATTCACGTTGCAATTGCAGAAAATGTACTTCTTTGGCTTTTCCTTGAGGAACCAAATTCAAATTCAGGTGTAAATACCTTAGTGTATATAGCACTCTGCCATCATTCCAGATCCTGAGCATCCTATTGGGTGTTGTTATCCAATGAGCATCAGCCTTCTTGGAGTTTCGGAAAAATGTATCTGGTATCCAAATCTTCCCAACCATATTACTGTTCAGTCGGAGCACTTTTATTGTGCTGTTGAATTTCAGACGTCTGTCATACCAGGTTTGGGCGAAAAATATATCGATTGTGTATTCCTGTTCATTAACCAGAAATAGTAGTGAAAACATTGTGCACGGCAATGTCAGAGGTGCACTTTTAAAAGCATTTCTCTGAAAAACCTGAAAAAGTATTTTCAGTCACTACAAGAGGGATTGATTCTAAAGCTGGTTGAAAAACTTATTTGATAAATGTTGTGATTTTTATTTTCAAAAATAAGGTTTGATGCTCCCTCCCCGCCATTATTCACCCAGTTATAACTGATAGCTGCTGGTTGTATCTTTTTTCAAGTCAGTGCATCCCTCCCACCATCCAACCAGTCTTAGTTGGGAGAGGTGTGTTTGATCAGGTAGGTAGGGGATACATAATTCCTAGGGTCCTGTGAGGAGGCGCGGAAGGAAGGGGAAGGCTTAGCTGAGCTGGAACCTTCCCTTTCTCTTTCCCTGCCCTGGCACCCCGAATGCACATGGAGGTCATGCCTGATCAGGGAGTGGGGTCAGTGGAAGGGAGAGAATTCTCTGCCTCTTTTTGTCCTCCCATTGGCCAGTCTGTGGTAAGGAAGGAAGACTTGATTGTCCCTCATGCTTGTCCCCTTGCTGCAGCCATTCTGCAGATCTTAGAGGTGTAGTTTGAACTGTGTTTCCAAGAGGCTATGGATCTGGCCAATCACTAGTTTGGGGCATGAGGAAAATATTTGTTTCATATGGCAAGACTGGCAAGGTGTCTGATCAGGGTTTTTTTCTCCTTCCTTGCAGCATCCTGGAGGTCCAATTCTAGGTTAGTTAAGAGAGAAATTTAAAAGCTTTATGTTAATAAGTGATATTTGTAACTTTGTTGCAATTTGCCGTCACTTTGAAGATCAAAGGGGTTAGCTACCAACGGTAAACATAAGAGACCCAGTAGAAAGCTGGTTGACCCTATCAGCATGCAGACCTTAAGTCTTCACTATCTAATCTTTCATGGACATCTTCATTCCACCTCATGGAGAGAGGGGGAGAGGATTCAGAAGTGTACTGAATCCTAGGGATCAGGCGGAAGGGGGCCACCCTTAACTATGGGATATTTGACATCAGGTCATTTAAAACCACACTGGATCAAAGTAAATGTCAGATATTTCCTGTGGAAGGTCTATCACCCTCCAAAAATTAAAAGTTAATTAAATTGCAGATCCATCCCTCCATCTCTGCTTCATTCTACTGTGTGTCATGATCAATGTCTGTATTTCTATATCAAACATTGCCTCTAACACAAGTGTTATGATGTACGTATTTCACAGGTTGTTTCTGGCTGTGAGATGACACAAATACTAAAGAGTTGGCCCCTCCTCTCCCAAATTATCAACATGTTCTGGACTGGATCTTGCAAGCTCTTGCATGATTAAATAAGGGACGACAACATGGTTGCACAATTGTGAGCTAGAAACCGTATAATAATGTTAAACACACTCACACTTTTTTCTGATATAAAGAAAACCTCTGCTTCCACTTGTCCTTACAAACATGCCCTACTCTTTTCCATGAGATTGATATAATAAGACTTTTAAAATAAAATACATACAGTGCAAGTGTCAAAAATAATGAAAACATAATTGCACTGCAACTATAAAGGAATTATTGCATGCATCAAACCAAATATACCAATCATTAAAAGTGTAGCAAAGTGTTAAAAACAGTTACCTACCATATTGATAGCATTCACTGGACCGATGCTATTTACATACATGTCAGTGTGAATTACTGTTGGTTTCACTGTAAGTAAAACAATAAGAATTGCTAATACAAATGATGGTTAAAATCCACAACATAAAAACCACACATAGGGTTATTATTTTGGAGTGTCTATTTTGTGTGTGGTTGGGAAGTGAAAAGTAGGAGTGTGAGCGTGTGTGTGTGTGTGTGTGTGTGTGTGAGCGTGTGTGTGTGTGTGTGTGAGCGTGTGTGTGTGTGTGTGAGAGAGAGAAAAATACAGATTTCCAAACAGCAAATATAGTACAAAATAAATTTTACAGCAATAATTCTAGTTCCTCAATAGACAGAGACACTTCAGAGCCGGATTCTGATTGCACTTATACTGGTGTAAATGAGGAATAATTATTGGACTCAAAGGCAATACACTGGTGTGAGTGAGATCAGAATGATGCTATGCCCATGTGGTGTTGTCTGTGTAGGGGACTTTGTTTCTCAAAAACATATTTTATCAAATGCTACTTCTTGAGGAAAACAAACACTTCTTTCACAGTCCTCTTACACTGTGTTTCATCACTCATTTCACATGATGGGACTCAATGCAATGTGACTGGCATAGCCTGAAGTGATGTCTGCAGATAAACAATCACTTCATGAGCCCAAAACAACATTTGGGGCTTGCAAAACAGGAACAGAAAACAATTGTTAAACTAATTTAGTTTGAAATATTGTTCCCCCACTTTGATCATATTAATTCCAGACACTCTTTACTAAAACAAAATCAATCTTCCTAGATTACTTTTATGGATGTTCCACTCCTTTTATTCCCTAAATACTGGGATTGGGAGAACAAGCCATAGAACATTTCTGGTTATATGTGTTTCATTGGGAATTCCTCTGCTATTTTTACAATGTATAAGTAAATATTATCATTGGGTGTTACCCACATAAACACTCAGGTTAACTTTCTTTGTGGAGTAGGTAAAAATTTTCATCCTTGGTTTTAAACTTCTTCACAGACTTTCTTGAGCTAACCTATTTCATGGAGCTTGCTGCCCCCTACTTCCCTTTGTTTCTCTAGTCCACGACTTCTCTGCTCCTTTCCACAATCTCATTATTATTATTATTATTAGACCCTTCACTTCTGTAGCTTTTTATGATCTGGGACAGGCTTCATATGTTGCTTCATTTCTTTAACTAGTCCATTGCTTTTCTAAGCTCATGTGAAAACCCATATGAGTGACAGCCTCAGCTGATGAAAATGGATATAAATCATATTGTCTCCCTTTCTCTATACTCCTTTCTGTCCTCTCCATCTACTGCTATGTATTATTTGTAACTCTGTGACTGTATAATTTAACTGTTTAGAGCACTTAGTGATTCTCACCAACATTTACAAATCTGAATGCTTAAAGTTAAACGCCTAACTTCATGTTTAGGCACAAAATAGAAGTGGCCTGATTTTCAAAGTAGTTGAGTTTCCGCAGCTTGAGCAATTTCAATAGAATTTGTGGGTGCTCAGAACTATTGCAAATCAGGCCACTTAGGTTCCTTGAGATGGATTTATCAGCCTATCCTTATACCCCTTATATACAAGTCTGACTTACATATCGTGGCCAGAGAGTTTATGATAGATATTTTAAAAAATGAAGTTATATTGTATTATATTATGTTTTCATACCTTCTTTGTGTGGATTATGCTTCCAATATATATATTGCAATGTGAGAAATTCTCTTCCTCCAGCCCCCATTTCAATTAAAAATAGGTTAGAAAACACACCTCCTATGTCAGGTCTCAGTTTGTTGTCATATCCCTCCAGCAAGCCATTTAAAATCAGGGTGACATCACTCTCGTGGACTTTGGGAGTCAAAACCCATGTTTTGTTGGATGTATAATCTTCATAGTCATCATCCCCCTTTTGGCTAGAACTGTGAAGGAAAGAAAATTGAAGAACAAGAAAGTCTTGAAAAATCCGAATGTTGGAATTACATCCATACACAGCCCCTTTTGAAAATGTGCTAAATGAATAATCCTGTTCTAACAGCACTGCAGTGCTTCACAGAGCATTACACAATGTTGCCCATTTGACAACAGAAATATTGTAGACAGGATGTCACTTATTACCTAAGGTTAAAGCTCACTTTAGTGAACTTTCCTTTGGTATAACAGAGATCATTTCCTGTGTATTCTATGGTATATCAATGCTTTTGTCCTTTGAGACATCTGTTTCTTCTCTTCTTGGCTCAGCTGGGACCTATTATAAAAAAATCTCTTCTTGTCACTTAGTTTATGCAAAAATCCAGTAGAATATTACTTTGTACGGACACCATGTACTTGCATTATTTCCCTTTGAGATGATAACTTGACATATCCTATTAATGACAGGACCAATAATTAGATGAATTCAGACAAACTGTCATGTAGCCTCACTGCTCTATGACGAGCCTGAGTTTGTTGCGCAAATGGAAAGTTCAACACAAATAGTTTTGGACTTGGTTTTCACTTTCACTTTTGCTCACCAGAGGCCAATCAAAAATAAAATAGCTGATTTGCAATTTTTTTCCTGTCACCAAACTAGGACTCACAGGAAATCCAGTAACCCAACTCTCATACTATAGAAAGGGCAAGTCAGATGCTGAGAACTGTAAATTACAGCTTGCGTTTTCTTCAAAATGCCTGGTTCTAATACCAGGGAAAGTGATATTTCTCTGGCACAGTGTTAGGAGATACTGTGCAAGCTCTTTCACACAGCTCTGCCAATGCTCCTCTATCCTGAGCTGCTGCAAGATTCTTCCTATTCCAGCCTTCAGATCGTTCTTGATTTGAGACTGTTATTGGTGCTGAAAACATGCTAAATTATATGGGAGTTCACAAATAGGAACTAAAAGGAGGTCGTCACACTCACCTTTGCTTGAGAACACAGTCTCATATCCATAATGTGCAAATTATAGCCACACCTGTAAGAGGCACTAGTGGGGGAGGGGTACAGGAACTCTATCTGCTGGATCATCAGCTGTGCTGAACTCATGCTTGAGGGGAGGCAACCCCAGTGCAAATAAGTGCAGCCATGGGATCCCCAGTGACCACTGTACTGGCCCAGAACTGCAGTGAGCTAAGAGCCCATACTTTCATCCTTAGATCACCATCTCTTTGCCTTTGGCCCACTCTGGAAAACCGTTCTGTAGCGAGAAGAAAGGCTGGGTGGCATAAAGCCAACTATGCTTACTCTATGCCACCATGGGATTCCAGCAGCACAAATGAAATTTAACGAGGCCTGAAGATATGGATCAGTTTCTCATCCCTTCCCATTACAATATCATGGGAAGAAGCCTTAATGAAGCAGCTTGCTTTCCCTGGTCGTGATCATGCAAGGTTCTTAATGTCTCTGAAAGGAGCCGAATGCCCTGCCCTTGAAGTCCATGGGATTTAAACGCATTTGGCATCCCTCAGGAAGCAATGCAGGACTGGACTCCAGAGTGGAAGACAGGGCTATTTGGTGATGCTGTCAGAACCACATTCCAGAGGAGATAAGGCTGGGACAAGGTCAGCACTGCCTTCCCTGTACACAAGCTAGCACTCGGAAGCTGATACTGGAGGTAGTGCATGCTATACTCTTTAAACATGTTTAGCAATACCGTTGTTGTGTGCACTCCCCCAGGCATCCCTCTGTACTGCTTAGGCATCATGTGCCACCAGCCATCACTGGTCAGATACTACCTAATCCTCCTCCACCCAGCCAGAGAGAGAGATGCACATAATTGAGCCTTTAATGTTTATTGGCGATCAAAAGGACAATTTTTAATTGACACTGTGCTGCACAACTCTCCACTATGTAGAGACAAACCGGGCACGAATAATTAAATTGGTGAGAGAAGCTGGTTTATTCAACTGTCTGGAGTTTCAAACATTTAATTGCATTTCAAAGGAACAAATCTCAGGCAACATACACCCTCCTGTATGGTGCAAGAAGCCATATAATCTATATTGCAAACACGGGATTGGATTATATGTTTTTTAATCTGTATGAAATGCATAGAAAACCCAAAGTAATTTATCAAAGTCATGTGTCTTTGATGTAATCAATTAAAAGCTTTTTCAGAGTTCCTTCTGAAGCAGAATTTTCTATTTTCCTAAGTGAAAAAGAAACTCTAAATTAAACATCTCTTCACTCACAGAACACATTCCTGAATATGAGGGAGGTGAATGAGGTTTAAAACTTGAGCTGCTAATTACAATGGCTAGAATGACAGAGAGAATAGTATTCTTATTTGGCCTAAAAGGATAATTCTGAAGACATAGTCCACAAAAGACTTTACAGTCTGGATTCAAAGTTTTATGTTGTCTGCTTAGTACTGCTCTGGTGACACAAAATTGCCATAAACCCAATTTAACTGACCAGTGAAGCCAAGTTTATTATAGCTGTGTTGCATCATCAGAGCAGTGCAAGGCAGCCAGAGCGAGATGATGAATCTGGCTCCAGGGAGTCAGTGGACGATGAATCTTCAGTAACTGTATTATTATCTGAACTAATAGTCAGTCTTTTATGAGTAAACCTAAGCAGAAGATTAGACCAAGTAGGAGATTTTGTTTAAACTTGTTTATTTTTAATGTTACTCCTTGGTGCCTTTCTTTTACATTTTATAATTTATATTTTTGATTAAGTGAATACAGATATATTTTAGAAAAGTTAGATGCCTGCAAGTCACCAGGGCCTGATGAAATGCATCCTAGAATACTCAAGGAGTTAATAGAGGAGGTCTCTGAGCCTCTAGCTATTATCTTTGGAAAGTCATGGGAGACGGAAAGATTCCAGAAGACTGGAAAAGGGCAAATATAGTGCCCATCTATAAAAAGGGAAATAAAAACAACCCAGGAAACTACAGACCAGTTAGTTTAACTTCTGTGCCAGGGAAGAAAATGGAGCAAGTAATTAAAGAAATCATCTGCAAAACTTGGAAGGTGGTAAGGTGATAGGGAATAGCCAGCATGGATTTGTAAAGAACAAATCGTGTAAAACCAATCTGACAGCTTTCTTTGATAGGATAACGAGCCTTGTGGATAAGGGAGAAGCGGTGGATGTGGTATACCTAGACTTTAGTAAGACATTTGATATGGTCTCTCATGATATCCTTATCAATAAACTAGGCAAATACAATTTAGATGGGGCTACTATAAGGTGAGTGCATAACTGGCTGGATAACCGTACTCAGAGAGTAGTTATTAATGGCTCCCAATAACCAGGTAAATGTTGCCTGTGATTTAATAGCAAACTTTTTAAAAATGCATTTACTAGACAAACAGTGATGAAGTTTAATAATGAGCATGCTCTGGGTATATAAGAAAGCAACTATTAAATTGTAAATCATGACCCTGAAGGAGGAGGCTGGTCATGCTCTAATCAATGCTGGAGGCAAATCAGGGACAAAAATGGCCCCAGCTGTAGATGTTAGTTTTATGATCAGAAAACTTGCTATGTGAAAACGGCATCTCCTCACACAACAGAGCTGCACCTTGTGTCACTGAGAGACAAAAATCAAGTTTTTGCTATCTTAGACAGTAAGCATTAATTTTTGCAGAGTCCACAGTTATAAGATAGTGAGCTATAATGCATTCTGCTCATGCATCTAATGAAGATTAATCAAAACCATGCCATTTCATGGATATAATATAGTTTGGCCCACCAAATGTTATTACTGGTGATGATTCACAAGCCAAAAGTTAGTGTTTCTGGCCTCAAGATACATTTTAAGGACTAATATGTAGAAAAGAGTTCCATCTTTTTACTTGTAAACTAAGCAAATGTGGTATAAAAATCCTACAGAGAACAATATTTTTAGAGTGACTATTCAGAATAGAACCTGGCTTTAAATTGAATAAATTCTCATATAGCAATATTTCCACAATCATATCAATATTTATTTCAGAGATCTAAAGTACATACCAAGAAGAAATTCTCTCCTAGATCTCTAAAATGAGTTTGCTTCATTGTGTTTCTGTCTTATTTAAATAATGTATGACTTCCAACTTCTAGCTCTAAAGAGCATTTTAGAGGGAAAAAGAACAATTTTAACAGCTGTCTCTTGTTTATGCAATGTTGAGTAAAATTTACAAATTTGTAAATGTTCCCTTTGGCAGTACATGAAAAAAAATATTTAAAACTCTTTTTCCTTGTGTGTTTTATATACTTACAATCTATTAGTTTGAATATTTTCATCTTTTTATGATTAAAGTATGCCCAATACTGCTAATCTCTCAATTATATTTAGATATAAAGGACATATATAGCATTTTAGAAGACCATGTCTATTACATTGATAGAAAAAGAAAATATAGTGCAGAGCCGAATGTATATGGAAAATAAAAACGTTCAAAATTGAAGAAATGAAACACAGTAGGATACAATAGGAGCTAGAATGCTAAGGGACCAATAAGACTTCTTGAAATATCATGCATAGTTATCTATCTAATTAGGCTGGAAGCTCTTCTGATCTGTGTTTGTACAGAGTCTCACACAATGGCCCAATTTTGATTGGAGTCTCCAGGTGGTAATGTAATACAACTATATTATTGAGTATTATGATATGCTCTTTTGAAAAATATTTAAGTTGAGAACATCTCCTCATGGTACCAATGTTTTCTATTCACAATTGACAGTTCCTGAGTGGTGATGAGCACCCGTAGCTCTCATTGACTTCATGGGGACTTGCAAGTATTCAGCACCTGGCAGGATCAGGCCTAATAGTATTTAAGGATGGGAGAGTTTAGGACTTTTCAGATTTTTTTTTTTGAGAAATCTACAGACAACTTTGTTGATTTGCAGCCCTCTAGTGCTAAAGACTCCATCTCATACTTGATGATGAATTGCAGGAGTGGGACAGTGATCTGTTTGCTCTCCGGGGAGGTGGTGTCTACTAAACCTTCATCAGTTGCCACTTCTGGCATTTTGAAATCCCAAACCTAAAAGGAAGTCTAAGGCTTCAGGAGTGATTAATGAAGGAACAGTCAGTCTAATACCTAATGAAAGTTATGTTCTTAAAGCCCCATTCATATTCTTAAGACCCTCTGAGCCTATATTATCAGAAATAGACTGGTCTATCTTCCCAGTGTTTTCAGCATCATGAAACTAAACTGCTAAAATTCTCCTATCAAGATTATTTGGAAACACTTTAGGAATTATCTTTTTTTCCTTATGAATATTGGGGGACTTCAGATGGAATACTCAAAACAAGTAAGCAAATGTACACTCCTATCTTGCTAATGTGCATTAAAGCATATTTTTTAAGAAGTTAATTTGTTTTAGCAATTTTGACACATATGCCCTCTTATCCTGTTGATAGCCTGGAAGAATAAAATATATGAATTCAAGCCATTTTATTAGAGGTGTTTGGTCTACTGTTTTGAGGTAGAACTTCCTGAGTTCTAATCCCTGCTATAAGCCAACTCTTTCTCTAGTTTTGGACAAGTCACTTAATGTCTCTACTCCGTTTTCCCATCTGAAAAATCCAAATAATAGTAATACCAGCATAGGTCAGACTCTGATCTCCTAGCTTAATATTTAATAGAACTTCAATTTCGATGGGAGTACTTCTTCAGTAAAGTACTATTTAGTGTGACTATAGGAGCCATAATCAGGCCCTTAGAAACAGATCCTGAAAACACTTATGTTCCTATATAATCTGCCATGGTTGAAGAGTTACTTATGTGCATGTTTGCATGATTCTATTTGCATTTCAGTGGAACTCCTTACTTGACTCAAGCTACTGACATGCATGTTTGCAAAATACTTTGAAGTTGAAAGTTGCTAAACACTAATCATTATTTATTAAATTAGATCAGAGAATGCGTAAATTTAGATCCAAAGACACCTCATCTGGTGGTGACATCACAAGACTGGGAATCAGGAGATTTTAATTATATTTAATGTATGCGTATTTAAATGTGTCTGTCTAAAGCTCAAGGCACACATGGATCAGTTCACAAATGCTAAGAGTCAATTCCGAGTAGTGTTAAAGATTTTGGACTTTGGGTAATGTAGCCTTTTTTGTCTCAACTTTCCCAACTCTAAAATGTGGGTAGCAATACCAGCCCTACCGTACAGTAGACTTAGCATTTAATTCGTAATGTTCATTAAGTTCTTCAGATGGGTGGCACTATAGAAGTGCAAGTCTTATTCAAGTTGTTAACTCTTATAGGCCAGATCTTTAGGTCCTATGCTGATTTCATAGAATCACAGGGTTAGAAGAGACTGCAAGGGTCATCTAATCTAAACCCCTGCCAAGATGTAGGATTTGTTGTGACTAACCATCCAAGACAGATGGCTATCCCACCTCCTTTTCAAAATCTCCAGTGAAGGAGCTACCACAACCTCCCTAGACAGTCTGGTCCATTGTCCTACTGTTCTTACAATTAGGAAGTTCCTGAGATTTAATTTAAATCTGCTATGACGTAGTTTGAATCCATTGCCTCTTGTCCTGCCCTCTGTTGTAAGAGAAAAACTTTTCTCCGTCTTTTTTATGGCAGCTTTTCAAGTATATGAAGATCGCTAACATTTCCCCCTCTTAATCTCCTCTTTTCCAAACTTAAATATACCCATTTCCTTCAGACTTTGCCCATGTGACTTGCATTCCATCCCTGTATTATCTTTGTCACTTGCCTCTGGATCCTTTCCAGTTTCTCTACATGCATTGACCAAAACTGGACACAGTACTCCAGCTGAGCCCTAACCAGTGCTGAATACCATGGTACTATTACCTCCAATGACTTGCATACTATGCCTCTATTAATGCAACCTAAAATTGCATTTCCTTCTTTTGCAACAGCATTGCATTGCTGACTCATGTTGAGTTGTGACCTACCCCAACTCCCAGATCCTTCTCAGCAGTGCTGCTGCCAAGCCAGTTTGCCCTCATTTTGTATTTGTGCATTTGGTTTTTCTTCCCTAAATGTAGCATCTTACATTTGTCTTTGTTGAATTTCATTTTGGTTTCTATAGCCCATTTCTCCAATTTATCAGGGTCCCTCTGAATGTTATCTGTATCCTCCAAAGTGTCGGCAACCCTCTCCCCTTAGCTTTGTGCCATCTGCAAATTTGATCAGTATACTCTCTATTTTTTCATCAAGTTCAGCATAATAGAAGTTAAACAACACCAGACCAAGAACAGATCTCTGTGGAACCCCACTTGAGACCTCTCTCCAATCTGACATTGTTCCATTATTAATTATTCTTTGTGGTTGTTTAATCAGTTATGTATCTACTTAATGGCAGTTCCTCCTAGCTTACATTTCTCCAGGTTACTTATCAGAATGTCATGTGGGACTGTGTCAAAATCCTTGCTAAAGTCCAGGTATATTATGTAAATATGTTACCTCATGTATTAGCTAATCTTGTTACCTGCTTGTAGAATGACTCATCCACTTCCTCTTCCTGATTTGGTGATCTACAAGAGACTCCCATCATAACATCACTACTACTCTTTTCCCTTTTTATCTTCAACCAGAGACTCTGTAGGTCTGTTGCTCACTTTCTCTTGGACCACAGAGCAAGTGTATATATTCTGGACTTACAGCGCAACACCTCCTCCTTTTTTCCCTTATCTATCCTTCTGGAACAATCTGTATTCCTCCATGTTGGTACTCCAATCAGGTGAGTTGTCTCACTAAGTCTCTGTAATGCCAGTTAAGTCATAATTTTCTTCATATACCATGACATCCTGACAATGGCACTGGAACCCTTTTAATAGTGGGGTGCTGAAAGTTGGGTCTGGACAGGGATAATAGGGCAGTCTGGGGGCAGGCATGGGGCCAGAAGTGGAGCCACGTAGCCAGGACCCTGTGTGCAGTGCCAGCAGCAGAGCCCTGGATGCAGGGCCAGCAGCCAGCAGCCATGACCCTGAGAACAGAGCCCTGAGAGTGGGACCCTAGGCGCGGGGCCAGCGACTGGGAAGCTGGACCTGAGCCTGGGTGCAGGGCAGGAGACCAGAGTCCTGGGCACAGGGTCCCAGGAGCAGGGCCCCGGCAAGGAGCCCCAGTCACAGGGCCAGCAGCTGGGGATCAGGTCTGGTGGCTGGGACCCAAGCACTGGGCTAGAGAGTGGAGGCCTGGACACGGGGCCAGCGGCAACACATAAAACCTGGGGTGCTGCAGCACTCCCCACACCCCTAGTTCCTGCTCCTATGCATCCTGCTTGTAATGTCAGCTGAGGATCCAGTCCTCTATATTTATTGCAATACCAACTGTTCACACTTCTGGTGATCACTGTTCTCAGGAGGGCAAATGTAGTCTCTATATCCCTGGTTATGGAAGCCCTTTGATGGTATAGATGGTTCTCTTGTGCGAGCAGATGAGGTTTGCAGCCCTTAACTAGCACAAAGCCCAGTTCCATTGACATGTGCTCTTCCTCAGTGCACAAGAGTGGAGGATAGCAGGGTTAAAGGATCAT
The DNA here is from genome assembly GCF_007399415.2 of Gopherus evgoodei. Classification (NCBI taxonomy): domain Eukaryota; kingdom Metazoa; phylum Chordata; order Testudines; family Testudinidae; genus Gopherus; species Gopherus evgoodei. The sequence continues at coordinate 25,087,416 of NC_044329.1, read as the reverse complement.
CCCTTCCCAAGTATCCTGCTCCCATGGTGGAGTTGTGTTGGTGCTATGGGGAGTTACTTTATTCAGTCAGTGGGCTGATGCAGCCTGTGAAGAGCAGCTCCTCAGCTCTTGGGAGGGGATACTTTCCTCCTCCTCGTCTTCTCTGGGCTGTCTAGGGAGACACCCATAGTGCAACCCAGTACTAACAGACATGGCCAGTGTGCTCATATGCTACTCTTTAAATAAATACAAAGAATGGAAATGTGCATCTTCATTGTGTATCTGCTCCTGCTCCTAATATTTTGCCACTACTTTAAATGAGGCTAAGGTACAAGATGTGACCTCAAAAAATGACATTTCAGTGCCTTAAATATATTCTTCCTTGGAGATTTTGGAGATGAGTTTGTTTGGTTCACAATTCAACATAACAGGCCTACTTATCTATTTCTATACTATCATGATTTGTTTAGTTTCTTATACAATGCCCATCATTACACTTTTGGATTGCTTTTTTGCTAATTCATTTAATCCATGACCATTCAGGTTTCTGTTTGCAAAGAGTAATGCATGTAGCTGGCAGTATCCTCAAGGGGAGATCAACTCCTGTTTGAAGTTTATTTGGAGTAACTCTAATCAAGTCAAAATTATCCAAATCAGAGACAATTTAGTGTAATTGAGAGGTGAATCAGACTCACAATTTCTTGGCCAGCTACACCTAACATATGAAAATCAAGCTGCACTCTTTCTGATTTCTATATTATCATGATCAACAATAGTATTTTTGAAATCTAAATCTAGAGCCAGATTGTTAACCACATACTTCTACTAGTGATCAATTAATCATGCAGGTAATCCCACTGAAGTTATGCAAACAACTGTTCACTGATGGGAGTAAAGGGTTCACAAGCTGGCATTTAGCAAACAATTTGGTTGGTGTTTCAGGAAGTAGAACAGAATGCCACTCACTTCTCTCCAGCTGTAATGACCCCCACATAGCCTCAACATTCAGACCTGGGGCCAGATACCCAGCTGGTGTAAATCTGAATAACTTCAGTGTCTTCAGCTGAGATATACTGATTTAGACCAGCTGTAGCTCTGTCCCTTGATTCTTTGGCCATGTCAAAGCTTCCTATTAAAATAAATTTCAAACAGGAGTTGATCTCCATTTGAGGAAACTGCCAGCTACATACATTACTTCTTGCAAACAGAAATCAGAGTGGTCATGTTGTCCCTGAACAAAAAACCTGCAACAGTCCTGGATAGTCACTGACTAATAAGCTCAAATCTACTAGAATATGTTTTGTTTGGTTGCAGGTGATTGTTGCTTGTTCACAATCTAATCTTTTATACCAAAAAGGCCATAAGAGCCATAGAACCTGCAGCAGTCAGTTAAACTATTCACGCATACGGTAAATCTTCCACTAAAAGCACTGCTGTTTTCTCCCTCACTCTCAAGGATTGCTCTCTTCCTTTGTAATACTGTTTAATTTAAGTAAACACAGTCAAGCTAAACTCATTCTCTGATACATAAAAAAAAAATTATCCCAATCTGTCTGTTATCCATTATTCATAATGATAATGTGCTCATTCAGAGGGAAGGATGTTTTCCAAGTTCCCATTGCGGATACAGTAAGGCATGAGACACTGTGGAGACTGGAGTTTTTGCAGGAGTTTACAGTATCTCTGGAGATATAGTCATAGTCATATAATTTCTGGTTGATTGCAGATAATATTCTATGTAAATCTAACTCAATTAAAATGAAATATATGGTTACATAAAATTATGGGTCAAAAAATTCTATCTTTCTCTCTTAGGTACATAGATAGCCACCACTTCCACACTGAGTCTCCTACAATCTTTAAGTCCTAGGCTAGTGCTTTAACCACTGGACAATGTTTCCTGCACTACCCTTAATTCTTTATTATTAATACCAACTCTATTTCTATAGTCGTGTCTTGACACTCCAACCCAGTTGTCGTTTGGAACTATACAGTCATGTAACTAAAGGATGGTTCCTGTCCCAAAGAGCTAACCCAGTATGTAGCACCACTGAAATCAATGGAACTACTTGCAGGATACAAACAGACCAATGCTCAAAACTTTTGAAGATGTAGTAATGTTAGTCTTGGGTGTGATTTTTTTTATAGCATTTTCATTCTGGCAAAAGCACAAGGTAGAAGCAGTTAAACCTGCAAAAAAGTGCTTTCGCCAGCATAACTTGTTTTATTCAGGGAACTGGCATGAGCTATACTAGCAGAAGCACATTTTTTTCTGGTACGAGCTGTGTCCATATTAGAAGAGTTTGCTGGTAAAGCTATATAGGACTTAGGTACTAAGATTGTCAGTAAAGGTATCATAGTCTGTCTGCAAATGAGACTTATCTAGACAGCGACATGGAAGGGTATATCGAAGAAGCTGATCTGATTTACAACTCAAGTACTCTAGTTTTACAGTGGTATAATTTCATTGAAATAAAAATTGGATCCCCAAAACACACTAAATGTATTTGTTCTAATTTTCCCCCTTTTAGAAGAATAACTCTATGAATGGCTTTTTTTTTAATTATTGCTTGGGCTGTGATCACATTCCTCACATAAGCATATGACATCCCGCAATTACAACACATTACACTATACACAGCTAATAATTTATTTATTCCATGAATTTATAACCAACAACCAATCAGTCACACTAGCATAGAATCTTTCCAGAAGCAACAAGCTAATTTCCAAGGTAACACACACACACATGTCACCCGCATTGTTTCTTCTAGGAAAAGCAGGATATGAACTTAAAACAAACAAGCCATTATTCTCTCGGGGGGGGGGGGGGGGGGAATATTAACACAAATCTTGTAAATCTAGCAAGTAATTATTGGGAAAGAAATTAATATCTGTTCCTTTACTGCTGCTGAGATAAAAGGGTGATGAGCAAATTGATTCATAGAATCCTAAAATCATAAAAATTAAAGAGGGAAAAGATGGTGCATATAGTTCAACATCTCTGCCAAAGTACAACTGTTCTCTGTGGTATATTTTCCAGGGATATGACACCCAGCGAGCAAAGTGTCATAGCCTGAACCATTCAAATCATTTAGATAATCAACACAAATATTATTGAACTTTTCAGATTTATAGTTAAATAATCAGATTGAAACTTAAGATATCTAACAGTAGTAAATGCTGTTGAAACAGACAAAAGATAAATTACTAGATGCCCCCCAATTGTAGTTCAATACAAAGAACTATGAACAATTATCAGAAAAAAATGCTAAGGGAAACAAAAATGATGGGAATTTCTGTCTTATCTGTCTGTCTATGTATCTTGTCTGTCTGTCTGTTAAATTGTGTTCATCAGTGTTGTGTCCAAGCTGTTAGTTGGTCCTGTCATTGCTCTTTCTTCATATTTGGATATCCACAACAAGCATCAAAATGTTTCACTTCATTTATTTAACATTTATAGGATTATAGCGTATGAAGCAATCGTTGATTTAATTGTGTTGACTGCTGCAACATTTAGTACATTTAACATAGCAATTTTACCACAGTCTGCAGGGATCTTAAAGCAGCCACATTGTATGTCCTTGGTATTACATTGTCCTCATCTGAATTAATAAATTCATACTTTTAAGAAAATCATGTTCAAGAGTAAGAGAAATTAAACTTCAGAGTTACTCATGTAACTGGGGTTGTTCTATTAGTTATGGATTTTATTTGGCTCCTAAATATGATTTCTCTCCTTATGTTAAAAGACAAAGGGGCTTTTAGTCAAATCATTGAATTAATATTGATAAATAATGTGACTCTTCTGGGGCGGATTAAGACAGTATTGACAACCCGAAGTGTTCAAAAATGATAAAGTACGCCCTCAAAAGCTCACAAGATTGACTTAAAATGCATGAGATTTCCAAAATATACTCAGGGCTTTCTTTTAATTTACCTTCCAGTTTTCAAGCTTTTGAGGCACACATTTTCAAGCTTTTCTCTATGATGGAGATTATAACTTTTCATTACCATGAAGATTATAAACTCACTTATGACTCATGATTTATGTCATCCTATGGCTTGAGGCACTGGAGCTTTAAATAGAAAACAACAAATATTGCAAGACTCACAATTTAATAATAGATACATAGATTCTAAGGCCAGAAGGGGCCATTGTGATCATCTAGTCTGACCTCCCGTGCAACACAGGACATAGAACTTCCCCTAAATAATTCCTATAGAACATCTTTTTTAAAAAATCCTATCTTGATTTAAAAATGATCAGTGATGGAGAATCCACCACCACCCTTAGTAAATTGTTCCAATAGTTAATTACTCTTGCTGTTAAAAAATTACACCTTATTTACAGTCTGAGAACAGGAACATTATTTGCAATTAAATAGAGTTCAAACCCACAAAAATCACTGAATAATCTTCCTGAAACTAACGAGAGTTAGAAGAACCCAGAGGGCTAGTCACAGTAGAATACTCTTAAATCAAGGAAGGAGCCTGAAAGCCTCTTCAGAGATGGGTCCTGGATTTCAAATATACCAAGATCCTGGTTAAGACACATGGTTGAGGACTGTAAGACACATCTGAAATTTACTTACGTATTGAAACTTGCAGCTTCACTTGGTTACAGTAAATATCCCTATGGATTTCTCCTGAATATGCAATGTCTGTCAACTCACAGCCTATGAACACAGACCATGCTTTGGGTTCTACATGTCTTCTGACAGTCATTCAGCCTCAGTGGCAGAAATCAGCCATTTCTAGCATATCCCGACTATTGTTAAATCTCTTCAGTGACTCCTGCTAAAATACTGCGTGACATTGAAGACTTTATTAGTCACTATAAAGCTGTTATTCACAAAAGACTGGTTTATCTTTCAGTCATTCTGTGTCCACCTCCAAGACATTCTCTCAAATAAGCAACTTCTTGTTAACCACATGATAAATGTAAGTGCCTCAGTAGCTGGGATTTCATCAGCTATGCTCCACATATGTGGATTCAACTGAGGTTCAAAATGCAGAATTCAAAGTTTTGTTTGCTTTCTAAAATAGCTCTGGGATTACTTTTTATAAATTCCATTGGGAATACATGTAAAAAGTGCTGTGTTTGCATATTGCATTTTATTGTGATTTGTTGTGTATTCATTGAGATGGAAAGAAGACAAAGAGAGCTGAATGGCTCAAAGGACTGCACTAGGCTTTGATGTCTTTCATATCTATGTCATTGGTTCAAATCTAGCCCAGACTGGTAGTGACTGAAAGTAATGACTGATAGTGAAATGGGCTGGTGGCTTCTGGCCATTTCCTCAATTGTTGCCAAATTACTGGGAATGGACACCATTGTCAGCAATCTCAGCAGAGAGGTCAAAGGTTAATGGGAACGTGCCATGAAATGCAGCATCCCACCCAAAAGAGGTTGAGGGAGTTGATGTTGAGGACTGTGATAAATAAAGAGCTTTCAATCTCCAGTTCTGTCAAGATGAACTTATACATGTAGTCAGTGTTGAATTATCTTGCAATGCAGGACTCCCTGACAGAGATGCTTCAATAAAAGCTATGCTAGCCAGTGAGAAATGCATACAGCAAGTAAGGAATGGGGTACCTATGATGAGAGGTTTAAATATTCAATAAGCTGCAAAAACAACATTTGTACCTTTACAGAATCTAATGGATTCGTAAAAGTGAACAAGTGATTCATACAAGCACCCACAATATCAGATGATTATTTCAATTTAACATAGGATTCAAACTGAACTGAACATTTTATAAGAAAGTTTTCTCATATTCTATTTCCTGGAAATTATATAATTTACCCACCTTCCTCAGGTTTTTTGTTTTGTTTTTCTAATGTGCTTATTTAAGTGGCAAAAACACAAAAGCAGCAATATGCAATATGTCACCAGGTTTGATTCCCATTTGGCCAGAAAAAAGGAAGAATAGAGTTGTCATAAACAGATAGCTAAGGGTTAATGTCTCTTTCACCTGGAGCACCTGACCAGAGGACCAATCAGGAAACCGGATTTTTTCAACTTTGGGTGGAGGAAATTGTGTGTCTGGGGTCTTTGTTTTCTGGCTGCCTGCTTTCTCTGAGCTTTGGAGAAGTAGTTCTGTTTTCTAATCTTCTGTTTCTAAGTGTAAGGACAAAGAGATCAGATAGTAAGTTATATGGGTTCTTTTATTTGGTATTTGCATGAATATAAGTGCTGGAGTGCTTTGATTTGTATTCTTTTTGAATAAGGCTGTTTATTCAATATTCTTTTAAGAAATTGCCCTGTGTTGTGTCATCTTAATACAGAGAGACCATTTGTATTTTTTTCTTTCTTTTTTTTATAAAGCTTTCTTTTAAGACCTGTTGGAGTTTTTCTTTACTTCAGGGAAATTGAGTCTATACTCACCAGGGAATTGGTGGGAGGAAGAAATCAGGGGAGATCGGTGTGTGTTGAATTGGCTAGCCTGATTTTGCATTCCCTCTGGGGGAATAGGAAAGTCCTTTTTGTTTCCAGGATTGGGAACGGAGAGGGTAGTTTCACAGAGCTTGTGTCTGTGTATCTCTCCAGGAGCACCTGGAGGGGGGAAGGGAAAAAGGATTATTTCCCTTTGTTGTGAGACTCAAGGGATTTGGGTCTTGGGGTCCCCAGGGAAGGGTTTTCAGTGGGACCAGAGTGCCCCAAAACACTAATTTTTTGGGTGGTGGCAGCAGGTACCAGGTCCAAGCTGGTGACTAAGCTTGGAGGTTTTCATGCTAACCCCCATATTTTGGACGCTAAGGTGCAGCATCCCACCCAAAAGAGGTTGAGGGAGTTGATGTTGAGAACTGTGATAAATAAAGAGCTTTCAATCTCCAGTTCTGTCAAGATGAACTTATACATGTAGTCAGTGTTGAATTATCTTGCAATGCAGGACTCCCTGACAGAGATGCTTCAATAAAAGCTATGCTAGCCAGTGAGAAATGCATACAGCAAGTAAGGAATGGGGTACCTATGATGAGAGGTTTAAATATTCAATAAGCTGCAAAAACAACATTTGTGCCTTTACAGAATCTAATGGATTCGTAAAAGTGAACAAGTGATTCATACAAGCACCCACAATATCAGATGATTATTTCAATTTAACATAGGATTCAAACTGAACTGAACATTTTATAAGAAAGTTTTCTCATATTCTACTTCCTGGAAATTATATAATTTACCCACCTTCCTCAGGTTTTTTATTTTGTTTTTCTAATGTGCTTATTTAAGTGGCAAAAACACAAAAGCAGCAATATGCAATATGTCACCAGGTTTGATTCCCATTTGGCCAGAAAAAAGGAAGAATAGAGTCATAGAGTTTAAAGCCTGAAGAGACCTCTAAATCATCTAGTCCAGGAATTGGTAACCTTTGGCCAGTGGCCAATCAGGGAAAGCCACTGTTGAGCTGGGACGGTTTGTTTACTTGTGGTGTCCGCAGGTTTGGTTGATCGCAGCTCCCACGGGAATAGGTGGCCCAGCCCGCGCTGCTTCCCACAGCCCCCATTGGCTTGGAAAGGCGAATCGCAGGCAGTTGGAGCTGCAATCGCCCGAACCTGTGGATGCCGCAGGTAAACAAACTGTCCTGGACCACTAGTGACTTTCTCTGATGGCCATGTGCCAAAGGCTGCCGATCCCTGATCAAGTCTGAGCTCCTGGATTTCACAGGCCACAGCTATGAACCTTCACCTGCACACTAAGCCCAACAACCAAATAGAGGTATGTATGGAATGTATGTATGTATGTATGTATGGAAATGAATAAGAGGAGAAATAAGTGAGGGTAAACTTTTCATTTTAAATTCTTACTTTATTCCAAATTGTTTGCCTATAGCTAAGTACAGTCATGGCCCTAGTAAAATTAAGATCCTCAAATGGGTATTTGCAGTTTTTGAGATCAAAACTTTCAGAAGTGGTGTTTAATTTTGAATGCCTCTAATTCTGTGTGCCAAATTGGTGATACCTTCAGCCTGACTGTCATAGCTCCCATTGCTGAGCTTTCATGGTGTGACATTTTGGAGATCATCCAGACCAGGAATGGGTTCTGTCACCACCTTTCCTGTAACCGTGGGGTGCCTTAACACTGTGCTTCTATAGCTCAGATCCCTGACACCCAGCCTATCCACAAGCACAAGGTCTCACCCTGGCTTCCACCAACCTAGTTATTCCTTGCAGGGTAACACCAACAGCTCTTCTGGTCCTGAGTCTCCCCAAATCTGTCCTTCCTGAGTTCTTTCCTGCCAGACACTTGGACTTTTCTCCTTAGGTTCATCACCCCCAAAGTTGTGAAACCAGTCACCCAAATACCAGTTTACTCTATCCCCTATCCTCCACACAGTTTGCACAAAAGAGACCTGCTTGGTGTAAAAATATTATTATTTAGTAGAAAAATCAGATTCAAATATGAACTAGTAAGGGAAAGCCAGCATATACAAGTTACCCAGAAAATAAATATAATAATGAAATAGGGTGACCAGATAGCAATTGTGAAAAGTCAGGATAGTAATAGGCACCTATATAAGCCAAAGTCCCAAATATTGCGACTGTCCCTATAAAATCGGGACATCTGGTCATCCTATGACAAAACCTCAGGTTTTACATTTCCATATTAGATAAAATCCCCTTTCCAATACAAAATACCTATTGCCTTTGAATAATTTCCCAGTGGACCCCCAACCATAGGGGGATCCAGCAGAGCTAAAATTGCAGTGCACACATGTGAGCTCGTCTGGAGCCCAGGCTTGGAAATCTGACCAGGGCATAGGGATCTCAAAGCCCAGACTCCAGCTCAACCCCAAATGCCTACATTGGAATTTTTAGCCCTACAGCCCAAGTCCCATGAGCCCAAATCAGTTAACCCAGACTGGGACACTCAGTGGCCTGGTTTTTTTTTATTGCAGCATAGATATACTCAAACATGCCTCATTACAAGGCCTGGCCTACGACCCTTCCTGGGATATTCACTACTTGTTGCATAGACTCTAATCAAACAGTTTTTCATGTTTAGAATCCCATTTGGGGCTATAAATGTGATGTTAAAAATATGTAAAACTAAAAAAAAATCTAAATATTAAAATGTAAATGTCTTGTGTGTGTGAATTTCGTACATTCTCATCTTCCATGCCTCACGGGCTGGCAATAGTGACCAGGGTATAGGGTACTGGAATGGGACTCAGGAGACCTGGGTGCTTACCCTGCCTCTTCCACTTGTTTTCTGTATTATAATGCTTTGTGATCTGTGGGTGAGAAGCACTGAGATAAATATTATAAATTATTGGAAGGACAGTTGAGAAAGAAAAATCTTCCTGCTGCTGATTTCACAATGGATTAGTTACCCAATTGATTAGCCAAATACATAGGTGCTGAGTTTTTCTTTTCCCCAAGGGTGTTCCAACCCAGCTCTGCCCTGAGGCTTCTCCTCTACTCCACCCCCTCTTCTGAGGCCCCATTCTCACTCCACCTGTTCCCGCCTCTGCTCCATCCCTTCCCTGAGGCTCCTGCCTTCCTCCAAGCATCTCCCCCAACTGCCAAACAGCTGTTTGGCAATACATCTGATCTGTGATTTGGCGGTGCCTCCAATCAGCTGTTTAGCAAGGCCCTGATCAGCTAAGAACCTTGACAAGAACCCTGTGAGGTATGTGGAAAGAGGTTCAGGTATTGGCAGATTAACAAAAAACAGTTTTCCATCAGAGGAAAATAGACTTTCTGCATATTCTGTGTAAATCAATGTTTTAAAAAAAATCTTGTAAACTGAGGATTATTTATATTTCTTGGGCACTATCATGATAGTTGACTGCACCAGGTAACATACAGTCCAAACTGGAATAATAATATAAATGCAGACATAGGAACCAGGGACTAGATTTTCTGTAGCTCTACACAAATAACACATAGGAGTCATAGGAGACAAGGTCGCCTCATCCCCTTACATGGTTGCATTTGAGTGTTCCCAGTGTGGCTTGGGTGCCACGGGAGGAGAGCAAGGGCTGCACACCCAACACTGCCTCCATGGGAAAGTGGACTGGTGGGGTTGGAACCAAGACTACAGCCTCCTTATACACCGGACAGTGTAGTTGGCCAGGTACAAGGAGGGAAGCACCTTTAAAAGGAAGAAGTAATTTACTTCAGAGCACAGGAATAATTGTCTGCAAGTATGAATCACAATTCCATCCCAGAGCTCCTCCTTGGGTGTTGCTCCTATATAACATCTCATACTGAAGGCTGAGCCTAAAAGTTCAAGCAAGCTCCAAGGATCTTGAGGTATGATTTAAAAAGCAGTGCAGAGGGGGCTTGTTTGTTCATGTTAGTCTCATTTCTTCCTTCTTTCAGTTCATCGGAGGATTTCGATTGAAATACTTCTCAGAAGGATGTCTTGAGGAGGGATCTAAATGATGTTAAATCGTTTACAAAAGTTCAAATGAACAAAGCCTGAGCTATTTGAATTCTTTTCTAAAATACATTTGATTTCACAACACTCTGAATACACAATATATAGTAACTCATGCACCTATAAACCAATTTATATCATGTACAGTACGGCCCTGTTTGCACTCATGCTTGAGGAAACAGAATGTGCAGAGGCGGATGTAGAGTTTATTCCTGATCACAATGATGATGTGTGATACTTTAAGAAGACAAACGGTATTTAAGTGGCTTTGTGTTGATGAGTGGGAAAATATGCTTTACAAATATAGGCATGTGTAGACACTTGTTTCTTGTTTACTCTAATAACATTGCCTGTGTTGTGGTTATCATGGATCTCTGATGTACTTGGTTGCTTGGTATCCATGATGACCTAATAGAAAAGGATGTCAATCACAGATCTGTGACTGTGTGGGCAGTAAGCCCTTTATGGCATCTGGATAAGGACCATCAGTGCACTTTACATAAATGCAGATATGGTTAATCAGGGCCCAATTCTCCCACTTATATTCCCACAAAGTAACACCTTATTCTGCAAGTAGTTTGAAAGGCTACGCAAGGAAGGAGTCATCTTTCCTTCCCACTTCCCTTGCCTGGCATACATAAGGGTCAGACTGCAAGTGGGAAGCTCAAGATCTGCTACTGGGATGCTCTGCATTGAGAGCAACTTGCCCAAAGGAGAGTTGTAGTGGCTGAGCTTAGGCAAAGCAATGGCTTCACCTTTTCTGAGAGCAGATCTTCATGCTGAGAAAAAGCTGCATGGCTCAAAGCGGTATAGCAAACTGTGCTCCCTCCTACAAACCAGGGCAATGAGGGAGCTCCAAGATGCTCATTCTGCCTCCAAAACACAAGTGTTCCCCTCAGGGTGGTACAGATCTACAGTGCCACTTCCTGTGTATTTGGTCAGTTGAACTACATTTTTCACATAAAGTATACAGTGGACCCATTTAAAATTAGTCACTGAACTTTAAAAATATTATTTAGTAGGCCTTCCTACTTGTAGAGCACCTTGCAATAGAGATATCAAAGCATGTCCACAAACATTCATTAATTAAGCTTTAATATACTGCCCCCCACCCTGGTTGATATTAACAAACCCTTTCTACAAGCCAATCAGCAAGGAAGTTTAATTGACTTTCCTGTAGGACTCTCAATTAATCTCAATTAATTTAAGCAATGAACACAAACAAATTAACTAGATTAAAAAATAGTCACAATTAATCACAGTTTTAATTGCAGTGTTAAACAATAAATAGAATACCAAGTTAAATTTGTTATAAATATTTTTGGATGTTTTTCGACATTTTCAAATAATGTTCTATTTGGAATGTTCCCCTTTCAAGCGTGCAGTAGTTCTACCTAACATGATGTCTGAGTCACTGCTGAACTGTCTTTCCCTACTGGGAAACATGGCAAGGAAAGGAAGGAGAGAGAAGTTGAGTGGAAAGCAGTGCTTCCAAGACCTCACTCTGCCCTCCTTGGCCTATGACAGTACAGCCCTGAAGGAGACTCTCCTAATGATCTCACTCCATTACTGAAGAGGAGAATGCAAACCTAATACTAGCTCAGTCAGATATAATTTTATTGTTAATTCCCTTCTTCAGATACAGAACAAATGTTCACTTATCGTCCACAGTGACCATGAAGAAGGCAGGTTGCCTAGACAGCCACAGAGGGACTGGCCCTGTTACACAGCTAATGACAGAACTCATGGAGATCCCCCATTTTAGGCACCACAAATGGCTACCACAAAACTGAATCATGGATGATCAGAGATTCAAATCTAGACTGGGTAGTGATGAAGAGTTGTTAGCAGCTGATACTACTAGCCTATCTTGAATTAGTTCAACATAAGCTTTCCTATTAAAAATAACAAAATACTGTATTCTTCGTTAACTGGCAAACACATTTACAGTCTCATCAGGGCGGCCAAGGAATGAATGGGCATTAGGGTCTTGATTCAATTGTCTTTGAAGTTAGTAGAAGTCTTTCCAACGACTTCAGCAATTGATTGATCAGACTTTTACACTGACTTCTCCTCTAAAGATAGTCCCCAGGTGTGAAATGAGGCACTTTGGTGGTTCTATGATTGGAAAGTCCTATTGTGGCTGAACAGCTGCTCTGTGCCAAACCATTGGGGTGTGAGGAGGATTTCCCTCTGCCTCATCAACCCTTTTTTGATACCCTGCATAGAGCCTTTTTAGTCTTGATTTGCGTGGAGCAGGAATATTTGTCCTTAAGGATTTAAAGTGATTTAATCTGATGTGCTGCAGTAACGACTTACAAAGGAAGGTTTATTTATTAAGGTGGATCTTAAGGCATTTTAGCCACAAGTAATGCCTAAAATCCTTACAGCAGCATAGTCAGGAATTTTAGCCTTTTCCTGAAAAAGAAGGGAAATGAAAAAGAAAAAAATACTGTGTTAAGGTAATGTTCATTGTAAGCTTTTTGAGGCAGGAACCATAGCTCTGTGTTGGTCCAGCACAAAGCACAATGGGGCTTTCATGCTGAGCATAGTCACTTTTGGCACTACCCAATGCAGCCTTATTATATTCCACCCCCCAGGACTGCAAAACATTTTACTACTGACAACCTTCCTTCTTCCTACAACTCCATCTCCTCCAAAAAATAGTGATTTCTGTTCCATCCCTCACAAAAAAAGTAAAAACAAAAAAACAAACAAAACCCACAACCCCACCCTGATTCTGTTCCACAATGCTCCCAGTCAATCAGAATGAAAATCACGGTTTTGATGTTTAGAGAGAAATTAATATGGTAGTCATGTATTCGCAGCCTGTTCATGTGTGGATTTTTAAACAGAAACCATCTTTGTTCTGTTTTTCATAAACCCAGCATACAAGCCTTATCTTCTATCCCAAACATTCTTTTCTTCTCTCCTCTTCTGTCACTCTTAAAACATCACCATCCTCCCCATCACTCAGACCCACTTAGGGTTTTATTTTTGATTCCTCCGTCTCCATAGTCCCAGAGATCCAGGTCATTTCCAAACTTGCCACTTCTTCCTCCTTAACATCTCCAAGATACATCCTTTTGTCTCCATCCCCATAGACAGATCTCTCATTTGAAGCATTGTTATAATCCTCCTTGATTGCTGCAATGTCCTGCTCTTTGGCCTAACAAACACACACATTTCCATCCATATAAAATGCTGTTGGCTAACCTCATGTTCCTTGCCCATGGGTCTGATCATATAATTCCCCCCTCTGAATCCATTCATTGGCTTCCTGTTCAATAAAGTATCAAATGTAGGCTTCTTGTCACCAAATACAATGTTCTACATGATGCTTCCCTTCTCAGATCACCTCCATTCCTTCTTCCTTGCAGCCCTCTATGCATGGCACAGAATCCCCAGGTTCATACGCAAGGCCCTTACTTTGTATATATTTAAGTCTCTCTTAAAGACTTGTCACTACTGTCTACAAGTTGACTTTTATATACACTGTCTGTTGTAATTCTCCTTCCCCTGACCTCTGTCTGCTTGTTAGTCTTTAGATTGTGAGCTCCTTAAAGCAGGGACTATCCTTCTTAACTGTTTGGAAAGCACATTGTATAAATAAAAAAAATACATAAATAATAATAATAATAATAGCTGTGGCCATTGGAAAGCTCCACTGGTAAATTGAGCTGTTGACCTTGACAGCTTGGTGTGACATGTGCACCTAAGTCCCCCACCCAACCCCAGAGTTATCTTACAATAGTGCTGCCACCCTGGCCTTCAAGAAACCTCTTCTCATTCTAACCAGTCTTTCCCTCCACATAGAATCAGATCCAACTGGGCATTGCTGCAAGTTCGGAGCCTATAAGCTGTACCCCTGAAACACCATGGTATGCAGGTGGCTATTGACCTAGACTACCAGCTGGTGGCCATGCTTATTCTCACCTCTTTTGTAGAACAGGGGAACACTGGTTTGTGTCAGAGTTGGAGAGGGACAAAAAAGAACAAGGTGGAGAGAGAAAACTACGAGTATATTTAATAGAGAGATGTAATAAGTGTGGCAAAGGGAGAGTGAGAGCTAAGGAGGGAAGTGAAAAGGGGGAGAAGATTAGAGGAAAAGGAAGGTGAGAAGAGAATGAACAATTGCTTCCGACCAGCACCAAAGTCTCCTCCTGACCCAGATACTCTTATCGCTGTTTTGTTGCGCTGCTTCTGCAAGTTACCATGCACAGGAAGAGATTTGGACCTTTAACATTTCTTTCTTTTTGGAAGATAGCTTTTTCTAAAGAGCTCTCGAAAATGAATTACCCCTCTTTTTTTTCATGATGGGAACCCAGAGAAGTATAAAAATGGAAATAACTTACATTTACTTTGACTTACACACTTACTTTGACACATCTTTTTGTCAGATGTGCAGCACAGTGAATCAGGGCCGTAGAAGCACAACAGTGTTTATTATAAAATGCTGCTTACATCTTAATGAGGTTTTCTTATATATATAAAACCCTCCATTACTTATGTTCTGCCTCTCTCTCATTGTTTGCAAGATTTTATAAGGAACATTTTGCGAAAGGATCGGTCAACTGGAAATGCAATTTAGTAGTTAATCCTCAATCTGCCAGGGTGCACAGACATCCGTTTATTTCTGAAGATATCCTGATGCAGATTAACAAAAGCCTCATATGACCAGAATATGCTATTTATGTTACAAAAATATAACACTGAATCATTATTGAGAAAAAACATTCATGTTCTGATTTTCTACTGATTCCTAAGAAACACTGTACTATTTCTGAAGGATTATTTAGGGTAAACGACGCCCTTTAAAATGTGTTTCTCTACATAGGTTTACAGTACCATAGATATTTCTTCTGTAAAGCATGGAAAGTTCATAAAGGTTAAGAAGATAAATGGCTCAGCAAATTGCCAGCCTTTCAACTCAAGGATTTGCGCTGAATTCCAAGAAGAGGACCAATAAAAAATCACAACTTCATACAAGATTAGCAATTTCATATGAACAGGCCTAAGTCAAATGTAAAAATTATATCTTCCCCCTCCAATATTCATTTCAAATGTTCCCAGTTCTCCTGATAAAGCTCAGGTGCTGTTGTCATCATGAACAGGTCTGACTACCAAAAGGAGGCTGCCAGACAACTCTCCAACACCAAATTCTACAGGCCACTTCCCTCAGATCCCACTGAGGAATACACTAAGAAACTGCAACATCTACTTAGGACACTTCCTACACTAACACCGGAACAAATCAACATACCCTTAGAGCCCCGACCAGGGTTATTCTATCTACTACCCAAGATCCACAAACCCGGAAATCCTGGAAGCCCCATCATCTTGGGCATTGGCACTCTCACTGAAGGACTGTCTGGAAATGTGGACTGTCTACTCAGATCCTATGCCATCAGCACTCCCAGCTATCTCCATGACACCACTGATTTCCTGAGGAAACTACAATGCATTGGTGACCTTCCAGAAAACACCATCTTAGCCACCATGGACGTAGAGGCTCTCTACACGAACATCCCCCACACAGATGGACTACAAGCTGTCAGGAACAGTATCCCTGATGATGCCACAGCACAACTGGCTGCTGAGCTCTGTGCCTTTATCCTCACACACAACTATGTCAAATCTGATGACAATATATATCTCCAGATCAGTGGCACCGCTATGGGCACTCGCATGGCCCCACATATGCCAATATTTCTATGGTTGACCTGGAACAATGCTTCCTCGGCTCTTGTCCACTCACGCCTCTTCTCTACCTGCACTACATTGATGACATCTTCATCATCTGGATCTATGGGAAGGAGACTCTGGAAAAATTCCACCACGATTTCAACAGCTTCCACCCCACCATCAACCTCAGCCTGGACCAATCTACACAGGAGGTCCACTTCCTAGACACCATGGTGCAAATAAGTGATGGTCACATTAACACCACCCTATATCGAAAACCTACCGACTGCTATGCCTACCTTCATGCCTCCAGTTTCCATCCCAGGCACATCACATGATCCATTGTCTACAGCCAAGCTCTGAGGTACAATCGCATCTGCTCTAACCCCTCAGACAGAGACCAACACCTACAAAATCTCCACCAAGCATTCTCAAAACTACAATACCCACACGAGGAAATAAGGAAACAGATCAACAGAGCCAGACAGGTACCCAGAAGCCTCCTACTGCAAGACAAACCCAAGAAAGAAATCAACAGGACTCCACTGGCCATCACATATAATCCCCAGCCAAAACCCCTCCAATGCATCATCAGGAATCTACAACCCATCCTGGACAACAATCCCACACTTTCACAGGCCTTGGGTGGCAGGCCAGTCCTTGCCCACAGGCAACCTGCCAACCTGAAACATATTCTCACCAGTAATTGCACACCGCACCTTAGTAACTCTAGCTCAGGAACCAATCCATGCAACAAACCTTGATGCCAATTCTGCCCACATATCTACACCAGCGACACCATGACAGGACCTAACCAGATCAGCCATACCATCACCAGTTCATTCACCTGCAAGTCCACCAATGTAATATATGCCATCATATGCCAGCAATGCCCCTCTGCTATGTACACCGGCCAAACTGGACAGTCGCTACGGAAAAGGATAAACGGACACAAATCAGATATTAGGAATGGCAATATACAAAAACCTGTAGGAGAACACTTCAACCTCCCTGGCCACACTATAGCAGACCTTAAGGTGGCCATCCTGCAGCAAAAAAACTTCAGGACCAGACTTCAAAGAGAAACTGCTTCAGTTCATCTGCAAATTTGACAACATCAGCTCGGGATTAAACAAAGACTGTGAATGGCTTGCCAACTACAAAACCAGTTTCTCCTCCCTTGGTTTTCACACCTCAACTGCTAGAACAGGGCCTCATCCTCCCTCATTGAACTAACCTCATTATCTCTAGCTTGCCTGCATATATATACCTGCCCCTGGAAATTTCCATTACATGCATCTGACGAAGTGGGTATTCACCCACGAAAGCTCATGCTCCAAAACGTCTGTTACTCTATAAGGTGCCACAGGATTCTTTGCTGCTTTTACAGATCCAGACTAACATGGCTACCCCTCTGATACCAGTTCTCCTTGTCATTCTTAGAGGTTTCCTCTCCCTTACATATGTATAAATAGAGTCTTTAGTTTTACATTGTCCATATATAAAATAGATGATAATGCCTTATTTAAAAGTAATATTTACTTTTCTTAGATAAAGGCCAGATTTTCACAGTTAGGCATGTATTTTCATTTGGACATGCCTAACGTATGTCCAAATAGCCACTATATCTATGCCTTTAAAACAACTAAGTGGCTATGTACATATGGAAATATCAAATTTGCACATGCATGCATTGTCTCATATACATAATTTACTTATCATTTTGATATAAAAAGGTGCCTATCTCAAGTTCTATTCACCTTTGCCATCTCTTTGAAAATACACATCACATAATAGAAACAATTCCAACAGAGACTTCTGTAAAACCTCAGGTAAGTGTGCTAATCACGTATGTTTTTGTGAGGTTGGTTAATTTCTATTATGCTTATCCTATCACTGTCTTACTTGATTTAATCTTGGAAAATTGACACGTCTGTTTATTTATTTGGTACATTTTTAAAAGGTAGTCAAGGGTGCCCAAATGCTCTTTTCTTATGGTTTCTAAAAAAACAGACAAATAAATAAATGATCACTGATACATGGTGATCCATCTATTTTTATCACACTCCCAACTTATAGATTCAAGTGACAAATGGTTTACCACCTACCAACACCGCCTCTGTTTTCTTGTTTACTTTCTCCGACAATTAGAACATGCTTGTGTCTTTGAGCAGAGATCTTTAAAAATGGCCCCAAATGGCCTCAAATGCTGCATTACTTATATTTCCATATTTTCAGAATTGGCCAAAAACATGGTAGGCTTTATATAGCTAGATATAGATAATCACTCCTCCCTCAAAGGAAAAGATTGCACTTACTGATTTAATATCTTACTGCTTTCTATAGTGTTCAGAAAAGTCATTTTCAAAGAAGACAGAGCCTCCAGCTTCTGGCTAATTGTATTTTGATTTGAGCAATAAATCTGAGGCAAGTTACTTTTGGACATCATTGGTGAAATCCTGGACCTACTGGCAAAGCTCCTATTCACTTCAGTGGAGCCAGAAGTTCACCTAAATGAGTAATTAAGTTTAGAGGGATTTAAAATTGGTGTAACTTGCACCTTCTGACACCACCAATGTACATGTTACCCCCAATTTAGACCCCCCTTATATTTAATTTGTTACTTGTGTCATGATACAGCAAAAAAATGGAATCTCACACGCACATTAAGCATGTAATTAATCCCATTGACTTCAAAATCTGTCCCATTAACTTTAACATTGTGTGTGTGATTCTAAATGTGTCTAAAGACTGATCCAGTATAGCATGGAAACATACACTTAACTTAAAGTCTCATTGACTTATAATTAAGAATATAATAAATAATAGCAATAATAAATAGTAATATGCAAAGACTTTTACGAAGGAGGTCAGTATCATTATCCGCATTTTACAGGTCAGTGGCAGAACTAGGAATATAATCCAGGTTCCCTGAGTTCCAGTGCTTTGCTGAAGCAGGTTCTTAGTTACATTTAGATTCACATGCCCAACTTGCAACTTATTCCTCCAGTTCACACCTTCTATCACATCTGAATTTGTCGTAGTGAATCTGATATGCTGTAACTCATGTGCCAAGGGCCAAAACAAAGGAGCATAGTAAGAAAAACAAGTCACAGGGTGTTGCTGGAAGTATTTTATCTTACAAGTTCCTGTGCATTCTTCTGGGTCTTCAGCAAACAAATTACAAGAACTTGGACTCTCTTATGACCTCCTCCCCTCAGCAAATGGATGTATTTAGATCTAAGGAAATATAAATAAGTTTAAGGGAGAAATTTTATACTACTTTACAAATCACTTCTGAATCTGAGTCAATGAGCACAAATCCTGTTCCCTGGAAAGTCACTGGGAGGTTTCCCACTAATTTCTCTGGTGGCAAGACTGGACCTGTTTGAATATTTTGTTTTGAAATAAGCATGCAACGCTTTGTTTATTAACACCACATATTATTCACAGTTCATGTTTGCAACTTTCACTCAGAGAATGCAAGTTCTGCACTTAAGTGGAGAAATTCTCTCATCTCCAGAGGGCAAAACAAGATGTATGCATCACTTAAGTCCCATTTAAGACCAGCTTTGTTAGCAAAAGTGGAAATTAAGTAGATGATCGACATTAGACTGGCCCTCTGTTCAAGAGTGAATTTCACTGTAGAAGAAGGCAGTGTATTTTCCAAATCATTTCTCTGGCTAGAAACTGAGAGTTTTCTACAATGAGTGAAAGAAAGAAAGAAAGATTTAAGTATGAGGATTTTTTTTTTAAAAGGTTGAAGAAAATGCTTTGTCCAATGTAATGTATTATGATTACATATTTTCATCCATCTATAGTGTATCTTAATGTTATTTCCAAGTTCCCATTTATGAAAACATCTTTATCTATAAGAAATTGTACTATATTGTCCAAATTCTCCTCTCAGGTATACTTGTGAGATCCCACTGACTTCAATGGGTATAACACCAGTGTGAGGAGAGAACTGGGTCCATAGTATCCATTGCAGATTTTCAGTCACCTAATGGATAAGAATGTCCAGCTCTCATTAGAAATTAATGGGAACTGGGTAATCAATTCCTACTATCTGTGTTCAAAGGAACTGGTAATTTATAAATGTCCATAAAATATGCTGTACTGTCTAGTCGACCTGACATGAAAGTTGAATTATCTTAAATAATGCCTAGGTGAACAATTTATTTTATATCCGGTATTTATTTTCAAATCGCAGCTCCACACTCCTTCATCTCCCATCCTGCTAGGAATAGCTACTCAGGCATTCTCTACTACCACTCTCACTTTTAACCATGGCCTGCCTATCTGTCTGTCTGTCTGTCTGGAGCCGCTGTTGTGTAAGAATCCTGGGTGCATCTCCAGAGACCTATGATAGTTCTCTATTGTGTGAGACAGTGGTTCTTACTACAGGGAGAGAGCAGAGAAATTCAGACTGCAGCAGACTCTAATTACTGTGTTAAATAATGTTTACTAAAGGAATAATTGGACTGTTAAATACAAACTCTTGTTGCTTTAATACAGACCACAATACACTGTCTATCTAAGAACTCATGACTCTCATCACCATAGTACTTATTCACATAGGTAGGAATATGAAATGGTAGCAATATGAAACAAAAGAAAACAAATAAAGCCCAAGGAGTGTATATGTATTACAGTAGATGGTGTGTTGCATGTTCTCTTCTGTGCCCAATCTGCGGAGAATATGAGTTTGTTACAGCCCTATCTTTACCTTAAGCTGTATCAGCTCTGGAGGCCACCAGCCCTTCCTTGATGAACACAGAGGCATAAGCAGGGGCTTGTCTAGGATTTAATTGCTGTGGGACTCACACAGTTGAGATGAGCTTTCTCTGCCCAGACGTATGTGAATTCCTACCTCTATCCACTTCATTGAGAACCCTCTTCTGTGCACTGAATTCAAGTCTGAGAATTGTGAGAAGAATCTCTGTATGTCTTAACTGCTGGGATGGAATATAAGCAGAAAAGGGACCAAAGTAACACAGGTCCCTCTACACCAGAATCAACAGCTTAAAATGAAACCAGAAACAAGCTGGAAGGTTGCGGAGTCTGTGGAGCACAGATGTAATATGGACCATATAAGAAACATCACCTAATAAGAACAATGAAAAGAGTAGTTTTGTTTATATTCTAATATCCTGGAAATGCTGTTTGTTGCTGTGTAAACAGCAAAACTCAAACTTTTTTCCTTTTTTATTAAACATTTCTTCCCTCTCAGAGTTTGAGAGATAAAGGTTCTCTGTGAAAGACTTTCCAGCATCGCTTTACATTTCCACCAGTGTAATTTGGAGTACACTAAAAGCAATTTAGCTTGAATGTTATGGATAAGTGATGTAGTTGCTAAAGCGGAAGTTACTAAAAGGGCTTATCTTGTTTCTAAAATCCCTTACACACTTGCCAGCAGGAGACGAGTCTTTCCGTGCATCATCTATCATCTTTTAAGATATATGAAGTTATTGATAATGGGATCCTGGTGGGACGTTCACCTCCCTATTAATGTGTCAAATCCAGCTCATGTCAGGCTGTTTGGTGGTCTAAGTTTGATAAATACAGGCTGTTCCTAGTTCCAGTTCCTATTGGTCTGATAACCACATTACAAACTAACACCATAATTGATACAAACTAGAACCTTTGCCGGAAGTCTCAGCAGAAGGGCCAAGAAAGAATGGGTATGAAGAGCTAAACAACACCTTAACTCAGGTATGCCACTGTCCCCGAACTCTGGAATACTTGTTGGGCGGGGAAGCTCACATTTACTCTCCCTGTGCTGTACCAACTCTGTTGGCACTAACACTTCAGTATCCAAGACAGTCAGAACCCCAAGCTTCACAATAATCTAAACAATTATAATACTAAAAAGCTATTAACAAAAAAATCAATTCCATTTTCCTGTAGCAATTTACAACATGACATTTCTTACACTGCAGTTTTCTATGTTAGTAAGATTCAGTCTGTGCCTTGTCATAGGGACATAACTTGATATCCTGCTCCTGCTGAGTAGGACCTTACTCCATGAATGGTCCCATTGATTTCAGTAGGACCTTTAATTAACAAAGTGCTAGTTGGTATTTGTGAAAGTATCAGAATCTAACACATAATAAAAACAGCTCTGTGAATGTAGTGAAACCAAAGTTCAGCAATATTTACTCAGTTTCTGAATGACTATTCAGTTCCACAATAGTCACACCAATTTTTACTTGCTATCTACTCACATTTCATGTGTTTTTGTTTATATTAATGTTTGAGAAACATGTTCATATGAATATCCATATTCACATGTGAAGAAGAGTATTTCTGTGCTAACACATGATGAATTTTGTTGTTCATTGTTCATTATTTGCTACGAAGCATTTGTTATTTTCCTGCTTTAGCCAGTTACAGAGCAGAAATATTACCATGTAATGAGGCAAGTGATCTGACACCATAAATAAAAAAAAGTGAATAGTCAAAGTCCAGCATTTCACAAATGACCAATACTCTGAGATTTGTTCAGATAAACAATTTCTACAACAACTAAGAATACTGAAAGAATTCAAAAGCTGCTCATGAACAATATGCAAACAGAATAAGGGCCTAAATTAGTGAGCGAACTTATTCACAGACAATAGCTGCAGTAATTAGATGTACATTGGCTTGTAGCTGCATGTGCAAGGAGTTTAATTAAACATTTATGCTCATCAGTATGGTGTCTCTCTGGAACAAATATGTAATTATCGTAGGAATATCAAATAAGTCATGTGTTAATTCATTTAACTTTCCAGAGGTACAGTGCAGTTTACCATAGCCGTTCTATTTGACATCAAGTATCAGCATTTTTAAAATGTTTACAAAAACAAATATTTTAATGCACAAATATGATATGAAATATGAACACTGAGCCTGATTCTTGTCTTGCTTTCACTACTGGAAAGTAACTCTACTTTAGTCAATGATGTTCCACTCCTGTGAAACAGGTGAATGTGAGGGGACAAACTGTATATGCAATACAATTATGAACATCATGAAACTGTGTACAAGCATATCTTAACATGTTAGTGCGCAGGGTCATAAGAATGTGCTTTGTGGCAGTGCAAAAAAAAAAATCTAAACTAATAGATGTTGTGAAACTGTAGTGGTAAAGTAGTCTAGTGTTGTATCACATTTGTTTTGAGACAATGAATGAACTCCCGGTCCCATTGAAGTCAATGGGGCTGGAATTTCACCCAATGAATTTAACTTACTTTATTATTCTAAAAGTCTCTCTTAAAGCTTTTAAATGCCCACAAAGTGCAACAAGTGAAATTTCAATTCACACAAGTTGTTCTGTGGAGCTATTTGACTTCATAGTAAGAAATATCCTCATGAGAATTTTTTTTGCTATATTTTGTGTGTGCTTAATTATTTTGGGCAGATCCTGCAAATACTTACATGTATTTAACTTTACAGTTCCACTGAAGTCAATAAGCCTGTTCATGTGCTTTACATTCAGAACTTATTTAAATTCTTATCTGAACTGAGATATAATCTCCAGGTGGTTCAGTGTTTCAAAACAAAAGCTACATAAAGCAATGGCAGACAAAAAATATGTCTGGTGAGTTGTTAATATCACTAGAATGCCAGACAAATACTTACACACATCTCATTATGAATAACGACTACGTCTCCACGTGCTTTCAAGACTAATGTTTTAATAGGAACATTGTCTCCACAATAGAAGTAAAAGAAATTTCTTAAATTATATTTAGAATTAAAGTTATTCTTTTATGCTGACAGATTTTAATGAAGTGATTATCACCTTTATTTTTCAAATACTAATGTACTAAAATATCAAAGTTAAGATGTCTCTGTTATTTACTCTCTAGAATATGAGGTCAATGAAAGGATGGGACCATTTTGAATACCAACTGGTTATTAGCATAACATAGCACTTTCTGGTGGGTCTTCAGATGTAATTTAAAATCATGAATTCACATTTCAAAGAGTTTTATTTAGTCTTTTAAAAGTTCATTAGGAAATTCATCTCCAATAACATGTGTTCAGAAAATCCACCAGCAAGAGCAAAGGAATGGGTAAAAGAAAGTTAAAAAATGTCTGGTTTTATTTTACTTGAAGAAAGATGACAACATAGTCTGGAACCCTGTGTGTATGTAAACTGTGCACATTTTCCAGTAAAGAAAAAGAAAGACACACATGGAAGGATATAAACAAAGATACGGTCACCTCAAAAGAAGGCCTTAACATTTATTTAGGGTGTTTCTTAATTTTAATTGCTGTAAAAGTTCATTTTCCATTTCTTTATTCATGGTAGTAGTAAAACACTATTTAAGAAATCAAAGAGATGTTACACATCCTTCCTACAAATAAACAAAATGTGTTTCCTCATGGGCTCATCACACTTCACATCACTATTACACCTTTGCTCTATTTCTACTTATTTTACTTTCCATCTGGGATTGTGTGAAGCTCAGTCTTGCAGCGAATAACCTTATTTTTGTTGTTTCCCTACACAGAGAAAACCAATGGCTTTTCTGCCTGGGAAAGAAAAATCCAACCGGTGGAACTGCTCAGTCTGATTTATATTTAAAATCATGAGACCCTGCTTTCAATATGGCAGTATACATGAGGGGGGGGGAGTGAAAAAAGAAAGTACATGTGAAACAGGAGCCCATCTGTTTTTCAATATTATTAAAAATATAAAGAGGAAGGGATACTACTTGTAATAACACATGAAAGAAAGGCACCCTTGTGTGACTATGGCTAATATTCTCTCAGGCCATGAATGGCCAGGTACTTTGCAATGCAATGATACTTTGTCACCTAACCTGTTAAATGCACAGTTCACAGTTTTTACAAGAATGCCTGGTTCAGCATAATGCTTTGCAATGCAGCAGTACTGACCCCTACCCCTTTATATACCCCCTATACACACACTCCCTCTTTTTTTATTTATGTATGCAACAGACACACACAGCAAGCATAGGTCTTCCGTACTGTACACGTCAGTATCTATGTGTGAGGAATACACCGCTTATGCCAGCGTAAACATTTGCCGAACATGAGTGACTATATGGCTAACATACACTGTAATACTACATCTCAGTGCTGACTGCCTTGGTTCCCAATACCATCAATAACAGACATGCAGATCTGTCCTGGCTTCCTCAAGCCAGCGAGGTTTGCATACAAAAGTGGATCTCTGTCCTTGGTCCTGATTTCTTTCACTGGTTTTGTTATCCTGGTACTGAAGAATTGTAAATACAGGGTCTTGGAGACAAATAAGCCATGATGTGACTGCTTAAGAGGAAGCAAGGATGAATACAGTGAAAATCTGTCCATAAAACACGGCTATATTATAACTCCATGCACTGTAGCAAACCTTAAATCAGAGAGAAAAGGCTTTCTTAACATGGCATCAAATTCCACACAAAAGTCACGCGTGTACCACCCTTCACTTTGCCTCCCCATTCCTCTCAATGCAAGAATTATAAAGCCAATAAAACATAGCAAGATCCCAGCAGCAAAGGAGATCGATGAAGGCAATGGTACTCTCTAAACCTTCAGAATTCTCACAACAGCTCTGTGCATTTACAAACGGTATCTTCGTTTCCCCCCCCCCCCGCCAACCCCCAGCAAACAAGCAGAAAAGCAGATCTTACCACTGGATGAGGGAGAGAAGCACAAGTGCCCACACCATCATTTTGAGAGAAAATGCAGGATTCGAGCTCCCCAGGCTTGTTGGATTTGGAGGACTCATCTCGCTTTCCCCCCTCCCACCTTTCCCTTTTCCTCTTGGTTGCAGATGGATCCGTCCCTTTCCTTCTTTATTTTTATTTTGTTGGTGGTTCCCACCCCACCCCCTCTACCAGGTCCCGTCAGTGGGATGATACATTGCACCCAGCTGCAGGAAATGATATTCAGAGGGTGCAGATATTAAATCTGCCCAAGCCTTTTGCAGCAACAATAAAAAAAAAGTCAGCTTAGGCAGCAGCTTCCAATTCTAGAGAAATAATATAACTGGGAGGAAAAGGGTGGGAGAGAGGGAGGACACACACAAGAAAAGCAGGCAAGGTAAGGAGAAACACACTCACACACAAGCACATACTCACACAGACACCGGTACACAGACAACACAATCCATCAGCACAGGAGAAAGGGAAAGGAGGGGGGAGGGTAAAAAGAGGGGAGAAAAGAATAAAGCAATGGAGCTTCTGCCTGAATGCAGATTTACTCTGAGGTCAAAGTTGAAATGATGCACACTGCTGCAGCACAGATTAACACATGCGTGGTGTCAGCCAAGGTGCTTTTTAACCTTTGATTACACATATGCAGACAGCCCAGGTTTTTATTTTGGAGGCAAGAAAGATCAGGCAAGCACAGAAAGGAAGGTTGAAAGAAAAAGCTTCCCCCACGATGCAGAGCATCCTCATTGCTTTTAACAGCCTGGAAATCGTTATTGCAAAGGGTAAAAAATAGAAAGGATGGAGATGGGGGGAGTGAAAGAGGGGAGGGATGGTTGTTGCTAAGTAACTCAGGAAATGGAGAAGGCAGCATTGGTGGAGTTGCTATGAACGAGGTGGTTTAGTGTGTGATAGGATTAGGGAGAATTTGCAGGGATCTGATTTCCCCTCCCCCTAATAAAATCAGACTAGAGAGATGCAGGAAATGCCCTAAAACAAGACTAAATGGATAGAGTGAAGAACAATGAGTGTGTGTAAAAGCTGGACCTTGTCAGATCCTACCAATTTGTGTGCCCAGCCTCCCAAATTCCACTGCCCAAAGAGAAAATAAATCTTGATGCTTTTTGCCACACACATACACAAATTGAGACCGCAACATATCCCAGTGCAAGAATGCCATACAAATCCCAATCTAGCATCTGGATTCTGCCAGATCCTACCAAGTTTTGGCCCCAAATGCCACTGCCTAAATAGAGAACAAGTCTAGATGCCAATATTGGATGCACAACTGCAAGAAAAATCAGAATAATTCCATTTCTTGAATGGAGAACAAGTTGAGATGTTCCTCATGAAGCAAAAACTTCTGGATCTTAGTACTAGCCAAAATACTTAGATCTGGCATCTGGATCCTGCTGGAAAATGCCAATTTCTAGCCCCATCTCCCCAAATCCCACTGCTAAAAAGAGAATAAATCTAGCTAATCCAAGTGTATCTAAAATTATATACATTGATGCATTTTGGTGCAACAAAGCCTCAAAAACCCGGATCCAACCCCTGGAAGCCAATTTTCCTTTTAATTCCCTCACATAAAAAGAGAACAAGCTTAGCTACTCTGAGTGCATAAAAATATCCTGACCCTGATGTAGCCTCATGCTATGATGCCTCAAAAACTTATATCTAACACCTAGATCCTATGTTTATCGTTGATTTACAAATTATGGTCATGATTCCTAAAATCACTGTAACTTGATGGACTTCAGTGGAAATACTCTTTATTTATACTAAAATAAGTGAGGTCATGTTTAGCCCTACACATATAAGAATCACTTCACCCACCAGTGGCATGCAGACAGTTCTGAGATGAAATGCTATCAAATCTGTCAGTATCTCAATACGTATATATTATACATATTTATATTTGGGGCCCAATTCATATTGCTTTCATTCCTCTCTGGTAGAATAAAAGATTGTAAACTGGCCAGATCTGGCCCATGAGGAATACTCCTAGCATTAACGCATTCCCAGACTGCTGTTAAACTGCTGTAATGGACCTCTGGTATGCCATGGCCAGGGCATAGCTGCATTCCATCTATTCAGTTTTCAGAACAGCCTTTTGGGAGTTCTTGTCTTTGAGAGTAGTTTAGAACAGCCCCTAGGCTGAGAGCCAAATTGGCCTCTGATTGGCTTAGGAACCCAGGAGATATAAAGGTGGTGTTCAGCCACCATTGTCCTACCCATTGGGTGCTAGGCTGAATAGATCTCAGCCACACCTATGAATGTGGCCCATCATATTTATAAGGAACCCATCACCTTTTTCTCACTGTCAATTAACAGACTGTTCAATGGGAAACAGTGAGGCCAGCAGAGAATTTCCCTATTGGAGAACAAAACCCCAGCTGGTGTAAATGACCTACTGCACCTCTGCCTCACCTTTCCAGAAGAGAGGTCATGTTGGGCAATTTAGGAGGGGTGCTACACTAATCCTCCACTGGCTAACAGTCCATTAAGGACTCTGTGTGAGTGGCACAATTTAGAGCAGCCTGGCAGCAGCTCTGTCTTGGTCAGAGACAGGGCTGACCCTTATAATAAGGGAAGTATAACTGTATCCCTGACACTTCCCCCACCTTCTATCCTGACCAAGCAAACCTCTACTGCTTGAATGAAACTTACCCTTCAATGGCTATTACCCCAACGGCTATTACATTAGTTTTACATTTCACCCATATTATGGCACAATATTACAATACCTTTGATGGCTCTAACAGCATAACATGAATTAAAATACATCAAGTCTAGTCTTTAAAAGAAATTTGTAATTTTGGGGTGTCTATATATATGAGTGATTTTAGTGACAATTTTTTAACCCAAGTTCACCCGGTTTTGTGCCCATGCGTCCATGAAACCACAACTAATTAGCAGCAAATTCCCCCCTCTTCCCCATTCCACCTGAGGTCACTCAGACATGAAAATACTTGACCACAACCATTAATCAATATTTGGATATCAGAGCAGTAGGAAATGTGGCTGCACATGGTTATGAATGAAAAACTGTTCCTACAATTAAGGAGATGCTAGCTATTGAGTACCTGGCCTTTCATGTGTTTTTAGTGCTTTAGTTTCTGGTTATATAGACAACTTTTTCTGCGAACAGGTTGTTTATTTGTTCCAGGTAACAAGTAATGTAGCATCTGTTGCTAGCTAAATCTAGTAGGCTATTGGCCATTTATATACATATTGCTAAAGGAAATGTGGCCTTCTAGTTTTGCTGGCAGATATGCTGGAATTAGACTGTGAAGTTTTAATAAGATCTTATTAAATTAACATGAAGGACCAAATTCACAGCCAGGCTGAGATTTAGTCTAATTTTGTGTGTGATTTTTTTTTGTAGTATGTATGAGAAATTAACGGCCCCCCATATGAACATGCCATTGAACTTTTCAATTGAACATATGACGACTGCACAATTTTTATGACTGCATTTATGTATAACCATGCCTTTCTGAAAATGTAGATGTAATAATTATACAGGTAGGTAATTATGCTAAAAAAATTGTTCATTCAGACTTAGACAAGAAATAGAATTTTGGAAAGTGCCTTAGTGACCTACGAACCTAAATTCCATTTTCCAAAGTGCTGATGCAGGTTAGGTGCCTAACTCCCAATCGGTCAGAATCCTTCCAGATTCTGTAAACCTATATGAATATCTGGTAATTGCAGATATTTTCCAAGAAAGTTTAATTATTATTATTTTATTACTTTCCTCTGAGAATCTCAAAGCAAATGAAACAGTTGGGCAAAATATAATTACCTTATTTTATACAGGGAAAAATGACATAAAGGGGTTAAATGATTTTCCAAATGACACAGAGCATTTCTCAGTGTCCAAATTGGGAATAGAATCCACATCTTTTGTTTCTCCCTAGATAACTGTAAAATTCACTGCTCATGAGTGGGATAAACTAATATCAAAATACAGAAACAACATAATTGAAATTAAACTTCTAACTCATCTTAAAATCACACGATATTTTATAAAAACAAATTCAAAGCAAAGAAGAGAGGGTTTTTTTCAATCTGAAAACACAAAATATAGATAGATGGCTGTTTGTGTGTATATATTATATATGTGTGTGTGTGTGCTGGGATGAGTTTGCCCATGAAGAAACTTCAGAATTGGACTTGTCAGAATAAGAGACTGGAAAGTGGAACCCATAATTAGATGTATGGGTCAGTCTCTTTTCAGTCCATATTCAAAACACTGATTAGCTTTCAGAGGAGCTATAGTACACATGTGAACTGAATAGAAAATATACCCAGCAGAGTGAGATTAAAATCTCAGTTCTGAGATGATTATCCACTTCTGAATGGACAAGATTTCTAGAACTTGCAAAAAGCTCTCTAGGTCAATTCTTCCTGAAGACCACTGCAACTGTCAGGATTTATAAATTTACATTCATACCAATTGCTGGGTCATGTATTGCAAATTACTACATTTTGTATATAAATTAAGTGAACACTGAAACAAAACCACAAAATATTGCATTCATTTATTTACTTTGATTTTGATGTAAAATTTAAAAAATGTTAATTGTTGACTAAATTCCTTTATCATCCTTGGAATGCTCAAGTATTTAACTTTACAATCTCCTAACAAAAACATACTCTTATCAACAATTGCTGATTTTACCATTAACATCTAGCAATCTCCTCATCCCAAAAGGCTCTGGATAAAGACACTTGAGAGATCCTCCTAATACCTGGAAGAAAAGATGGCCTTTGCAACATGTCTGGAAGCTTGGGTTCTATGGGACTAAAGGAAGAAGCACATTCTAAAGTGGTGCGGTCATCACACAGAATCCCCTACCAGGAACAGCCAGCTCCAGCCTATAAATAATGGGGTGATTTCTAAACCAATTTCTCCTACTGCTAAGGACTGCAAGGGTATCAATATGATTTGCCACACCTCAGGGGGAGTTCTAAAAGGCATAATGTCTACATATTAGACACTACTAGCAACTACATTATCATTCCACCCTTTAACAGAGTGCAATGTACATTCATCTCTATATCTGGAAGGTTCTGCTGGCTGATGGAGTAGTTCCAGCTCTTCCCTGTCTTATCTGGAGTAGCTAGTGTCTTTACTTGAACTAGACTAGTTCAGTCATTGCACTGAGAGCAAGCCCCTGGTTGAGGGTCCATGCACACTCCCTAATATCTCAACCTTGAACACCCACACATGATTTTATCACAGTTTAGCTCATCATGAACTAAGTTGCACATTGTTAATAACGGGAAAATACAACATTGTGTAAAGTAATAAATTCAGGAAATTAAAAATGAATGATAAGACTTGAATTCTTAGAGCTTTCCATGGAAAGTTTTCGTCTTTGAAATACTGTTTTAAATAATTATTTTATGGTATTTGATCATTACAATGACCCCCAATAAATTATTTAATCATTCTTGAAGTAACTTAGGAATCAGCACTTCCTTATGGTGCGATACATCTGCCAACACATTCTATTCAAAGTGAGTACTGGCAATTTGGCCTTCAAACGATTTAGTAATGTTTTAAAGCACCATGTATATAATAATGCAATCTTTCCAGTCAGTTACTTAACCCAGCTTATGGTAAATTTGTTACTGTATTAAGTCCACTCACTTTTTCTGTAGTGTACATTAAAGGTCAAGCTGGCTAGGAAGTGGAGGACAGACTCATGCATTATTTTTTCAGTTCATTCTTTTCATTTACTTTGTAGAATTGTGGTGTTTAATCTTTTTATGCTTTTGGAAAATTAAATATTTAAGGACTTTTATGGCTTACTATTACAGGAAGGGGCCTTTTGAGGATGCTAAAATCTGCCCATTCTACACATCTGTAATATTAGTCTTATTCCCAATTGAAGAGTAAAAATTCAAGTTCACATTAACCAAGAAAACTTTCTAGTCATTAGCGTCTCTATTCTGCTTCTCTAGTCTATCATACAGTAAGCAAGGCAGCATCATGAGATATTTAGTTTCTGCAGAAATGCAAGAAAAACATTATGGCCTCAAATATCCTGAAAGCTGTTATTTAATTCAGGAAGAACGCATTATTTTATCACCTTTTCACCATCTTTAAAGACAACATTGTTTCTTTCCAACTAGAGTAAAATTTGTAATTTCCCAGTTTAGACTTCAGTTCAGGAAAGCATTTAGGTACACCCTTACATTTAAAGAACAGGAATACTTGTGGCACCTTAGAGCCTAACAAATTTATTTGAGCATAAGCTTTCATGGTTACAACCCACTTCATCGGCTGCATAGAATGGAACATATAATAAGGAGATATATATACACATACAGAGAACATGAAAAGGTGGGAGTTGCCCTTACCAACTCGAAGAGGCTAATTAATTATGAGAAAAAACTTTTGTAGTGATAATTTGTTAGCCTTCTTGGCAACGAGGGAACACTTTTGACTCATATCCAGCTTCTCATCCACTGTAATCTCCAGATCCTTTTCTCCAGTCAGTTCCCAGCCTATAGCAGTGCATGGAATTCTTCCATCCTAAGTGCAGGACTCTTCACTTGTCTTTGTTGAATCTCATCAGATTTCTTTTGGCCCAGTCCTCCAATTTGCCTCGGTCACTCTGGACCCTTTTCCTACCCTCCAATGTATCTATCTTCCCCCTGCCTTGCCCCTGCTTAGTGTCATCCACGAACTTGCAAAAGGTGCAATCCATCCCATCATCCAGATCACTAATGAAGATGTTTAACAAAACCAGCTCCAGGACCGACCCCTGGGGCACTCTACTTGATACCGGCTGCCAACTAGACATGGAGCCATTGATCACTAGCCATTGAGCCCGACGATCTCTATTCTGCTGCTTTCCTTTCTTCCTTTTGTCAGGATCCTGAATTCTACCATCTCATGGTCACTGCTTCCCAGGTTGCCACCCACTTCTACTTTCCCTACCAATACTTTCTTGCTTGTGAGCAGCTGGTCAAGAGGAATATGGTCCCTAGTTGGTTCCTCCAGCACTTGCACCAGGAAAACTAAATATGATTTAACTTTTTGAGTCAGAGGGAAGGATTATGATGCCAAGGATCTATGCCTACTATGCACCATGGAACTCTGCTTTGTGGGTCCCCCATTTGGGGTAGACTTGCAAGATTGGGGCAGGATAGAGCCAGGGTGGGACAAATGTGTGGTGAATATTTGCAGCTATGAGCATCTACCACCTTTCAACCGAGCCCAGTAACAACATACAAAACATAACAGATTACAGTCTGCCCATTCTAATCCTAACTGAAGTTTGTACAGATAATTACTCTGTAACACTGGTCCATCTTGCTACATAGAACATTCATACAGTATACATCCATTGCTTGTTTCTCATTAGCTTTTTAGGAAGTTGCTCTGAAAACCCAATGGATTTACAGGCAGTAGCATACTTTAGTCACTTTGTTTGAATACTGTCTTGAAACAAACAAAAAGGTTGACAATTATCAGGTCTGCATATATTTTCAACCCCAAGGAGATAAATTCCAGGGTCCTTTTCATCTGTATTCCCAGGATTCAGTCAGCAAAATTCAATACTTTTGAAAGGAAGGCATTTATGAATTAATTTGATAAATCTTACTTGTTCTGTTATTTGAAGGATGATCATCCAGAGCCTTTTGGCTACACTCATATTCGCTCATGAAACTGTAGGCTTATTTATTTCTGTTCATTTTTCTTTTTTATGAAATATTTTAATAAGATATTTGAATTGTATTAATTTTTATTCAACACATTTGTACACTTCTATCCTCTACATGATATGTGCACGTTTTAGTTGTCTCCCTGTCTCTGTTGTATAAATAAAAATATTTACAACAGAAATGAATTAAAAGAGGTTCACTGTGAAAAATCTTTCCTATTTAGCTGGACATTTTCTAATACAAGAATTATTTCCTGTATTGACAACTCCTCTTTTTCCATCTCTTTCTCATATAATGTTATATTCCAGAGCTACACAAATTGCACCCTGATCCTGAAAACATGTGCTTTACTTTTGCTATCAGTAGGACTATGAATAGTAGTAAAATGAAGCACGTGTGTTTGCAGGCTTAGGGCCTGGGGCCATTAATGAAGCTCTGACAATTTACTTTGTCAGAGAATCTGTCCTCTAGTGCCTAAGAGCATAATACTGTAGGGATAACCACTCAGATTCACACCTCTTGTTTTACATTTGTCTGAGAACCAGTTGCCTCCAGATATGTTCATTTTAACTCAACTTAAATAAAAATTTACAAAGATCATGAATTTCTGCATAAAATACAATTAAAATTAAATGAGCAATTACTTGTAATTCTATCAAATTAAAAATAAATTGAAGTTCATTATTGTTAATTGAAATCAATCATTTATAATGCTTAATATCTTTTGCAAATCTTCAAATATTAAGCTAATTCCAAATTAGAGCAGTTGAAGAGGATGAATAGAATTTCATGATAATTTTGTAAAAATGTATTGCAATTTTCAGTGAAATTTGAAATGTTGACAAAAATTTTCACTGAAATGCAAAAAAACCCTCAACCTGTTCGAATTAAAATAGTGTGTAATGGGATGCGTAGGCTGCAAGCAGAGTTTGTCAGGCATTTCTGCCTCTAGTAGTGGGATATGCAAGAAATTGCAGAATTGAGTTATTTGTTGGTAATTCATAGAGCTGAATTGTTTTTTCCAGGAAAATGTTCAGGATTTTCAAAAAAAAAATCCTGTCTCATATTGGGACAAAAGATAAAAAATTCTAATAGATTCAGGTTAATGAAAATATTTCAGTTTGATAATTTAAAAAAAAAATTTTATATTTTTAATTTATTTAGTAAAATTTGCTTACATTTCTAAACAAAAAGCAGATAAGTGATAATGCCAGAGATATAGTCCAAAATCCCAGTCCCAACTACTGAACCACACTTCCTCTTCAGTGACAGTTGTGATGTTCAACAACTCAAAAAAGAACCTCCAGCATTTTACAGGATCATATTCTCTGTAAGGCATGTAAACAGAGCTGAGATCAGTGATAAAGTGTCTGAAATCTTGGTCATTATGAAGTGTTCTAGTATGCAGTAGTTAAGACCTTGCTTTCAATATTGAGATAACATGAAATAATGATCAAACAATTTTTGGAATAACATTAAGAAAAACCTTCCAATTCCCCTTTTAGTTATCTCAAAAGACTGACAAAAATTTATACCCACTCATTTAGTAAATCAAAGGGTAGTGAAAACAATTGATGACAATTTAGACATTTGCTTAAAAAACACTGAGACCTGATTAAATTTTTTAGACCATCTTAGGGGAAAAAATAATGGGATGAGAAGCAAATATTAGAGGCAAAGGGAAATTAGGAGTATTGTTTAATAGACCAAAAGAAAATGGACAGAAAGAAGCGATTACCAAGGACCTTATGAAAAGTCTATGACTTCTTTTCAGCTGTATCTCTGAAGGTCTCTTTCAGTTTTCTAGCTTTAAAGTCCATAGTTAACAAACTATTTTTAGCAAAATGTTCCAAACATAATCCTACATCTTGTTATATTTCATAATTTTTGGTCTTGTACCACATGAAATATGCTTCAGACCTGTGGGTGTTTTTTGGAATCTCTTCAAATAGACAACATTGAAGGAGTCACAGTCCTGTAATGCTTTTTATGTTTCTATTCCTATTTCTTTTTCTTTTATTTTCTATTTTAAACAACAGAAGCATCTTCCTCAATTCCAATCCACCTTGATGTCTCTGAATGAGTATAACAAGTTCATGTGGACCATAAAATAATGAAATACAAAGCAGATCTTCCAAACAACATGATTTGTTCAAATTATGTCAAGTATTTCTCATCCATAATAAGTCCAGGATACATTCCTTAACATACTTAAAGCTGCATTCATAAAAAAAGAACACTCCATTAGAGAAGTAGATCACATGATGGAATAGACCATCCTAATTCCCCAAGGAACCTACTGCAATACAGAGGAAAATACCACTGACTCCACACTCCTAGTTGTCACCTACCACCTTACACTGGAGTACATCAAACAACTAAAACCAATATTTACTGGGGAACCACATCCTGAAAGAATCCCTTCTTCTGGGCTTCAAACAACCCCTCACCTTGCACAGCTCATCACGAGAAGGAAGCTCCCCACAGACCAGGACACATGAACTCTAAGTGGAACCAGCCCTTGCTATAACAACAGATGCAAAACCTGAAGCCATACGTCTACTGCTATGATGACCACTACCTCACACCACACAACTTTCAGGATGCATGCCTATCCCAATTTGTGGTGTGCCTCATTCAAAATATCAGATGCCCCACCAATAACTATGTGGGTGAAACTAAACAATCACTACACTCTCAACACAGACAAATGATAAATGACAAAAATATCCTGTCACCCATGAATAAATACTTTTCACACAACACCCATTCCATATCTGACCTTTCAATCCTCATTCTCAAAGTAAACCTATATAACGCCTTCAAAAGATGAGCCTGGGAGCTTAAACTCATAACTGCTTTAGACATGAAAAATCATGGAGTCAATAGAGAAACTGGTTTAATGTCTCATTACAACAATCAGTAGCCCACTAATTCTCCTTTGTCCTATGACTGCAGAGTTGTCTATTACCCACTTCATTTTGAATGGTTTCTTACATGTAGTCAATTCCTTACGCTTAACAATCTGTTCCACCTTGTAGTAGCTGTGACATTCGGATTACTTTCCCAAGCTGAAGAAGAGCTCTGTGGAGCTTGAAAGCTTATCTCTTTACACCAACAAAAATTTGTCCAATAAAAGATAATGCCTTCCTTATCTCTCACCCCCCTTGTATCCTGGGACCAAAAGGGCTACAACTCCAATGAAAATGATTTTACTCTCTTTGACAGAAGATCATAAGAGTGAAAAATGGCAAAGACCTATTAATTCATTAAATCCACCAACTTGACAGAGGAGAATGTTGTCCCCCGATGAATATATATCAGCTAATAAACATACTACAAGACAGGAACAGCGAACAGGAGCTGCTAACAGGGAGTTTTGCAAGGGAGTTCTCCAGGTGAAGGAGGAGCACATACAGCATCTGTGGGGTAAGTGACTGTCTGCAGTGTTTGGGTTTGTGCGTGTGTTTGGGGGTTACTTGCTGTGTGCTGAGCTTGTGTTTGTCAGTCTGTTTGGTTTGTTTGTTTGAAGGACCGTGTGCTGTAGCTGGCAGTTGGAGGTGGAGCTACTAGGAAGGTTTGAAAGCTAGAAGCCTCTGGTAATTGGCTGAACCTTAACCAGTGGGCGGGGCATTCACTCAGGCCAGGGCTTTATAAAGCTGCGCACAAGCGACCAGGGAGCTTAGCGACCAGGAGCTGCTAACAGGGAGTTTTTCAAGGGAGTTTGGAAGGGGAGTAGGAAGGGAGGGGGTGTCCCTTGTCGGTCTCATCTGTGACCCATTGGTCCCCTGAACCCATAACCTGAGCCACATCGAAAACCTTTCTGTTTACAGCAGAGAGGAGCGGACAGGGAGCACAGACTGGCTAACCTAGTAAGGAGGGCTTTAAACTAGGTTCGACGGGGACAGGTGAGCAAAGCCCACAGGTAAGTGGGGAACAAGACCTGGGAGATGGGTTGGAAACAGGAGGGAGCACGGGCTATAATGGCAGAGAGGAAGGAGGGTCAGGGCAAAGCTGGGAGGCAAGATCAAACCAGTATCTTAGATGCCTTTATACAAATGCAAGAAGTATGGGTAATAAGCAGGAAGAACTGGAAGTGCTAATAACTAAATACAACTATGACATTATTGGCATTACTGAAACTTGGTGGGATAATACACACGACTGGAATGTTGGTGTGGATGGGTATAGTTTGCTCAGGAAGGATAGACGGGAAAAAGGGAGGAGGTGTTGCCTTATATATTCAAAATGTACACACTTGGACTGAGGTGGAGATGGACATAGGAGACGGAAGGGTGGAGAGTCTCTGGGTTAGGCTAAAAGGGGTAAAAAACACAGGTGATGTCGTGCTGGGAGTCTACTACAGGCCACCTAATCAGGCGGAAGAGGTGGATGAGGCTTTTTTCAAACAACTAACAAAATCATCCAAAGCCCAAGATTTGGTGGTGATGGGGGACTTCAACTATCCAGATATATGTTGGGAAAATAACACCGCGGGGCACAGACTATCCAATAAGTTCCTGGACTGCATTGCAGACAACTTTTTATTTCAGAAAGTTGAAAAAGCTACTAGGGGGGAAGCTGTTCTAGACTTGATTTTAACCAATAGGGAGGAACTTGTTGAGAATTTGAAAGTAGAAGGAAGCTTGGGTGAAAGTGATCATGAAATCATAGAATTTGCAATTCTAAGGAAAGGTAGAAGGGAGTACAGCAGAATAGAGACAATGGATTTCAGGAAGGCGGATTTTGGTAAGCTCAGAGAGCTGATAGGCAAGGTCCCATGGGAATGAAGACTGAGGGGAAAAACAACTGAGGAAAGTTGGCAGTTTTTCAAAGGGACGCTATTAAGGGCCCAAAAGCAAGTTATTCCGATGGTTAGGAAAGATAGAAAATGTGGCAAAAGACCACCTTGGCTTACCCTTGAGATCTTGCCTGACCTACAAAATAAAAAGGCGTCATATAAAAAATGGAAACTAGGTCAGATCACGAAGGATGAATATAGGCAAATAATACAGGAATGCAGAGGCAAGATTAGACAAGCAAAGGCACAAAATGAACTCAAACTAACTATGGGAATAAAGGGAAACAAGAAGACTTTTTATCAATACATTAGAAGCAAGAGGAAGACTAAGGACAGGGTAGGCCCACTGCTCAATGAGGAGGGGGTAACAGTAACGGGAGACTTGGAAATGGCAGAGATGCTTAATGACTTCTTTGTTTCGGTCTTCACTGAGAAGTCTGAAGGAATGTCTAGTATAGTGAATGCTTATGGGAAGAGGGTAGGTTTAGAAGAGAAAATAAGGAAAGAGCAAGTAAAAAATCACTTAGAAAAGTTAGATGCCTGCAAGTCACCAGGGCCTGACGAAATGCATCCTAGAATACTCAGGGAGTTAATGGAAGAGGTATCTGAGCCTCTAGCTATTATCTTTGGGAAATCATGGGAGATGGGGGAGATTCCAGAAGACTGGAAGGGGGCAAATATAGTGCCCATCTATAAAAAGGGAAATAAAAACAACCCAGGAAACTACAGACCAGTTAGTTTAACTTCTGTGCCAGGGAAGATAAAGGAGCAGGTAATCAAAGAAATCATCTGCAAACACTTGGAAGGTGGTAAGGTGATAGGGAATAGCCAGCATGGATTTGTAAAGAACAAATCGTGTCAAACTAATCTGATAGCATTCTTTGATAGGATAACGAGCCTTGTGGATAAGGGAGAAGCGGTGGATGTGATATACCTAGACTTTAGTAAGGCATTTGATACGGTCTTGCATGATATTCTTATAGATAAGCTAGGAAAGTACAATTTAGATGGGGCTACTATAAGGTGGGTGCATAACTGGCTGGATAACCGTACTCAGAGAGTAGTTGTTAATGGCTCCCAATCCTGCTGGAAAGGTATAACAAGTGGGGTTCCGCAGGGGTCTGTTTTGGGACCGGTTCTGTTCAATATCTTCATCAACGATTTA
The DNA here is from genome assembly GCF_007399415.2 of Gopherus evgoodei. Taxonomy (NCBI): domain Eukaryota; kingdom Metazoa; phylum Chordata; order Testudines; family Testudinidae; genus Gopherus; species Gopherus evgoodei. Next base: position 25,048,041 of record NC_044329.1, on the reverse strand, counting down.
GATGTTGGCATAGAAAGTACGCTTATTAAGTTTGCGGACAATACCAAACTGGGAGGGATTGCAACTGCTTTGGAGGACAGGGTCAAAATTCAAAATGATCTGGACAAGTTGGAGAAATGGTCTGAGGTAAACAGAATGAAGTTCAATAAAGATAAATGCAAAGTGCTCCACCTAGGAAGGAACAATCAGTTTCACACATACAGAATGGGAAGAGACTGTCTAGGAAGGAGTATGGCAGAAAGAGATCTAGGGGTCATAGTGGACCACAAGCTTAATATGAGTCAACAGTGTGATACTGTTGCAAAAAAAGCAAACGTGATTCTGGGATGCATTAACAGGTGTGTTGTAAACAAGACACGAGAAGTCATTCTTCCGCTTTACTCTGCGCTGGTTAGGCCTCAACTGGAGTATTGTGTCCAGTTCTGGGCACCGCATTTCAAGAAAGATGTGGAGAAATTGGAGAGGGTCCAGAGAAGAGCAACAAGAATGATTAAAGGTCTTGAGAACATGACCTATGAAGGAAGGCTGAAGGAATTGGGTTTGTTTAGTTTGGAAAAGAGAAGACTGAGAGGGGACATGATAGCAGTTTTCAGGTATCTAAAAGGGCGTCATCAGGAGGAGGGAGAAAACTTGTTCACCTTAGCCTCCAATGATAGAACAAGAAGCAATGGGCTTAAACTGCAGCAAGGGAGATTTAGGTTGGACATTAGGAAAAAGTTCCTAACTGTCAGGGTAGTTAAACACTGGAATAGATTGCCTAGGGAAGTTGTGGAATCTCCATCTCTGGAGATATTTAAGAGTAGGTTAGATAAATGTCTATCAGGGATGGTCTAGACAGTATTTGGTCATGCCATGAGGGCAGGGGACTGGACTCGATGACCTCTCGAGGACCCTTCCAGTCCTAGAGTCTATGAGTCTATGAGTCTATGACATCTTCAAAAAAGATGATAGAGTGCTTTTTAATTATTATTTTTCCTATCCTTTTTTTCTCTTAAAAATGCCACTTTTCCTCACATTTTTTTACCTTTTTCATTTGGCAGATATTGGTTTTATTTTCTCAATGGTTATTAAGAAAAACAAGCCAAGACACTAATATATTGTGCATTTTCATTTTTGTCAGAAGTGTCATTATGGGAGCTGGTCAGAATTTTTGTTGAATCATTTTTTTTTATTATACAGATTGATTTCATGAAATCACTTAGATTTCAAATAGCATTCCTGCAGAAAAAAAATTTTGAAATAAAAAAATCATTTTGGAAACTTTTCATTGTTTGAAAATTTAGAAATTTTGTTTCACAGTATTGAAATTTCATTTTAATTTTTATATTTCTCCATTGTTTATTTTACATTATTTTATGACGTGTCTGTAGTAGTAGTAGTAGTAGTGCATAATATGAGTAATATGACTTGTTAACAACAAGCACCTGGTCACTTACACGACTACTATTTTGTAGTGGGCATCAAGGAAACAACAAGAATCCTGTCAGTTTCAGTCAGCAGCTGCCAGGGCATCCAGGGTTCCCAGCCCCACAGCAGTTTACTATGTGTACAGCTAGAGATCTATGGCAGCATATTTCTTTTCAGAAACATCATTTTTCAGTGTTTCCAAAACAAAACATTGCCATAAGTTTTCAAGTTAGGACTTTTGATCCTGATTCAGGATGAAAAATATTTCTGAAAACTTATAAATTTGGGCAGAACTAAAATTCGGTTTCCCAGCCACCTGTCTTAAACAATGATGTCAGGATTCAGCTAGGAATAAAGGTAATTCCCTATTCAAACTGCTAAAAAGTAGCCAGGTTTTCAGAGGTATTAAGCACTCATAGAATTGTGTGATGCTTAAGTTCAGGCAACCAAATGTGAAAACCTTGGCTATGGTTTATAGTAACTTACATGCCCTCTGCTGATGGGGTGGTTGTAAACAGGGCAGCAGAATAAAAATATTAGACTGGCATCCACTAAATGCTAGGAGGCTGTTACAAAGCTGACACAAGTGCTATGGCTGCTTTATTCTGTTCCAGGGTCTGACCAGACCCAGTCGGTATCTATGATTGGGGAAATAGAAAATAGACAGGAAACCACCTATACAGGGTCAGTGCAACCATTTAGGCTACCTAGGCGGTTGCCTAGGGTGCTAGGATTTGGGGGGCGGCATTTTCTTTGGCAGCAACTGCAGCAGCCGGATCTTCGGCAGCCCTGTTTGCCGCCGGCATTTAGGTGGAGGGAGCTGAGGCAGGGAAGTGCAGGGAAGGCCTCCTGCAGCAAGTAAGGGGGGGCAGCATGCAGGGGAACTCCCTGCCCCAGCTCACCCCTGCCCCGCCTCCTCCCCGAGCATGCCATGGCTGCTTCACTTCTCCTGCTTCCCAGGCTTGCGGCACCTAAGCTGATTGGCGCCGCAAGCCTGGGAGGTGGAAGAAGTGAAGCAGCCATGGTGTGCTTGGGGAGAAGGCAGGGCAGGGGTGAGCTGCTTCACTTCTCCCTCCTCCCAGGCTCGTGACGCCAATCAGCGTAGGCGCTGCAAGCCTGGGAGGTGGGAGAAGTGAAGCAGTGATGGCGTGCTCGGGGAGGAGGCAGAGCAGGAGTGAGCTGGGGTGGTGGGGGTGCCTCAGGGTGGGGGGGTGGGAGGGTGGGGAACTGCCATGGGGGGGCGCCTCAGGGCAGTGGGGGGGCTGCTCTGGGGGGGAGTTGCCTCAGGGCGGGGGCTCAGGGATGGGGGAGGGCGCAAGTTGGAAGTTTCGCCTAGGGTGCAAAACATCCTTGCACCAGCCCTGCACCTATGAATATTCTCCCTTGTTTCTCAAGTGTATTTCCTTACCCATGAGCGTCCTGGACTCTTTTGTTTTCTAGTAATATTATATCCTATTAACATTAAAGGATTACAAAAAAATAGAAATGTGTCCATAGCGTGTAGTATCTGGTTACTGCACATGAGCTGAGTGTCACTGCTCAGGATAGCTTTTAAGTAAGTCTCAACATTTCCAGAGCTTCCTCACTCACTGCTTGATTGGTCGTTAAAATGGCTGATAACAAACATTGTTTTAGATTTCCTTAATCTCTGAGTGAAAACTGAGGAAATGCAACATTATTCTTAGAAAAAAAATGCAGGCTCGAAATAGGAATAAGAGCAGATGGCACAAGTTAGCATCTTTAGAGATTATATTACATAAGATGGTAGGAGGCAATTTTTTTAAACAAAGTTGCTATTTACATCTTAAGTAACAGAAATATTCAGCAGATGCTCTGATAACCAAAGCTCAGTTATAGTGTGGAAGCAAATAGTTATGCTCTGTAGCCTTAATATGCAGTAGTTATTCTCCGTCCTGACACATAAAAACTGAAAGTCTTACTACTAAATAAAGTGCTTTCAATATTAAACAGGTATTTAAGCTTAAGATCTAATTCACAGGGACACTAGAAGTAATTATGCATTTCTATTCATTGTGGGTCTTTAGACCATTTCACCTTTTGTTTGAATTCATTTGAGAGCAAATTTAATGACTGCCTAATTATTTCACATAGGGCACATTGCTCTTAATATGCGAATTATGAGTCTGATACAGTCACAATAACATCCATCATCACCGAGGGGTCTTTCCAGACAAAAAGCACCTACTATGATTTTTGTCTGTAAGCTCTCACTGTCATGCCTCTTGCTCTGATTTAGGAGCACTGACTTCTGCAGTACGGTCACAAATCTATATGTTGGATACAGGTAACAATTCTTACTATATTGAGGAGGAAGGTAAGCCAAAAAGAGACAGGAAGGGGATTCGGGACATTTTGGGGGACAGGAGTTCCCTCAGCTTCTCCTCGTAAGTCATGCGCTCCAGCTAGACATGGAGTCATTGATTACTACCCACTGAGCCTGATGATCTAGCCAGCTTTCTTTCCACCTTATAGTTCATTTAGCCCATACTTCTTTAACTTTGCTAAAGTCAAGGAATAACATATCCACTGCTTTCCCCTCATCCATGAGCTAGTTATCTCATCATAGAAGACAATTAGATTAGTCAAACATGACTTACCCTTGGTGAATCTATGCTGATTGTTCCTGATCACTTTCCTCTCCTCTAAGTGCTTCAGAATTGATTCCATGAGGACCTGCTTCATGATTTCTTCAGGGACTGAGGTGAGGCTGACTGGCCTGTAGTTCCCCAGATCCTCCTTCTTCACTACATTAGCCTTTTTCCAGTTGTCTGGGACCTCCCCCAATCACCATGAGTTTCCAAAGATAATGGCCAATGGCTCTGAAATCACATCTGTCAAATCCTTTAGCACCCTCAGATGCAGCACATCCAGCCCCATGGACATGTGCTCACCCAGCTTTTCTAAACAGCCCTGAACCACTTCTTTCTCCACAGAGGGCTGGTCACCTCCTCCCCATACTGTGGTGCCTAGTGCAGTAGCCTGGGAGCTGACTTTGTTCATGAAGACAGAGGCAAAAAAAGCATTGAGTACATTAGCTTTTTCCACATCCTCTGTCACTAGGTTGCCTTCCTCGTTCGGTAAGGGGCCCACACTTTCCTTGATCTTCTTCTTGTTGCTAACATATCTGAAGAAAACCTTCTTGTTGCTCTTAACATCCCTTGCTAGCTGCAACTCCAAGTGTGATTTGGCATTCCTGCTTTCACTCCTGCATGCCTGAGCAATATTTTAATATTCCTCCCTGGTCATTTGTCCAATCTTCCACTTCTTGTAAGCTTCTTTTTTGTATTTAAGATCAGCAAGGATTTCATTGTTCAGCCAATCTGGTCGCCTGCCATATTTACTATTCTTTCTACACATCGGGATGGTTTGTTCCTGCAACCTCAATAAGGATTCTTTAAAATACAGCCAACTGTCCTGGACTCCTTTCCCCTTCATGTTATTCTCCCAGGGGATCCTGCCCATCAGTTCCCTGAGGGAGTCAAAGTCTGCTTTTCTGAAGTCCAGGGTCCATATTCTGCTGCTCTCCCTTTTTCCTTGTGTCAGGATCCTGAACTCCACCATCTCATGGTCACTGCCTCCCAGGTTCCCATCCACTTTTGCTTCCCCTACCAAATCTTCCCTGTTTTTGAGCAGCAGACCTGAATTCCTAACCAGATTTGTGAAATTTGATGTTCAAACCCTAGAGGAAGCAGATTTGTACTAATAAATTGTGAGTGAGTTTAGCGTGATAGTATCAGAGGGGTAACCATGTTAGTCTGGAACTGTAAAAGCAGCAAAGAGTCCTGTGGCACCTTATAGACTAACAGACGTATTGGAGCATGAGCTTTCGTGAGTGAATACCCACTTCATCGGATGCATGTACTGGAAATATCCAGGGGCAGGTATATATATGCAAGCAAGAAGCAGGCTAGAGATAACGAGATTAGTTCAATCAGGGAGGATGAGGCCCTCTTCTAGCAGTTGAGGTGTGAAAACCAAGGGAGGAGAAACTGCTTTTGTAGTTGGCTAGCCATTCACAGTCTTTGTTTAATCCTGAGCTGATGCTGTCAAATTTGCAGATGAACTGAAGCTCAGCAGTTTCTCTTTGAAGTCTGGTCCTGAAGTTTTTTGCTGCAGAATGGCTACATTAAATCTGCTATTGTGTGTCCAGGGAGGTTGAAGTGTTCTCCAACAGGTCTTTGTGTATTGCCATTCCTAATATCTGATTTGTGTCCATTTATCCTTTTCTGTAAGCACTGTCTGGTTTGGCTGATGTACATAGCAGAAGGGCATTGATAGAGTGATAGGTAATTATCAGTATTCTCTTTTGGACACATACAAATTATTGTGTGTAACTGGACTACAGCTGGAACTAACTATTTCAATGTTTCTTCCCCCTTCTATGATATTTGCTGATTTATTCTGCAATTACAGTCAACTCAGTTCAAAATGAACATGTGTGCAAATAATTTCAACATAATCCATTTACCCAAACTAGAGTGACTTTGGGCATGACTTACATTATTGCTAAAGCCTGGCAATAGGTTATTATTACTATTTATTATTACAAGCCCTAATCATGACCAGTTCTAGGCACTGTACAAATACAGAACAAAAAGGGTGTACCTGCCCAAAGTGGCTCGCAATTCACTTGTAAGAGAAGAGACAACAGATGGATAGTCAGACAATGAAACAATATTGGTCAGCATGATCGATACTGGTCTCTGCACACTAGCAGCCTTGCTTTTGCCAAGTTTTATGTAGCATTACAGCATAGGACAGATTTGAGGAGGGATTTGAAGATGGATAATGAGGTAGCTTTATAGATGGCCACAGTTAATGCTTCCAAAGCATATGGGGCAGCTTGGGAGAAAGTACAAAGGTGCTTATTTGAAAATTTTATAAGAGGAAGTGCTGGCATCATGGGTTCATGGAGGTGAGCACAGTCAGCTCAATAGCAAACAAGAGACAATAAGAAGGATGGGGATTGACTATGAAGGCCCTTAAAGAATAATACAGGCAGCTTGTGTTTGATGCAATAAAGAAGGGGAGCCAGTAAAGGGATTAAAATAAGTATGGTGTCTAGATTTTTCTAGACTCAATTTTTTGTAACTCCTGTTCCCCAAAATGTCCTGGACTCCCTTCCTATCTCTCTTTGACTTTCCTTCCTCCTCTGACATGTTCCCTCAGATAGGAAACTATCTATAACAATACTGAACAAACATTTAGTAAGATGGGCTTTTCCTGATAGGTCTATCAGTTCAATCTTAATTTCTAGGGCTCGGTTGAAGGTCTCTCCTACAGCAGGTTCTGGCTCCTTTATTTCCTGACTGAGAAATGGCTCAGCAAATAGGGTCTCTCTTCTTGTGAAGGGGAACTGTGTGTGCCAGAATGAGGCTCATCTCTCTCTCACTATTTCTGCAACTAGGATGGCTTTCCCTCATTCTCTCACAAAGATTTTTTCTGGGGTTGACTTCCAGAACCTCCTGATTGGCTTTCCTCCTCTTTTCTTCCCTCCACCTTGCCCACACTCCAGGTGTTCTTTTCATAAAAGGAGGGGAGTGGTCAGACATCATGCGGCCCATGATACTTTGGCTGTCCATTTGCAGCCTCTGACCTCCGTCCCATCATGCTGAGGGATCAAGAAGCCTCCAACTGACACTTTATTTATAGTCTTCTCTTTGCCAGAGTCTTTCAGTGAGAGAGGAACCCAGGTGGTTATGTAAGAAAAATATAAATTGTTTTCCAGTGTAATCAACAGTTCAACTGTAGGATGTTCCTTTTCCTCCTTCTACCACATTTAGAGTGTTTGATAAAGAATACAGTGACTGTATAAAGCCAAGAGGTCAGCTATATATTTCAATTTACTAGAGAGTATTTTGTGGTTTTTAAATCTGCAATCCTATGCTTCTCTGCCTAAGTGAGTAGCGACTGAGTGGAGCACAAAATCAAAGCATATATTTTCAAGGTGCTAAAATGAAATCACATTATTTATTAATGCAATCCCTAAATGGAGCCCCTATTTTTCGGGGGGAACCAAAGTCCGTCAAAGGCTCCAGTTGCTATAGCCCATCCTATATATTTACTGTAGTAGCCAGATAAAGTATTAATGCAACAGCATAATATAATAATGTTTTTATGAAACAAACTAATTATAGTGGTCCCCTATCCAGCAAAACACTTAAACATGTGAGTAGATCCTTTGAAGGCAACTGAAATCAATGGGACTACTCATGGAATTAAAGTCAAGTATGGGTTTAAGTGTTTTGCTGGATCAAGGCTATAAGAAATAAGATGAAGTAAGAGAAAAGGGTGAGAAAGGGGGAAGAGGAAATGATTTAGAAAAGTTACGTCCATCCATCAAAGTCTGTAACATTATCATGAATCCAATGACATCTGAGAACACTATATGAGCTAGATCTCAGCTGCTGTAAATCAGCATAGCTCTGACTTCAGTTCAGCTATGGTAATTTATGTTAGCTGAGGATCTTGCTCTGCATTGTCAAATCTAAAATTTCTATCATTTTATCTCTATCAGAAGCAACTCTTTCACATGTGTGTTAAATGTAAGCAGGTTAGTTGTAGTGCATCTTTCCAATTAGATGAGAAGATCTTCTATGCACTTGTTCATAAGATATCCATCAGCCTTTTTATGGACAGCCTATCTCTGATGGAAAATCAAGTGGCTTTATTACCTTAACTGAAAGTATCATAACTGGTAGAGCCTCTTTGTTATGAACACTTATTCCTCATTTCCTTTCCATATCTTCAAATGCATAATTTAAAAATTCTAACAAAGAAGTGATTTTTTTGTATTAAAGTCTAAAGAACCTTTAGGAAAGTGGCTATATGTGAAGGAAAATTCTCCTGCAGGCAACTATGAAGTATCAGGTGCAATTCGGCAGCTCAGATGGTTCTGAGAGTAGTTTTTTATCCTTTGTCATTTCATGTGTTGTTTGTTTGTTTGTTTGTTTGTTTTTGAAATATGAGATTTGTAGATTCCAAGGCCAGAAGGAACTACTGTGATCATCTAGTCTGACCTCCTGTATATCACAGTCCATAGAACTTCACCCAAATAATTCGTGCAGCATGTATTTTAGAAAAAAATCCAATCTTGATTTAAAAATTGTCAGTGATGGCGAATCCACCATGACCCTTGGTATATTGTTCCAGTGGTTAATTACTCAGCATTAAAAATTTAGGCCTTATTTCCAGTCTGAATTTGTCTAGTTTCAATTTCCAGCCATTAGATCACATTACACCTTTGTCTGCTAGATTAAAGAGCCCATTATTAAATATTTTTTCCCCTATGTAGATACTTATAGACTGTAATCAAGTCGCCCCTTAATCTTTTCTTTGTTAAACTAAATAGATTGAGCTCGCGGAGGCCAGGTCCAGACTAGAGCTTTAAATCGATTTTAAGAGCTTTAAATCGATTTAAAGCTGTAACCGTCCACATTACAGAGTGCATAAAATCGATTTTAAGGGTCCCTAAAATCGATTTTGGAACTCCATCAAAACGAGAGGAGTAACCCCAAAATCGATTTTTTAAAATCGATTTTATGATAGTGTGGACGGCCATCGAAGTTAATGGCCTCCGGGACGTATCCCACAGTGCTCTAGTGGCCGCTCTACACAGGTAAAGGTACTCTTCTGCTGGCCAGGTAAACAGGAAAAGCCCCGGGAACTTTGAAATTCCATTTCCTGCTTGCATAGCGTGGAGCTCTCAGCAGCAGAGAGAACAATGCAGTCTCCTGAAAATAGGAAAAGAGCTCCAGCATGGAGCACACAGGAGTTACAGGATCTGATAGCTGTATGGGGAGAAGAGTCGGTGCTTTCAGAACTGCGCTCGAGCAGAAGAAATGAGAAAACCTTTGAAAAAATTTCTAATGCCATGCGGGAGAGGGGACATACCAGGGACTCGTTACAGTGCCGAGTGAAAGTGAAAGAGCTCAGACAGGCGTATCAGAAGACCAAAGCAGCAAAGGGCAGGTCAGGCTTTGCCCCCAAAACATGCCGGTTCTACGACGAGCTTAACGCAATATTGGGGAACAGCGCAACGACGAACCCCCCCTTGTCTGTTGATTCAGAGGTGGGCGTCGTGATTCCTGCAACTACGGAAGATTTATTTGATGGCGATGATCAGTATGATGAGGACCAAGAGGAGGAGGCTCCAGCAGAGAGCACAGAGCATTTTATCCCCCCAAACAGCCAGGATCTTTTCCTCACCCTTACTGAGGTTCCCTGCCAGCCATCTCAAGGCAGTACTCCAGAAAATGAAGCTGAGGGACCGTCCTCTGGTGAGTGTAATTTTTTTTACCTTTCCTAAAACACTGACCCATGAGGTGGTTTTTAGAAAAGTCTCCATCCTGCTTGTTGGGGGAACGCGAGAGCAAACCGGGGAAGGAGAGTAGCTTCGCCGCGGTTTGCTCTCCCGTTCCCCGAACCACCCAGCAAACCGCAGGCAAGGAGACCTGCTTGTTCGGGGAACGCGAGAGCAAAGCAGGGAAGGACAGTAGCTTGATTACCAGTACAATCTACTACAGGGATTACTAGCCATTATTAACTTCCCATTTTCTCCGGACAAGGTCTGTGTGCTTCCCTGACCTGCGTCTGAGCAGAACTCTCTGTCCTCAGCCACAAGCAATAAGTATTAAAGGAATCCTAAGGTGACCTTGTGGTAAAGTAAAATGTTCAAGGTTCGGTAACAGGCACAGGTCAGTGAGGAGAAAGACTGTATGAATGGTTGTGTGAAATGTGTCTCATGATTCTTTTATCACTCTTTCCAAACCCCACCCCCCCACACACAGCTGCACATTTCTCCAGCCTCCCTCTCGCTTCTCATCCACGTGGGGGGGGTATCATAAGAAGACTGAGGAAAAGGAGGACGCGTGAGGACATGTTCACCGAAATTATGGCAGTGACCCGTACAGAGAGAGCTCAGCAGGGAGACTGGAAGCAATTGGTCGCAAAGTACAGGGAGGCTGCCAGTCAACGCGAAGACAGGAGGGACGCCAAAAATGATGTCAGGTGGCAGGAAGATCAGCGCTGGCGAGCAGCAACTCTGGATCTTCTTCGTGATCAGACTGACATCCTCCGTGATATGCTGCAAGAGCTCCGTGGTTTCAGAATGCCCCTACAGCCCGTGTATAACCTCCCTCAGTACTCACCCTGTCCCACACCTTCCAGAACCAGGCGTGTAAGAACGCGTGGGGGAAGGCTCTCTACACCAGCCCCCTCCACTGCTGCGGACACTCCAACCAGAAGGCTTTCATTAGATTGAAAAGCCCTTTGTGTCCTGTTTTTTCCCGCCTCTAATGATCCAAACTTCTCCCATGGCACCTTTGCCTATTTTTACTCTCAGGTCATGCTATTAAGGAAGTGTGACTGTAGTTTGGTAATGAACTGAAGCAAGCAGCTTTGGAAAGCTGCACGGAAGCTAGTTATCAGCATCAGGATTTGACAATTGGGGATATGGGTAATAAAGGGAAAACAAAGAAAGCAGCCATACCGTAACCTGGTCCATGAGAATTCTTGTTCTGTCTACTCTGATGCACTTTCTTCTTTCAAACCTCCCTCCCCCTTCCTCCAAACCTCCCTCGCTCCGTCCCCCATAGAACGCTGAGTTATGAAATTTCAAGCACAGTATTGTAACAACAAGCATGATGCTTGATTGATGAAAGGATCTGATTTTAAATAAAGAACACAATTCTTGTAACACATAGTAGTAACTTTATTTTCAATAAAAAAGCAGTTAAGGAAGGTTGCAGGTCCTGTGCCTAGCAGCAGACGGAAGCAGCTAATGGTGGAGGTAGGTAATAATTGGGAAATACAGAATTATATGTTTTCCAATGGACAGCTCTCGCAAGTAACCTAAGCAAGCAATTGAGGAATGCTGCAGGCAAAGTATCTTGCAGCAGCAACACTGCATAGACGGGGAGGGCAGCAATCAATTGAAAGGAAAATCAGCATTCAAACTGTACCCTGGCCCATGAGGAAGCTACTTTTCAGTGCTTCTCTGATGCGCACAGCATCCTGGTGAGATCTTCTAATTGCCCTGGTGTCCGGCTGCGCATAATCAGCGGCCAGGTGGTTTACCTCAGTCTCCCACCCCGCTATAAAGGCCTCCCCCTTGCTCTCACAGAGATTGTGGAGCACACAGCAAGCAGCAATGACAAAGGGGATATTGGTTTGGCTAAGATCTGAGCGAGTGAGAAGCGTTCGCCATCTCGCCTTAAGCCTGCCAAATGCACATTCTACCACCATTCTGCACTTGCTCAGCCTGTAATTAAACAACTCCTGAGCACTGTCAAGGCTGCCTGTGTATGGCTTCATTAGCCAGGGCATCAAGGGGTAGGCTGGGTCCCCAAGGATAACTATAGGCATTTGGACATCTCCAACTGTTATTCTCTGATCAGGGAAGTAGGTCCCTTGCTGCAGCCGTTTAAACAGTGTAGTGCTCCTGAAGACACGTGCGTCGTGAACCCTTCCTGGCCATCCCACGTGGATGTTGGTGAAACGTCCCTTGTGATCCACCAGGGCTTGCAGAACCATCAAAAAGTACCCCTTGCGGTTAATGTACTGGGCACCCTGGTGTTCCGGTGCCAAAATAGGGATGTGGGTTCCATCTATGGCCCCCCCACAGTTAGGGAATCCCATTGCAGCAAAGCCATCCACAATGGCCTGCACGTTTCCCAGAGTCACAACCTTTCGAAGCAGCAGCTTAATGATTGCTTTGGATACTTCCAGCACAGCAGCCCCCACAGTAGATTTGCCCACTCCAAATTGATTCCCGACTGACCGGCAGCTGTCTGGCGTTGCAAGCTTCCATATGGCTATTGCCACTTGCTTTTCCACTGTGAGGGCTGGTCTCATCCTGGTATTATGCCGCTTCAGGACAGGAGAAAGCGAGTCACAAAGTTCAAAGAAAGTGCTCTTACGCATACGAAAGTTCCGCAGCCACTGCGAATCGTCCCACACCTGCAGGACTATGCGGTCCCACCAGTCAGTGCTTGTTTCCCGTGCCCAAAAGTGGCGCGGAACGGGTAGAACCTCACCCATAACCGTCAGGAGCTCCAACGTGCAGGGGCCCGGGGTGTCAGAAAACTCGTTCTCCAGTTCGTCATCGCTGTCGTCCCCGCATTCAAGCATTCTCTCTTGCATTTCTGCATCATGGGTCAGCAGTGATAGAACGAGAATGCGTGAATTATTTACAGCATTCGCGATCAAGGACAAGAGCAGACCTGGATCCATGCTTGCTGCAAAATGGCGTTTCCCTCACTGCAGCCAGTAAAAACAGCGCGAACTGACTGTGTGCCGTTTACAGGAAGGGGGGGGGGCTGTACCCAGAACCACCCAGGACGGGGACTTTGATCCCATCATGCACTGGGCTAGTAACCCATAATTCCAAAGGGCAGGGACCCGTGCAGGAACTGTGGGATAGGTACCCAGAGTGCAACGCTCAGGGAAAAGATGGACGCCAGGGAACATGGACGCTCAACATCGATGTAAGTAGCCCTAGTGTGGACGCGCAAAATCGATTTTATAAAGCCTGCTTTATAAAATCGATTTTAATAACATCGATTTTACCCTGTAGTGTGGACGTGGGCCGAGTCTATCACTACAAGGCAGGTTTTGTAATCCTTAATCATTCTCGTGGCTCTTCTCTTAGCCCTTTCCAATTTATCACCATCTTTCTAGCAACTGAACTATTAAATTATTATTCTTCTCCTTTTCATCAACTCAGATCATTTTAAAGAGGCTAAAGTGAAATGAAGTTTAGAATTAAATTTTTTGTCTACATTAAGAAATTTGCCCTTACTGGTAACTTTTGTCTACACTAGGAATATTTTGCAAACAACATTTCCTCTTGCTACTTACACTGAGTCAGTTCCTTTAGTACTAGCACCATCTGATTCCTAAGATAAACAAATATTGATAGAAGCATGATTCTGAGATATCCTACAAGTATAGGATTTAGGGGCTGAATAAAGGGTAGTTAGTTCCTTGTCTGACTCATTTAATAAATGCATTAGGATACACAGTTAACACAGTATAGTACAACATGGAACCATATTGTACCCAGCTCAGAGGATAACTAGATTGGAACCAGATCCCCTAACTCAGTTGAAGTTATATTGTTCACAGGCCTTAAGAGACAGTAATACTGGGCATCTGGGGAATTTAAGGATGTTTTATGACATCTGTCACAGATTCCACATTAGACTTTTCATTGGGCTAGTTGACTGAGCACTGACAGATCTGCTGGCACTTTGAATGTAAGAACCATGCATTCAAATTCATAACTATTTAAAGACTTATCTTTCCTCCATGAGATTCTATTCCTGAAATAAATTCTAAGATTCATCCTAAATCTTGCTATGGAGATTTTATTGCTTTGAAGTCAAATGAGAATTTAAAATGTGTTTGTAAAAAATGGGAGCCTTCATGTAGTCAAACAGACCATTTGTTTTGTTTGGACTTATGCCGCATCAAGGGAGTAATAGTAAGAAAGACTGCAGTGTGTAGAGACAAAGCACAAACCTGATTTTCTAGATATAATCAAAGGCTTATTCCACTCCCCTTCTTTTGTGGAGAAGCTTCTATATTTGGCCTTTGTAAAGCCGTCTCCTGGATTATACTGTATGCCTTCGCACTACAACATCTGGCCTTCAGCAGTGATGTCATGTGGCAGATTAATTCTTCAGGAGGTGGTGCAGTAATTCTTCCATATGGTGTACTTATTTATATCATTTTAGTCCCAAAAGGCCAGGACTAATTCTAAGGCCAAGGAATATACCACAAATTGGCAATTGTCTTCAAATTCTGCTTCAGTCTATCAGGGAACCATCCTTGTTTGACTCAGGTGTGACTTAGTTATTCTTGTTAAAAGGTTTGACCTGACATTAATATTTATATCATTATTATTTCATTCTTTATATCACTACAAGGGCAAAGCTAACAAATTTAAGACAAAGGAACTAATCTATACAATAATTAATTATTCTTTTATGTATTTGTCACCATCTACTGGAAGACATAGTAACATAACTCAATAGTTCTAGACTGGCTTCAATATTTACATAAAATAAATTTCAACATAGGAACACATTATTCTCTTTTGAGTAAAGCCAACTGATGGTAAGGTACAGATCATACTGATTAGACTGGGAAAAGGGAGGAAAAGGGGCTTTTAATTGGTAATGTTAGATACACCTTTCATATAGCTATCTAAATTATTGAGATTATTTTTGTACTCTGTTGGTGAAGGAAAGAATGCTGCAGTGTGATATTGTTTTTATATCATGATATCAATATGCTATCAAATACTCAGAATTTTTTGCATAGTATTTTAAGAAGATAAGAATGGCCACACTGAGTCAGACAAATTTTTCCATGTAGCCCAGGATCCTGTCTTCCGATCGTGGCTGGTGCCAGAGGGAATGAACAGAACAGTGCAATTTATCAAGTGATACATGTCCTGTTTTCCAGTCCCAGGTTCTAGCAGTTAGGGTCTTGCAATGAGTTCCACATTCCTTGCAATGACTGTGTGGTGTGTGAAGAAATACTTCCTTATGTTTGTTTTAAACCTGCTATTCATTTTCATTGGGTTACTCCTATGTCTCGTGTTATGTGAAGGGATAAATAACACTTCCTTACTCACTTTTTCCATGCCACTAATGATTTTATTGACCTCTACCTTTAGTCATCTCTTTTTTTAAACTGAACAGTCCCAATCTTTCAAATCTCCTCTTATGGAAGCTATTCCATAACACTAATCATTTTTGTTGCTTTTCCCTATATTTTTTCCAATACATCTTTTTTTTGAGATGGGGTGACCAGAAGTGCACACAGTATTCAAGATGTGGGTGTACTACGGATTTATACAGTGATATTAATTTTTTTGTCTTATCTTTCCCTTTCCTAATGGTTCCTAACATTCTATTAGCTTTTTTGACAGTGGCTGCACACTGAGCAGATGTTTTCAGAGAACTATCCATGATGACACCAAGATCTTTCTTAAGTGGTAACAGCTAATTTGGACCTCATCATTTTTTATGCAAAGTTGGGGTTGTTTTCCAATATGCATTACTTTGCATTTATCAACACTGAATTTCATCTGCCATTTTGTTGTCTAGTCACCCAGTTTTATGAAATCCCTCTGTAACTCTTCACAGTCAGCTTTGGACTTAAAACTATCTTGAGTAATCTTTTTATCATCTACAAACTTTGCCTCGATATGCCCCTTTTTCCAGATAATTAATATGTTGAACAGCACTGGTTTCAGTACAGATCCTCTAATTTCCCCTCTCCTCTGTGAAAACTGACCATTTATTCCTACCCTCTGGCTCCTATCTTTTAACCAGTTACTGATCCATGAGAGCACCTTCCTTCTTATCTCAAAACTGCCTACTTTGCTTAAGAGCCTTTGGTGAGGGACTAAGACTTTCAGAAAGTACACTATATCCACTTGATCTCCCTTGTACACATGTTTATTGACACCCTCAAAGAACTCTAATAGATTGGTTAGGCATGATTTCCCTTTTTAAAAAGCCGTGTTGACTCTTCCCCAATTTATCGCAATAATCTATGTGTCTGATAATTCAGTTATTTACCATAGTTTCAACTAATTTGCGTGGCACTGAAGTTAGGTTAATCGGTCTGTAATTGCCAGGATCACCTCTGGAGCCTTTTTAAAAAATCAGTGTTACATTTGCTATCTGACAGTCATCATATACAGAGGCTGATTTAAGTGGTAGATTACATACCTCAGTTAGTAGTTCTGCAATTTTGTATTTGAGTTCCTTCAGAACTCTTGGGTGAATACCATCTGGTCCAGTTGACCTTTTACTGTTCAATTTGTCTGTTGTTCCAAAATCTCATCTATTGCCATGTTAGTCTGGGACAGTTCTTCTGATTTGTTGCCTAAAAGGATGGCTCAAGTGTGAGAATCTCCATCAAATCACATTTAGCTTCTGTAGGTTCATTTTTGACTGCCAGAATCTCTGCTATGGACAGAATAGGTGATAGAATTAAAATATTGGCTACCCACATGCCTTTTGTACCTATTTTAACATTTGTTATTCCTCAGACTGGCTTGTGACTACCGCCTTGTGAGAGTTTTTGGGGTTTTTTTGTTATTAATTCATTTTCTCAGTATGTAGCCTCCTTTTGCAAACCTCAAAACATTTTCAAGCTATTAACATTAGAGAAAGGAGTCCCTGCCAACCAACAAAATGCAGCCATCTCTGGAGTGAAATATCACAAACATTACAATGATGCTGTAGAAATGGCAAGAATCTGGGAATTTCAACACATTGTCAGCCAATACCTGATGATCTGATACCATTGTGAAAGCACCACTTTTAAAAGCAGGGTATCTGGGTTTGACAAAAACAAAATGATACGTTAGGTAGGAACAATATATATATTTTAGCAGGTAGTGTAATTCAGTGATATCCAGACTGAATCAAAAATATGTGGCTATTTTAAAAAAATAAGCATATATATAAAGACAAAGTTAATAAAGAATTAGATTTTTTCTCCGATGCAGAAGAAGGACGGAGGCCACCAGATAGCCTTTTATGAATCCCTGATCCTTTTGGCTAATCTGTACTGTCCCTGGCTCTAGCTCTTGTCTCAGCACAGTGTAGAACAGCCTAACAGCTGATTTAATCTACATCATGTGGCAGTGGTCCCCAAGGGACTGCCCACAAGCTGGATATTCTTAGTGCCCTTGTCCTGACCCCTTCCTGCTCTTCCCCACCACTAAGATGGACACATGTAGGAATCCCACTGGTTGGATTCTCAGAATACAGAATTCCATTAACATTCTCATACCGAATACATTTGAATTCAACCAGGGAACACAGTTCCCCACTGGCATTTTTTTGCTGTGTTCCTTACTTACACGAATCACCAAATTTCAAATCACTTATAGGTAACTGACCAATACAGAATTTTCAGACAGTGAATATTTTAAATTTAACAGTTCAACCATTATCTGCAAAACAAGACCTGTTTCCTACAGAAATTCATAAATAGTTCTGAATTTCAGATACATCTGAGAATTTTATAATCTATTCAGGAACAGAGGGAGGGAGGCAAAACTCACCAAATGGTTTTATTGCTTACTTCTGGTGTTTACAATTCAAAGCACGGATCTGTTGGTAACAATTGAACATAGCCTGTGGTATATAGTGGAGGGAAAATGCACAAATCATGAAACTGGAACACAAAATCCTTTCTAAATCTAGGATGTGCAAAACTGCATGCACATGTAAGCAAACCTGACTGAAGGGCTTCAAAAGCAGGAAAGGATTTCTAGATTTTATAATCCTTGTGGATTAAGTTAGAATTTGTCTGAATGTAGAGAGTATATTCCCTAGCTCAAAAAATCACTTCTTAATGGGATTATACTGCTATCTAATGGTGTCAGGTCATAAAATGGTCTAAAGTTTGAAGTCAGATCTTGTCCTTGATCAGACTCTATTGCTGTGAAAGCTGAGTGACTTTGTAGCTGGTTAAAATACCCTGTTTAAGGGAATTCAGTAAATAGTTTCCTCTTAGTAATGTCCCTGCCAAAAATTGCCATCTGGTAAGTGGTCATGTGATTATGGGATGGGTCGGGGTCCATTCTTCTGTTCAGAGGCCAGGGAAGAGGATGTGAACAGAAAGTTCATGCACTGGCCCTTCTGAAGCATACTACAGAGCAGAATTCATCACTGTGCCAATGCTGACCTCAGCACAGAGAGTAAAGGAGTGAGACAAGGGTGGCTTTATGCCAAGTTTGTGCTTCCTCTGTGTCAGGGCTGCCAGAGGCTACATGCCTTAGTGGTGAAATACCCCTGAAAGCAGAGTGTTTGGGGGAGGAGATCCAGCAAAGCTCCCTCCACCACTCTTCTGAGGATCTTCAGGGGTCCCCTTTATTCCTCCCAGTTCTGAGGCAGCTCCTTTGGGACCTCACTTAAGCCCATCTGAGCCTTAGCAGCTGGTTTGTCCCTAACCAGGTTTGGAGGCTGACTAGCCTATTTTGTCAGGAGTAGAGTTTGTAAACATTTTCTGCCAATGCTTTTTTTGGGTGAACATTACAGCGTCAGGTTGATTGAAACATTTAACAAATTTGTGATGAATTTTGGTGTGTGTGTGGGGGGGAATTCTTAACAAATCTAAATGTTTCATTTTAACATATTTAAAAGAAAGTGGTTTGAGTTTTTGATTGGAAATGACTTTTTATTTCAAAATTTACTCAATTTTATTTTAAATTGGAAAAGGGTCAATCTAAATTAAACAGATTGTTATGAGTTGAATGAAGGTTGTTTTTTTGTTTTGTATTGGTTTTGGCTTTTTTAACTTTTCAGTTTGCTGAACATTTTCAAATATTTCATTTTCAGGCCAACCCAAACAATTTTTTCTCATATGTTGAGAATTGCCAGTGAACTGTACAATCAGTTATTCACACAGCTCTGGTCAGAGGCCCGAGGAGCCAAGTTTGGGTTGAACAGGAGCTGAGAAGCAAGCTTTGGCTCCAGAGAAGGATGCAAAGCAGCTGGAGCAGACCTGAGAATCAGACTCTGTGACTTTCTGGAGGCACATTAAATAAATGTTTTCCTCTTCTCTTTTTCAGAGACCTGTATCTGTTACACAGCAGAAGGAGGGTTAATATTTGGTTTATGTTGTGTTACTATCTTGTCCTTTTTTGTCATAAATATGAAGGGAAAGTAATTTTTTATAACTGCTTTATAACACTAAAATTATTTAAACCCCAAGTGGATCAATCCAAGCAAGACTCTACCTGTATTCTGTGTGCATGTAGACGAGTCCTTCATCACTTGCAGTACAAATCAGCCAGAGACCTATTACTTTCCAAAACCCAGTGTCCTTTTATTTCCCTGTGTTCATTCCCACCACCATATATATACAACTCTGTACAATTCAATAGGAGTTAGGTAGCTATTTGTGGGACAGTAGTTCCTATTGTTAGATAGGAGCAGCTGTTCCTTCCTGCCAGCTTTATAGGCCTTCTCCCTAGCAGGCTCACAGGTGATTACCCTTAGGCTCTTTTAATGATCCACACCCTGCCAGCAGGACCGGCGCTAGGGTTTCTCGCGCCCTAGGCACACGGCCATTTCGCCGCCCCCTGCGCTGATCTCGTGGCTCCGGTGGAGCTGCCGCAGTCATTCCTGCGGAGGGTCTGTTGGTCCATGGCTCTGGTGGAGCTGCCGCAGGCATGCCTGTGGGCGGTCCACTGGAGGTGCGCGAGCAGCCGACTGTCCACAGGCATGACTGCGGCAGCTCCACCGGAACCGCCTGCCGCCCCCCCGGCAAAATGCCACCCCCCGAATAATCCTGGCGCCCTAGGCGATTGCCTAGGCTGCCTAAATTGTAGCGCTGGCCCTGCCTGCCAGCTCCAATCAGTTCCCCTTGATGGGAGCTGCACTAGCAGGTTCTGAGCTAACAGGGGCTGTTTCAGTGCCTCTTAGGCCAGCACCCTGTTACAGTGCACATAACTGCATGTTCATAGGCTAGGGTGTGAAATTTGAAGGTGCTGATATCTGCTAAAATTCTAGCACTTGCATGCACTTTTTAAATCATCTAATGTGCATGTTCTCAAGGGTTAGAAACTGCATCCTCCAAACCTACTGACCCCGTACATTGCCTACTGGATCACTACTAAACCCATTATGTCCCCTCTCATAACATTAGGAGGTTGGGCTGGGATAATACCCAACGTACAAAGCATGTATCTCCACTAAAGATCCCATGGTATCTTACACAAGGGCAGTTGTGTTGTCCATTATGTGCTGTCCAAATTCCAAGTTGGCCAATTACATTCCTGGAACTGTTACCAAGTGGCAGTGCAAAAAGTCATTCACAAAGTCCATTTTAATAGCATCCACAAATCTGCTGTGATGGCATTGTGACTCATTTTATTCTGTGAACATCTGTACAAAGATTTTTGTTTACAGAAGACCAGAAAGAGAGAGAGAGCTGTGAATCTTTATTCATTCCTGAAGTATATGGTGGCCATCTTAAAGGATCTGTGTGGGTTTGGAAGTCATCCAGCCCAGGAGCAGAAATAGTGTAATGTAGCTTAAGTGGCCAATTATTCAGCACAAAAAGAAAATTATGAATAGTGGTTACTTGAATCGATAGTCATATTAAATTCTTTGTGAATGACTGCACTGCACTTTAAGTGGGTTGGTGGAGGGGTTGTCTGGTTTGCCAGGGGAGGGGGAATAGTACTTTCTGGGTGGGAAGTAGGAGAGAAGCTCAGAAGATGCTGCAAAATGGGGAGTAGGTCAGTGTGACATTGCTGACTCATCCCCAGGGAACAGAACGGCTGGGGAATTGAAGAGGGGCAAGCCTGGTGGAAGAAGCCATTTTCCCTGAATCAAGCTGAGTAGCACCCATCCACCCTCCCTTCCCTTGGGATGGCAAAATACCAGGTTTGGTGAGGACCTGCTATAGACATCGCTTCTTTCTAAGGAGGCTGGGAAGGAATTTTTTCCTTAACACCAGATTGCCCTAGGTGGTGTGTGCTTGCCTTCTCCACAGCAGGTTCAGGGAGGGCTTTATTATAGTGAGTAGGGAAGGGAGTTAGGCTGTGGTATCACATCATCATTAAATACGTGAGGGGCAGATGTCCAGGGCAGGTACTCTGTAGGGAAGGATTACAATAACCAGATAAATGGCTTGATAAATTACTTTAAAAGGAGTAAAGAAGCAGAACTTAGTGGGTGTTTGGAGCTCCTATGACTACGGCAGACAGCCAATCCCCCCTTCTTTTATAGCCCACTTTAACCTTCACTCGGAGGGGACGATGGTAAGGTCCCAGCAATGGGCTGGCCTGGGAACCTGGATGGAAGAAGAGGGGGGATGGGGGAAGCCCCCCAGGGAGAAATTGAATAAATATGGAGTTTTCTGCACTGTACATTGATATGCCAGGTAATCCAAGACATCTAATAATATAGCTGTGGCCTGATTAAAATCATATCAAGTGTCTCCTGTCCTTCTTTCTGTATAGCCAGCTAACCACCTTGATAGATCCATGGTTGCATAAAACATTTACTGAACAATGAATATAGTTGTAAATCAAAGTCTGTTCATAAATAATATGTGAACAGAGACAGCTAAATCGCTCAAATTAGTGGTTCATTGCAAATAGTTCTTCAGCTCCTCTGACCAGCAACCTTTTCCTTTCAGTTATAACTTATTAAGCAGCTTGAACTTTCTCCATTTCCTGTCTAATAGCATAGCACTGCCTTTTAAACTGTTTTTGGGTTTCACTCCAGAGCAAACTTGATTTCAGTGACGAATAAAGTGATCTTTTGTGTATAATTAGTGTATTGATTTAAGTTTGTAAAGCACTTTGAGGTCTATCTGGATGGAAGACAGTATAAATGTAAGATATTGTTGAGGGCATATTATTCTTTTGAAAATAATTATTCATTGTACTTAACCACATTTTTCTGCAAGAAGGAAATGAAATGAAAGGAAGGGCTTTCACTGCTTGGTCCAGAAGATATCACATCAGTTAGAGCAGTGGTGGGCAACCTGCAACCCGTGGGCTGCACGCAGCCTGTCAAGGTAATCTGCTGGCAGGCCACCAGACCATTTGTTTACATTTGCATGGCTGCCCGCAGCTCCCAGTGGCTGCGGTTTGCCGTTCCCTGCCAATGGGAGCTGAGGGAAGCGGCGGCCTGTGAAAATGTAAACTGTCTGGTGGCCTGCCAGCAGATTACTTTGACGGGGCACAGGTTGCCCACCACTGAGTTAGAGGCTACAAATAGCATGAACATAGGCTAAGCAGTGTATTCTGAATACAATTAGAAAAGGTTAGTCTTGCGTTTAAGTCCCTGACTGGGATTCAAAAGTTTGGCTTTAAATCTTATGCCACAGGCTTATTGTGTGACCTTGGCATGTCACTTAATTTTATGTGTCTCGATTTCCCATTTGTAAAATGAGGATAATAAGTATTTATTTGTCTTTGTTATTTATTTATATTGTAAATTCTCCAAGGAAGGGATCATCTCTTACTGCTTGTTTTTACAGTAACTACAGGGCTCTGATCTCAGCTGGGGCTTCTAGCCACTATGTAATGCCAATAAACTAAATAATTAACATTCATAATTCAGACCAAAAGATGATTTTGGATGTTGAAGAAATTTGAACCTATCAATCAATCCTTTCCTCAGCACACAGTGTATAGAATCACAGCAGGTATAGCTATATTTAGATCAAAATCAAGTTGGATTCACTTAATAAGTTTATGACATCATGATAAGAGTTGTTGTAAGCAGATATGCTACTTATAATCAAATCATCATTTCCTCTACCAAATTGATAGCATTAACTGACACTTACAAGCAATCTTGATGATTAAATTAGCTGTACTTCTCAAGTACATTATTTCCTGTCTTCCCCAGAGTACAAAAATCAAGCTAAAGTAGCATAAGTTTGGTATTTAGCACATCTGGGACCAGGTGTCAGAAAATCAATGATCAGGAAAGAGGTCTTTCTCCTTTTCACTCTCTTCTTAAATGCCTCCTTCCTTTGTACTCTCTTTTCCTTTGCCTGTGTATCTAACTCTTAGGTGTCTTTCCTATCCTAATCCCTGGAAGCTGAGAAAATCCTGATATTGGCAGCTAGTGATCCCTAATAGAAATGGGAAAGGGAAAAGCATCCATGCAGATTCTATTAGGCTTCTCAGTATATTTTAATAATGTTGACTATACATTTGATACCAAAGATTCTTAGACTTGCCTGCAAGAACATGTGTTCATGCCTCAGATGGGCCCCGGTGAATAATGCTGGATAACTACCCATCATCTTCAAGGAGAAGAAGTTCCATCCCATGACACATTTTGTTCAATATGTATTGGAAGCTACAAGGGAAGAATAAGAGGCACTTAGTGTTTCAGCTTCATCAATATACTCCTGATATCAACTATATGACTCTATTTTATCAAACTCAGATTATTTATAATTTATTAATTATTATCATTATTCTCATAACTATATAAGGATCCAAATGAAAATGACCTGGCTACAATGTAGCACAGCTAGAACCTTCAGGGGTGGGTGTATTTTGTTTAATTTTTGACCAATGAGTGGTGTGACCACCTATTTGTGTGTGTACGCTGAACAAAGAACTTTAGTTGCTACACTGGTGGATATTTATTTGTATAACAACGGAGCCTAATCAGAGGTGTTAGGTAACCTGAGGAAGAAAGTTTGAGGGCAGAGAACCAAACTCAAAATTTCATCTGTAAATACTTCATTTTCTTTGATTTTTTTTGTCTTTCTATTGTTTACTAATTTCTTGTTTTGTTTTCTTGTCTCAGGACTATTATTTCCCTTACTGGAATATTTAACAATAATATTTCAGAATAAAAATTGTTGAAAAACTCATAGCAAAGTTATTTTCATCATAGCCAGATTCGGTGGTACAATTCAAACAAAACTACCATTGACTCCAATGGATGTTCTGCCCAATTTATGACTGTAGAATACACCCCATAATTTCTTATTTCACCAGTCCTAAAACAGTAGTAATACAATTTTAAACAATTCTGCTACATTAACTGGGAACATAATATTTTTGTTCAAATTTCCACAGAGATATTGTCCTTCATTGTTCTTTTTGTAGCTGAAATTCAATTTTTAGATTATGTTTATAACAATATGGTGTATTCTTGGGACAAGCTGTCAAATACTTGTCATGCTGAAAAGCTGAAAACTGTCAAACCTCTTATGTGGATTTGTCCCAAAAAATGTTATCCTTAATTTTAGCACTGTTATTGTTGTCATCTTGCAGTTAAACAGAGAGATATGCAGCATGGCCCGTAAATAAAGTATCTGTGATCTACAAAAGGGCATTCCCTCCTACAGCCTTCTATTTCAAAAGCTGCATGAATACCAAAGGTGTGTAAAAGTTATTCTAAAATATTATCCCACCTACAGTATGTCAGTGTGGATTGGTAAAAAGAAAAAAAAACACCATTTTTTAAGATTACTCTGATCTAAAGCAGGTGAGGGAAGGGAAACGAGTCATTACATGTGTTGTTGTAGAATGCATAAGCTATGCAGACTTCTGAGTCAGGTAGAGGAGAAAAAAAGATAAAAGAATTGATACTTTTCAGTCCACAGCTTCTCCATAATATTTGAATGAGTTGTTATATTGCCAAGTGCCAGAGAGCCAGTGACTTAACTGAGGGATTAGATCATTTATTGCAAATTAAGTTATTTCTATCATATTCCAACTTGGGAATCCTTCTATGTCTTTTTTTTTCTCAGCAATGATTGAATGAACGAGCAGATGCCGATGTCATGTCCTTGTGTGATTAACTGGAACTCCTAGTTCATGGCAAGAAGCATCTTACTTGCACAATAACCTTTTGAGTAACTCACTAGAAGATCTGTGTGCATATAAGGGACAGGAATTTAGCTGTGCCTTTCCGATGTGAAATTCAGCAGAAAATCAGAATAGTGAAATGGTTAGAGGAATTGCTTGAGTCAAGATGGAACATATGCACAAATGCAAGAAATATCATTGGGTAAGCATCTCTGGTCCAATCAAGCTGTGCAAATCACAGGACAGGAAGTAGAGCAAACGAAGCTTAAGCCACCTTTGTGGCCCCTGATCATGGGGCCATCTGTGGGTTGATACAGCCCCCAGACCACATGAGAGCAGTCTGAAGGCTTCTGTAAATTACACCTGCCCCAGTTTGGCCCCAAGAATAGATAGAGCACAGTGTACTCCAACAAATACGTTTCTGGATTTGTGTGTGAGCAAGTTATAGACATATGCAATGCTGACTTGTATATGCAACTGGGAATTGTACACCCATATGCAGGGCTGGCTTTAGGAAGTGCCGGGCCCAATTCAAACAGTTTCGAGGGGGTCCCAGCCGGGATGACTAAAAAAAAAAAATGTAAAAAAACACGTGGGGCTTGTACTCACCGGGCGGTGCTCCGAGTCTTCGGCCGCACTTCGCTGGCGAGTCCTTTGCTCGCTCCAGGTCTTCAGCGGCACTGAAGGACCCGCCGCTGAAGTGCTGCCAAAGACCCGGAGCTCCAGGTGAGTAAAAATTAAAAAGGCGCCTCTAGCCAGGGAAGGGATTCTCACGGGGCGCAGGGCCCTCTTAGGCGCCGGGCCCAATTCGGAGGAATTGGTGGAATAGGCCTAAAGACGGCCCTGCCCATATGTAATTAAAAATTTCTGCCTTTATGTTCTTTTGACCAAGTGTGCATCACTATTCCTTTTTTCTTTGAAAGATAGAGTTGTAGCCTCTGTGTAAGTTTATTCTCACTCTCACAGTGGGGGGAAAAAAATCTTCCTTTCAGACAATTCTCCAGTAGCAAATAATTATTCCTGGAACTGCCGTGTGGTTACTGATCCATGTGATGTGCAAAGTACTCAGGACTAATGTTTTGTTTTCAGGTTCTTCCTGAGTTGGCTGAGGCTGGGCAAGAAGTGGCATAATCTCTTGCATTACTATCTCAAGTCCTTGCCAATCAATGTAGAAGCAGTGTCAGTTGACTCTGTAGCGAGAACCAGATGACTGGCTTTTTTTTTTTTTGATTGAAAGGAAGATTGTAGTAATGAGATAGACGTAAGCGGTGGGAAGGGGGGGAAGAAGGGAGGATCTTTTAAACAGACATTAGATGGTCCCTCCCAGAAAAATAACAAATATTCTCCTTAAGTCATAAGCAATAAGAGAGGCAGAGTTGTAATACAGAGATCTTTATTTGACTGTGCAATAAAGGGGATTGTTACACACAGAAAGGCATGTTTTGCCTGGAATCAGCCTGGCCCTCTGTTTGCATTTCTGAGTCCTTTGTCATACCAAAGTAGATGCCTCCTAAAATCTGACTCTCTATCTCTCCATTTCTCTTCCCGTGCAGCATTCAGACATTTTTCATTCTTTTCTTTCCCTCAAGCTCTGCCTCTTTAAGAGCTAGTAACTTATTTCCTCTCACTTCTGCAATGATAACCCTCTAAAGAGCTGGGAGTAGCACTGTCCATACCAGGAGCTATAAGCACATTAGTGGAGTTACAGAAATAAACTTAAGTTGAAAATTTGGATCCAGATCCAAACTTCCAAAACATTGAGGAATCTTTGTTTCTACTAACTTCAGGCCATTAGAAAGATGAACATGTAAGATCCTCCATTCTATTTTTATGATGTAGCACTTTAATAAGTAAGAAAGTCCATGGTACTTATATGGCCCCCATTACAGTAGTATCTGAGCAATTCGTAATCAGTTTTTAATGTACACAACACTCCATAATATCCCTGTGAACCAGGGCTTTGGAGCTGTGCTCTGACTCCACTCCAGCTTCAGGCAAAAACCTGCTGTTCCACTGCTCTGGAGCTGCTCCACGCTCCAGCTCCGGGCTCTGTTCCAAAGCCCTGCTGTGAACAACAATTACCCACATTTTACAGATGGGAAACTGAGATATAAAGATTCTAAATGACTTGCCTAAAGTCACACAAGAAGTCAGTGGCAGAGCAGGAAGTAGAACCCAGGTGTCTCAAGTTCTGAGCTAGTGCCGTAACCATTGGACCACAATTTTTTCCCATTAAAGTCTTAGCAATATCATTGTCACCAAAGAGGGAGGTATTATGCTAACATGAAAGAAAATTGCTGCCTACTGCTTACTGATGGATACAGCTGCAATGTTTTAATCTTAGCCTTGTCCAGATCTGCTTGGGTTTTTTTGAGGAGGGAGAGAAGATGGAGGAGTGGTCTCTTCCAACCAACAACAGCAGCACTATCACCTCCTACTTGAGGGCATGCCTATGTAGCTTTGGCTGCAATGGTAATCCTTCTTTGGAACTTGTATTTTGGTTGTATTTGTACATACTGTGGTAAATTGAGCCCTGTTCTCTACCTAATAGATTACAGAACTGAAGGGAAAGAAGTGGAGGAATTATAATGAATTATAATGAACTAATGTGTGTCATATCTTTGCAAAAAAAGAAAGTAATATAAAAAACTTGCAGTGCTCCAGACTCCAATGAAAATAGAGTGGGCGTAGGAGAAAAATGGGTAGTTTCAAAATTAATTAAAGGGCACAGGACATAATGGAAAACTGTACAATATTTGATAGCAATATGATAACATATGTTCCAATACTGTGCCTAAGGATAACAGGGAGGTAACATTCATTAGGCATATGATTAATGAGAAAGTTCTGACTGGCTGGTGGAATTAGTGCCGAAGAGGAAAAAGGTATTAAAGCCCTTTTGGAAGGAAATGGGGGGCGGGGGAGAAGAGAACCTGGAAATGCCTAGTCCATATCGTGTATTATTTACCCTACTGCCTTATTTGTCTTCTGCGACTGGTCTCAATAAAGTACTTACTACCAAATTCTGGTGTTTAGTATGATATTTAATTTATAACCGTGATTGACTTCTGGAAACTCAAACAAGCATTTGGTTGATTTATTAATGTCTACAGATGCAATAATCATCATCAGTGGTTTTAATCAAGATTCCCCTTCAGCAACCATATATACCACGTAGGTGACCTTGATGACAGAACACTCAACAATATTAACTAACAGACATCCAGAAGATTATTTTGATTTCTACCTCTGCTGATTTGTTCATTCCAATTGCAAAACTTGGTTGAATGGATGAAAGGATTTGATTTAGTTGGGGATTGGTCCTGCTGTGAGCAGGGGGTTGGACTAGATGACCTCCTGCGGTCCCTTCCAACCCTGAGATTCTATGAAAGACATCTGGGCACTGAGAAATTCTTTGAATTTTAATCCACTTTACTTAAACTTTTAAATTAGGGTTTGGTTTCCTTTGGAGCTTATAACTTTGGAGTCCAAAAAGACATCTGATTTTCATCTACACACAGTATGTATACTGGATTTTTTTCTCTCCTTTCTATTTTTGTTTCAGTTACATAGAACAATTATATGAAGAGTTGTTATTATTAACAACAAAACTGTACAGATTTATAGAGTAACCTACATGAGAATTATTCTAAGACACATTAGAGAAAACAGTTCACTGAGCTCAATTAAAAGACTTGGGAAAACAAAATATCTTCAGCCTGCCATGATGAATATAAATATGGGAAAAGATGTTCTCACCTCAATAATTGAAAATTCCTTAAATTTTGGGGTGTAATAGATAATTCTAGAACCTGAGCTTTCTATATATAGTATATAGTAAAGTTGCTAACTCAATATGGCCCAAGTGGTTTAAATAAAACGTGAGACAAAAGTTCAGGAGGGTTAAGTCCTTGGAGAAATGTAGAGATATACAGAGATGCTGGAACAATTTTATAGTGGGGGTGCTGAGAGCCATTGAACTAAACTGCAAACCCTGTATATGATGGAATCCATTTCAAGCCAGGCGGTGCAGCAGCACCACCAGCACCCTTAGTTCCAGCACCTAAGCAGATATATATAGGTTTTTTTAAAAAGCCAACTTGAAATACTATGAGTCAGTTAAAATTGTGGCAGAAGAACAGGAGTAGAACACTTTGTGTTGAGGATTAACTTGGTACCAGTGGTTTCCATGCATGTTCATTTCTGGCCGTGAGCATTATGGGAGAGATTCTCTACACGCTGTTGAGCCAATTGAGTGGTACAAATGAGCCATGATCTGGCCACAAATGCCTACAAGGGAATTACCTTGTTTGTGGGGACTCCTCCTGGATATAAGCATGCTGGAGCTGGGACCTGTGTCTGAAGCCTGCTGTGTCATTTTTAAGTGAGGAGAGAGTGTCAGGAATAGGAAGGGTGTGATGTAGGATTGACAAATCAAAACTATACAATCTCAAGGTTCATTTAAGGCTCTAGAACAGAGGTGCAATTTAGTATAGGTCATTAGTTCCTCTAATTTGCATCAGGACTGGCCTTCAGCCTATTACTCATGAAATCAATTGGTAACTCACTCCAACATTACTTATGTTGTTTTGTGTTGCTGATTTGAAGTTTGGGGGCAATGAGGCTGTTTGTGTGGATACAGTGACAAATGCATCTGTGCTGATGGTTACTTACATGCATAGGAGCATTTCCTAGCTCTCTTGAGTGTGCTTCCACTTTGCCTTACTTTAGCCCCTAGTTTTCTCTTAACATTCTATCATTTGCTCAGCTCAAAAAATGGTTTTTCCTCCTGCCTACAACACAAGCTCAGCCTGGAATCAAGATGTGCTCTTTTTGCTTCTTTGATCACAGTTAGAGAGACACCTGAGCAGGGCTCATCTGTAATCAGCACCACTCATCTGGAGTCAGACTGCTCACCAATCATGCCTAATCTGTCTGATAACTTTGATAAAGAAGTAGTGGTGCAGAGATTTTAATGGGAGTTAAGCACCTAACCCATTGAGGCACTTCTGAAAATCCCAATAGGTGCTTATATGCATTTTTAGGTACCATAGTACCTTTGAAAATTGGGTCTGGGGTCCCTTTCAAGGAAACTAATGTCTGAAGAGTTATAATTTGTAGAAACATTTGCACGAAAGGGCAAAAGAAAGTAATCAAGACTCTGAGCAGGATACCATTTGCAACTGATTGACTGTATCCCCCAGTGGTGGGGTAAAGTGTGTTCAGGTGCAGGAAAGGTAGCAAATCTCCAAGGGCTATAAAAGTCTGGCTGCAGAGGCAAATGGTTAGCCAGTGGTTGCTTAGCAGCAGACCTCTGCTTTGGTTGTTTGGGGTTAAGGTAGTTAGCAGTTTCTTGGGGGTTGCTTAGAAGCGTTAAATAAAGAGGAAGGAAAAATTTCAGCTTTTAATTTACCTCACTATCCAGCCTTCAGTAGTAGTAGTAGTCACAGAAAAGCCAGCCTTAAAAAAAAAGCTGTGAGAGTTTAGAGTAAAGGGACTTAATTTTAAAATTATATGGAGGCTTTAACTGTTCTGCTGTCAGCAGGTCTTTTGTTTGACCTTCAGATCATAGCCTAGCTGCCACTCTCACTGGCATAAGCTGACTTCCCTAAAAAGGTGTTTTTTCCGCCATCTTTAAGTCTTGTGTTTTTCTGTTCTGTGCAATTCATGTATTTCTTCCTTTTTGTTTCTGTAAAGAAGCAGTATGCTATAAGCTCTTACTTGGCAGTTCTTCATAGGATACCTTTAGTTAAGAGAAACTTAAGTTTAGGGTGCCTGTTT
Source organism: Gopherus evgoodei (assembly GCF_007399415.2). Taxonomy (NCBI): domain Eukaryota; kingdom Metazoa; phylum Chordata; order Testudines; family Testudinidae; genus Gopherus; species Gopherus evgoodei. The sequence goes on along the minus strand of NC_044329.1, from coordinate 25,017,497 downwards.
TTGAAGTTCAGTGTTAGTTTATTTTTAAAATACAGAAAATTGAGAATCAGGAACACTAATGCATATAGCTGGGATCTACCTATTACCCCTAGATGCTCTCCCATACTTGTCTAAAACAAGTTCTATCAGCAGAGCACAACCCTTCAAACACAAGAATTCATCATGCCATATTAATCTTACAGATCTGAGTAACCTTTTTGCTCATGAAGGCTTTTCACAAACTTTTAGAAGACTTCTATAGGCAACAGGTCTAAGTATTACTATTTAAATATGGCATGAACGTGTCTGCTGCCAGCCTCTTTTAAATGATATAAAATATTTGAATGCAGTTGTGCAAAACAATCTCAAGTGCATTTGCTCTGAGACTAAAATTTAACCCTTGTGGCAGGAGGTATTAGAAAAAACATTAGCCCTGAATCCCAGAAATAAGTGAATACAGAAGTTTGATTTTTTTAATTGGGAAACACATTCACAATATTAAATTATGGCAAAATTAATTCCTAGGAGCAAGTATGAGGAAAAAGAAGTTGATTAAATGGAAATCACAAGTGCTTTCTAAAACTGAGAAGTAAATTAGTTTAGTTTATTTGATTAGATACACTTAGAAAATTCCATGCTGATATTTGCCATTATTATATGTGGAAATCATTTATGGATTTGTATGGTGAAGCCTAACCTAATATGAAATCTGTAATAGTTTTGACATGACTATTAGAGCTGTGTGAAACTTGGAAACTCCTTCCCATCTGCCCCAGCAATTCCTCAAGGAAAGTATCTCCAGTCTACATCTTGGGATTTCATCCTCCCTAGACTTCAATTTGAGACAATTAGTACTTTTTGTTTTACATTGCACCATGAGAAAGCACAAAAAAGTTTCTTCCCACTGCATTTGGGCGGAAATAGACCATCTTGGAGAGACATATTTCACAGAGTGTATAGAGTCACATTCTTTTAATAATGGGGGAGAGGAAAGTGCTGGAGATTAGCCTTGGCACTGGACTATACAGTATGTACATAGAATATGGGAATCTGGACCTTTAATAGCAATCACACGGAAGTGTTGGCCCTGATCCTGATGCCTAACCCCCCTGCTTCTCTCAGAGATGATGAACAATATTGTGAGGATATACTTTCAGGACAAGGCAAACAGGGGCAGAGTTACATATACTTCCTATCTCAGTCACACCAGGATCACCACTGTTGTAGTGTGTAATCATAGATAATCATTTTGCACACAGCCATAAGGTTAAAAGGAACAAATAAAAGTGGAGTATTAAAGCAATGCAGTGGCTGAGTTACATATTTCCTAGCCTGCTCCCCTGCTGTGTTATCTACCCACAGTCTATATTGTAAAGCCAAGGCATTACTGAGTATGACCTGTGCAGATGTGAACAGGATTGGAAGTTTTTGCTAAACTAATATGGTCATGATGGAGGAGCAGCAGATAATCCAGCCCTCTCTTGGGGATGAAGCACCACAGATGTTTCAGATAAATAAAGTAGGCCATATGAGAAATATATACAATTAATAAAGAGAAACAAAAGGGAAAGTGGGGCCACTCAAATCCACCCATACAAAGATGCTTTTTTTGTATAAAAGTGTCAGTGGACTAGAACAAACTGCAGAAAAGATTTTTTTTTAAATATGGATTTATGGTTAATAAGAAGATGCAGCACTTTGCACTTTCCAAATTTTGCCTGCCTTTTTGTTTTCATAAACAAAGGCCTTGATTCAGCAAAAATATGTAAGCCTGTTTCAGTCCATCTTTATTCAACAAAGCATTGAAGCAAATGTTTGTGTTTTTCTGAATCAGAGTCTCTTTAATTCCCTTTAAATAATTATCTCCCAACTTTGAGGTCTGCAGGGTCAGTAAAAGAAGACAGACAATCTCCAAATCTCAGCATTATCAAACAGAACTAACCTCAGAATTGGAAAGATAATGAATCAAATCATTATTGTGAGAATAGAGCTGATCAGACCATTTTCCTCTGAAGGAAATGCTGATGAAAAATATGAAAATATGCAAAACATGTTAGCTGAGACTTTTAAAATGGCATAGAAGATTTAGAAGCACTGTTTCCATTGAAATGACTAGAAAAGCTGCACCTAAGTCCCTTAGGCAGCTTTGAATACCTTAGTTTTGTGAAATAGTTTCATCTTCTGAGCATAGACCCCTTTATTTATGGTTTTATCATTCTTTCTCCACTTTTTTAGGCATTTAATAAATCCTCTAATTTAGTTAGTTTGGAAAAACCAATAAAAAGTTAATTACAAATCTAGATCAGCCATTGATTTAGGAAGTTTTGTCATACAGCATCTTAATACAAACTGTCATACACTAGAGATATTGCTGTTATAACTGGCTAACTTGAAGCTATCTAAATGTATGAACATCAAAGTCACTCAATAATTTGGCTGTCACTCTAAATGTAAAGCCATGTGGATGAAACTAAAAATTCTTCCTTTGAAATCAATACCTTTTCTACTCCTCTTTCCATTTGTGTGTGCACTTTCCAGTGTAACTTAATTGAGAGCATGTATCTCACCAAGATGTGTTGAATTGTTTAACTCTTTCACTGTAACCAGCTTTTTACAGTAGCACTTTTAAAGTAAATCTATGTAACTATTTCAAATTTGTCTAATATCCGTACAAGATATATTAAGCTTCATTAGAGCAGCATGTTTCCTGGAGTTGTAACTGTCAGTTGTAGTGCAGGGGCTGGAGACAGGACTGGTGGGTTCTATTCCAGTTCTGGCACTGACATATGGTCATTCTGGCATAGTCATTTAACTATTCTGTGCTTCAATTTAATTGTTGTTCTGGCCACTTTATAGATCTCTATCACAGGGGCGATGTGGGGCAGAGTAAATTAGAAAGCACATGAAGAGCCTCCCATGAAAAGTGATGTAAGTGCTCAGTGTCATTATTACTATTATTACAGTGGGAAGGCTAGCATCAACAGAAGGGTTAAAACATGATACAACTGCACGCTAAAACAGGTTAGAAAATTAAGGTCTAGATGGAGGCCATTAATGATAAGGTAGAATCAAAGTAAAGGAAATACTTGCCTGAAATGGTTTTGAAGTGCTCTTTGCAATGCGTATTTGAATAAACAGACTCAACTAATTTTATTACTATATCTATTGGAGTAGTGTTTGTAAAGGGTTAGAATGAGAGTATTCCAATTATAAACAGCTTTAGGAAGATCTGATTAACTAAATTTTAGGCTTTTATGTATTCATGTAATCAAAGTGGCCTATTTTTAATAATAATTTTAGATTCAACCCCCTGACTAAACTGTACTTAGCTAATTTTTGAAAAATCCATAATAGCCTCTTTGTCATAACTTTAATAGTCTTAAAAGATGAGGAAATAAACTTGCAGTGCAGAAATAAATTCAACAGCTTGTCAGAAGGAATGTGCAATGCTGTAGAATGTCTGTGTAGAAAAAGGAGAATTTACCCTCTCTACAGTGTGATGCACATACTCTCTTTTTGAAATACAGAAGCAGCAATATTTTATAAGATCCTACAAGGGCTGAAATATTGAAATCTAGATTCCTAAATGCTTTGTCTGTTAAACATGCTTGCTTACCTTTTTGTGCATGGGTTGTTAAATATATTTTGGGTTTTGGTCATTTACGACGATGTACCAATGTTAATCATATAACTATGCCTTTCTCTCATCACACACATAGTACCCTAAAAGAGCTCTATTTAACTGAAAAGTACCTCCACGGCAACTCAGCTGTAAAGGCCTCATGAGTCTCTCAAAGTCTGCAGACACAGGCACCATTTGCTATTCCAAGGGAATATTCCTCTTTGTGACTTTGAAATTCTGGTTTGGGCCATATGTTGTCACTCTAAATCTGCCTCCTCCTTTCTGCCAACTTGCCACATGTGGCAGTCATGATAGAGGACTGACTTTTGAGAATACACTGGACTCACATCTTTGAAGTGGAGGGTAGATATTTCCCTGATAGCCTGGAGAGTTTCTTTTTTAAAATGGCTTGATGGATCCATTGTATATTTGAAGTTGTCAGTCACACAGAAGAATTGTATTTCCCCCACACGGTAAGGAAGAGAAGGGAGCCCGTATTTTAATAGGATGAAGTTTCCTAGCAGTTACTAGGTTGTTGATGCTACCACTGAAAATTCAGCCAAGTGGTTGCAAGAGCAGCTCTTCTCCCAATTGCCTTATCCAGCTGTAATGATTCTGTGGCTGCACAGCCTCATGGGGAACAGCAAAGACAGAACTCAGGTCCTTCTGCTGCAAAAATGCATCCATTCCTATGTGAGTTAAAAGAGAACCTCTGGTAATTGTAGTTATATTAGGGCAGCCCTCCAACCACTAATGACATGACAACATGCACTGAGCAGACCCAACATTCCATCTAGTACTGGCATACATGCGAAGTAGCCAGTATGTTACAGAGCAATTAGGGGAGAGCCATTTATTCAAAACTCTGCATAGTTCCACAGGGTAGAAAGGTTTCAGAGTAGCAGCTGTGTTAGTCTGTATCCGGAAAAAGAACAGGAGTACTTGTGGCACCTTAGAGACTAACAAATTTATTTGAGCATAAGCTTTCGTGGGCTAAATTCGATGTATGCAGTGGAAAATACAGTAGGAATATATATATATACACACACAGAGAACATGAAACAATGGGTGTTACCATGCACGATCTAATGAGAGTGATCAGTTAAGGTGAGCTATTACCAGCAGGAGAGAGAGAAACTTTTTTTAGTGGTAATTAAAATGGTCCATTTTGCAGTAGCTGACAAGAAGGTGTGAGGAACAGTGTGTGTGGGGGGGAATAAACATGGGGAAATAGTTTTACTTTGTGTAATGACCCATCCACTCCCAGTCTTTATTCAAGTATAATTTAATGATGTCCACTTTGCAAATTAATTCCAATTCAGCAGTCTCTTGTTGGAGTCTGTTTTTGAAGTTTTTTATGTTGTAATATTGCAACTTTTAGGTCTGTAATCAAGTGACAGACCTTTAGAATTCTATGTCTCATTACTTAGACTTCTATGTCATTTAGATGCTTTAAAAAATGTTACCCAGGGACTTCAGTGAAACCAAATTTAAATACAAGAATGCTCATTTTGAAGGCCATGGTAGACAAGTGCCCTTCATGAGTTGCCAAGTCTCTGGGAGTTCTGTATTTTCTAGATAGAGTTGTTCTTTATTTTAGTGTTATGTGGCAGCAAAGGCACTATGGCACTAGTGGCATCCCTAAGTCTTACTGTGATTTATAGCCAATACTGCCTCAATAGCCTTATGACAGAAAACAACTTGCACAGTCACCAATTCTCTTGAACTTCCTGGCATGGGCCATGGAAGTCTCTTCAGAGGCACACTCTAAAGCTTTTCAAACCTTGGGACCTATGAACTTCTGAAGCCCATTTCTGATATAGAAATATACAAATCTGGTTTGAATGAAACTCTGAAAGGCTTGTATAGCTTCACTTCTACTTGTATCACCATGACCTGCAGTATTGTTAATGATTGTTTGTTTCATGCTATCTGCTAAGTGTCCTAACCACTCCTAATTGTCTACTAAACTGTTTGTTTTTCATAGCACTTGGTTTCTTCTACTGAATATGTCTTTCATCATCCTGTAGCCAAACTGCTTGTTTTATCCCTAAGAACAAGCACACCAGTCTCCTGTCCACTTTGGGCTGAGAGTATTTATTAGACATCTATTATACTTCGATACATCAAAGAAGAAAATACAATTGTTTGAATGCCCCAGTTACTGGGCATTCTTACTTCCATGGCACTTAGTGTTTTACAATGACATTACACTATATTGCACAGTAAGGCTTTTCAGAGAAATAGTCCTGATTACAGAAATGACTTGGCTATTCTTTTAACTTGTCTCACAAGATATGATCTCTCATTAGATTAGCCTTTGTGAAACATTAATTTAATTAATGAAAAGAGTGACATTGAAAAATATTATCAGGCATAAAATTACCCTGGATTTTCAAAGGAATAGTAGCAGACAGAAAAATATCATGTAGGCAATCCACATTCTTCATAACATGTCATGCAAGAAATGATGATCACATTAAGTTGGATTACATTCATAATTTATCATGTCTACCCATTATATTTGGAGTCTTTAAAACCAGTGGACTATCAGCATGTCATTAACAATATTGTTATTTATGGACATTAAGCCACAAAAACTGACATTAAAGTACCATTAAAGATTTGCTATAAACCAACTAATGCAAATAAATTCAGCATTAGGGTTGTAACTTAACTCATTATTTGCTAAGCCTGGTTAGTGCATCAGTTTGTTTGAGGTCCTTTCTGAGTTTCTCAGTCCACAGCATTACCATATCTGTAGATAAGGTTGAAGATAACATTTTAAATATAAATATCCTTATTTTTGAGTATTTAAATAAGCCCTTTAGGATCAGAAGGTTCTGTATATTTCTTTTTAGGTTGGGTTTTTTTTTTCAATGTAATCTCCTCTTTAACTAGATTGTTGAAAGGAGAAACCATATGTAAAAAGAAAAAAAAAACTATGAAAAAATGTCTTGTGTCCAAAGGTACTTCAGACACAGTCAGAGGTTGACCAAAACCAAAACCGTCATTTACAACCCCAGCGCATGAATTGTTGGGTCAAGCGTATTTGGATTCAACCACTGGGTGGTGAAATCTTAGTGCCATTCTCATTAATGGGAGTTTTGCCATTAACTTCAACTGGGCCAGGAATTCACCCATTGACTCCAAAATCAACTGGTTTGGAATCTTGGGCTGAATCCAAACAGGAGAGTGAGGAGAACTGTAAATTGTGGTGACTCATAGCATAGGGAAGACACGTAGTCAAGGTGAGACTTTCAGAGAAGGAAAAGGTAAAGGCAGAGATATTCACAGGCAATGTATTGAAGCTACTTTTTATCCTCACATTCCTTATTAATTGACAATATTCTTCTGCTCAAAATATGCCCTTATAACTACAGGAAGACACAGTGTTTGGGGATGGTGGCTGACTATAAGTGTAATTTAGCCTGTGCATCAAATATCACTAATTAGAAAGCACAAATACTAAGGTCTCAAACTCTAACATTAAGTTGCATCTACAATTCTATGCATTTATTCATCATTTTCCTATTTCAGTATATTAACATGGGATAAATGTTTCAAGAGTTAGATTTTGAGCTATACAACTTTTGGAACAAAATCAAGATTCTGAGACAGCAATTACAATTTTTCAGTGCCCAGAAAGTTTTCAGCAGACTTGTAAACAGTCATCACATAACTAAAAAAAAAAAGAAAAAAAAGAAAATTTTAATGGGTAGTAAAAATTTCAGACACTGGAGACCATATTTGTCAAATAGTTTTCTTTATTGTTGATGCTAATTCTGCCGCACAATTGTAACTGAATAACTTTGGAAACCTTTGTACTATGGCATCCCATCAAACATTTAGATGGGATTGGACAGCTTTACTGTATGAGCCATTTAGATATATTTCCAAATGAACAGTAGAGTAAGGTACCATTTTGCTTCAAATTGAAATGACATAATGATCAGTTTAATTTAAATTGAAAGTACCATAAAGAGAGAATTTGTCACTAAACAAGGTCAATAGCAAAATTTGAACCGGATGATAAAAGGGGATTAATATTTTGGAAAAAAATACAAAAAAATTCCTATATTTTACAAATTTTCTACAAAATCCAAATTTTAATGACTTGTGCAGTTTTTAGCAATCAACATTTTCATTATCTATACTCATGGGGTGAAATCCTGACTCCACTGAAGTCAATGGGAGCTTTGTCGTTGGCCTTTCAATTTCATTTAATATCCCCATATTTGGAAGTAAAAAGGATTGCTTTATTTACCTGCTCAAAACTATTCCATAATTTGTATACCTCTAAGTTATACCCTCATATTCATATCTTTGCTAAAGTAAATAGACCCAACCTTTTAAATCTCTCCTCCGGTGAAAATTTTGTGACAGGTTGGATTACAGAAAACCCCTTGGGAACTGCCAACTGATGTGCTGAGACTACGCCTGAGCCTGTTTCCCCTGGCAGCTTGGGACTTCAGTGCCCTACCTGGTTTGAGCCAGACATGCTAGCCTGCTGCAATCCCAGACCCAGGTCTGAACCACATCCCCTAAAAGCTGCAGGCTTAACTGAAAATAGCTTAAGAAGTGTTCCTGTCTCCAACACTCAGGTACCCAGCTCCCAATGGGATCCAAAGCCCAAATAAATCCATTTTACCCTGTATAAAGCTTATACAGGGTAAACTCAAATTGTTCACCCTCTATAACACTGATAGAGAGCTGTGCACAGCTGTTTGCTCCCCCGGGTATTAAAATATACTCTGGGTTAATTAATAAGTAAAAAGTGGTGTTATTAAATATAAAAAGTAGGATTTAAGTGGTCTGAAGTGATAATAGAACGAAGTAAATTACCAAACAAAATAAAATAAAACACACAAGGCTATGCCTAATACAGTAAGAAACTGAATACAGATGAAACCTTACCCTCAGAGATGTTCCAGTAAGCTTCTTTTACAGACTAACCTTCTTCCAGTCTGGGTCCTTCCAGTCACACCCCCGGTTACTGTCCTTTGTTCCAGTTTCTTTTAGGCATCCTTTAGGGGTGGAGAGGCTATCTCTTGAGGCAGCTGAAGACAAAATGGAGGGGTCTTCCAGGGGTTTAAATAGACTTTGTCTTGTGGGTGGAGACCCCCCCTTCTCTTTTCTATGCAAAATCCAGCTCCAAGATGGAGTTTTGGAGTCACATGGGCAAGTCACATGTCCATGTGTGACTCAGTTTTTACAGACAGCAGCCATTGCCCACATGCTATCTTGAATGTCTCCAGAAAGACTTCTTATGTGTATTGGAGTCTTCCAAGATCCATTGTTAGTTAAGCGTTTCTTGACTGGGCACTTAATTTGCAAATTCCTTTCTCAGGAAGCTGACCAAATGCTTTACTAAGGCTACTTAAACTCAAACAAGTACACAGCCAATATTCATAGCTTTGAATACAAAAATGACACATGCATACAAATAGGAAATATGTTACATGGCATATGTAGCATAAAACATATTCCAGTAATGTCATATATCCATTCATAAGCATACGTCCATAAAAAATTATGGGGTGCAACATCACACATATAATCATTTTCTTTTATAGTTTCTGGAACTCTGTAGATATATTACCCAGTTTTAAATAGATATAGATATCCAGAAGGGAACATAGGATTCTAAATAAATGGGTTACCTTTTTTATTTTGTCATTAGGTTATTTGATTTGATCTGGGGGAGTCAATGGATCTGTTTGTTTAGTAATTTCTACAAGATTATCCAGAAAGCCCAAAGTATTTGGTAGATACTCTTAGCTATTAAAAAGCCAAACAAATAAGTTTGTAATGGAATTATGATATATTCAATACTATTTTCTATTCCATTCTTTATATATCCTAACACTTTGCTTGCTTTTTCTGACTGCTGCTGTAGAAAATATGAAGTTATAAAATAAATAATTCTTACAAAGCAAAAATCCAACCAAAATTTATAGTAGCAGAAAATAGTTTGTTTAATACTAACTTATCCACTGTTTGTGCTTGTCCAAGATGAATTCTTAATGGTTTAGCACCATTTTAACAGAAAAAGCATATCCTGACAACAAGCTGAGGTTTAGTATGGTTGATTTACCATAAACTTTAAGATTAACATCCCTCAACAATCAAGCTAATTTAGTGGATGCTGCTGTGAAGTTGTATTCCGCTTTGCTAACTGAACTGAACCTAAATGGGACAGATGCTGGTGGTTCACCTTTTTTCAAGTTACACTGTTGCTAGGCAAATTTAGTCCTTGCCTTAAAAATATATATAGCTCACTGGAATGTTTAGCTAGACTGAGTCCCCTTCCTCATTACTTCATTCCGATGTGAGGCATTTGCAGGAGATGATGGCTTGTCAAAACCACAAAGAGTGGAGCCAGGTTTTATAAGGTCACCTCAATACTATGAGTTTTTGAAAAGTTAAATTCGTTGTCCCTTCCTAGACCCTCTAAGAGTGGTCTATTTTACATACCTGTCAAGCACTACATACTTGTTACCTGCCTGTGGACAGAGAACATTACTTTGGGGGCATCTGCAAAAGATGCTTCTGCCATCCTCATGTTGCAAAAAGTGTACATGTGAAAGTTTACAGGCTACCATTATCAAGGATCACAGCTTCTGATTTGTTAATAACAGATGTTGTATTGCCTCCCACCAGCTGGATGAATCAGAACACTGCAGTGATTTACTGAAGGCTATAACAAGCTAGTGCAGAGATATCTATACTAACAATAGCAGCACAGTTCTTGGAGTGTCTCCCAGAACAGTTGAATAGGACTACTACAGAATTCTACAAATTACTAATGACCACAACAAAGACTCAGCCTTCTAGAAACAGTGAAGCATCAGGCCAGCTCATGACCACTTTGGTGTTTGCAGTCCTACTCTTGTGAAGTGACTCCTGACTGAGCTGTTCATCAGCTGTACTCCATCGCTGCTTTCTAAGGCTTCCAAAAGGCAGACCTTTATGGAAGATTTGGGTCTGTTACTAACTTAGTCTTGATCTTGACATTGTCTTCACTTGAGCCAGCATGCTTCATAATATGAGCTTACATCAAAACTTCCCACTGCTAGAATAACCTAAAGAGGACATGAAGGTCGAAGCATAAACTGTCATGCAAGCAGCGGAGAATGTGCCTGGGCAGTGGGAGTCATTTGCATGCCTGTTCTCTTCAAAGATATCTGTTGCTCATGTGTTGACAAGATTGAACAGTAGTTGATGATATTGTTGTATGGCTGTGGATCATGAGAGTAGTGATTAGGGAATGATGTATCATGCTTCCCTATGTTTGTCTGCTGAGACCTGCGTCAATAATGGCCTCTTTCAACATGTGGTACCAGCTACCTGCTTGCCAGCAAAATGCTCTATTTTTACCACATATTGCTAATAGTTTGACTTGTTGCTCTAGCACAATTGTTCTCTGCGGAACATTGGTGCTCTTACACTGCCATGGCATACACCAGAGTTAGTAGGAACACCAGACAATGTGCTTTCAAAACACACTAGCACCTGATGACATGTTTTACTATCTTTTCATGCAGCCAACACTTTCTGATCATGGTCACAAGTAGGTCTCTGACTCCACCAATATCGTACATTTTAGTATTTGTGCTTCCTAGTGTGTGTTTTTGGCATGTGATCATTTCATCATGTATATAGGATGGCTACTGTGGGGCTGGCATGTTGTTACAATGTGTTGGTGTATATATATATATATATATATATGTAAAAACACTAACAGCAATATTACGGTATGCAGCTGGCCACTGGTCTGGCCATGATCAGTTGCTAATTTACTTTAGGCATCATGGGAGAAGTTACACCTTTGAAATGTGTTAACTCAGATATTTAAAACTATATTCCTTTTCAGTGGGTAAATGGTTAGATTATGAGCATAACTAGCTAAACCAGAATTCAGTCTAGGCCAAATATTGCAAGAGCTCCTCCTAATGGAGCTAATGTATTTAAAATAAACCAACAAAAAGATCCCCTGGATTTGTTAGCATGTGGTTCCTAATCTTAAGGTTTCGATCTGTTAAAAAAGGATAATTTTAGATATACCTATATCTAAATGAAGCCATAGGATGTTTCACAGTAAGGTATAGAATTCTTTTTCAAATAGCTCTATAATGTGAAGTGCATAGCTTGCTACAAAAAAAAATTGCTCTGTTACTCTTCTGACTCTCTGTGCATGTGTGTCTGTCTGCAATTTTGTTTACTTTAGGTAGTAATGCTTTTATAGGAATGACTGTCATTTTAAGCGGATCATGACTACGTCCCACTTCTGACTATATCAACATGCAGTAAATTAACTGCACAGCTATTCTTTTGCAAAGTCAAAAATCTGTATGCAGCAAGCATTCAAATTCCATTTATGCAATGAAAGGACAGCTGAACTGAATTCAATTTTTGGCTCATAATAAAGACTTATAGATTCCAATCCTATTTCATGTCTTCAGCTGCACACAGTCCTCTACTCACTGGCCCTGCTAAGGATGACAAAATGGAATCTTAATGTAAGTTGACAAAATGTTCTCAACAAATAGATAAACATGTTTTTTATTCAAGTTGTCACCAGTAAAAGAATGGACAGTGTGAATGGAAACGCCTGTAGCAGGTTGATAGGCAAAACTTTTATGCTTTTATTCTAATGCATTGTTTTCCTCTTTTTCAATACTAAAGGGAAGTCACCTTGAGATAGTTTCAAATAATCCATGCTTGCTAAAACAAAGAGGTATTACAATCTAATGAAATATCATGAAGTGACATCTACAGTTTGTGACTGAAGAATTCAGTACTTTGTTTGTTTATTAAAAAAAAGCATGATGGTCAGGTAGCTATTAGGGCTCGGTCTGGGTCCAGCTAAACTGTGCTTGACACAGACCTGGGTTTATGATTATGGCAAAAGTGGCTTCCATTGCATTTATAGTTTCCATTGGACCCTGCTGCTGCTGCTGGGTCAATTCATCCCCTATCATAAATGAGAGTAGCCTCAGTGCTGCTCTTCTACACAGAGCTGCAATGGCCGCTAAGAGGCTATTTTGGTGAATGGGTGATGCCAGAAAGCCACACTCCCTTCTGCGAAAACCCTGTACAATGAAGGCTGTGAAGGGAAGTATGCAGGGCTGATGGTGATGATTCTATACCATTTGAGGATTGTTCTTACGCTTAGAACTGTTTAGGCCTCTTTTGTGTCTGATTTGCACTGCTAGAGCAGCACAGAGCAAATTTAGAATGGCACAAGGGATATACCAATAACTCTTTCCTACCAGTTCTGTAAATTCCCCAGTCAGAACCACACTTCTTTTTTCTTTTTAAAACGAACCAGTAGGGTAATTCTCATAAATAAACACAGCATATGTTACTATCATTAGAGCTTAAAGACAGCTGGTGATTTTCAGCTAAGATATATTGGTCCAAATTCTATTTTCAGTTACTGCAGGAATCAGTGGATTTAAGACCTGAATTTGGTCCAGGCCATGGGACAAGATAAAGAGAAGGGCAAATCTACAGTTCCAAAGAAACCATATTACTCCATTCCAGTAGCACAAAGCTTTTCAGCAATAAATCACTGGATTTAATTTCAAGAACTGACAATAACACATGATTCAGATCCTGAGTCACAGACAGGGCCAGCACTTCCATTTAGGTGGCCTAGGCAATCACCTAGGGCACCAGGATTATTGGGGGGTGGCATTTTGCTGGGGGGGGGGGTGGCAGGTGGCTCCGGTTGACCTGCCGCAGTCGTGCCTGTGGATGGTCCGCTGCTCCCATGCTCCAGTGGACCTCCCGCAGGCACGACTGCGGCAGCTCCACCGGAGCCGCGGGACCAGCACACAGGGCAGCGAAATGGCCATGCGCCGAGGGTGCTAAAAATACTAGCTCCGGTCCTGGTCACAGATGCATAAGGTGAGGGGCATTAAGTATAATTGGCATTTCACAAAGGTACATTGCTGAACAGTGCTTTAAGCAGACCTACGCCTGCTAATATATATTTCTGTAAATGTCCACAGCATGGGTCACTTACTCAAGTCTTCCTCCTGTTTGTAAATATTTTCCACTTATCGAGAAACTGTGGTTTAGAGCACTCAAAGTGACAGTCCTTCAGGGGATGATGTAAGGTGAATTTTTTTTCAGACTTAATTCTGTTAAGAATAAAGCCCACCAATTATAATTTTCCCCTTTATAATTCAGAGAGTAAATGGGAGTTGGGCACCTAACTGCTACTTGTGCTACCTGAAAGTCTCCCATTCAGACTTGGGTGAAAAGCCCATTATGATTTTTATATTTTACAATTGACAGTTTTCTTTGTATTATTCCAGCAAAAAAGAATGCAGTATATATGTAATATGGCAGAATACATGCCTTTCCTACTCTATAAATGATGCAGTTTAGATCAATAATTTCCTCTCCATTTGCAGTATTCACTATAATTGCAAGAATCCTTATGGTCCCACTTTTTTCATGTCTTTTCCTATCCACAATAGTCCTGATCTCATGACTGTTGATGTATCACACAAAGATGTATAATATCTTTGTTATGACAATGAACTGACAATCAAATAGTTGTGAGTGTGTGTGTGTGCATGCTCATGCACTATATATTTAGACATATAAATACTTTTGTGACTTTGGTCTTTCTGAAAATGCTTTGGGTCAAGTTCTGCTTTCAGTTACACAAACACAGCTCCATGCTTTGAAATCAAAGGGAGTTGCACACTGCCCTACGAAAGCAGAATATGCTCGTTAAGGACAGATGCCATGGTGATGAATGTTTTTCAGACTGAACCTATTGAAGCAAAAACAAAGTTAATTTTAAAAGTAACAACTGAATATACCATTGTGTAACTTAGAAGGCCTTACCCATGTAGGAGATAATTTCTTTCTTAGGTTCTGTAAGGGTTCCTTGCCCACTCTGAACTCTGGGGTACAGATGTAGGGACCCGCATGAAAAACCCCCTAAGCTTATTTTTATGAGCTTAGGTTAAAAACTTTCCCAAGGCACAAATTCTACCTTGCCTTGAACAGTGTGCTGCCACCACCAAGTGATTTAGACAAAGAATCAGGGAAAGGACCACTTGGAGTCCTATTCCCACAAAATATTCCCCCAAGCCCTGCACTCCCTTTCCTGGGGAAGACTTGAGAATAATATCCTCACCAATTAGTACAGGTGAACACAGACCCAAACCCTTGGATCTTCAGAACAATGAAAAATCAATCGGGTTCTTAAAAGAAGAATTTTAATTAAAGAAAAGGTAAAAGAATCACGTCTGTAAAATCAGGATGGTAAGTACTTTACAGAATAACAAAAGATTCAAAAATCGAGGATTTCCCCTCTAGGCAAATCTTTAAAGTTACAAAAACAGGGATAAACCTCCCTCTTCACAAGCTAAAACAAAAGATAATCTAATTCATTTCTTTGCTATTACTATTTTTGCAAGACTTGATACTTAGTTCAGATAAGGCTTAGGGAGATGTATTTTAGCTGACCTGTTTCCTTGTTGGCTCCAGGAGACACAGAAAAAAAATTTTCCTCCACAGATTTGAAAGTATCTTCTCCCCTTATTGGTCCTTTTGGTCTGGTGCCACCCAGGTTATCTGAACTTCTTAACCCTTTACAGATAAAAGAGGAATTAACCTTTTGCAGGATAAAGAGGGATTTTATGCTACCCTTAGCTGTATGTTTATGACAGGTTCTGTAACCATGCCTTGGTGGGTCACAACTGAGGATGCCAAATTCAGGATGAACTGCTGAGAAATAGGGAAAACACAACCCAAAACTGGTGCTTATTCTTTCATATGATATACCAAACCAGCCACAAAAGTAAACTCCTGTTTCACTGCATAGGCTAAAAAGAAGTCATAAAAGCAGTTTCCTTGGGCATTTCAGTTCTTATATCACTACCAAAAACACTGGATCCAGAGATGAGTGGTTTTTTGCAACCAGTCTCATCAAATGAAAGGTTCTCCTCATCCCAAAGAACCAGCCTCACACTCAGGTCAATTTTTAACTTAGGTCTTACCCAAAAATCACGCTGATGCCAATCCTTTAGTATCTAAAATCTAAAGGTTTATTCACAAAAGAAAGAAAGCTGAAAGTTAAAATTGATTAAAGGAATCAAGTACATACAGTAATTGCAAAGTTCTTGGTTCAGGCTTCTAGCAGTGATGGAATAAACTGCTGGCTTAATAAGTCTCTGGTTGCTTCCAAATCATTGGAAGGTCCTCAGTTCCTTGGTTAGAATGTTCCTATTAGTATGGGTCATAGTCCAGAGTCTTGGGCTGGATAGTGTTTGGAGCAGGATAGAGACAAAATGGAGGTGTTTCCAGGGCCATTTATATCCTCTGCCGTATGGAGGGAAACCTGTTGTTTCAAACAAAAACCTCAGCACAGGTAGTGGAGAGTTACAGGTGACCAGATAGTGTTTGGAGTCACGTGGGCATGTCACATATTCATGCCCAATTTCCAACAGTCATTGCAGGAAGCCATTATCTATATTCCAGACAGCACATTTGCAGGACAGACCACTCAGTGTAGATGGGCATCTCCCATGCCCCACTGTCAGTTCAGTGTCCTTTTGATGGGCCACTCAATTTGAATCGCCCCTCCAAGATTTTTTGGCTAACTACCTTATTAGTTACCCCAGAGGCAAACATTTGAAATCCAGATATAGAGCCAGTACTCATAACATCAAAAACAAAAATGATACATGCATACAGATAGCATAATCACAATCAGCAAATCATAACCTTTTCATAGATATTTACATGCCACATTTTGTATAAGATTTGTTGCAAATATATAATAGTGGTTGTAACAATGATCGATATCAGTGGTGGGCAACCTGCTGCCTGCACGTCTCACACAGCCTGTCAGGGTAATCCACTGGCAGGCCACGAGATAGTTTGTTTGCACTGACTGTCCGCAGGCACGGCCACCCGTAGCTACCAGTGGCCACGGTTCGCCATTCCCGGCCAATGGGAGCTGCGAGAAGTGGTGACCAGCATGTTCCTGCGGCCCATGCTGCTTCCCACAGCTCCCATTGGCCTGGACCAGCGAACCACAGCCACTGGGAGCTGCGGGAAGCTGTGCCTGTGACAGTCAGTGTAAACAAACTGTCTCGTAGTCCACTAGTGGATTACCCTGATGGGCCACAGGTTGCCCACCACTGATTTGTATTGTCATACTTTAATCAGATAAAGTCACAGGTTCTACTAATATGTTGGCTTCAGTGCTTGGTTTTAGTTTTCCATTTCCATGCAGGATTCAATCTATCAGGAAATGAACTGAGATGAGCAAGCATCTCTAATTCCCATTAGCAGTGTCAACACAAGGTACTTGCTGTATAATCATCTCCTTGCATGTTAATAAACAGTATTTAAGGTCAAAATGTCACCCCATAATTATTTTATAAATACTACCTTTGTTTAGGCTGGGGGTTTTTTTAACTGGAAGGTGATAGAAATAAAGCTAGAAGCAACGAAAATGCATCAGGACTGTGGCCCTGAGTTCCAGAAATATGTGTGCTTATTTTTTTCTTACACAACTGATATTATAAAATTACTTCTATAGAATTATGGTGTTTTTGCTTTGTACACAACGTTAATAATCTGGAGAAACCCACACTGCTACAGTTGGATTCCATATAAAAACAACTTACTAAGTATGTACAAACATACTTAATAAATATACCATATACCCTGCTGGAGTACTTCTGAGATAGGGTTCTGATAACTTCTGCAATAGAAGACAGGGAGCCCCGCTAGAGAATTCCCAAACTATTTAAAGGATTATTACCCAATTCTTATACACTACAATAATTCAGAAAGGAATGAAGTTTCAATGATCCATTTAAATCTGGGCTGCTCCCATTCTTCATGCACTAAATAAGCAGGTAAAATGAGACCCCCAAAGACCATTGTGCATTTATTTAGGTAGGGTTTATGTTTGTTTTGTTTGTTTTAACAAATAGCTTTAAAGAAGATGCATGCCATGAAGGGGAAATTGATATCAGCGAGATTGGGTGTGGTTACTATGAACAAATATGAAAAAAAAAAGAAAAGCAGGGGTTGGCAATCTACATAAATATTATTCCTTCACATGTGAAAGTTCCTCATCTCCATTCGTACTAGAAGTTTTGTTTATAGGTAGCATGGTTTGGAATATAGCCCAAAGAGTCATGGAACATTGATTAGCAAAATACTTTATCTACCCTCAGTGCATTCTCATACTCAGATAAAGGTTTGGTTCAGAGGTTTGAGCATAGGACTAGGAACTTCCACATTCTAATCCTAGTTCTAACAGTCACTCTTTTTTTTTTTTTTTTTTTTTAACTATCTATCTATCTACAATGTTAGGATCAGATAGTTGCAAAGATTGTTCAAAACCTGCCCTGTCTCCTGTCTTATACTGAGAACAGCTTGGCTGAAACAAAGAATCTTAGGTCTGGTGCTGCCAGTTTTTATCAGGTCTGGAGAAAGAACAAAAAGTATTTGAGGCTGGAAAATACGAGGCGAGTCAAACTAATCTCAAGATGTGAGCACCTCAGAATCGTGGCTAAGAACCCTCCCAGTCTGTCCATTAGTTCTGCAATAATTAGTGTCTTGTAATTTACACAAGTATTTGAAAGAAAAGAGAAAAAAAACGGTAATCAATAATTGGGACAATGTTAAGTTGAAAATGTTCAAGTCAAGTTTATACATGCAACTTGGCTGAACATTAGGGTTTATTTAAATTCTAAATGTCATGATTCTGACATTATTCATCTTAATTACTTTCCCTGACCCCATTTTTCGTGTGTGCAGTACTCAACTTTATGCTTCTTTGCTAAAGGCAGAAAAGTCGATCTGTTCCCAATATTGAAGCCAGCTAACAACTCATTCATGACTACAGCAGATGCTTCTGTTTTGTAAATTATTTGTGATTTGGACAAAGTGCCTCCCTCTAAGAGGATGAGCTGCAATGGTCAAATTCTAGCCATTCACTCTTCCCCTAGGCCATCAGCATTAGCACTTGAAACACAATACTCAGAAAGTGGACAAAAACTGCACATATAAAATATATTTTTGGAATCCTTGGCAAGCTGCACCGACAACTACTTAAGGAACAACACACTGACAGTTGCAGCAGCAAAGAATCCTGTGGCACCTTATAGACTAACAGAGGTTTTGGAGCATGAGCTTTTGTGGGTGAATACCTACTTCGTCGGATGCATGTAGTGGAAATTTCCAGGGGCAGGTATATATATGCAGGCAAGCTAGAGATAATGAGGTAGTTCAATCACGGAGGATGAGGCCCTGTTCTAGCAGTTGAAGTGTGAAAACCAAGGGAGGAGAAACTGGTTTTGTAGTTGGCAAGCCATTCACAGTCTTTGTTTAATCCTGAGCTGATGCTGTCAAATTTGCAGATGAACTGAAGCTCAGCAGTTTCTCTTTGAAGTCTGGTCCTGAAGCTTTTTTGCTGCAGGATGGCCACCTTAAGGTCTGCTATAGTGTGGCCAGGGAGGTTGAAGTGTTCTCCTACAAGTTTCTGTATATTGCCATTCCTAATATCTGATTTGTGTCCATTTATCCTTTTCCTTATCACTGACAGTTTGGAGTTTTAATCTGATGGATTGTGAGCATGCGATCCAAAAAATGATTTTTATTTTAGAATATCATCTGTTCAGTTTGTCATAGCATTAGACAATATAATCTATTGCAATGTAAAAGAAAAACCCTAAAGCTTCTTGTGTTTTGATCAGATACCTTCTTCTATTTCATTAGCTTAATTGGGGTTATCCTGCCCCTATTGTGTGTACTAAACACAAGGTATCACACACAAAAAAAATCAAACTGGTACTTTTTCAGTGTTTTGAGTCACTTCAGAAATGTGGACATTGCTGGAGAATGGTGTATCTTAAAGCACCTAATGCCAGTACAAACTGTCATATTGATCAGTTACTAAGCATTGCTGTAGAGGCTGTTAAATTTTTTTGGAAATCCAGAAAGTGGTTGGGTTGATTCTGCAAACAGCTAAGACTACAAAAGTGATTGTTTTTCAAAACCAACACACAGTCATGTGAAATTTATTCAACGCATTATCTATGGAAAAACAAGCGTTGTATAATGCAGTTGATTCCCCCACCTTTTTAAGATTATTTAGATAGTTATTTACTTATTCTTCAGATTTATAAAATGGATTCCTACATGCCCATCCAGTGCTCTGGGTGCCTAGCTCATCAATTAAAAAGCAGAAATCAAAGGATTGTCCATAATTACATACATCTGAGCCCAGTCCCTCTTCCACAGCTTTGGAGAGGAGGGTAAAAAGATGAGCTTTGCAGTGTGCCTGGAAAATTAACAAATCTGAGCTCTAGTGAACCTAGGAAAGAGAGAGTTCAAATTCAAAGGCACCTGTCTGGGAACACTTATCCAGCCACTCACTCTTATTAATATTAAGGGAGCTCCAACTGCCTCTGCTAATCTCAATTGGGATCTCTCAGGTAACCATATCTCAGACCATTTAGAGATTTATAGGTTAAAATCAATAACTTCAATTCTACCCAGAAGCTTATTGGAAGTCAGCACAGAGCTCTGGTCCAATGGGTCCCCAATATTTGACTCCAATTAACAAGTGG
Source organism: Gopherus evgoodei (assembly GCF_007399415.2). Classification (NCBI taxonomy): domain Eukaryota; kingdom Metazoa; phylum Chordata; order Testudines; family Testudinidae; genus Gopherus; species Gopherus evgoodei. Next base: position 24,997,271 of record NC_044329.1, on the reverse strand, counting down.
ATTGCAGTACTATTATACTATTATACACTAGTTTCAGCTTCCGGAAGGTCTCAAGGTGTAAACAATCTAATCTTGAGGTGGAAAAGGCATAGATAATTGTGGCAAGGTTCACATGGGAGAGAAAAGGGTGTACTTTTCTTGCCAGGCATAGATGAAAAAAAACACAAAATAAAGCAAAGTGAAATAGTAATCATATTCATTATTTAGAACCAACTCCACAACAAAAATGCATTGTAAGGCATTTGAACAATGGTCAGTCTTTAGTTTGTTTATTTTTTATAATAATAATTGGAGATATACCTATCTCCTAGAACTGGAAGGGTCCTCAAAAGGTCATTGAGTCCAGCCCCCTGCCTTCACTAGCAGGACCAAGTACTGATTTTTGCCCCAGATCCCTAAGTGGCCCTCTCAAGAATTGAAACTCACAACCCTGGGTTTAGTAGGCCAATGCTCAAACCACTAAGTTATCCTTCATCCCTTAACTTTATTTATCTTAAGTGATTGATCTGAACACTGAGGTCTGGAAAAAATGCCTTTTATAATGAGAAACTTAAGAAATTCCATCTATTTGTTCTTTTCAAGACAATATTAAGAAGTAAATTGATTATGTTCTACAGGTGCCTGCATGTGAAAGAAACTTCTATTGTCACGCCTTGCTCAATTGACATTCCAGCAAACGGGACCACATTCCTTTGCATAGGGTGTGGTGCCTCAATCCTTCCCTGCCAAACACATTCGGAGAACATATTTCTAGTACATATTTATAATTTTGCATATATCACCCATATGTACGCAACACAATAATGTTAATGACCAGTAAGTTACTAGTTTTCATCTGATACATTGCATAACACCTTTTAGATACCCATTGTGATAACAGTGAATTGGGGTACACTGAGCTGGTCAGACCAGCTAAGGTTCACTGCTAAATACCAGGGACCCTCTTGCTCTCCAACAATGGGGTGCTCTTAGGTTCACTCCTCTCCTCTAGCGAAGATGCAGGATGGCTAGCCACTGGCTGACCCAAAGGCAGCAGGTCAGGACCCTCTTCCTTATACAGGGAATCTGCCACTATGTTTTCTTTCCCCTTCCTACATACAACTTCCATGCCATATTCGTGAAGCGTCTTGCTCCAGCATAACAGCTTGGAGTTGGAGCCTTTGGTTCTGTGCAACCAAACTATTGGAGAGTGGTCAGTCATGACCTTGAATTTCTTATTAAACAGATAGGGACCGAGCTGCCTGATTTGCTCACACTATGGCAAAACTTTCTTTCTCTGTGACAGAATAATAGGGTCATGCCTTTCCACAGCAACAATGACCAGTAACATAGTACAATGTATGATGATAGAAAATAGGGCTGTTATTGCCTAGGGCTGCTCACTTTTTCAGTCCGAATTGTTAACATTTCCCATTACAGACTGAATAGTCCTTAAAACAACAGCTGTATGAAGTGAGGATTGGACTTTTCCCACTAGTTGCTGGCTGCCATTTGTTGAGTGCTTGATTTGTTTCTTTCAAAACATGATCAACTGTTTGTTTTGTTGTGGGGGGCACTTTGTTTTCCTTCAGGCTGTCTCTGAGTCCATGACATTGGAGATGGTGATTAATGAAGACAGATGATGTTCTCAGCCCCATCGCTACTGTTTTCATTTTTTGATACCAGCCTCACAATCAAGGTATGAGGAACAAAGGGGATCTTTGTGCCTGCAGCAGGGCTTCTGATTTATTTTCCAAGTTCTTTCTTTAAAAGCTCCTGGAAAAAGTTTGTTTTTTAAATAAAATGTTTTAGGGATTTAAAAGAGCAATATTTCTTGTAAATGAAATGTAAGGACACACAGAACCCAGCCAAACCAAAGTCAATGACTATACTCTATTGTTCTTCTTTGTGTGAAGCTGACACTAGTACTCAGCATACAGAAAGAAAAACAATGATTTTGAATCTTAGCTGGTGTAAATTGATATAGCTCCATTGAACTAAGCAGAGTTACACCTTTTTTTGCCAGCTGTGTATTTGGCCCATTGTGTGTATGTTAAAAGATGTTCCCTCTCTCTTCACATTATTTTATTTATTTATTTATTTATTCATTCATTCATTATAAGCTATTTGGGACTGGGGCTATTTATGTGTTTATAGTGACTGGGACATTTAGATATTATTGCTGCAAAACTAATTAATAATAATAGGCCATATATTCAGCTGGTGTAAAGCAGCATAGAAATTTTGAAGTCAATGGACATGGAGTGACTTATTCCATCCAAGGATCTGGCCAAAAAGATTGCACACACAGGTCACGTGGTATGTTTCTAGTTTAATAAGGAACGCTCTCTTAGAACCAGGTTTCTAGCAAAAATATTCATATTTATGAGTTTAATTTCCACTTTTGTTAATATTCATTGAAACTTTGTTGTTTCTGTAAATTTTCATGCTCTTAAGCTAATTTGTGAAAATTTCAATGAAAAGCAAACACAAAATAGGATGAAAGTTATTTCATTTACAGTATGAATGTATATTCATGGGAAAATGTTGTATTCACTAATTCTAAATGTTTTATACAATGTAGGGTTTAATAAATCTAGATGGAAAGAATGGAACTTCTATGTAGACATATTTACCCCTTTCTTCTAGCATGGTTTGATGTTTTCTACGGGATGTTTAATCTCTTTCTCCCTGAATCGTGAGCTGTGTTCTAATTGCTTATAATTAGTTTACCATTGCAATTAGAAGACCGACAAAAAGTTCTCCAACAAAATGGTCGAAATATCTCAGAGAAAAATTGTTTGTTGCTCTGAATCTGAAAGCTTCAAAGTTAAAATTCAAAGATGTAAAAATCTTTGAAGAGAGATTATCTGAGCAATGTGGAAATCATTTTATCTATTAAATCTTCTCCCTATTCCATTGCTGCAAGGATCTTAAAAGTGAGTGCACACACACAACAATGCATGAAATCATTTACAAGGGGGGAAATCCTGCCCACGTTGAAGTTAAACTTGCATAAGGTTATAAGATAGACAGTGTCTTATGAGTCTGGCAAGATCAGGTATCATTTGGGGGAATATTACAAATGTTTGCTGGTGTGAAATGGAATAGTATGCAATAAAAGAAGAAATACTGTAATTGATTCAATACAGTAAAGGCATTTTATTGAAAGTACAAACCTCACTTAAAAGTGTATTATGACACTTGAATAATATGTCAACATTCTGGGATCCCTTTATCAAATTGTCTTACAGGTTCACATTAAATAGTTTGACCTGGAGTTACATAAAATATAATGTCAACACGTTTAATTGCCTGAAACCAGTGCTTCAGAACAATCGCTGTTACCCTTTAACTGATTGTAAATGAAATGTGTTAAGATTTGTATGCAATCAGATAAGCTTACGTGGAAATTGATCGCTATGATTCAGGCTACAATGAGTCAGTAATTCTAACCAGATACACCATCTTGCTGCTGTTTGCACTGAATTGATCAGGGCTTTATACTGTAGACAGGGAATCTTTTTTATAGATTATGTTAGTCAAAATCTCTATTACAAAATATATATCATGTTTGATACTCTATAAACCTGACAGCAGCATAAAGAGTATACTGACCCTTTAGATACACACTTCTGGATGTTCAGTTTTCCTCATTACTGGCACCATTCATCCAATTTATGCAGGTTTACCACTATTTTTCTTCATGATTTTTTTAAACATGAGAATGGGCAAACTTTGATGTAATTAGGGTGACCAGACAGAAAGTGTGAAAAATTGGGACGGGGGTGGTAATAGGAGTCTATATAAGAAAAAGACCCAAAAATCAGGACTGTCCCTATAAAATTGGGACAGCTGGTCACCCTACATGTAATTCACAAACAGTATTTAATTTGGCCATATGAAGAATATATTATTCATGGCTATCTCCTGGTACAGTAGTCCAACAGAAGAACAAACAAACATAATTCATCCTACAAATACTACAGACCATTTCCAGATCACTTAAATGACTTTAAAAAAAAAAAACCTTCTTAGAGCAAATAAGTGCACCTTTTAAAAAATATGGTGATGGAAAAACCTATATTGTATTGAATAAGATCCGAGTCAATAAGATCTGAGTCAAACTTTTCACCAAAACCTAAACTAAAACTGAATGAAACCTTCTGGGAGTAAGAATATGTCTTTTTTTTTTTCCCCTGTGGGGCCATAGCTCTCTCCCATAATTAAACGCAATTCCAGAAAGTTAAAAGAATGTAGTACTGTGTGAGGGTCAATTCTTGTTATAAGTAATAGTGCCTCAAGAAGCTGCCATGTTACTAGGGCAATTTACCCCACTTAATAAGGGCATTGCTGTGGTAACAGCTTGGCGAGATCATAGCAGGATTGTAGCATTTAAGTGTGAGCTGCAAGGGGTGGGAATGGGGCTTGCGTTCTGCGCCTCTCTGACCCCCTTCCCTGTGGACTGGATCCCATAGCTGTATGCAAGGATCCACTGCCAAACTCTGGACACGCTTCATACTCCACCCACCACTTGGCCCAACTTGCAACAACATTGGTGGCAGTGGCTTCAGCTTCCAGGTACATCTGTTGCTTATTTGTTACAAACAAGGTAAGATTTTAGTAGCTATTAAATGATATACTGGGCAGGGATGAAAATAACTACTTTCTGATTTGTGACTCAACTGTCAAAAAAATCACAAGCTGCCACTGTTGGAGAGAGAATTCTCAAAATATCACCAGAGACACCATTTTCATGGTATTTCTAGCCTGACTGAAAGAACTGGATATTTTCTGAGAAAAGCTCAGTCCTTTGACCCCCTTCTCTAGCCCTGTTTTGCATCCCTAAGCAGTCCAGATAATTTGGATAATTCTCTCTACCAGGAGAGAAAGTAGTGGGAAAGGTATACAGGGCTCGGAGCTCCTAGGGAACCCCTGTGGGTTACTTAACACGGCACTGGAGGAGCAACTGTATTTTCCTACCCTCTTGTGTTTAAACAAATGTAGACATTGAGACGTCGGCAGTTGACTTCAGTGGAAGGAAGATTTGGCGCTTAGTCTTTGTTTGTGAACCATTTTCTCTGTAATAGAAATCAATGATAATTTTAAAATATGTATCATAGCTAAAGGGGTATCTTGCTATATGTTAGGGTCTCTCAAGAACCTACACTTGCACAAGTGAGCCCACGGTATGCAAGATGTATACTGTATCTTTCTTTCTTTCCATTACAGTTCCCTCACTGATGTCCTTACAATCTCCCCTTCTCCAATATGTTTTTTCACCTAGGTTCCCTTTTTTCCTTTGTAGACTTTTATTTTATTTAAAGTGGATTTAGTAATGTTGTATGACAATACCAGGGGTTTGGCTCTGGTGGCTATAGTTTCAAGCTTAACAGAGTGAAAGTCAGCTCTGCTACTTGCTTCAGACGAAGTCTCTAAGTATACATAAAGACCAAGGATAGTGACCACATATATATTTACAAGTACAAGGTCTAGTCTGTTTTATCAATTTTATTGAAGTTACAATTATTGTTATGATTACCTAAGCATACAGAAATTCTATAAAGATCTATGCACAAGTTACACATATAGTAACTCACATCCTATACTCATGTCCTTAACGATATTCTTAAGCTCTGATGGCTGCCTTGCCAATTGATCATCCTTAGAGGGATGGTTCCTGCTGAAGTTTCCCATAGGGAGCTCAATTTTCCTAATCTGGACACCCTGTTTTTATAATGTGATTCTGATTATACCTCATTAGCATTTATGCACATAGTGCACCCTCTAGTTAGGGAATGTGTTAGCAAAATGTGACTACCCGGTATCTTGTAAACAAAAAATTACTCTTACTATTAATTTTGTGCAATATCACCCATTGGTACATCTTTTCCCATAATTTTGTGGCATAGGGTCATTCTTTGATCACTCATTTATGTCAAGCATTTCTTAAGCCTAAGGCCTAGTATGACTAAGCTAAAGTCTTACAGGCCTTAGCCTGCAGGCCTTGTGTTTCAGTCCTCCTTACTTAGATACCTAATACATAATTATTCCTTCTAACCTTTGATCAATCTTATACTTCTATAATCCTACAATTTTAATCTATTTAGCATTCAATTATTATATATGACATAGCATATTAGTTACTCATAACATCACATAATAAATTAACAATAAACTAAAATCATTGGGTGTACCTTTGTTTATCCCATCCCTTTCCCCCTTTCTATTTTTATCGCAGAATGTGGATCTGGTAATTGTAGAGCTTGAGATGAACTTTGGAAACAAGGATACTTGAGTGGGTTTCAGATTAGGCACAATAAATTAACCCATCCTATTAGTGCTGAAACTAAGTCAAGGTTCCAGAAAATTCCTCTCACTGAAAAATCAGAGTTAAGCTATATTATTTCAACAGATAAGGCTGGAAAAGGGTCATGAACTCAGTAGAGTTCTGCTTGCATGAGAACTGCAGAAGCAGATCCTGCATCAGCAGGAAATAACAGCAGTTGTAAAGGGGTCACTGAGTGCTCAGCTTTGCCTAATGTATTCTACTTCAGATTATAAACAGAACAATTACAGTTTGAACTGATTGAATCAGGATCATCAATTACATAACTGGGGATTTTCGCTGGACAGGGAAAGATCACAGTAGACATTCTTGAGTGAAACCCAGCCTGTTCTTACTTAATCAGAATTAATTTTACCTGAAATCTGATTTTTGTTGATTTGTTGTATTTTCTTTTATTAAAAAACACACAAGAGCTGAAGTCATGGATAACATTTATTTGGGATCCAAATCATTTAAAGTAAAAATAATGAGTAAGCAGTCTAAGAAGTTTCTTCACTCAGAACTGACCAGTTTGTGCAATCAAAGATATTTAGACTGAAAATACAGTTCAATCTAAGTGAAACCACAGCCAAGTTCATGGATTTATTTTTAAAGCCTTCTATTTTCTTTCAACTCAGCTCCTGTGTAAATATGCAAAATCTATACTAGTTTCCAATTTTTTTTTGTAATGTAATGTAACAATCCATTTTATATAATTGTGACACCCCCCAGATTGTACTATTGACTTGTGAAACCTGACAGAGTTTCCCTGTAGGGCCACAGAATTCATGTAACTTACAGTTCCATATACAACATTATTTTAAGGTACAAATGGCCCCCAAACCTGGAGTACTGATTTTAATTCCCATGGTCACAGTAATGCAAGCCACACTTCTCTAAAAATAGCCAAGTGAGATTGGGAAAGGTCCTCAGAGATCTTTTGAGCAAAGGAAAAGTTGGGGATTTTTTCCACATAGGAATGAAAGGTTGAGGAGAAGCAAACCTGAAATCTAGGAAAGTCAGGCAGGAGGAGAACAAGACCCTTATCAGGACAGAGGGACTATTTGATTGTGTCCTCAACAGAAAACATACATGTCTGAGACCACATGGTGGAAAATGCAAGTGAATGTGGAGAAAATTCCTGCCACAGTGGCTATATGCCTTCATCCTTTCACAGAGAGAGCTCCATCTTATAGCTGCTTTGTTTGCCCAGTTTCCTGCTCCACCCAGGAATCCCTTAGCCTTGGTAAGTTAATTCATAAAAAAACATTTTTTAGCTGGTTTGTAGACAGTGGGGTCTAAGTCTTGTTTCTGTGAATTGTGTCTTAAGAGACATAAAGAATGAAAATGACGGGGTCCTGTGGGGATGATTCCTGTGCGTATCAACTAGTGTTGACAGAAAACTGGAATAATAAATCCAAAAAATATTTTCTGTTTTTCAGCTAAATCTTGTTTTTGCAAAAACTTTTCCATCAGTTCTACTGTTAACCCTTCAAGTAATGAAGTATTTAGAAGTTCTACTTCAGTTGTTGCTTATAGCCCTTTCTTAAAGACCTATGTGAGACTGCTCAATAGTTCTTAATTTTTGACACTTAGACACCATTGTAATTGATGCTTTAGAAGTACAATAGCTATGTAGGTAGATAAAACAATACGTAACAAGTTTAAAACAAAATAGCATGGAAGGGCATTGAAAGAAAATGTTCAAATCCTTACAGAAATCTGCACAAGCATTCAAATGGCACACTTATGAATGCTGGAGCAGCCTCTTTTTGGATCCTCTCATTCTTCACTGCAGTTCAGCATTAACCTGACTCCCAGAAGGAAACAAAGGCAATTATCAAAGCTGAGACTGATGAGGTGCTTGAATCAAAGATCAATACAGTATCTATATTTGGCTGCCATGAGTGACAACTTCAAAATAGAGAGATGGGCATGGTGGGCATAATTAGGCTTAAACACAATAAATTGTGACAGACTATTGACCAATGGCATTGGGGGGAAAGAATTTTGCTCCAATCTTCTTCCCCTACAGAAAAGGGCAGTTCTGATCAGTAGCTCTCATGATTGCTACTATGCTGAAGTCTGTTTTGCAACAATTTAAAAGGTGAAATATAAAAAGAAGATAGATGATAGGCTTTTACTGATGCAGTGACATTTTATTGATAATTGTCAACCTTTGGAAACCAGAAAATTTGAGACAAATTAACTATGTATTAAGCAGGGGAAACATCAGCATTTCTTTATGCTTCCTCAATTTACAAGTCTTTCTTCTTGGCTTTATCTAGTTGAGAGACACAGAACAATTTAAAAGAGACTTTGTCATTCCACTGACAATATTACTACTGTTCTTTCTCATATATTACCCTCATTTATGTCAACTTTGATTTTCTAATGAAACTGTTGGCCATTTTAGCTCATGCAATAAGATTCCCTTAAAGAACAATAAATATGCCATAATCACATCCAGGTTCATTTGTAGTCTTTGATGGATCTTAGTCAGGATTTGCTAATAATAGATTATTTAATCTCCATTATGCCTATTCCTCATAAAATCTGAATCCCAGCCAGCAAAAAAGTGTCACATTTAAATGTGAGAAGATAGATAGGCTAGTAAGTCAGAGAAACTAAGATACCAAAACAAAATGGGGACCAAATCCACCCAAACTCCACAACCTATCTGAAAAATGTTTGCCCACCAAACACAATTTTTCCTCCAACTACCCCCTCTCCATCCTGCCTGTAAAATTCTCCAGTCATCCATATCTCAGTGAATTAGTTAATCTTTCTCACTGATCCCTGGATAGATTATTTGTTTTCCCTCTGACTTGTTGCTGCTTTGACCCACCTTAAGCTAATTTCACGCTGTTCTTTTTTAAAATGAAAAAGTGGTGGATAAGCAGTGAGCTCAGAAGTGGATGGAATAGAAGAGCTAGAAAGGAAAGTGAAAGAAAGGCCTGATTTGAAAGAGGAGACTGAGGATACTTGGTGCACTGGAAAAGGGAGGTTGTGGTCTCTAGGTCATAGAGTTGTTTTCTTTTGTTAAAACTTAACCACTCTGGCTGCTCAATCTCTGCTGCTTCCTCACAAGCTCTCTGCAGGCCTATATCCAGATGCTACTGCTGTAGTTCTTGCCAGCAAGAGATTCCTCCCCTGTTTGGCTGTCTACTTATTACCCAACTGGCAGGCTGCTTCTTGCTGTTGCTGCTGGATCCCATGAGAGCTAACTAGGTTTATCAGATAGCAACTGTGAAAAAATGGGACAGGAGGTGGGAGGTAATAGGTGCCTATATAAGAAAAAGTCTCCCAAAATGGGACTGTTCCTTTTAAAATGGACATCTGGTCACCTTAGAGCTAACTCCCATCCTGGAACAGACCATTTTTAAAAGGTTTTTACCCACCTCATGACATTGCACAAGACAGATCACTCTGTCTTTTTCTTCGTCCTTCTGCTGACTTAAGACCCTCTGATGGTAGAGAGAGAAAAGCAATGAAATAGCTGCTTTGCAGATTTGCTACAATGTCAAATTAGGCATAATCACAATTGAATAAGGGAGAATCTGTTCAGTTGGGGTGGGGTTGGACATTTTATGTCGAAATGCAAAACACATGTTAAATCAGCTGGACTTTTTTTTTTCCCAGTGTTTTCACTAATGATGTATGTTTATCATAGAATATCAAGGTTGGAAGGGACCTCAGGAAGCTATCTAGTCCAACCCCTGCTCAAAGCAGGACTACTCCCCAGACAGATTTTTACCCCAGTTCCCTAAATGGCCCCCTGAAGGATTGAATTCACAACCCTGGGTTTAGGAAGCTAATGCTCAAACCACTGAGCTATCCCTACCTCTAGCACAAGCTATAATTTATCTCTCACAGCTAGCAAATATAGACTCATGTTGTTTACTTTGTTCTGAATTGACAAACACTGTAGCATCTTATCTTAATAGTTTTGGTCCCTTTGACCACAGTATCAGAACACTGCCATATTATCTCATCTTTATATTGCTTACTGCAGCTCAGAGCTTGTTTTCTATGGGAAAATTACATTTTAAAAATGTGACTGAGCTGCAGAGTTTAGGATGCTGCAGAGTTGAAATTAGCTGTGCCCACATTGGTCCTTATTCGCTGTTGCCCTGCATCTTGTGTAAGCATTTATACAAGTTGGAAGTGAGCATAAAATATGATCAGTTCTGACGTGGTAGCATTTTATACTAATTTTTCATTCATTGTTACCCAAAGTGCCGGTTAACTGGGAATCAGACACATTCTCTGAAAAAAAAAAAAAAAAAAAAAAAAAAAAAAAAGAGAAAACCTTCACTTTAATGCGTTACTCATTTTCCACTCTGATGCATTTCTAACTTCGTAAAAAATGTCTCACATTCTATCACATTAGTGTTTGTTTTTTTCCAGTGCTGTTTAAACACAAGTGTTTCTAATGGAGTCCTGCAATTTCTTGGCCCTATGCTACTTAATAATTTTATTAATGACCTGGAATAAAAAATAAAATCATCACTGATGTGTGCAGATAATTAAATAATGAAGAGAACAGGTCACTGATACAGAGTGAATTGGTTCACTATTCGCACTGAGCACAAGCAAATAATATGCTTTTTAATATGGTTAAATTTAAATATATATATCTAGGAACAAAGAATGTAGGCCATACTTCATGAAAGAGGAATCTGTCTGGGGTGCAGTAACTCTGAAAATTTGGGGATTGTGGTGAATAATCAGCTAAACATGAATTCCCATTACAATGCTCTGGCCAAAAGGGATAGTGCAATCCTTAGGTGCATAAACAGGGTCTTGAGCCAGAGTTGAGAGGTTATTTTGTCTTTGTATCTGGCACTGGTGCAACTTCTCCTGGAATACTGTGTTCAGTTCTAGTGTCTACAGTTCAAGAAATATGTTAATAAATTATAGACGGCTCAGAGAAGAGTGGCAAGAATGATTAAAGGATTAGAAAACCTACCTTACAGCGGTAGACTGAAGGAATTCTATCATTTAGCTTAACAAAGAGAAGGCTAAGGGGTGACTTGATTACAGTGTATAAATACTTACAGAGGGAAAAAATACTTGATAATGGGCTCTACCAGAGAAAGGTGTAGCACAATGTAATGGCTGGAAGTAGAAGCTAGACAAATTCAAACTAGAAAAGAGGAGTACATTTTTAACCATGATGGTAATTAACCATTGGAACAATTTACCAAGGGTCGTGGTGGATTCTCCATCACTGGCCATTTTTAAACAGAGATTAGATGGTTTTCTGAAAGATCTGCTTTAGGAATTGTTTTGTGGATTTTTATGTTTTACGCAAGAGGTCAGACTAGGTGATTACAATGATCCTTTCTGTCCTTGGAGTCTCTTAATCTATCTGGATTGAATTACTGTGATTCATATCTGAAGGTAGACTTATGGGTAATTGTGCTATGAAATAAGAGCCAGGTGTTGACATACAGCTTCTTTTCATAGCTCCAATGAGACACAAAGTAGTCTATTAAAATATAAGCTATTATGTATATATATGAAGCATCTTAACTATTCAGTTCTTTAACATACTGCAGTAACCTTGGTCATAAGTCATGACATTTTTTTTAATGCATAGTCATCTTAGGGAATAATTGTTAAATTATGAATTTTAAACTTTAAGCCAATAGATTTCCTCTCATGTATGTATGAAAATGTCAGAGATGTTGGATTAATCTATTTTAGGTCTCTGACTGCATAATGATGCCTCTCTTGGTTATGTAACTCTGCCCACTATTGAGTTAGGATATTTTATTTTATTATTATGGTTTCCAGTTAATCAGTTACAATCATTGTCTATATGCCTTTGATATTTGTTTGGTTTTTATTTACATTTCTGAGATGGAATTTTGTACTAATGAGGGATAAAGTATGCAAACAATGAAGTCTGTATTTCTCCTCAGGCCATGTGCAATCTAAGTAGCTGTATCACAAGTTACTCTACACTGGTTCACTTCACATTCTGACCTTTGAGTTCCTGTCTTTAGAGGGCAAGACATTTTACAATCAATATGCTGATGAACATTTCAGGATTGTGCAATTGGCAATGTGGAGTTTTTCTTCTTTTTGAAAAGGATATTTCTTAGAGTGGTATCTGTGATAATGCTCAACTTACTAAATAGCTATGGAAAAGCTGCCATCAAGGCATTATAGAAGAGGATTCAAATTGATACCAGGTAGAAAAGAAGACATAAGTTCCTTTATAACTATTTGGGGAGTTGTTAATAGAAATAGTTGGATGGGTTTTTCGTTAGAAGAAGCTTCTGCATCCCGATCAAAGGTTTAATGATCCTATGATGTCAAGAAGGAAATACATTTGCTAGGAATTATATAGAGTGCAGAAGTAAAGTAGTTGTAGCCAATTACGTTCAGTTCTGGGAGAATTTAATTTAAAAAATAATTATTAGTTTACATAGCAATAATGGGTACAATAATTGTGCACGAATTGTGATCTCAATTTTACAAATCTTAAAACCTTTGATATAGCATGGGGAAGTGACTTACCCAAGGTCACACAGTGAGCACGTGACAGAGCTGGGAATAGATGCCAGACCTTCTATCTCAAATTCTGGTCACACTTCCACTGGGTCACATTTCCTTTCTTTAAGATATCTGATAAAGCTACTGTTTTTAAAGCACTGTTGAGCACACAAACAGATTTTCTCAATGCACTGATGCCTTTTTTTCATTAAATAGATATAGGGGCCAGGTAGTAGCAAGGATATGTTGGAGAGCAATAAGATGTCAGAAGGGAAGAGCATCCAAACCGTGCAGTCATGCTGTCAGCTGTGACTTTTTAAATAGAAGAGGTAAAAGCTAGCATTTTTTCTATTTCTGAGACATTCTTTGACCACTATTCTGCCATCTCTTATGTGCAGCAAACCCCACACTGACTTGGATTCATTCTCAGACTTCTCAGATTTTTCTAATCCACTCTCCATTCTTGCTGATTCACCACACAAATGAATTAAAACACACACTGGGGAAGAGCAATGCAATGTGGATAAAATCAAGAGTTTGTTGAACACTCTAGAGGGTTAAATACTGGTTAATTTTTTGTTTGTTTTTTAACCATTCACCCCACCCCGGTGAATGGTTAAAAATGGTTTTGCAACCTTAAGTACTTCTTAGTTCTGGCCAAAACCAGAAATGGAAATACCAACATTCTGTATCTAGGTGTTTACCATGCTGTGTACACACCATGGTGGAGACATATCACCAAAAAGTTTCCTTATTATTTGAAGGGCAAATATATAGCAAAAAAGACATTAGGTCCCAATCAGGAAAACTGCTGAGCACCCTCTGTTCCCTTTGATATATGTAATATGGTAAGGTAAAGATGAGATGTAGTGGTGGGATCGGCAACTATAATGGGGGAATAATACCAGAATGAATTTCATAATCATTATCTCATGATGAGATGACTGATTTATTCGTATTAAAGAAGAAGGCTAAAGAGTTAAATCTTGTGTATCTATGCAAATTATGCAGAGTCTTAATTTGCATTTTGAATATTCATTTCATTGTTTTATAAATGACAGCAAATATCTTGATTAACAGAATACAAGACTGATAAGGCTGCAGCATGGAAATAGCTTTAGGATCATAGCTAGTCAATCAGTAGTGTAGCAATTCCTACATGAAGATTCCATCCTTGTCTCTGGCTGAAGGGAATCTGACCTTTGCTCTGGACATTGATCCCCAGTTACTGCCCAGCCCCAGAAGCCAGGGAGACATGGCTGGAGTATTGCCCGATTGCTCCCAGTCAATAGTCATAAGTGAGTTGGGGGACTATGCTCCAGGCTTTAGGCCTGATCCAACTCACATTAAAGCCAATGGAAAGATTGTCATTAAATGCAGTTAGGTCATATCCTTTCACTCCAGTTTTAGAATCCTCTAACCATAGAGATACAGCCTAGAGTGTCTCTGATCTTGCTATTGGTCAATTCATGCTCGTAGGCAGGAGCTGTGCAGAAAATAGCTAAAAATGAGAGTTACCTGGCTAAAGGTGGAATTGTAAATGTTTGCTGACTGAAGTTTCATTTTCTTGCTTGAACTCAAGAAAAAAAATCACAGAAATTGTGACTGTGGCTTCTGTCATCACTGTGATATACCCTACGAGGAATACAAAAATGTCCCCCCAGAGCAATAGACTCTGAAACACAGTAATTGCCTCTACAGGATTATACCGATATATCTAGCACAAGGAAGTAGTACATACAGAAACGTTTAGTTTACACATGACCACTACAGTTTAATCCAGACTATTTTGCCTCTCTAACCCAAATAACTTACCATAAATAATAGCCACAAAGTGAAAAAATGCCCTGAAAAATTAGCATATGAAATAACTAACATCTAAGAAAGTGTATCTTTCTACCCTCCCATAACTCAGGAAATATTTGAGTTAATTCATTTGAAAAACTTCAGAAATATTCACTATTAGTCTGATGTGTATAATGGAAATGTTCATCCCTCCCCCCCAAAATATTTCTGAAAGTTTCAGTGTAAACAACTGAAAACAGAGATTTAAAAAAGAAATAGCTCTTCAAACTTACACAATTGTAATAATGAAAACCTATAGCATTTACTGGCCACATATGCTATAACAGTACAGAAGTTTTTTCTTCTTTTTCTTTAAATTATCTATGTTTTGGACCAGAAAACTATAAACTTGAACATATGAATGTAGAGAAGAATGTAGCCAACAGTCTCTCATAACGCAAATCATTTTACCTAGTGCTATATGCTAGACCTTAATTATGGAAAATAGTCTCTGGATTAGTAGGGCGGTGAAGGAATGTACCACCCCTTTAAGGGATAGGCTGTAGCCTACAGCTGGGACAACCTGGGGTGTAGTCCAGGAGGCCCTGCCCTCGCCGGGGTTGGGCTATATAAAGAGAAAGTTGGGATATAGTTATTGTTTACTGAAGCCCTAGAAGACCTGCCTAACTAGAGTCTTTTTTGGGGGACTTTATCTTTGAGAGCTGAACCAGCATTCTGAGGCCCTTATGAACTGTTTATTTGAATTGCTCCCATCCTGAAGCCTTATTAAAAGAGGACACGATATTCTGTTTATGTACGTTGGCTTCTTCTTGCCCTGGACTGTTGAAATTAACGTATTGCTGCCAAGCAGGGGGAATTAAGCTGGTGTACGCACACAGTGTCACACTGGGATTCGAAGAGACATGCATTTACAGCCTATACCTTTACAAGGAGATCATGCCAACAGCCAGTCCCCTGATCTATTCATTCCTATAACTCTGGCTCCACCTCTGAAAAGTCTAGCCAAGTCCCTTCCAGAAGGAACTTCAGAACTTGAATCCTCAGGTTTCCCAGGTGGGAAACAGCCATAGAGACAGCCATGTCTCCGGTTTATGGGCAGAAGGAGATCTGCCTGAGGAGGGAACAGGAAAGCTGAATTAACTCAAGCTGTGAAGTTAATACTCATAAGGTATTATCACCATATTAACACACACACACACACACACACACACACACACACACACACACACACACACACACACACATTCTCATGTGGAGAATAGTGGCATTAGTGCACTTTAACTTAATCTTCCCAAGGATTAAGCTTCAGCAAACTAATGACATTTTTATTTTTGAGTCATAGAGTCCACATGAGGATTTAATGCACTTTAACTTATGTGCATTAACTTTACAGCTTGAGTTAGTCTTAACTCCCCATGTAGACAAGCCCTCTGAACATGTGGTGTTAGCAGAAATGCCACTTTTAGGAAAAACTCTTTGGGGAATTATATCCAAGATGTCAGTGACAACAGGACAATTTATTCGAATGCAGTTCAATAAACCAAAATACCTAACCTGTCTGTAGGGTCAACATACAGCTGTAGCTGAGGTTCCTAATGTACACATCTCAGTAATAACAGAAGAACATAAGCCACCTGGTGGGGCAGCCTTCACTGGAAGAATACAGTCACTTTAGCCTACCAATGGATTGAAATGCACATTTCTATAAAGTCCTGCAGAGTCTTCTTTAATGTTCTTTAATAAGAACCCTGCTTTACTTATGAAAGGACTGACTGACAGCTGTCACTCAAATTAATAGAATAATAATAAAAAAGAAATTCACCCAATGCCTTTACCGTATTGGGGAAACTATCTCACGAATAATCTTGGCTTCTGAAGTTTGGCCTTAAAGTAAAAATTGGAAAAAAGAGAATGAGTTTCTGGACTATTTATCTACTTCTTTAGCAAAGTCCATGTACTGAAATAAATAGGTTCAAAAAAAGAAGAGGAAAAATCCCCTCTGGATATGACTTCCATTTTTTATCAGCTAAGTGTTATGAATATGGTTTAGTGTTTAAAGGTATTTTGTTCACTGACAAATGCTTGAATAATGGCAAGTCAGCATGGCTTTCCAGGCCCTTTCTGATAATCCTGACATCATGAAGGGTTTATCTGCAAGTAAAGCAAAACATGAGCTGGGATCACTTAAATCTATTTATAGTAAGAGCCATAGCACTTCCATTATTATGGGCTTATTTCAGATTTCATAGTATGGATAAAGAAGGGGAAGATTAATTTTATAGAGATGTAATATGCAGTCCCTTTCAGCCCAGCTAGATTTGCAAGACTGCTCTCTCCAAAGCCAATGGGTGAGGCACCAGGCAATTACCTAGCCCTCTTCGGGTGTCAAAGAGGACAGGAAGAGAAGCAAAGTATGGGCAAAAAGGAGAGGGGAAAAGGGATAAACTATTATTTCTTAATATGATGGAGATGAAACATAGTCTAGTGCAGTGTTCCTCAAACTTCTTGATACCAGAGACCAGATTGCTACCTTTCTTAAACTGTATCAGGGAGATGTCCGGGACCATCGCCAGTTCATGGACCAGTTGGGCTATTGGGCAGGCACTAGAACAGGAGTCCAAAGTAGAGATGTGCAAATAACTGATTTTTTTTTTTAGTTCAGTGCCTGAACCAAAAAACAGTTTAAAAAAACACTGTTTCAGGTCAACTTGAAATGATTTGTTTTAAAATTTTTTGTTGAAATGAACAAGTTGAAAAAATGTTTTCAGTTGAACAAAATGTTTTGTTTTCAAGATTTTACTTACTTTAAATTTTTAAAAAGCAGCAAAATTCAAAGGAAAAAATAATTTTGAATTAAAAACCAAAAAGTTACATTTAAAAAATATCAAAACAAACTTTTGACTTTTTAGGAAATATTTTTTCAGCCAAAATAATTTGGTGAATTTTACATGAATTCACTCAATGTTTTGATTGACCCAAATGTATATGTTTTTTGTGAGAAAAATTTCATCCAAACAGTTGCACCCAGCTGTACTCAGGAGATGTGGGTTCCATTTTTGTCTATTTCTGATTGATCTGCTATGACATCGTAAGCAGGTCATTCCTCAGCTCTGTGCCTCAGTTTCTCCTCTCACTCTTCATCTGTCTTGTCTTTTACACTGTGACCTCTGAGTCAGGAACTGTGTCATTATGCATTTGTATTGTTTCTAGGACAGTAAGGCTCCACTCTTGACAGCATCCTTTAGGCACTATAATATTAATAATATATTATTTCATGACACAAACATTTATGGTTTAGTCTAGTCTGGAACAAGTGTTTATGGAGGAATCTCTAGATTTACATTTACAAAGGTTTTAGCTAATCATGAGTGTATTGGCAATCAATAAACTCCAGTTAAAACAGAGTCACAAATTTAGTCTAGATATATCCTTATAGCAGGGTGGAAGTGGTAAAGGACCAGATTTCCATCAAGACTAAAGCACATTAGAAAGATGTGGTGATGAAACTTGTAGATTTGTTTCCTGAGCCATGGTTTCCAGCTGCCAGTGCTATCAATATGGTTTCTTCAATAGACACCGGTTCTCTTTAATAGAAAATATCTCAAAAGCAACAACTTAACTTCCAATCATGTTACTATTAACTATTAACCTGAATTACTCCATGGTGATTAAGAAGCATTCAACAAACAATATTAATTGCTTTAATTACCTTCCTTGATGTCAAGGTTTTTTCCCCCACTTTGAACTTTAGAGTAAAAATGTGGGGGACCTGCATGGACCCTTCTAAGCTTAATTCCTAGCTTAGATCTGGTAACGCTGCCACCAGACAGAAGTCTATGTCTGGCACACTTCTGTTCCCCCAAAACCTTCCCTGAGGAACCCAAGACACAAACCCCTTGGGTCTTAAAACAAGGAGAAATTAACCATCCCCTCCTTATCCCCCCCAGACTTTCCCCTCCCTGGGTTGCCTTGGGAAGCTTCACACAGATCCAAACTCCTTGGATCTTAAAACAAGGAGGAATTAATCATTCCCCCCTCCTTTGCCCCCACCAATCCCTGGTGAGTTTAGACTCAATTCCTTGGATTCTAAAACAAGGAAAAATCAATCAGGTTCTTAAAAAGAAAACTTTTAATTAAAGAAAGAAAAGGTAAATTTATCTCTTTAAAATCAGGATGGAAAATGCTTTACAGGGTACTCAGATTCATATAGACTAGAGGGACTCCCCGCCCCCACAGCCTGAGATTCAAAGTTACAGCAAACAGAGGTAAAAATCCTTCCAGCAAAAGACACATTTACAAGTTAAGAAAACAAACATAAGACTAATCTGCATTTCCTGGCTATTACTTACTATTTTGAAACCTGAGAGACTGATTCAGAAAGATTGGGAAAGTCTGGGTGTACTCTGCCCCCTCCCTCCCCCCCCAAGAGTGAACAATGAACAAAACAAACAGCACAAACAAAGACTTCCCTCCACCAAGATTTGAAAGTATCTTGTCCCCCCATTGGTCCTCTGTTCAGGTGTCAGCCAGGTTCACTGAGCTTCTTAAGCCTTTACAAGTAAAAGAGACATTAACCCTTAACCATCTGTTTATTACACTTGATTACTTGTTGGGTGATGTGTTTAGTTGTTTTTTTATTTGCTTAAAGCTGTCATATGGACTAGCTATGTCCTGCTCCTTCTTGTTGGTTTTTTTTAATATATATATCTGTTTCTCTTTAATGAGACAAGTTTTTCTGGGTCTGTGACTTTCAATTTGAAAAATTCATTCTGAATACAGTACAATTAGGGTTTGTCATCATCCTATTGCAGGAAAAAAACTCTCCCATTCATTCCTCGTCAATTGCAGTTTTGAAGATATTTATCATGTTTGCCTTCCCTTTGTCTCTTTTATATCTTTTTTAAGACATGAATATGATTATTGTATACAGATCCAATGCAACAGGTGAGAGTAAAATTGGAGACAGTGCCACTCCTTTCTGTAATTTATATTCCAGTTCTGTCTTTCCATAGCTCTCATTCTGATTTTCATTTTCTTTCTGCATGACAGCAGTACCCTGGAGTGAAGTTTGTGGTTTTCAGCAGTAACTCCCAAATCCCTACTCTGGTCAGTATGCTGCAGCACCATCCTCCCTAGTATATCTGTTTTTTTCTTTGGGGATGGGAGGGTTAGTGGTTTTGGTTGTCTTGCTAAAAGGATCCTACATTTTTTCTGCATTGAACTGCTGTTGTCATCCTATAAGCCTAGGTAGTAAAACGATACTATAATCCACTTTGAATCCCATTATATAAATCCTCATTAACTGTGACTATCACTTTAATAGCATCAGACTACTGCGCACAATGATATTTTGCTAAAAATTATCACCCACGTCATGTGAATAGAGTCAGCTGCTATCCCTGCAGCCCTCAATTTTTTTTCTGGTTGAAAATTTTACTTTATTTAACATCTTTGCTCTTCTATTCTTAACTAATTTCCTAGGAATGGTACGTCAATTTTAGCTTTGACTGCTGAGGCATAACTCCAGAGGGCTAAAGCTGATTATCCTAAATGAGGGCTGCATCTTCCCATCAGATCTACTCTGGGCAGATATTAGCTAAAGCAACAGACACAATGAGTACAATGCAGAAATGTGACTTCTCCACATGCTTTTTTCCCCTTCAGACTGGAGGCTTCCAAATGCTGCTTGTAATATAGCTGTATTAGCCCCAATTACAGAGATGCCAAAAGGGGTGTGATCTGCCAGAAAAGGGGCAGCATCTTTGATCACTGCACAACCATGGAGATTCTCCCTCCTCAACATTAAATGAAAATGAAGTCCATATCATATGAAAATATAGATGACTAAGCCTTAAAACTTTGAGATAAACATACGCCTCCTTAGGTTTCTTTATTGAAGGACTGGAGGCAATTCATCCTTCCAGTCTCTGCAGCAGGAGCCCTGCCAGTATCTCACTCTTCTCCCCAAACAAGACTTTTCCACCTCCATAGTACCGGCCACTTTCCCACCCCTCCAAGTGCACCAAATGCTGATACTGTATCACCTCTTTGCGGTCATGGCTGTGCTTCCCTCTCTGACATACCAGTTACTCACCACCTCTAGGGTATGTTTACATACCAAAAGCTAAGCACAGCCTAGCCTACACAATGGAGCGATGTTGGAAACAATGAAATACTTTTGCTTTTCACAATCACTTTCTGTGAAAACAAAAGGCAGTGTTGAATAGAGATAAGTAGCCAACAGAAGGTGAGGAGCTGTAGCCACTTATCTATTCCTTTCTATGCTTTACCTGCTTATTTTAATATATCCAGGATGGCTAAACATGTTCTGTCATTTAGGCCATACAGAGGCATTACAAGTCAGAGCTCTGGGGCACAGCTGTCCCTGGACTGCTGCTCCCTAAATCTGATGCATCCTCCCTTGGGCCACAAACTTTATGCTCAAACCCTTTGCGGTTTTTAATCCAATAGTCCCTTATGGCACAAAGCAATATGTCATTTCAGCTTTGTTTCAAGCCTCCCTCTTGCCTTTGTCCCTAATAAATCTTGGCCATGGTAAATGCAAAACAGAAACAGGTAACTGCAAGCTCTGCTGCTACTCTGTGAACCAGCTGATGCACAGAAAGAACATGCATGGAATTGCAGCTGTAGAACAACTTACTGCACTAGTTTGCATTAGGCACTGAGAGGCTGCAATTAGGCCACCACATAATGTGGAAAGGAAAGTCTGTGTGTGGAGAAGGAAAGGAGAGGGTCATTAAGTTTTAGGGAGAGATAAGGCAAAATAATATAAAGGTAACCGGGAGGTAGTGAGGCAGATTACAGAGTCAAACCTATGTTACTTAATTGAAATATTTGTTCAAGGTCGAAATCTTTAATGGGATTTGAACACCTAACTCCCTTAGGTACCTTTAAAAATTTCACCCTTTAACTGTGGGGGAGAGAATGAACAGATTTTAGCATTACTCAGATGTAGGTATTTTCAATGAATGTTCCATTACATCAGTTCATTTAAGAACATGGACGCAGCAGAGACTATTGAGTCACTCCTGCAGGTGCAAGGGTTTGCAGTCTACACAACCATATGTATTCCCAGCAAGTCACAGATTTACGGTAGCTGGGTAGATGAAATGTGATTGAAAGGTGTATCAGTACCCAGAGTCTGTGATGCTTTTGTTGTACATAGCTGTATAATAAGTTATGTTTAGGTATGTTGTTTCACAGATAGTACTGGGGATAGTTCAACACACAAACTCCTCCTGGGTAAAAATAGACAGCAACTTTTTCAGTATTTGAGTTTAGAAAATTTAGCCTCAGAGAAACTTGTACTCTACCATCTCTAGTAGATTAACAATTACAATGTGACTATTGAGCACTGACCAGTGTGTTTCTGGTCCTTACACAGTAGCAGGAGGAGCGTTCAAAGGGAATAGGAAGGAGGCCAGTGCTGGCCTATGTTGCTGAGCTAGTCTAGTGCACCCGGAGCCTACTGAGATCAATGCGATTCTTTCTATTGACATCAGTGAGCTGTGGATCAGGCCACAGAAAAGTAGTCTCACCATCTCAGGGATGGTGAAGCTGATGCACTGCACCGGTGAATTTGGGAAAAGATCCCTGGAGGCCACAGTACTTTTAAGTTCTACTTCTTTAGTTTGGCTGCAAACCCAAAACTTTCCCCTGATTTCTCTGTTATTTACAAGGGACTGTGGCCCAGCTAGACTCTCCCTCCAACTTATTCAAAGCTGCTGTTCCTCTGTAAGGATTTGGTTTCATTTCAGTTTTCAACTACTAAGGCAATGTTTAAGTAAATGCAAATCAGGAGGAGAGCAATTTATTAATTGGGGAGAAAAGTGAACTATATATCCCACATCTACAAGACATATTCATTATTTGAATACAAGGCTTAGCATGATTTTGCTATATTTAGACTTGTACTTCAAAATACCTCCTCTCCACCCCCTGCACTTTTATTTAAATATGCAGCACATAATTAAGGATATTACCCAAAGGGTATGGAGTCCAGTGACACCTTGAAGACTAATAGATTTATTTGGCATAAGCTTTCATGGGTAAAAAACCTGACTTCTTCAGATGCCTGGAATGAAAATTACAGAAGCAGGCATTATATAGTGACACATGAAGAGAAGGGAGTTACCTCACAAGTGGAGAACCAGTGCTGACAGGGCCAATTTGGTGAGGGTGGATGTAGTCCACTCCCAATAATAGATGAGGAGGTGTCAATTCCAGGAGAGGTAAAGCTGCTTTTGTAATGAGCCAGCCACTCCCAGTCCCTATTCAAGCCCAAATTAATGGTGTTAAATTTGCAAATGAATTTTAGTTCTGTTTCTCTTTGAAGTCTGTTTCTGAAGGTTTTTTGTTCAAGTATAGCTACTTTTAAAACTGTTATAGAATGTCCAGGAAGACTGAAGTGTTCTCCTACTCGCTTTTGTATGTTACCATTCCTGATATCAGATTTGTGTCCATTTATTCTTTTATGTGGGGACTGTCCGGTTTGGCCAATGTACATGGCAGACGGGCATTGCTGGCACATGATGGCATATATAACATTAGTAGACATGCAGGTGAATGAACCCTTGATGGTGTGGCTGATGTGGTTGGCTCCTCTGATGGTGTTGGTAGAATAAATGTTGGGACAGAGTAGGCAATGAGGTTTGCTACTGGGATTAGTTCCTGGATTAATGTTTCTGTGATGTGCTGTGTAGTTGCTAGTGAATATTTGCTTCCAACTGGGAGGCTATCTGTAAGTGAGGACTGGCCTGCCTCCTAAGGTCTGTGAGAGTGAAGGATTGTTTTGCAGGATAGGTTGTAGAGCATTGATAATGTGCTGGAGAGGTTTTAGCTGGGGGCTGTACATGATGGCCAGTGATGTTTTGTTATTTTCCTTGTTGGCCTATCCTATAGTAGGTGATTTCTGGGTAATCGTCACCCTCTTTCAGTCTGTTTCCTCACTTCCCCCAGTGAGTATTGTAGTTTTAAGAATGCTTGACAAAGATCTTGTAGGTGTTTGTCTCTGTCTGAGGGATTGGAGCAAATTTGCCTTTGGCTAATGCATCCCAAGGCTAATGCATGTCTATCTGAGAGTACATAGCTTTAGCACATTCTCTGTATTGTACTAGTCATAAAAAGAGTTCTGTTTTTAAAAGTAGTTTATACATATCCATGCTCCAAGATTTCCTAACAATAATTACAGCCAATGAAAGGGAAATCTTGTTCTCTGTGAATTGCGATAGGATTTTACTTCACACTTGCTGTGCAGTTCCCTCATGGTATCCTTTTCTGAAGACTCCAGTGCCACAGAGCAACTGGTTGTATTTAGTAATTTCCTGCATCAGTAGTTTTGCCTTTTGGACTCCAGAATTGATTTTCTGCATCTTAGCATGTCTTTATAAGTGTGCTCCTTGACCTATTGCATTACAGTGGCCAGTGGCGTGAGCAGCAGAGGATGCGTAATGTAGACAGCAGCTTTTTGGTCATCAGAAGTGGCAGATTCAGGAATATCCGCATGAGTGCAGCAAACTGAGACAGTTCATGTGTAGTAAACTACAGTTTGAAAACATTTTAATTATGCATTTCAACATTGGGATGTTTACTTAAAGTGCAGATAAATTCTAAAACTGCTGTGGTTTCTGAACTAATGGAAACTTCCTGAACAAAAAGGAAGTTGCCATTAGTTTGAATTGCCTATGCACTTATTAATTTCAAAGTACCTAAACTTCTTACACTAGACCCCAGTCTCAGATACTGTCATCCTTTCTCTCACGCCTCCTTACTATGCCTATAAAGAACTCCCCTTAAAAAATGTTTAAGCGACTGTGTTATCTTCTTTTAAATTCCTCTTTAAAATCTATCTGTGTCATAATGCCTGCAACTTACTACAGTCTGCATTGGTTTGGCTGGTGGCCAGATATATGACACACCTGACCATTGAGACTACTAATTTATGCAATCACACAGAACTTTATTATTGCTTTTCAGCCATCAGATACGATTTTTTCTGTTTATCGACATATTATGTCTTTCTTTTTCTCAGTTGCTTAGTGCCTAACATAATGTGGCCTGAATCTCTGATGAGGGACTGTAGATATTAAGCAAGAAATAAAGACAATATCAGGTATTTGTGAAATACTTTTCATCGGTAGATCTCAAAGCAGGTTACAAAGGAGGTTAGTATCATTTTTCTCATTTCACAGCAGGCCCACAGCAGACCTACAACTAGAATTTAGGTTTCCTGAGTTTCCGTCCAGTGTGCTATCCAAGGGGGCTGCATAATCTGTTATGTCAAGGTAACTGTGATATACATCTTCTTTTAGCTCTGCAAAATTGGGGCTGATAGTCTTATGAAAACAAGGTTTCTTTCTGAGATTTCTAATGCTTCCTCCTCCAGTTCAAGCAAGAGAGAACACATATACTTATTCCTACAAAAGGGCCAAATTCTTTTCTTGCTTACATCTGTGCAAACCTGGAACTGTATAGCATTACTCTGGATGCACCCTGATATAAATGTGCACCCACTGATCCTAAAACTGGATGCATGAAACAGAATATTTCTTCTTAGATCATTTTCCTGAAGCATGTGTGAATTTCATTGTAGAATGGATCTAATGAGTGCTTGCATATATATGATATTAGCCACTGGGAAAAGTGTTACTCAGTGACATTTTATGATCCTGTTGGTGTCCTTCATAACACAACTTCAAAACTTTTCCATTATCGCTCCTTGTCCCTTTTCTCTCCCTCTGACCCATTTTAAGTGATATTTCCTATTTTTTTTTAAAAAGTTTCTCTAAACAAATACAGATGGAGAGGAGGCTAAGTATGAGTCAACAATGTAACACTGTTGCAAAAAAAGCAAACATCATTATGGGATGTATTAGCAGATGTGTTTTAAGCAAGACACGAGAAGTAATTCTTCTACTCTACTCAGCCCTGATAAGGCCTCAGCTGGAATATGATGTTGCGTTCTGGCCACCACTCTTCAGGAAATTGGAGAAAGTCCAAAGGAGAGCAGCAAAAATTATTAAAGATCTGGAAAACATGATCTATGTGCAAAGATTGAAAAAATTGTATTTATTTAGTCTGGAGAAAAGGAGACCAAGGTTGGACATGATAAGTCCTCAAGTATGTAAAAGATTGTTAAAAGGAGGAGGGTGATAAATTATTCTTATTATCTACTGATGACAGGACAAGACATTAAGAGTTAAAACTGTAGCAAGAGACATTGTCTGGTTATGCTGAAAAAAGGACAAGAGACATTTGAATTGTAATGCTAATTAAACACTAGAAAAAATTGCCTAGGGAGGTTGTGGAACAAACACCTGTCAGTGATGGCCTAGATACTACTTAGTTCTGCCTCGGTTCAAGGAACTGGACTAGATGACCTATGTCACTTCAAAGTGAGAATAAGCATTCACATGGCTCTGTAGTAGCCAGCGTTGCAAGACATTTACATGCCAGATGTGCTAAAGATTCATATGTCTCTTCATGCTTCAACCATCGTTCCAGAGGACATGCATCCAAGCTCATGATGGGTTCTGCTTGATAATGATCCACAGCAGTGCAGTCTAATGCATGTTCATTATCATCATCTGAGTCAGATGCCACGAGCAGAAGGTTGACTTTTTTTTTTGGTGGTTTGGATTCTGTAGTTTCTGCATTGAAGTGTTGCTCTTTTAAGACAATGTTTCTCAAACTGGGGCTCCACGTGTGTAGGGAAAGCCCCTGGCAGGCCAGGCCAATTTGTTTACCTGCCCTATCCACAGGTCCGGCTGATTGCAGCTCCCACTGGCCATGGTTCACTGCTCCAGGCTAATGGGAGCTGCTGGAAGCAGTGTAGTCCAAGGGACATACTGGCTGCAACTTCCAACAGCTCCCATTGGCCCGGAGCGGCAAACCGTGGCTAGTAGGAGCCGCAATCGGCTGGTACTGTGGAGGGGGCAGGTAAACAAACCCGCCTACCCTGCCAGGGGCTTTCCCTACACAAGCAGCGGCCCCAGTTTGAGAAACACTGTTTTAAGACTTCTGAAAGCATGCTCCACACCTCATCCCTCTCAGATTTTGGAAAGCAGTTCAGATTCTTAAACCTTGGGTTGAGTACTATAGCTATCTTTAGAAATCTCACATTGGTACCTTCTTTGCGTTTTATCAAATCTGCAGCAAAAGTGTTCTTAAAGCAGACAACATGTGCTGGGTCACCATCCAAGACTGCTATAAAATGAAACATATGGCAGAATGCAGGTAAATGAGAGGAGGGGACATAAAATTCTTCCCCAAGGAGTTCGGTCACAAATTTAATTAACACACTTTTTTTTTTTAACCAGCATCATCAGCATGGAAGCATGTCCCCTGGAATGGTGGCCGAAGCATGAAGAGGCATACAAATGTTTAGCATATCTGGCACATAAATACATTGCAATGTCAGCTACAAAAGACCCATGTGAATTTTCTCGCTTTCTGGTGACATTGTAAATAAGAAGTAGGCATCATACTTTCCCATAAATGTAAATAAACTTGTTTGTCTTGGCGATTGGCTGAACAGGTAATAGGACTGAGTGGACTTGAAGGCTCTAAAGTTTTACATAGTTTGTTTTGTTTTTGAATGCAGTTATATAACAAAAAAATCTACATTTGTAAGTTGCACTTTCAGTATAAAGAGAATGCATTATAGTACTTGTCTGAGGTGAATTGAAAAATACTTTCTTTTGTTTATCATTTTTACAGTGCAAATATTTGTAATAAAAAATAATAATATAAAGTGAGCAGTGTAAACTTCGTATTCTGTGTTATAACTGAAACCAATATATTTGAAAATGTAGAAAAACATTAAAAATATTTAATTTTTTTAATCAAGGGTTTTTTTTGAGTTAATCATGTGAGTTAACTGTGATTAATCAACAGCCCTAGTTATTCCCTAACGTTTAAGTGTGGAAACCCTGAGTTTGAACTTTGTTTAATTTGAAGAAAAAAATGGATTAAAAATTCACCCCTTAAAAACTTGATTGTCATCCAAGAGGTTACACTCTGCATTGTTGATATGCTATGGTAACCTCAGTCAGATAGTGAATTCAGTAAACCCTTCAATGTTAATAATCTTGATGCATCAGAGGTGCCTGAAGTAAAGAGGTGAGACCACATTGTCAAAACAACCTAATAAGTCTTAATACACAGAAAACACCTGCCTCCCCTAAAGCTGGCAAAAGGCAGCTCCACCTTCAACTTCTTGTTATACTTTGCATTGTCTGGCTATGCCAAAAGAATGACAGGAGATATTAGAAATGAGTTTAATCAGGCTGCAACTTTATTATTCAATATCTGGGACTAACCCAGCAAATAAAAATGTGCACTGCAGGTGAAACCTCCACAATTAACCGGGGGGGGGGGGGAAGGGGTGTGCTTTTTCAGGCCCTCCCCCCCGCACCTTTGCATTCATGTCCCTCCAGCAGATCCACTGCTGGGAACCTCCAATTGCAGCCAATTCCGGAGGGATTCCACCAGCTCCCCCTTTTCATCCAGGTCCCTCCAGCAATTCTCTTGCCGGGACCTTACCGACCCCTACCCCCCATTAGGAGGGGTTAAGATGGACTATAATGATGGGGGATTGGCTCCCTGCTGTACCAATCAGAGGAGTCCCCAACTGCCCCCAGCTTGCTCAATTACCAAGCACCTCCCCTTAATTCCTTTTCCAAGCCATTTATCTGTTCTTTTGCTCCTTAATTTATGGAGTACCTGCACTGAACATCCGCTATACACTTAAATAAGGAGTTGCAACATATGGCTTGCCCACCCCACTGCTCCGTCATGTTATGCATGAACAGAGCCCACCTGAACTGGCTGTGAGGAAGGCGAAAAAACCCCAAATGCACCTGGCCAATATGGCGGTAAGGGAAAAATAACTTCCCAGCCCCCCTCAATGGGGCAGCTACCGCAATGCCCACAGCAGATATAGCTAATCACCTGGCATATTTCTGACCCAAATAGGGAGGGAGGATGGGAGCTGCATAGCCTGCTCCGAGTGATGAGGGAAGGGTTCAGGCCCAGGCAGACCTTTTTAAACCCCTCATTCCTAGTTGGTGAGTCATCCACCACACTGACTGCTTTTCCAGCAATTTTACATCTCCCCATCTCTCTCCAAGCCAGAAAGCATTGCCCTCTTCTCCCGACCAGCCAGACAAGTGCCCTCCCCCCCTTGATCAAAGTGCAGGGAGGTGATTGTCTGGCTATGCCAAAAGAATGACAGGAGACATAAGATATGGGTTTAATCAGGCTGCAGTTTTATTCTTAGATGTCTGGGACTAACTTGGCAGCTAAAATGTTCAGTGCACGTGAAACCCACACAACTAACTGTGGAGGGAAGGGGGGAAGTGCTTTTTTCAGCCCCCTCCCCACACACATCCCTTTCCGTTCATGTCCCTCCAGCAGATCCACTGCTGGGAACATCCAATTGCAGCCAATTCCGGGAGGATTCCACCAGCTCCCCCCGCCCTTTTCATCCAGGTCCCTCCAGCAATTTCCTTGCTGGGACTTTACTGACCCCCTCCCCCATAGGAAGGGTTAAGGTGGACTATAATGATGGGGGTTGGCTCCCTGCTTTACCAGTCAGAGGAATCCCCAACTGCCCTCAGCTTGCTCAATTACCAAGCATCTCTCCATAATTCCTTTTCTAAGCCATTTATCTGTTCTTTTGTGCCTTAATTTATGGAGTACCTCCACAAGGAGGCACCAGCCATTAGCTTGCCTGCCTCTTCCCCACAGCCAGCTAGGTTCCCAGATATCTCCTAATACCCTCTTTTCTATCTACCAAAAATATGGCAGCACCTAAGTCTGACAGGTGCACCCCATCCTCCCTACGGTGGCCCACAGAATAACTACGGTGCCCCAAAGAATATGCCAGGATGTGAAATTACTGTCCCCTTAAAGGGCAACAAGAATTCGGCCACTTCCCTGTTATCATACTTCCTGGTTTTGTCCACCCTGGCAGGGTTCAAGGCTCCCCACTAGACACTGCACTGAAGCATATTCGACCAGACAACGTTAACACCCGGAAAAATTGCCAGGTTCTGCTTCAGGTCCATCCTAGTTCAAAGCATTCACTCCACACCTTTAAATGTTCCCAGATCATTTTCTCCCAGGTGTATCACCAATCTATGCAGTGCCTGCTGACGCACCCACACAGCATACAACGGCGGCAACAGTTGATCCCATAACATGCCCCTCTGTGCATGCCAACTGAATAATGCTTCGCCAGCGAATCCCAGCTGGGAGCCCTGGCGCAATCTGGATGCCTGTCTATGCACTCAAACCACAATACTGTGCCCACAGATCCAAACCCTCATGTGTATAGCCAGCGGTCCTGTATCTGAAATGAGAACACAACTGATTAACGATGATTCAAGATTGTGAAAGACACCAGTTGACAGGTTGCCAGTGACAGCATGTACCGCAGCACCTGTTCCTCTGTAATGGGCCACATTGCCGAATGACCTTCCTGTTTCTGAAATTGTATGAATTCATTAAAACTTTTGTCATATCTGTGCCACAAGCATGTTGCCACTGATATCTGGACCACACTGACAACTGTCCTATGCCAAGGCTTCCTACCATCAACAGTGTTGTCTGGGTTCATGGATGGGAATCCCTGCCTTGTGCATCTACCATTGCTCCTAAAATCACCAGAGCAGGATGTTCTGGATCTATATGACCTATTCTGCTTTTTACAGCCTGTAGTGCTGTTGAAACAACCTCATATGAAACTGGCAGGCTGGATCGCCAGGAAGTCACTGGAGAGTAAGGACTTTCTAGAAATATTGGTGAGATTTTCAAGAGCACTCAAGATTGGACAAACTTTGCTCCCATCAAAATCAACGTGAGTTTTACCCAGGGATCAGCAACCTTTGGCACGCAGTTCACCAGGGTAAGCATCCTGGCAGGCCAGGGTAGTTTGTTTACCTGACGTGACCACAAGTTTGGCCTATCGCAGCTTGCACTTGCCATGTTTCACCACTCAAGGCCAATGGGGGCTGCAGGAAGTGGCACGGGCTGATGGATGTGCTGGCCTCCTCTTCCCGCAGCTCCCATTGGCCTGGAACAGCAAACTGTAGCCAGTGGGAGCCACGATTGGCTGAACCTGCAGACACAACAGTTAGACAAACCTCCCTGGCCTGCCAGGGTGCTTACCCTGGCAGGCTGCATACCAAAGGTTACCAATCCCTGGTTTTACCATTGACTTTGAAGAGAGTAGGCCAATGTGGGGAAGTTCTGAAAATCGTAGCTGTAAGTTATTTTTTTTTTTATCCTTTGGGACTAGAGCTAAGAATCACATGTAGGTCAGTTTTCAGAGTATCAAATTAGATGTTATCTACAATGCTTCTCTTGTTTTTATCTGATTTTTCTCTCTGAATAAATCTTGTTTTTAATTAGACACCTTAAGTCTTAAGGCTTGTCTACACAGAGCAGTAATTCACACTGTGGAGGTGTGATTTCAAAGGTGCACTAAAGTGTTGCACATAAATTGGTATGTATAGACACTGCAGATTTGGGGAATTAAAAGGTCCCTGTTGCACTTTAATGTAGTACTGCTTCAAACAGCACTAAGTTAAAATGCACTGGGGAATTTTTAGTTAACACTAGCAAGGTCTACATGAAACAATTAAAGTGCAACACAATGCACTTTAAAAATCACACACCCATAGTGCTTATTACTGCTCCGTGTAGACCAACTCTTAAGACGGTTGTTTGGGAACTTCATGAAGAAGAAAAAGAAACTCTAAAACATCCTCTAAAACTCTAAAACATATAGTGAAGGAAGAGTATTTGCAGCCTAACCCAGTTTTCTCAGTCAAAAGGGCATAGGATAAGTAGTCTTCTCTCATAAGATGTGTTGCCTGCAGAATTGCAATGCTCTGATGTACAGAGAACATCCAGTTTACACTAATAGGAGATCCATAGTGGACGAACTCATGGAATTCCCTGGCAATATCAGCTGGAACTGGGGAAGACAGGTGGGGGTCAATAACTCTGAAAATAGGCAGCCCATTTGCAGTAAGTGCGTAAGCATGGATCTAGATGCCAAACTCCGTGCACTCACTTCTGAAAATTCTGACTTCCATTTTGTTTGAAGTATTGTATTTAGAAATACTGCACATTGGATGCTATTGAAAACTTGACCTTTAGCGTGCTGCAGTGTTTACTTATGGCATCTACTGTATTTCTGATACTGTGGCTTAACACAACTTAGTCTGGCTTAGTTCAGTTCTGTATGGCTCTGTGCTGTTTTGCTTTGACTTTCCTGTTCAAGCAAATTCAGAAGCAAAATTCAGTCAATTCCACCAAATTTCACATCTATATTCATGTGATTTTGAGATATTCATGGTAATCGATGGAGTAGCAGAATGTGGGGTCTGTCCTTCATGTGGTCATCTCTATGTCCATGGGACCAGGACTCCTTTCTCTGAATTCCAAGGATACGCACCATTGGGAGGCTGAGACCACAATCTCTTCTTCTCCTGCCATAATCCCTCTGAGCTTGCTCTAGTTGAGTTTCTGGGCAATAGTCCCTTCCTGTCAGTTTTCTGGCCAGGCAAGTTTCTTCACAGGAAGAGACATTTAATATTAAGCTTTAATACTCTCGGCCAGATCCTCAATTGGTATAAATTAGCATAGTGCCATTGAAATCAATTAACTTATGGAATTTATACCAGCTGAGGAGCTTGCCTATAATTTTTTTCTGAGAGAGTTTCATTAACCAATCTTGCTTTGTTAGTTACTACAGTAAGAGAATAGAAATAAGCAACTACAGGCAAAGATTTTACTATGGTCTTATTTTTTTTTCTGACTGAGGAGATATGCAGTTTTTTAAAATGTGTCTTTTACCTCAGCTGAAATCCAGTTCTCTCTTTTTATAGGACATTTTAATTAAAAAAAATATTATGACTGAAGATAAAGATCTCTCTATTATAGTTCACTGAGCTTTATTTCATGGTTTTATTTCACCATATCAGTTTCTCATTTATTTCATTGTGGGGTGGAATTTACCATAGCCCTGTTCTTACACTTGAGAGAACATCTGATAGCTAACATCCCATTTGTGTGGAGGTATTGTACTCTAATAATTAACAGCAGAGAAATAGTAGAGTAGAAGTTTTGATGAAGTGTTTTTTTTTCATTTTGTTTTTTAGCAATTTTACACTGATATACATCTGCTGCATTTTTTTTCAGTGAGATAGAAGTAAGTGGTTGCATTAGATCTGAATGACCAATACAATCAAATCTAAGTCTCTATGAGGCATGCAAGAGAGGCATATTCTAGGCAAATATCAACAAAAATTGCCTTTAGAGTAGACAAACTCAGATATTTTGATCTTTCACAGATGGACCTGCACAGCCTCTGGTTAATTCTGAAGCATACTTAACATATGAGGGGACCTGACAGGAAATGCACCATTTCTATTTGTATGGATGAGGTTCAAAATCTGTTTGACTTCAGAAAGCCAGAGTTCACTGAACATGTCTTTCTTATCTCAATAGCACATTAAAAACCTGTGCCCTTTGTCTGTCTTCAGAAGATTTTTAAGGTAAAATGACTCTACTTCTTTGGTGAAATGTGTGCAAGAGGCAGCTGTGCTGTGAGTGCAAAATCCACTCAGGACATTTTCAGAAGCCCTAAAGCAGTTTAATCAAATGAGTTTATCAACATCAGTGAAGTAATTCTGTCTGTTTAGATGGGCCTGTAGCTAGACAAAAATGAGTCTGTAGAATCTTGTCATTTGGAGGCTTTTAGCTCTCTTGTAGTATACAACAGTGTTGTAATCAGATGTAACATGACAGCAACAGCTTGACAGGCTGATAATACTCTACACTTGCAGAATTCATGACTGCAGACACATTTTTATTTTAGCCATGTCATATTTATGTCTAACAGGAGGATTTTGCTTCTAATCTGCCATAGAAAGACTGAAGAAATATTGAAGTTTTTATTGTTTTAGTGCACTACTTAGATATTTTTTCATCTACTGAGAAAGTTTAACTTTCCCCAGTCATGCTAATTTACTTGGACAGCCATTCAGATCCACAAGACAAGCTGAAAGAAGTTTTCTATTTATTCTTCTGCTCCCTGAAGTATGTGTGTCCGATTTTCTAGCTGCTAATGTGTTTCATAAGCTCATATTATTTACCATATTGTTGGTGAGTGGAAGGAGATAGAGAAGGAACCAGCCTCAGGGAAGGGCTGTTCATAGGAAGATTTTTTTCCAGTAGCTCTCATCCTGTGGTTCTGTAGCTTCATGCAACTTTTTGAGGTTCCACATTGTCTCTTGAAGTGATCCACAAATATGGTTGGAACAAGCAGAATAGCCCTGATGCTATCTGACGCACAAGGAATAAGGCTGAGTCAATGGACCAGAGCCATCAGGAGCAGTCATCCTCCCACTCTCCATGCAAGAGGGGTGGAGAAGGGACAAAGAGGAGGAACACCTTTTTGTCCTCTTTCCAACCTGCCAAGAAAAGAGCTGTAGGAGACGAGACACAAACAACTTTCAGGTTGGGCCATTTTTTACTAGATTACATGCTTGCAGCAGCTTTGAAGGAGGTTGCAGGGGTATAGCTGAGAAAATTTGGCCCACTGATGCAATGTTACAAAGCAAAAATAGCAAAGAATGTCATGGTGTTGTACTAGGAATGTTTTATGATACTCTGTGAATCTATTTGCTGCTGGTGGTGTTCTTTAGCCCTTCAATATTGAGCACCACACCTTGATTTTCTAGGAGCAAAACCCTGATGTTCTGCATTTTCACACTATTCTAACTCAGGCAGACTCCTGCTTAAGATTGTCTGAGTAAAGACAAAGTAAAAAATGATGGCTCCATGCTCCCCTCCTCATCTGCACATGGAAGAGAGCCTGTGCCCATGGGTGTGGGGTATTCCAATATTATGGCTTCAATCCTGCAGGAAGTCCTATGTGCTGGTTCCTTGGGATTCCAGTTCCATGGAGTTGGGGAAGATACGCTTTGGATGGGGAGCTGAATTGGATTTCCCTAACTGTAAATACACTGGAGAAAGAGTAAATGAATATGATCAGAGGCCACATTAACTTGCTCTGCTTTCTGCTCCATATTAAGGACTCCCCTTACGGGGGGATCCAGGGCTAGCACAGTTAGAATAATCCTTCCAGGGGCAGGCAGTCACTATGTGGGGCAGAACAACATGCCAATGTCTTTTTCCTCCTGCAGATACCTTGAGATCCATATAGATACCAGGGAATCCATGGATTTATCTCCCTTTGCCCACAGATGAGCAAATCATGAAGACTTTGCTTCCCCTGCAAGAGGAATTCAGGAAAACCTCTGAGGTTTCAAACTCCATGCAATTTCTTTTCCTATACCTGGGTTTTTCTCATGTATGTAATAATGAGGACTTCAGCAAAGTTTTCGGGACTTGGTCTATATAACTATTAATGAGAATGTCCTATACAGAATCTGTTAAAATAAATTAAGAACATCAATTTACACCACCTAAGGATCTGGCCCAAAGTCTCCATTGGATCTGCATTTTTTGTTTGTTTTTTGTTTGTTTTTGTTTTATTTTACCAGAACATGAGGTCTGTATTAAAACCGCCTGCATTTGTTTTGTTTTGTTTCCCCCATCATTTATCTGGTTAGTTTATCCATATTCTGCCACAGTAATTATTAAAAAATTTAACTGTAACACTGTCCTATTCTATTTTGACTCTGTATCATACCCTTCACCATATTAGCAAACCTAAATCACTTGTTCATCTAGGACATTTTATTGCTTGTTGGATGAACATTGTGCAGACTTCACTATTTAAAAAAAATATAAAATCATATTTCAGAAACTATTCTGATATTGCTTGTGTCCCTTGAAAAACATTGTGCAGACACTTACAAACATGAGAATGTCATTTGTTTCCAAATACACAGAAACTGAGATGAACAGCAGTTTCTCATGCAACATAAAGTAAAAAGCAATAACTAAAAACCAAAAGAAAGTAAAACATTCACTTTCATTATTGAACATTTTTATCTTTATTATTATAATAGAATTACAGTCTGACATAAAATAAAGAGCTTTTGCTAAACTCTGTAAAGCAAATACATGCTTCTGCCATAAACAACCTCTACTAGATTTAAGTTTTATTGCCACATTACTGCACTGAGGTGCAATAAACATTCAATTTCAACTTTTTAAAATTATCCCAGGAGTAAACAGGAACTGTCCTCTATAAGAGTGTATCATTATTTTCAAGGAAGACTTACTATTATTACATGGTTTAGCAAAGCACTGTAAAAAAGCTACATAGAGAATACTTTATATCTGATAAACTGTGCAATCAAATTTATACAGTATAATACTATTCACATAGACTAACAAACTAAGAGGTGATATAATGCAGTCATTGCATAGCAAAAAGCAGACTAATTAAGTAATATTCACATCTAATGTGCAAAATGCAGACCAAAAGGTAGCTATGAATAGCTAGGAAGATAAAATACCCTAAATGAACACACTAGATTAACGCCAAAAATAACAAGATAAACAAGAACACAGAAGTTAAAGAGCCATATTTTATTTTTTCTATACATATATCTACACATGAACCAGAAGATGAAACATCCCCTTTAATAAACTCCAATCAGATTAGCTTATCAAGTTTAGACAGGACTAAATGTTAGACAATGAAGCATTTTTTAAAAAAAATCTTTTCTAAATAAAACAACAATTTTTTTTGTTTGTAGATTGCTAGGTAACCTCTTGATTTATTGAGAAGAGTTTATAAAACATTGCCAGAAACATAACTATGAAACTTGACTGTCTCATTAACTAATTTGCTGACTGTTCATGTGGCATTGTTTTTAAATTCACTCAATACTATGTTTTGTGGATTCTGAATTAACGCTTGCAAAAATCCATCAATCTCTCAATCTCTTTGAAAATTCCTTCTCTGAAATTGATATTTCTAAGAAGTTCTCAGCAGTAATGAAACTAACTAGAATTGTTTTAAAGGGAATACCATACCTGCAAAATGGACATCTTGTATTTAAAGCCCTTACATATTGTTCCTACAAATATATTGCTACAGTAAAAATGAAATGTAGTAAGTTTATTCAATAAAATCTATTTTCCTGTACATTCTTTTGTGTATGATTTTGTATTGAATGCTACATATATTACATCACTTATTGTAACAGTTATGTATCAGCAAATATAGCAGTAATATACAGATGATTTTTCTGTCTTAACAAGTATTTTACCAGTTTTACCTACTAAATATATTCCATTTGTTAGTATTTATGCATGACCTGAGCAGACCAGTCATTTATCTAATAGTATACATTGGATGGCATTGTCAAATTGCAAACGACTGTACACTTAACCACTTTACAAATGAAATTAACTCCAAGCTCTTTCTTTCCTTTTGTAGTCTTTCCAGTATCACTGACTTTTTTAATGCAGGCTCTAAATATGTTTCCTTTAGCATTTAACAACATATTAAGAGCTAAGATAGATGAACCCTACACAATATTTTAAGAACACAACTTTAAAAAAGTAAAAAAAGTACAATCTCATGCTGCATATTTACATATATTATTTAAATACTATATTTTGTCTTTCTGCTGTCCATAAATTTTAATCTAAAGCTTTTTAATGTACTGTTTTATAAAAGAATACATTCAACATATCTAGAGCTTGCAAAACCCTTTTTTTCTTTCTGAAACATATTGATAAATAAAAGCTACCTGTAAAAGCATCCAGGTACTGGTTTGATTACACATGGGGTAAAGGGCATTTGAATTCTGCACTTAATTGTGCAACTGATTTCTTGTCTAGTCTAGTGACAAATTAATGCTTAGAACAAGACTGCCTCAAGACAGCAGATTAAAGCATTCATTACCATTGAATTATATGTGCTGTACAGTGATAAACTGTTCCTAGAGTATTCGGACTTCCTTTTCTTTAAAGAACATTACATATTATAAGACCAGTGACTGGGGATTGGGGCACGGGGGATTGGGGAGGGAGGGGAGAGAAGAGCTGGAAATATAATGTATCTCATGGAATTTGACAAAATTGAAAGCCTTGCAGCCTTGAAAAATATATAACATAAACAGTGCTCTGTAAATGGTAAGTACACTACAGTATGTGCTACATGAACATCATACAGTATTTTCCCCCACAATTATTTTGCATAAAAATATTTCACATACATGTACAGTATCTTTGTTGGGACATTCAGTAATAAGCTATCTACAAATGGTTTTGAATTCATTTTCATTACTGAACTTTTCCTTCCCCTTCTTCAGAATCATGGTTCCCAGGTGTACACATCACATTGTTATGGCCCTAGTATACAGGGTTACTTGTTTTTAAATATAGATATATACTTTTTTTAAAAAATAAGGAAACCTTCATTTTCTTTAAGACAGAGGCAATGAAGCAAATGGGAATTACTATGTGTCAAACTGAAAGCAATCCCCAGTGCAAAAGACTGAACAAAAAACTACATGAGTTAACAGGGTTATTGATGTGGAGTTGGGGCTTTCAGCTGGGGTTCTCTGTTTAAATAAGTTGCCCAGTAGACTAAATTAAAGATTCCAAAAAGCAGTGGGAAAGCTATTCTTGATAGTCGATCAATTTTGCTGACACTGTTAAAAGTTTTCTTGGGTTCTGGTGGTTTTGTTTCTGGTTTAACTTCTTTGGGCTCTATTGTTGCACTTTTAGCAATGGTAGCCAGCCCAGGGTCTCTGGCAATATTAGGGGTGTAGCTTGTTGCTGTTGCTGTGTATGTGTTATTTTTCTTAATGAGGGGATCCTTCAATTTCTTTGGCTGGGGAAAGAAAAAATGAATTTTATTCTTGTCCACATTTTCAATACTTAATATTGTGACAATGTACCATAACACAATGTTATTGCTACATACTGAAATTATACTTCAAACTGGACTAAGCAGATGTGCATGTGTGATTTACGTAAAACATTGTACTCAAGAACAAGATACAATCTCTCAGTTTAATTACTTTTCCTAGAAATAAATCAATCAATTAATTCCCAAAAGCATTTAGAATAACAGATACATTTTAGGATATGCTATTTTCAATAGTAAGCAAAGCAGCGTATTGTAATATTGGCAATATTAATCAAACAGTAGCAAACTAAACATAGTTCATTGTCTTCTGAATCAAATGAGCTTTGTGACTAGAACAAATATATTCAGTTTGAGAGATACCAAGGATGCCACCATTATGAAATTTTTCCAAATTTGTCATTCAGATACCATGATAAATAATATATTATGAGTTCTAACACAAATTATCATACATATCATTTTCATCTTCCTCACGCTGAGAGAGAATGCTTATTTAAAAGGAACACAACAAACAGCTTATTGATCCCTATTTAGCAAAATACTTGGAATTTAGGCATGTGTATAAGGGCTTGGACATACTGGAGCCTTAATGATGCCTTTTGCAGGTTACCACTGGACTAGCTGAGTTGCAGTGGCTGGAGTTTCATTCAGAATGTGTGGGAGCTATGAAATTGTATATCCCCTATCTTTTTAAAAATATTCATATATTGCACTGAAATTTATGGAACATCCTAGAATGCTGATATTTTAAAAAGTGCTAATAACTCAATAGAAATGACTGAGTTATATTAAGCATGCTGGATGTGATCCTGGTCCTTGATCAGGCAATGTGCCACTCTGATCATTTAAATTTGTCTTAAAGCCTTTTAACTGGCTTGAACTCATCTGGCATATGGTAATCTCAGCTGGCATAAAGTTGTGGGCAGTCCTACTCCCCACCATAGCTTCTATATAGGAACAAGTCAGAGCATAGGTTGAATGGAAGGGAAAGGAAGCATGAGAGAAGTACTATTGTACTGTGTTTCAACTATCCCTGACTATATGGAAACAACTCCTATGGCTCAGAAGGGCTCTAAACTGTGTCTGAAACTGATAATGGGGCAGATGCCAAAAATCTGATCCTGTTGATGATTTCTGATAATGGTAGAACCCAAGTAGCCAAAAGCTGTCGACAACACCAAGAGATTTACCCTCCAGAAAAGGTAACTCTTTGGTACATGATCACAGTCTTCTTGAAACTAATTGTCAACCTGATCCTGTTTATGAAGCAGTAATATCACATCTAATCAGAGCCCAGGGTGATATTAGATTATGAACTTCTGTCCATCACGAGTTTGACTGATTTGACTGTGCCTTTTCCGTAGTATTTGTGACAGCTAATTCAGTACATGGTGTACAGAGGATATCTTTGGTATGTTAATATGAAAGAATATAGGGGGATCCTTAACTTCTAGGGAATACAAGAGCTATACAATCTTTAATATTTTAAAACAATTCTTGAATATTGTTTTTTATGGGATTTTTAATGTTTAATTTAGTCCCAAATCAAATGGAATGTATGATTTAGAGTTATCATTTCATAAATCTTGACCCCTTAGGATACCAGTATCATTGCCATATGAAAAAGTCTATTTGCTACACAGAACAGAGAAGATTTCAAAATTTCAGTGCAACTGGATCTCCACTAAAGTGTATTTTTAAATTACTCTTAAATTACTATAATGAACTTGCGAGTATAATTAATAAGGAAAGCTGAGCAAATATTTTGCAAAGAGAAATGCAGTCATTATTTGACTTAATTTAGAAATATTCTTCAGCGAATAATTACGCAAATCATTTGCATACAGTTCTTTGTAAATGTTTACTTGTGTTAGTTATTACTTACAAAAGTAACATGGCTTTATTTCTATTCTCTGATTGTATAACTTACACAACTAACCAAAATAGCATGAACTATTAATATTGCCTTCAACTACACATTTCAATTTTTTTTGTGCATTTTCAAGAACTGAAGCTTAATATTAGTTTTTCCCAAAAACTCACTCTACTGAAGTTTCAGTACTAAACAAACAGCAAATATGACCACAACCACTCAAGTCAAATTATTTTACAAATTTGAATGAATGTTCATGGATTCTCACCCTCCCTTCCTCCCTCCCCCAATATTCATTCAGCTCTACTAATAATGCTGCAAAGATTTTGGTTTTGCAACACTATCTTCAGTTCTCACTTGTGAACATTTTGCACAATTCATTCTAAATCCTTTAGTTAATGTTTAAATTTCATATAAAATAGCTATATTTCTTCTGGTGCTCATTGTCTCGTCCCAAGACTTGAAGTAAGTGTCTCTTCAGTGCAGAGGAGAGGACTTAAGGAAATTTTGTAGTAAGAGCCATTTAAAAACAGATTTCTTAAATAACATATGTAATGACATGTTACATATTTTCCAGTAGATGCCTTGGTGGTAAGCACTGGAAATGTATCAGAAATATGTTTGAATAAACAAAAGGGATAATAGTCAATGTGTATGAAAGCATGAATTGGATTAAAATAGGATCAGTGTTATGTACAAGATGAATTGGGAAATTTCTATTATGTGTATGTAAATTAAAGAGATTTTATTGTTCTCAAAAAACTTTTTCAATATTTGATAACAAATTTATGGAAGCTACTGCATGGTCCTAAGGAATGTAAGAACTGCCATATCAAAACAGAAAAGTGGTCCACTATCCTATCTCTGAGAGGAAAGAGTACCAAGTGCTTCAGAGGGAGCTGCAAAAAAACTCCCAAACCCACAGTGGACAATTATGGATAAAACTGTCTTCAAGAACCTTTCCATTAGTGCCTGGCTTCTGCTCTGAAGTATAAGTGTTTATATATGTCTTTCAAATACTAACTAATATAATTCTGAATGTTCACATTGGGCCCCATCCCAAATCCATCTAAATTAGTGGGAGCCTTTCCACTGATTTCAATAGCCTTTGAATCAGGCCCAACATACATGTATCTGCTTAATACTTGTTTTGAATTCAGTATCACTTTGTGGCAATGAATTACCCAGGTTAATTACTCATGATATTTTAAAAAGTATTAGTATTTCCTAATACCACTATTAAATCTGTTGTCTTACAATTTCATTTAATATTCCTTTGTATCATGAGAAAAGATCATGTGTAGAATAGGCAAGAACCAGGCATGAAATATATTGGAAACCATCAATCCAAACTGGATCATGGTGTAACATGTAAGAGATCTAATTAGGTGCCTGATGAATCCACATATGGCTGACAAGTCCAATTCAAGCGTGACATAGCTTGTTACAAATTCTAGAGATTCATGTGCTGTCTGAGTTAGAATCCATGATTACAGCATGCTTCTTTCTTCTTTCTCACTTTGCTTCCATCCTCTGGATCAAAACCACATCATGTTGAGCTGCACCTACTCAGATACTCCCT
Organism: Gopherus evgoodei; assembly: GCF_007399415.2. Lineage (NCBI taxonomy): Eukaryota > Metazoa > Chordata > Testudines > Testudinidae > Gopherus > Gopherus evgoodei. The sequence continues at coordinate 24,955,300 of NC_044329.1, read as the reverse complement.
CCAAATTGGAAGGGATCCTGCACACTCCTCCCAGCTTTCCACATTGATATTGAACGACTTCATATACGTTTACACACATCGTAGTACTTCCATAAAGGGCAATCCTGCTTTCTGTCCCAAATCTCAATGTTGAAAATATTCTTGGAGATATGGTCTCCTACCATTCACCTGCCATGAATGAGCCATTGCAACCTCCTCTTCTTGGCAGGGGTTTCTAAGTGTGTCAGTCCTGTGCACTCCAGCATCTCTGTGTTTGGTAATGTGTTTCCCCACTTTATTTTCAGGATCTTATGCAGACATCTCATGTGGAAGCTATTAAGTCTCCTGATATACCTGGCATATGTAGTCCAGGTTTCTGAACCATAAAGCAGGGATGACAGCACACAAATTTTATAGATTTGCATCTTCAATCTTAGTTGATAGTTTGCTGTGATTCCATGTACAGTTCTGTAAGCCTGAAATACTTAGCTGCTTTTCCAATTCTATTAATTCAGTCTGAAGGTCAAAATTTATGATGATGGTAGAACTCAAGTAGCAAAAAGCTGTCGACAACACCAAGAGATTTACCCTCCAGAAAGGGTAACTCTTTGGTACATGATCACAGTCTTCTTGAAACTAATTGTCAACCTGAAGCTCTTGCATGATTCATGAAATTTACCGAAGAGATTTTGCAGGGAAGATTCACTATGGGCAACCAAGGTCGCATTATCTGCAAACAGGAATTCATAGATTCATAGATTCATAGACTTTAGAACCTTGGTTTTCACTCCAAATCTTGCAATGTTGATAAATGCCATCATTGCTGTCCTTAAATGGATGAAGAAGCAGTAATGAAAAGTAGATGTTAAAGAGCATGGGAGCCAAGATACACCCCTATTTCATGCTGTTGTTAATGTCAGAGCATTTTATTCTTTGTTTTCATACACAGCAGTTGCCTGCATACCTTGATGTATGGAATGAACTTTCAAAAATATGGGGGGACAATCTATTTTCTTTAGAACCATAAAAAGGCCCTATCAGACTGATGAAGGCTATGTAGAGTGGCATTCATTTTTCTCTACACTTCTCTTCCAGTTGCTTAACCAAAAATATCAGATCAATGGTGGAGTGTTCTGAGTGAAAACCACATCAGCTTTCAGGATAGATTCTTTCACCTAGAGATTGCAGCCTAGGGAGCACAATACAAGTGACAACTTTTCTGACAACGTTTAATAGGAAGATACTTCTATAGTTGTCACTATCACTTCTATCGCCCTTGTTTTTGTATAATTGTACATTGCATGAAATGGATTATTTACTAAACACGGTCCATGCATACCTTGCATTATCTACACATATTTTTCCCCACTTTTGTTAATATGGGGTACTTGGAGTGAAGAATCCTGAAGAAATAATAATGAAAGGTTTCACTTTGTTCTCGTTGTTATTTATTGGTTCATAAAGCCACATGAATGGATTCCGATTTCCACAGAAAAGGATGGGATGTATTTGCTAATAGGTAACTTTCACTCTTGTGGACTCTGGTCTGAGATTCCTTCTGTAGTTCAGCTATTGCTGATGGCAGACAATCTGACCTTTAAGTCTGAGATGCACCCCCTGCAAGACCTCACCTGCTGGGTCCCACAATGCTCAGTCTTCTCCATCGTATTATTGAACTTACATACTAAGCATCTACAGTATTCAAGTGCCTGCAGAAAATACCCATGCTGTGTATCTTTTATAGAAAACTTATACATACTACGCCATATCCTCAGCTGGTATAACTCAGATGGACTCAAAATTGGGGATGTAATAGAGGAGACAAATGCTTCAAAGAACTTTTCTCTTCTATTACATCCCCATTACTGAGGGCATCTACCTCCAGTTCAAGTCTGTCTGCAACCTTGGGTTGCTGTTAGACTCCCCACAGCTACGGGAAGCCCAAAGAGTCATGGCAGCAAAAATGTCTGCTTCAGCCATAACTGGCAGAGATTGCACCCCATACTTTCAGAAAGAGATGAGGTGATCCACAGAATCATGACTTCTAGGCTTGCTCGGTGCAACTTATATTAAGAAATGAAGAAACACCCTGAATGAGCTTCAAATGCTACAAAACCCAGTAGTCTATCTACTTAGCAACCATAGTACCCAACTCTTTGCACTGGCTCCCCATTGAATATAGTGTATAGTTAAAGTTCTCCATGTTATTAGACCTAGATACTTCAGACATCACCTCCCTTATTCTTCAAAAACATGCTCTGCCATGAAAGCTGCATTCTAATGAAGCAATTAAATAATCATTAAATAAGGGAAGGCTTTTCCATGTGTCAGACAGAGCTTTCAAAGGGGCTGGACTTTGCTGAGGGAAAACTAAGTTTAAAAAAGCATTTTGCATTAATTTCTGAAGTCCATGGTCATTTTTATTTCTTGTGGAGTAAGTTTCATAATCTATTTCTTCCTGCACACAAATTTGCAAATTGGTCCTGTTTCATAGCCTTTGGAAATCAAGGAAAGGAAATCAAGGAAATCCACTGCCTTCAGTGAGCTTTGCATCAGGCTCACAGACACTGCACACATCAACTGAGTCTCTCACTCAAACACACAACATATAAACTAGTCAATCTATTCCTACTACCGGCTGGAAAGGAAAGGAAAAATAAAGAGAGACTGTTAAATAACTGGAAGGTGCTACAGTGGTGAGAGCCATATAAAGACATGAAGGGAGGGGGTGGGAGTGTTGAGTTATGAGCTTTCCCTTCGTGCCATAGCTTTAGCCTCAGCCAACTTGTATCTTTCAGATTTAAGACATGGGACAGGGATTATGTCTTCCTCTCTTTGCCACACAATGCTGCACAGCCTGGTGGTGCTCTAAAAATGAAAATGTAACCACTCTCCATACTAATAATTTGCATACAACAAGGGATATCAACACACAGTGTGACTAGCAGATCCTGAAGAGAAAACGTCCAATATCCATGTAAAGAGCCTTTTTCAGTAGATTATCTAAGTCCCACTGGAAAACATACAGACTGAATCCAGCATAAAAGCCATGAATAGATATTAATGTACATATCATAAATCTATTAGTAAAGGTGTTACCTTTTCAGGAACAACACTTTTGCCATCCCAGGCGTAACCTCTCTTTGTGAAGTAGTTCACTGTTGCAAATTCGATGAGTGCTGAAAACACAAATGCATAGCAAACTGCTATAAACCAATCCATAGCTGTGGCATAGGCCACCTTTGGAAGGGAATTTCTTGCACTGATGCTCAAGGTGGTCATTGTGAGAACAGTTGTCACTCCTGTAAAGCAAAAACGTCAGCGTCACTTAAGATCAGTTACTGTATTTTGTCTTTTACTTGTCAATGTGGATTCACAAATAAAATAGGAAAAATAGTTTCACAGGCTTCTGTTATTAGAAATATATTTCCCAACCAAAAAATATCAAATTTCAGGTTCTGCTGTGGAAATAATAATCTTTGAAGTACCCTTCTGGATTGTGCTTATCTTGATCTTTTCACATATGAAAGTCACCACCCTGCACTTTAAGCGGGAGGGCTGGCCCGGAGAAAGGGCCATGATTTATGGCTTTGGGGAGGAGGGGAGACGTAAAACTGCTGGAAAAGCAGTCAGAATGGTGGATCACTCACAATCTAGGAATGAGGGGTTTAAAAAAGGTCAGCCTGGGCCTGAATTGGCTGGAATTGGAGGATCCTGGCAGTGGATCTGATGGAGGAACATGAATGGAAAGGTGGGGCGGGGGGAAGGGAGGCTGAAAAAAGCACTCTTTCTCTCTCTCAAACACACACACACACAGAGTGAATTGTGGGGGTTTTCACCTGCACTGCACATTTTATCCACCAGGTTAGTCCCAGACATCTGATAATAAGGTTGAGGCCTGATTAAACCCATATCTAATGTCTCCCGTCATTCTTTCAGCATAGCCAGACAAGGAGGTTTGTGCTTTAGGAGATATTGCTGCTCCAAAAGAAACAGCCCTGAGTGGATGACCAAGGAGTATTGTTGGCATTGACCACAATAAAGTAGTTGTCAGTTATTCAGTGTTGGACCACTTAGAAATCAAGCAGACAACAGTGGATAGGAAAATAATGTGAGTTTAGTGAAAGAGGGATAAATGTGTTTATCAGGGTTGCTGATATCACATTCCTTTTGCTGAACCATCTGTAATATTAAATATCTAACAAACTACATGATATATCTGTTTTTCATCTAGGCAAGAGTTTGGACACTATATCTCAGAATATATACACTATATACAAAAAGTAATTGGTCCATGTAGTCATGCATCCTGTCTGTGATGGTAGCCAGTGCAGCAATGCCTCCGATGAAGACAAAATGAAACATAATCTGTTTAACTTTGAGGGTCAAGAAGGAATTTAGCTGGGTGCATTATGTCCCACAGCATGAGATTAGATTTACTATTTTCTTAGATTGTAAATAAATTCAGTGATTGAATAAAATCGCAGAATTATTATTTTTAAAGCAGACTTAATGACCATCCCTCCAACATGAATGAAACAGGAAGAAGAAAGTCACCACAGCCCTATTGTTGTCCAACATAATAGACCAACATAATTTCCTCTTCCAGCAAAAGAATTAGAGGAAGAGTTAATTTCTGACCCAGTTCCTGTTCTCACCTAGCATTTTAGTAAACATGTGGATGGTTGCAACTCTTTTTCCATCTTGTCAATTCTTTCATTACATATCATAATTGCAGATAAAACAACTCAAAATTATGCAAAGTTCAGCAAGGCATACACACGCATGTTGGATACTTTCCACCTTATTTGTGTAAGATTGCTACAGTGCTATAAGATGTTTCCCATAAAAACAAAGGATTTTAATTATTCTTATTGCTGATTAACCTGTTCAGGGCTGAATGAACTAGCAAACATATTTGGAAAATATGCCTGTTCAATGTAGCCCAAAATAGACTGAGCTGCATGTTATGATATTGCATTTATTTGAACTGATATTTTGTACATGTTTCTCTGCCATTAAACAGTGATGCTCTGGCAACAATAAAGAGGTTAAGTAAGACCCACGGCAATGTAATTTGCATTTCTAGTAGCAGAGCTTCATACCTGCTGGAAGAACAATTTTTCTTTAACTATCCATGGAGTTTTTACTGACAGTAGGAGGATTACATTGCTATCACATTGCCTACAGATTTTTGCAAGTGCGAGCTAGACATTTACCTCAAATCACATGTTCTCAAGTTACTCTGACAACTGCAGACAATTTCATGTATTAAATCACTGTTACAGTTTATAACCACTATACTGAGTATTAATGAAAATATGCAGAGATCTAAAAGGGCCTGATAATAAAAAATATCAATGACAATATCCTGAATTATGGGTACTTAATGATGATGTGGTTTTGTTCCTTAGGGGAATGTATAAGGTCTTTATCCACTTATAACTAATGACTTTTTGTTGCTCTTGTACAGTAAATCCTGCTATGCTATAGTTTGTGTTTTTATTTATAGTGCTAAAAGAGGGCTATAAATCGATATATGCTGTGCTTGTCTGTCTGGAGGCATGTATGAATATACCCAGGTGAAGTATTCAGAGACAACTTTTTTCTTCAGTGAAGTTAGGAGATTAAAAAAAATAGTAACAGAATTCTAGACTTGGTTCAAACATATGTAAAAAACACACAAGTAGTCAGCAAAATAATTATATTCTGAACGGAAAACTTTTAAAATGTTTACATTCTTGAAGGGCTGTCGTAAGACTTTAAAAACAGCAGCCTGAATAACACAGGGTATTGTAAGTTATTTGCTTGATACATGGGGTAATTTGGTACCCCATTTATGGCCAACCATAACTACAGCATCATGAACTAACAATCTGGTATTGCCAACAGTAAAAAAAAGAAAGCAAAACGGAAGAAATGAAGTTCCATTTCTTTTTTTAAATACATACATAACGATCTTTGAATGTAACTCTTTTTAAGAGGCCCAACCTACTCTGTGACAAAATTTTCAAGATTAGACTTTTGATACCAATTTCAATAGTGAGTGTATAGGATTTGAACCTGTTGCACTTCACAGCAGTTTGTGGGTCCCCTTTTATATAAATTAGATTCAATTAGATGCTCCTATACTCCTATAATTTGTTTAGGGACTTCTCTACATTCATATCTACTTACCAACATGGAGCTTACACCCCATGTGAGCACTTGTCTCTCTGAATCTAACGATGTCTAAGCTGGTGTGATTCACCTGAAGAGACATTGTGAAAGTGGGCTGAAGCAGGAAAAGCAACTCGCAGGGGGATATTTTGAGAGGTAGATGAAAATAGGTATAATCCAGCAGGAATTGCAGGTGCTTCTCAGGATCAGACCCTTAGACTGACCTCTGAATTTGGTTATAGATCTTCAGCTTTCCTTTGCCAACATTAAAAGGCAGAGTTCCTCCTGCGACTAACCTATACCTGTCCTTTGGAGCCCCTTCTTTGTCATGCTCTTGCACTGTGCTGAGGGTGAGCTGTTGGGGCAGAAACAAGGTCTGCTGTATTTATGCCCTTTCACTCCTGCCAGAGGCATTGTCAACTGGCCAGTTATAGCTTGAGCAGCACAAAAGGAACTGGAGCATATTGGAGAACTCTCACCCTGTTTTCTTTAATCAAATGCTTGTTGTTAGATCTAGCTATCTATTTGTTTGCAATATTGAAGACCTGAAGAAGAGCTCTGTGGAGCTCAAATGCTTGTTTCTTGCATGAACAAAAGTTGGTCCAATAAAAGATATTACCTCACCCATCTTGTCTGTCTGTCTATCTTGATTTTGGATATGAAATAGGTTAAACAAAAGCTCTAGAGAATATTATAGCAGTTTCTTTCTAATTAAAAAAATGTGTATTAGAATGTAATAGCAAAAACCCCAGGGAGTCAAAAGCAGGTGTGAACTATATTATCTTAGAGTCCCTTGCATTCATCCCTGCCTGAATCCTACTCAGAGAGACGACAATAGGAATTTTGTCACTGATTTCCATAGCAGCATTGGACCACAACAGTATTTGACGAGCTTGCAGATGAGATCAACCCACAGAGTTATTAAAGCTAGGAGTTTCAACTGGGGCAAAAAACGTCTGGTGAACATCTCCTTTTGATTAACCTCCCTTTGAAAATACAAGCTGAAAGCTGTGTTAGCCATTTTGCTTTTTGAGAAACAGTCAATGCACACTTTCTCCTAGTGTGACAGCTAGCATCTAAACTTTGTCTGCATATTACACAATTCATAGATGATAGGGCTAGAAGGGACCATTATGATAATCTAGTATGAACTTCTGCATAACATAGGCCATAGAACTTCCCCCAAAATAATTCCTAGAGCACTTCTGCTAGAAAAACAGTTTAAAAATTGTCAGTGATGGAGAATCCACCATTGCCCTTGGCAAATTGTTTCAATAGTTAATTATCCTACATGTTAAATATTTGTACCTTATCTCCAGTCTGTATTTGTCTAGCTTCAACTTCCAGCCATTGGATTGTGTTTTTTCTCTGATTCACTGGAGAGCCCTTTACTGAAAATATGTTCCTCATGTAGCTACTTATACTGATAGACTCAAGAAGCTCAGTCTATACAGTTTAACAAACAGAAGGTGAAGGAGTGACTTGATTACATCTATAAGGCATGTTTTCTAATCCCTTTATCATTTTCATGGCTCTTCTTTGAACTTTCTCCAATTAATCAACATTCTTCTTGAATTGTGAGCACCAGAACTGAACACAGTATTAAAGCAGTGGTTGGAACTCTGTTAAATACTGAAGTAGAATAACCTCTTTACTCCTCCTCAAGATTCCCCTGTTTACGCATTCCAGGATCACATTAGCTCTTTGAGCAGCAACATCACACCCATTTTCAGCTGATTATCTACCATGACCTCCAAATCTTATTCAGAATTACAGCTTTCCAGGATAGAGTTCCCCCATCTTTTAAGTATGGCCTACAGTCTTTGTTCCTAGACATATACATTTAATTTAGTAATATTAAGATGCACATAAGCTAAACCCTTTGAATATTCCTTTTCATTTTTTGTATAAATCAAGATAGGCCAAGATGTTCAGATCTGAATCCAGATTAGCATAATGTTATTATTTTTCATTTTTGTTTTTGATATATAGCATTTTACTATTCATTCTTTTTAATAAATTAAATAGTTTGGACCTTTAAAAAATCATCTGTTGCAATATCTTCAAAGCAAAGCATATTTCTTATCCAGTTCTCCAATGTCATTTGGTGCTTTTCTATAAGTAGCATATGACCCTGGCAAGTTTTTTTGTTGTTGTTTTGGTTTGATTTTTTACGTTTCACTTACCAAATACAGTTCTTGCTGGAACGGATTCTCTGTTAAGCCAGAAGGACACCTGGGACAGAATCACTGTCATGATGCATGGTAGATATGTCTGAATGACAAAGTAACCGATCTTTCTCTTCAAATGGAAGTGGGTAGTCATAACAACATACTCCCCTAGAAACCAATAAAAATAAAAGACAGTCAGACCCTTTCCCATATGCACAGATCAGAATCTGTGTCCCAAGTTTTTGCATGAGTAACAATTTCTTCATCATTTCTGTCCACTGTTATTAAAAAGTTTGGTTTAGGTCTGAAGAAATTTTTTAATAAAGAATTGATGGTGCAGGGGCCTTTCATCTCAAATTCAGCCCAGCTGGGTAGTGAATAAAACTTAATGTTAATTGTTTCATTGTCCTTTGTGAAATGGGGACCTTAGTCATCATAAATCGGAAAACTATCATAACCAGTATCCTTGTACACAATGTCCAAAGATAAAATGAACCTTGGTGACTGATGGTTAGACATGGTTCATCCAGATCTGGCCTAGGACACAAGGATTAGTCTAATTTATTTATGTTTGCATTGCCATTATCTGTGCTCTATCTGTTCTGAAGATAGAAGGCTAACATTCTAATTCTATTAATTTAGTACCTTTCAATAGTAACACTCTCACTTAAAGTAAATGGCTGATGGATGAATTATGACAGAATTCTGTCCATAACTAGCTTTTTTGGATGTTGCAGAAACATAGAGAAACAGCATTCCTGTGGAATTTGTCACCATACAATGGGTTTTATAAATCTCAGTTGCCAGAATACAGCCAAAAATACCTCAATTTCACTCTGTTATTTACAGACATTATTGAAAATGCAATATTTTGAAAAGCAATAGTCCCAAAAGATTTGAAAACCTATGTGACTTTATGTTCAGTATAGACTGACTCCCAATACAATAGATATTAGCTTAGAAAAGACACATGTGGCTTTGAAACTGAATGAAACCCTCTGCCTAAATACAAGATGACCCATGAAATTACTGTGATTCTCTTTAAAATATAAACAACTGGCAACAGCACTGGCAAAGGAAAATCCTAAATTGGATTGAAAAACTGTGTCTAGACATTGACTGCTTATGCACCAAGCATGTCAAATGCCCTTTTTGTCTAATTCAGATTCTAGAAGAACATTCATGCGAACATTCTTGCCCAACATATAACCTTGAGGGAAGCTTATAAATAAGATGTGACAATACTCCTAAGATGTTTGAATATACATTAAAAGACAATGGCAGAGAGGAAAAAAAGAGAATCAATTATGAGATGAGTGGTAGAGAAAAGGATATATGAAGAGAAAGTCATCTCCAAAATAGGACTGGCAGGAGCATTATACTCAAGTAAAACCTAAGATGACTGGTGTGACCTCACCCTCCTTTTTAATCATCCACTTATCTTCTTTTTTGTCTGTGTCCTTTTTTTGAAGGGTGTCCAGTATAGCTAGTAAAGTCAGTAAAGAAGAATTAATCTAAAATATGACAGGGGGAAGCTATTTCAATGTAATCAGATACAGAATAGTCAAAATGGTATGTAAGCATTAATTAATTACTTGTGGAGTACAAGCTAAGAAGGACAGAGAGTTAACACATCATAGTACTCTGAAGCTTTATTTGGCTGCTTAAATTATCAAAGTATTTTTTGACCTGTGCAAAATGAGAACAAGATTTCAAGCATAAAGGAAATTAAAAAGACTGGGATTAATGCCGGCTTGGTAAATACTGTAGCTGCTTTGAGCTAGCCAAAGGCAACACTGTAAGTGACATATTGCAATGACCATACAGACTGACAGTAATGCCTGCTATTAAGTTACAAGATAAAATCCTTTTCATTAACTCTGAATGCATCTAAACTATCAATGGATTGTAGTTAATTATTAAAAGACAGCAGCCCATTGAGAGAGGTTGATTTAACGGTGGGAAGTGTGCTGCTCATTTGCTATTCTCTGTACATCTAGCTTCTTGTATGTTGCAGGCTTTCTTTCACTGAAATGTATAGGGTCTCCACTACAACTACTGTCCACTGACATTGTCAGCCATTCCCCAATAACTTTATGTTTTCAGAAGTTTATAACTCAACCATATGCTTCTCTTTAGGACAAAATTTTTATAGGAAAAAGACTATTTATAAGTTATCAAAAATATATTTGACCAGTTTTAGCCCCTAATGCTGAAAAAGCATTTAAACTCATGCTTTAATCCAAGCATGCGCTTAAATCCCATTGATTTAAAAGATGTCCGATAGACTATCAGTTCATATGGTGCACTATGACCTATTCATATTGTTTTATTTAATTTTTAACGTGGTTTTAAAACTCTGCTGTGGAACCTTGGCAGTCCTTTTGATAAATAATATCTATTTTATAAATAGGCCTTTTGTTTTTCATTTTACTTATTACATGAGGGTTAAAACAGCCTTAAGTAGAGTTGTGCTTCAACCAGACCACCACATCTGAATACCTCCAGACTCTGAGAATTCATGTCTTGTTCAGAATTTTGCTGCTGGCTCCTTTTTCAAAAATGGGCCAAGACAAAACCCTAAATCCAAGTGCAAGGAAAGGTTTGATCCAGATCCAAGCCCAAACTTTATTTATGAGGTTTATCTCTAGCAATCAAAGTTTAGATATTTAGCTGGGATAAATCAACATAGCTCTACTGGGGAACATGACAGCTAGTCAATAACAGCTATTTCAGAGTTATTACCCTATTCTCTGTGTTTACTTTTTTTAATGATCCCTGGATTCCAAAATAGAATATAAAGCTAGGTGTGTGCTGTAATACCAAGGAACAGGTGGTTTGAGTTAGTGACAAATTATTAGCCATACTTTTATATTTTTTTATAGTTGTAGGTAGAAATCTTCCAGTTTCTGGCCTTCTGTAATATTTATACAGTATAACTAATTAGAAATAAAAATCTCATTTAGAAAAGAGTCCTCTCAGCAAATGCATGGAGCACAAAGAAATAAGAATATAACTGTTATTGAGCACATATACTGCTGATTTTCACTGCAAAACAATATTTTCAAGGTGCCAAAATAATTTCCATGTACATGGAGATTTGTACGAGTCCTTTAAGCATCTGTTTTGGGTTTTTTTTCACCAAATCTTACAGAAAATAAAGGACATTTTAAAGACTTGCTACATCAAAAGGAAATGCAATGATTATTGGGGAGTGACAATAGTTTCACATGCATATCAAAAATGGAAAAGGTTTCAGTGACTCCTTTCATTAAACATACTAATAGCAGCAATAATGGTTATTTATACATAACATTTGCTAATTAATGTAATAGTATATGCTTAGATCTGATTCTTCCCTTGCCACCATACAACAGTCAGAACACTGAAAGGATATTTTAATCATACTAGGGGTAGCATATGCAAACCCCTTTCTATAAACAATATGGAAGTAACTACCACCTGCTCTAGATTCGAAAATGAGGGCACAAAGTAGTGGCTATGAGAGTGGCAGAAAAGAAGAGAGAGAATCAGGTGGATTGGTCCAATTAAAAATCCTATACCTTGGAGAATGTTTGTAGTGCCCCAACTCCCAATAAACCTCGGAAACTAGGAGAGATACATGTAGAAGGCAGCCATCTGTCTGTACGTGGAATTTTTGGCAAACCCAAACCTCATAAGTACACATCAAAAAACTCTGCAAGACTTTGGTGGCTTCTTCAAAAGATCTCAGAAACTCCTAGGCAACCAAGCTCTTCTTTTGTCTAATAGTGATTCTGGAAACTGCAAATGGAGATTATATACAGGAGGTATCACCAAGAGACTTCAGCCTTTTGCCTGTGTTAACAGAGCATTCATCTGAGACAACTTTAAAAGTGGGGAAGGATTTGTATACTTCTTATTAAACTTATTTTACACCTTGATACTGGGACCTTTTGAAAGTCAGGAATATGCAGAGGGATTTTACTGGGCTTTCCATAACTGAGAAGAACAATTACTAAAGTAACTCCCAAGTTTATATTTCAGGGAGATGGTGGTGTTCCCATAACCAAGTGGAGTAGAAAGCAAAAACAATATTTGATTATTAACCATGTTTGAGCTGCAGTAGTATTTTGCTTAGGGAAAGTGCCATAGAGAAACGTTTCCACTTACAGATCTTTGTGAATGATAGATCTGTTTCTTCCACAACTGTATTCCTTTAGCAGGTATTAACAATAGAGGATTCTGTCGTATGTACAAAGTTCAGGTATATGTTTAGCCACCTATGCTTGTGTAGGAGGAAGTAGGAAAAAAACATACGGAATATCTCTAAAATATAATTCAGTTTACCTGTGAGAATGCTCCAAGAATGATGATGGTGGTGGGATTACATTTCTTAGATCTGTCTTCAGTTGTTTAAAGATTTATTATCTTTCTTAAGTATTTATAAGTTACGTATTTCCTTCGTATTGAATTATCATGTACCATATCTAGTATTAACTACATGGTTTAAGTCTCTTTCCAAGTTTCTGACTCTTTATGTACCTTCTTACCTTCCACTGGTCAGAGGAAAAAGTGATTTTGGTCAAAATAGTTTGTAAAAGGTAAAACTGATTCAGTTTGGCTTTTCTGCACCAGAGATTTCAGCCAGTGGAGAGGCACTGCAACAAATACTTAGCATAGGCAGAAAAAGCCTATTAAGCTGTACTGGAACAAATCATGGTTTAAATTGGTGTTGCCCTTCTATACTAAGGATTTGCACAGGTGCAGCTCCACCAGTTCTGGCCCTTGATGGTGTAACTTGAGCAATTCTCCCTGTAGAAGAAGCCTTAGTATCTCTGTCTCAGTACTTCTTGAATTTTTTTTTAACCTTCCTTATGTCACAACTCTGGTCTCTTGCAAAGGGGCTTTGTTCTTTTCTGATATTGTCGGAATGACACAGTAATCCCTCTCAGAGCCTACAGGCTCAAAGCCAGAGATCTTTAATAATTTTCTACTCAGATAAAATCCTATTCCCTTCAATGAGAGTGTATCTTACTAATCTATTAGAGTTCTTTGAAGGGGTCAACAAACACGTGGACAAGGGGGATCCAGTGGACATAGTGTACTTCGATTTCCAGAAAGCCTTTGACAAGGTCCCTCACCAAAGGTTCTTATGTAAATTAAGCTGTCATGGGATAAAAGGGAAGGTCCTTTCATGGACTGAGAACTGGCTAAAAGACAGGGAACAAAGAGTAGGAATTAATGGTAAATTTTCAGAATGGAGAGGGGTAACTAGTGGTGTTCCCCAAGGGTCAGTCCTAGGACCAATCCTATTCAATTTATTCGTAAATGATCTGGAGAATGGGGTAAACAGTGAGGTGGCAAAGTTTGCAGATGATACTAAATAACTCAAGATCGTTAAGACCAAAGCAGATTGTGAAGAACTTCAAAAAGATCTCACAAAACTAAGTGACTAGGCAACAAAATGGCAAATGAAATTTAATGTGGATAAATGTAAAGTAATGCACATTGGAAAAAATAACCCCAACTATACATACAATATGATGGGGGCTAATTTAGTCAGGAAAAAGATCTTGGTGTCATCGTGGATAGTTCTCTGAAGATGTCCACACAGTGTGCAGAGGCGGTCAAAAAAGCAAACAAGATGTTAGGAATCATTAAAAAAGGGATAGAGAATAAGACTGAAAATATATTATTGCCCTTATATAAATCCATGGTACGCCCATATCTCGAATACTGTGTACAGATGTGGTCTCCTCACCTCAAAAAAGATATTCTAGCACTAGAAAAGGTTCAGAAAAGGGCAACTAAAATGATTAGGGGTTTGGAGAGGGTCCCATATGAGGAAAGATTAAAGAGGCTAGGCCTCTTCAGCTTGGAAAAGAGGAGACTAAGGGGGGATATGATAGAGGTATATAAAATCATGAGCGATGTTGAGAAAGTGGATAAGGAAAAGTTATTTACTTATTCCCATAATACAAGAACTAGGGGTCACCAAATGAAATTAATAGGTAGCAGGTTTAAAACAAATAAAAGGAAGTTCTTCTTCAAACAGCGCACAGTCAACTTGTGGAACTCCTTAACTGAGGAGGTTGTGAAGGCTGGGACTATAACAATGTTTAAAAGGGAACTGGATAAATTCATGGTGGCTAAGTCCATAAATGGCTGTCAGCCAGGAAGGGTAAAAAATGATGTCCCTAGCCTCTGTTCATCAGAGGATGGAGACGGATGGCAGGAAAGAGATCACTTGATCATTGCCTGTTAGCTTCACTCCCTCTGGGGCACCTGGCATTGGCCACTGTTGGTAGACAGATACTGGGCTGGATGGACCTTTGGTCTGACCTGGTAAGGCCGTTCTTATGTTCTTATGTTATCATTCCTGATGGAACTGACAAAGTCATTCTTGAGCAGTGATCTCAAGAATTTTAAATTCTCTCTTTAGTTTTCTAGAGTGGACCTGCAGGTACCCTAGCAGACCCTTTTTTGTTCTGAAATGTAGTTGACTCGCTAGGTCTGTTTGTAAATTCACTAAGCTGAGTAATCCCTGGAAGGCTGTATTAGAGGGCTCACTCTCAGTGGACTCTTTTTGTGAATAACATTAAAAAAAGCTTTCTATTTATTCAGGTGTAAATGTACTACTGTAATTGAGCCAATGGTTCTGTCACTTTCAATGTAATGTGGTTACTTCTCCTAACGGAGTAATTCTTTATGGTCCATTGACCATTCAATCCGGTCAACAGTGTTATAGCTTGTTGATACCCAACTTTCAGCTTAATACTGCTTTTAAGAACTAGCCAAAATAAATTAATTAAATCTATTTGAAATGAATGCTGAGCAGTGGAAGAGCAACATTTTTCATCCTGCCCAGAAATCATAGCCATATGATACTGTGATGGTGAGTCAGTGCTGTTTGTTTATACCTGACAGCAAATAGTTTTGCACTGGAAATTAACACATCAGAAGTAATTGTCTGTGAATAGCACCAAAAATAAAAATACTTTGCACTTATCCGTAGTAACTTCAATTAGGGGATCTGAGAGCTTTGAAGATACAATAATAAATTTAGAACTGAAGCACAGAAAAATATTGAATGACTTCCCTAAAGCCATACAATAACATCTGTGGCAGAGCTGGGACTTGAACCCAGATTTTCTGATTCAGAATCAGACTCTTTAAGTAAAAAACTTTTCTTCTTCTATCATAGATTTCATGGGTGAACAAATAAAAGTTGGTGCCTTTTTAATAAGACTTCTACATCCCACATTTGGACTTTCCATCTGCATTTAGGCTTGTAAAACAAAATTTTTGCACCAAAATATCTGTTTGGGAGATGAATTATGAAATGTCAACACCCTAGTAGAGTGCTTATATTTCAAATTTAGTCTTTCTATTATTTATATTAGGAGTTCATTTTAAGCCTACTTTATTGTAATTATTGAACTCTTGTTAATGCTAACCACAACTGTGCTTCAGTTCTCATGATGTTTTTAAAACAACAAACAGGTTTGTTTTCTGTCCTTATATGGCACTATAGCATAGTGCACTTTATCTGGCATATACGCTCGATATAGAGTGATTTATACTGAAAAAAATATGTATTCGCAAGATATTGTCCTTTCTCATAACAACTTGTAATTTCCCCCTCAATCATAGCAGGAAATTATCACAGTGAGATGATAGAGAGATGATAAGAATGAGATGAATATTTCCTTTTTGATGTACATTACTATATTTCTTCTGGTTAGATGCTATTTGTCACTATTGTAGACTTACTATTGCTAAAACATGTTAACCATCAGTTCAAGTCTGAAGATATTTATTGTACCAGAACACACTGCCATTTTAGATGTCAATGCCCTCCTATTTACAATCACTTTGCATTACAATTTGTATCTTTTACTTTCTAAGTTCTGTTCTGGCAGGTTAAAGCATCTTATCAGTATAAACTTTTCTCATCCCCAACAGGACAATGCTTTATTACACACCTGTACTGGACTGAACAATTCCAGAGTCAACAGTTTGCCCCAGAAGATCATATTGGTTCAATCGAGAGCCATCTTCAGCCACAACCACAGACCTCGCTGGTTCTCTTGTCCATTCATACACAACCTCCGCTCTGGTATAGGCATCTAATTTGAAAGAAAAATATTTCATTTCCCAGCCTTTTACATTATATTGCAAAGGCAGAGTACTGTCTTTTAAATCAGAGAGGAAGAAATCCATCTCTTCCCCATCCCATTCCTGATATTGAAAAGTCTGAGTAAATCAGACTTTGTGCAGGAAACATCAAGAGGGGGATGGAGCATGAAATCTACATTCCTCCTTTCATGGGCATGTCATGAACTACTTCCATTTTTCTAGCTTCCAGACCATGATGAGAGACAGCAGTTAGACCCCTCTATACCTATATGCATTGTGGGTTGGGCCACTGGGTCCAAATAAACCTCCCCCAGCTAAGCCTCAATGGTCTCCTCTTCATCAGCATGATTAGACCTCTACCCTCTGCATGGACACCCCATCTGTAGACCACCACTCCCCACTTACCCTGTTTTATGAGACTAAAGTGTCACAGAGGCCACAAATTCATCCAAGCCCAGACTATATTATCAATTTGTATGCAGCACGTTGGGGATGTAAATCTATCTTGCACTAGCATGACATGCACTAACTGTCTGTGTGAACCCTTCAGAACACTAGAGTGCTTTGATCTACCCCGCTTTGAAATTAGAGTAGATCAAAGCACCCTAAGGAACTTTAAGTGCTTGGCAGTAGGGTCAGCATAGACAGTGATGACAGGCTAGTGTGGGATAGATTTACACTCCAGCTTGGCATGCACTAACTGCTCATATAGACAAGCCCTGAGACTGTCTGGGCTTGGATGACCCTAAACTATGCTGAATATATTTTTCTATACCTGCTATCACTGAAGAGTGCTGAAAGCGCTTATCCTTGTTCACACTTACTTACATTTATATACTTGACAAAAAGAAAGAAAACAAGCTTTGCATTTCACTATAGACTCTCTTCCCATTCGCTGCAATCCAGTTTAAGTATAGTATGTTACATAAATAAATCAGTGGTACTGCATGTTCCAATCAAGTATTTGTGTCCTGTAATGACTAGGTCATTAACCAAGAATCAAACTATATGTGACTATTTTTTCTCTTCATGTTGTAAATGATTCATCCATCATTTTTCTTGGTATAGTTTTCTGCAGTCTAATGGACCTCACTCAGAGCACTTAATGTGGGAGCATGTCTGTGCAAGTTTGGGAGTGGCAAATGGCTAGGAGACCCTGGGCATCTTATTTACCTGACCTCACTTGTGGGCTTATAGTTTACTGTATCAGTACATAAAATGTACTTGGAAGCTGAGAAGATGGAGTTGATAAAGAGTGGTGATAAAAGGAATTATATGGGGTTTGCTCTTGCACCATTAAAGTAAAAGGGACCGTTGCCATTTGTCAGTGCTCTGACTTCCACGGGAATTGGATCAGCCCTTAATAGCATACATTATTTCAAAGTAACAACGTAAATAAGGGGTAACTTTATTGGAAACAATGGAAAATGCAAAATCATACCCTAGTAACTGTGCAATAATTCATACATGCAAACATTTTTCCATTCATCTATATCAGCATAATGGAAGGGTGGAAATATTATTCCTCAGTTGCAATCACTCTACTGATTCTGGAGTATGAAGACAGGTTAGAAGACAAGGGCCTGAATTTCAAAAGTGCTGCGAACCCAAAACTTCATTAGAAGTCATTGAGAGTTGTGGGTGCTCTGTTCTTCTGAAAATCAGTTTGTATTTTCATATAACAACAGTATTATAGATTCATAGAATCATAGAACCATGGGGTTAGACAGGACCATAAGGGTCATCTAGTCTAACCCCCACCAAGAGACAGGATTTGTTGTATCTAAACCACCCAAGACAGATGGCTATCCAGCCTCCTTTTTAAAATATCCCCAAACACCCTAAGCAGTCTGTTTCATTGTCCTACTGTTCTTATAGTTAAGAAGTTTTTCCTAAGATTTAATCAAAATCTGCTGTGTTTTAGTCTGTACCCATTGCCTCTTGTTCTGCTCTCTGTGGCAAAAGAGAACAATTTTTCTACATCTTTTTTTATGGCAGCCTTTCAAGTATTTGAAGACTGCTATCATTTCCCCCATTAATCTCCTCTTTTCTAAACTAAACATACCCACTTCCTTCAGCCTTTGCTCATATGGCTTGCATTCCATCCCTTTGATCATCTTTGTCGCTCGCCTCTGGATCCTTTCCAGTTTCTCTACATCCTTTCTATACATTGGTGACCAAAATTGGACACAGTACTTCAGCTGAGGCCTAACCAGTGTGGAGAAGAGAATTGTCAGCTTTGGTTTCAAATTCATCTTGTGACGTTTTCCCCCCAAGGTAGAGATGCAGGTATTAGATAAATGACAACATATGCCCTATGCCCTTATTACCACTTCTGCTTTCCTGAGTGACATTGGTTTTGTATGAATGGAAGATTTTAACTGAACTGACAATGGATTTTATGCATAGAGGTAAGGAGAACATCTGCCTTTCTGATATTGTTCTTGCCAACATATGTCTTTCTGTTGTTCCAGAAGCCTCTTAAGCATTTGTGATAAAGTGCCCTAGTCAACTAGAACCTCCTCCCACTTAGGATGATATTTTGGTAAGTTATTTTAGCTTTGAAGCATTTACTGGCCTTGACAACATGGGCAGAATCCATGGAACAGATGTGACACCCCCAATGCTGTGAAACCTTTCTGAAATCAGTTCCAGAAAGAAGTATATAATGATGGAAGAAATGAAAAAGCTTTTGTCCGGCACAATTCAATACAGACATTGCTGGGCAACCACTGCTGTATCAAGCCATTAACTATAAAAATAAGATTTTAGTTTATGGAGTGGCTTTTGTGACCATGAGAAGCCTTTATTCAGGCTAATATTCTCTTGGGCCCATTCAGACACTTTATGTGATTTAGTCAAAATATGCAGTGTTGGTGGTCCATGAGTACTGAAATATGCCTCCGACCTTATGGGTAACTGTAAGGCCTGGCCTCACTTTTCCTGAGTGTACACCTCACCACAGAAAACTATGACCATGTTTAGCTATCTTCCACTTAATGTGAATATGAAAACCCATTTCTTTTCCAAATAAAAATGACCTGGAAACTGTATCGCTCAGCTGATAACATGGCAAAAGATTTCCAATACTCTTAGATAATTCAGAAACTGCTGAAACTAATATACTAATAATGGAAATGAGACTCCATCACAAATGCATTCTGCTCTATGTATATGTGTTTAAACCACCCAGGCTTGGGTATCAGCAAGGTAAATAAAAGAAGAAAATTTGAGACTCAGGAGACAATGGGCTAATAAACTAGGCTTTAACTTCAAAGTATGGCTGGCCAGAAAACCAGAACTTTGTTTCATGAAAAATTTAAAGGTTTTGATGTTTGTTTTTGTTCCATAGTGGAATGAACCAAAAACCTTTTACATTTTTTTTTTCTGAATGTTATACCCCAGAACAGCCAATATTTAGGGTAGTATCAAACAAAGGGACTTGAACCTGAGTTACTCATACACAAAGTGGGTGCCCTAACTACCAGGCGATTGGCTATTTTGAGATCTTGGTTTTCCTCATTTTGCCCAAAAAATCTGTCCTAAACCTTAGAAACTGATACATTTTTGCTAATTTGCAGGGGCGGGGGAGGTTCATAAAACAGCATTTTCCTAGGGAAAAACATTCCATCAAAAAATTCTTAACCAGTTCTAATTCTGAGACCTCAGCTCCAATCTTAGGGCCAAATCACCCTCTTTGGGGAAATTAACTGTGTAGCATACTGGAAACTGTCAATGTTTTCTCCTTATCATGCCATTTAGGAAGAAAATATTTGCCCTCTCATCCCCAGGTGATTCAAGAAACAGGTAGTGATTTCAGATCCCTGAAGATAAAGGAATTGTGGGTAGAGGACCTGTACCCCCACAATGACTTCAAGCTACTACATAAGCCAGCAACTTGGTAACATAGCTTTTTCTAGCCACCACACCTGGAAGCCACCTTAAAGTAGGGGTTCTATTGCACCAAGCATCTTAATGAAGACTGGATCACCATTAACTTATTCACAAAGTCTCTGCAAGGTTGGTGTTGAGATGATATTGCATAGATTAACTATAACCTTTATTCATGCCTCCAAAACTACAAAAGCCCAGTCTCCAGGGAGCCTCAGAGCAGCAGAAGCGGAATGATGCCAGGAAGACACCACTCCCTTTCTCAGAGGAAATTCATTTTGTTCCCTCAAAAGGGATGCCATTTGTTGTACGTTTTACAAAATAGTCAATATATTTGATATATTGCACAAGAGTCCAAGACTGCAGTAGCAAGGCTGTTAAAGTTTAATGTGTGTTTTGGTCATGGAGTTTTGTGAAGGAAGCTTGGAACATACCAACTCACATCATATCTGACTCTGAACAGCAGTACTAAGATTTGACACTCTTCTTATTGAAGTCATTGGTAAAACTCCCATTGACATCACTGCAGAATCCGACCCCTACTCCCTATTTAGTTCATTTGAGGAGCAATCATACACACTGATGATAATAAAAATAATACATTTTAAGAGTATAGGGCAGACAAAACATGATCAGAGCCATAAATAATACATCTAAAGATATTTTTGTTTGTTTTGTTTTAATTTTATATTAAGGATTTTATATTTGTACATGCATTCATTTTATCTATCCTGCTTCCATCCTTATTTTGTTTGTATCTACAGAGAATTCCTTTCCCATTTGCTTGTGAGAACTTGCCTTGTACATCTGAAAATCCAGACACATAGTAATATAAGACTAGCCTAACCTGGACTTGTGTAACAGCCAGCCAGAGAGCGCCTAGACTAGAATAGAGAGTCTGTAAAGAACATTTAAAACAAATGTAACATATTTGGTAGGTTCTCTGATACTTCAGTTTTCTCAGAACACTGGTAGCCATGTGCCCTATTATAGCTGGAGGTTTTATTTATTTTCTTCTGTTTCACAGGAGATAGTGAGAAATGTTTCCTGGAAGAGCTGAAAGAAAGTTCAACATTCAAAAGGTACCAAATTCTGGCTAGATGCACTCAAAGTTTTCAAGCCTTTTATTCTCTGAATCCCAGCACTATACAAAATTGTGTGTAGAAGACTGGTAGCTGTCTAAAGGCAATACATCAATCCATCACTATAGGGCCATTCATTTCAAAGTAAATTATCACATTGTCTGGTATCCAGTGAGGAATGAATTGAATGAATAATTATCCATTATCAGTGAAATGACCCATTTCTACTGGAAAGAGAAATAGCCATTGAGGAAACAATTTGTATCCTATTAAATGTTCACTCACTTTGTCTTCTTTTTTCATGTTGAACTGGATGAAATAAACTCCTCCTGTTATTTTCTTCTGATCAAAGCACTTTCTCACAATTCAGCTTTTTGATACGTGTACTTTAATAAATAATTTTAAAACAATATATCTGCAAAATGGGAATATTTGCGATGGATGACTCTCAAAAGAGTCAAGAATTTGGTCTCAGGCAGGATGCTTACCTAAACTGAACCTCTTCAGAGAAATCCTTGTCTCACTGAAGGCAGCAGCAAAAATCCGATTATCAGAGGGGTAGCCATGTTAGTCTGGATCTGTAAAAGCAGCAAAGAATCCTGTGGCACCTTATAGACTAACAGATGTTTTGGAGCATGAGCTTTCGTGGGTGAATACATGCTCCAAAATGTCTATTAGTCTATAAGGTGCCACAGGACTCTTTGCTGTTTTTAAAAATCCGATTGACATCAATGGGGTTCAATTTTCAACCCATAAATCTGCTAATCTGAGCTAGAAATCATGAAAAAATGGGACTCTCTCATGAGATTTGTAAGGTTTTTATCTCCAGAAGTGCAAGAAAGATCACCTTTTTTCATTATACATCTGCTTTAGTTCCAGTTTTTTAAAAAGTGATAAGAATATTTGCACACCTTAGAAAAGAATTGATTTGTATTTGATTTAAAAAATATGCAAATTGAGGGGAAAGAGGTTCACTTTTATTTGAATCAGTTCATTCATCCATGGATCTATATCACTGATCTTACTTATTCTCAAACTAAAATTAAGTTGCATTCCAGTTTAAAGTGGGTTTCTATATGCCATGCTGCAACTACATCTTTGGAGTGTAGCCATTTATCTCTTTGGCTAATCCCTAGACAAGATGTAGGATTATATTTAGTCATGTAGAAAATGTTCATTTTTTAAAAAAAACTGGAAAGATTGAAAAAATACAAGCATTTATGTTTTTAAATAATCTTCTGGTCTGATCTGATGTGAAATATTTGTAAGCCGGCCTTAAAAGGAGGAACCTGAGTTAAAAATAAACTTACAGCTTCCAAATTTCAGTGGGCAAGCATGTGCATCCATTGGAAAGTCTTCTAAATGCATTGGACATTCTGCTCTCACAGTCAGTCTACAATGGATTCATAAACAAAAGAAAAGATTATAGCTTCATGCAATTAACAAA